>NC_083869.1:95745000-96370000 GCF_032452875.1 Bos javanicus
ACTTCATTTCCCTACATTAGCTACACCTAAAAAGGGAAGACGTTTATTTCCTGATCATGTTTATAGGGGTAGAATGAAGAGGAGACAGAGATGGTCATTAAGTACTCTATGAGATGCTTCCATCCTGACAAACCTCTGTTCTGGGCTTGCAGAGGACTTAAACACAGGCAGGGTTCTCACTGAACCTTCAGAGGATTCTCTCGATTTGAAACTAAAACCCTCACTAAGACCTGGATTGTTATAATGCTTTCTGGAAACTCAAAACTATCAGTCTTAATTGCTATTGAGCTACCAACTCTCTGGGATTTTTTCTTTAAATTCAAGAAATTGTTTATTTTCTAGATGTATTTTAATTTTATTTTGTTTAAACTCTCTGATTTCTGCCCAATCAATAACATCAACCATACAATTAATCTGCTTCTGTCTTTGAGACAGCTGAAAAACTAGCTAATTTTCAACCTGCTAGGCATAAATTCAGCCTGTATGGAAACTCAGCCTACTTTTTCACCAGTTCTGTAACAACTTTCTCATCTGCAACATGAGAAAACAGCCACCTAGGTCATAGAGTCACCAGAAGAATTATATAATAAACAAGACTGCACCGTATTTGGTGATTGACAACATATATTGCTATCAATAGCAATATTTTCTTAATAAAACAATAATAACATATGCCCCAAGAAGATAAACAATAGATTTTTGCATGCTCTGTCCATTGCAATACTTTGCTCATGCCTAACAAGAATTCATCAGTCAGGGTGACCATATTAATTGATAAGGATAAGTGTTGACTTTTGCATCTGTGCTGATTATAATTTAGCCCTCCCTTTAGAAAAACTTTTTATGGGTGTATAATATACATAGAGAAAAGAAGTCTAAGTGTTACAATGTGATGAATTTTCACAAAATGAACACAGGGTATGTACCCAATACTTGGATGAGAAAACAGTATTTCCAGCATCCTCAAAGTGCCCCTGTGTACCCCATCCTGCATACTGGAAAACTCCAGAGAAAACCACTAGCCTGACTCCTAATGCTGTAGGTGTTTCATCTGTTTTATAATTTTTTAGACATGGAATTTTATGTATGGAATTATTAGTGCAAGCCTTTCTGAAGCTTAGTTAAGCTTACCACGTCAAGAAGGTCTGAGCCCTAAAGAAGCTTGCCTTTTCTTGGGTAACTTAAGGAAAGTGAGCTGGAAGAGAAGGGGGATGAGGAGAAGAACCATATAATCTGCCATCCAAACTGGAACACCTTTGAGAGCAAAAGGAGGTACTATACATAATGCTGCTGGGACAAAGCGTGTCAACAGTGACTGTCCCCAGCAAACCAGGTCAGGTAGTCACCCTGGTGAGAAGGGATGGTAGAAGGCAGCAGGGTTGCACTAGCAGGCAAAATCTATCTTAAAGACCATAAAAGAAAATCCACTCACAGTGCCTGAGATGTAATTAAGATTGGGGGCTAGAGAGCAACTTCCCATAGAGTGTGAAAGTGAAAGTGTTAGTCGTTCAGCCATGTATGACTCTTTGTGACCCCATGGATTGTAGCTCACCAGGCTACTCTGTCCATGAAATTCTCCAGGCAAGAATACTGGAGTGGGTAGCCTTTCCTTCTCCAGGGGATCTTCCTGACCCAGGGAGCGAACCTGGGTCTCCTGCATTACAGGTGAATTCTTTACTGTCTGAACCAACAGGGAAGCCCCCCATAGGGTGTGGTTATTGGTAAAACTCAGGTCAATAATTATTTACTGAGTCCCAGGTAGGTGCAAGGCACCACAAGGGCATAAAGACACCTCAGGCATTGCTCACAATACCACAGTAAAGCTCAGAGTCTAATGGTGGCAATAAGACAAGTTCACAGATAGGTAAACTGCCAATGGAAATATACAAAGCACTCTGAATTCCAAGGACATATACAAAGAGATACATGGATTCTAAGGAATGAGAGGTCATGTCTACTGGGAGACAGGAAAAAGCACCATGGGACATGTAGCAGTTAAGATGAATTTAGAGTCTGCTCCAATGGTTCTCAACCTTGACTGCACATTAGAATCATTTGGGGAGCTTTTCAAACTCCTGTTACCCAAGAAGTACCCGAGACCAGTCAAAACAGAATCTCCAGGAAAGGTATTCAGGCAAAAGTATTTTAAAAGCTCTCTCTCACTGGTAATTTCAGTGAAGAGTCAAAGTTGAGAACCACTATTGTAGAAAGATGAATAGGCATTAGCTGGCAGGAAAGGTGGGAAAGAGAGGGAACCATGGAGAGAACAGATGTTAGTTAGTATATTCCATTTTTGGTAGGCACACAGAGAAGAATCATCCATTGGGAATTATATATGGAGAAGAGGCACCAGGGCAAAAATAATTTAACCCCCACCAGGAAAAAAAATTAATTAATTATGAAACCATTTGCTAAGGCCAATAACAGGGATGGATGGGGAAAGGATGCACTGAACATCAAGGGAACTCAGAATGGTAATAAATCCATCATGAATCATACAAGCCATCTGATAACTTCTGTTCCTCACATTAGCATCCCATTAAGCCGTTATTAGTGAGAGCAAGGAAACTGAATGAAACCAGCTTCCTGGGTTAGCACTAGCAGCCGGGAGAGAGTTAACAAGCTGCAGTCTTCCACTGGCATCTTTAAGGACCTGAGCTCTATTTGTAAGGGATGCTTAGAGGCCCCAAATCTTGACCTATCACGCTCCTGCTGTGGGAGTTTGGGGGGCAGCTAGAATTAATCACAGTGGGGACACAATTTACCGATCAATATCAGCCAATTAGAAGGCTCCCTGCTGTGGAGAGTTCCCTTGGAATGCCAGATGACCTCTGCCCTTGACTTTTCATGGGGGCAGATGTTTCTTTATCACAGCTGCTGATAAGTATGGTATTAGAGGGTGTGTAGCTCATTTCACAACATGCCAACCCCACCAGGGCACCTTGAAGCTGAAGATTCTTAGGACTTACATATGAGCCACCTGTCCATGGAAGACACAGACGGAAATTGTATCAGTAATTAATTCACAGCCAACGTGCCACTTTTTCTGCAAACTAACCCCCAACCTTCAAGAAGCCATTGATAACAACAGAAAGTAGGAAACTCAGTCTTTCTGGTGAATTCACTCTGGTGTCGCTCTCTTGCTCTACTGTTTGTGCTGTATCCATCAGAAGAGAGGAGATTCCAAGACCTGGAGCACAGCCAGAGGTGGCCAGATTTTTAACACATCAGTTTTGCCAATGGCCCATCACAGAACCACCTAGTGGGGAAAAAATCCTAGTAGCTGCCACTGTGTTCTGTGGTATGGTCAAGGGACTCAAGACAGAGCTTCAGCATGGGCTCTAGGACCTCCCATCCTCCCTGAACTTATGTGATAGCTGTTTGTCATTATTGTTTATAGAGTCAGACCAATTATTTTTTATCACTTTTCTGAGATCTTTGCCACAGAGGTAATAAGCCCCAGGGCAAGAAAGTTTAGAAAAAGAGAAGTAAATAATTTTGGAAAATGTTCTGAAATTTATCATTTATTTTTCTGCTTTTTACTTTCCAATTTTTATTTTAAAGAGAAAAATCTATTATTTACAGCCTTTCCTGCAGACTCCAGGACTTCAGGCATTTGACCCCAAACTCCTTATTTGTTTCATCCTCTCTTGAAGGACTGCAATCATGGTTTCTTCAGATGCACACTTAAGGAAAACTTCTCAACTCTTCTCCTTCTAAGAATCCCCTGCCTCCATCCCTAGAGAATCATGGCTTCAAAATGAAACATAAAACAAAGTTTTGAGCTGACTTTGGTAAGTACAAGACCTGGGGCTTGTGATTCCCTCCCCTGCCCGTACCCCAATCCATAAATCTTTTCATTTAAGTCAAACTTGATAAAAACAACAATTTAAAATTTCCTTGAAGGGAAAAAACAAGTTTTTGGAAGGTCAACCTAGAAGTTGTGAATGGATATGTTAGGGACAGCATCATAGATTTTGCCTTGGAAATATAGGAAGAGAAGGAAAGTTTCATAAGCTGATGATATTTCTACAAATTAGACCCAAGAATTTTGAAGTATTTAAATGCACCACTTGGGGCCAACCTCTTTCTGTCTTGAGCCTTCTCATTCACCAAATCCCTAAGTGATTCACTCTCTAAGCCCGTCCCCAAATATAAAGCAGTCCTCCCATATCACCTGATCTGAGGGATGACTCTGCCCACATTCATTAATGCTATAAAAGGGGACATTGTCACCTTCCTATCTCATCACCTAGCTCTAAAAGCTTTGAAACCCTCTGCTGCGTTGCACTCTTGCCAAAAACGTTTAGCTTGATTCTTATCAGGAGAGAAAAACCCAGACAAGTCCAAATCAAGAGACATGATGCTTGTGTGAGTGCAGGCACAAAACTGGCAAAATGTTAAAGCAATCACTGGGTCTAGTAAATAGTATCAGGACTATATTACTTTTTCAATTTTTCTGTAGGCTCAAAATTTTTTCAAAAACCCAAGGTGTACCTCACACTGACACAGTGTTCGATCTGCTGCATATAGCAGTCCATGAATTAACTATGATAGTAAAAAAAAAAAAAAGTCTTACACTAGTATTTGGCACAGGAAATGAAACAGATTCTTAAACCAATTTTCAACAAAACTAGAGGATCTTTATGAAATACTGAATTCCCTTTATCAGGAAACGATCTCTTAAAGGAAAATAATACCATGTCCAAGGGACCAACTTCCTCATGAACAGAATTAGAGAAAGTTCTTCTCTCCACGGTGACAAATCTTGTTTAAACTGCCTCATCAAAAGATGAAGAATTCTCAATTAACTAACTCAAAGCACTCAGATATCAAAATGGCAAATTTTCAGGAGAAAGCCACTGCTTTAGATATGGAAGGACCTCAGAAGTAATTTTAGTAACTACATTAAATGGTATGTAGGTTTCCTGCAATGTGAATGAGACCAAAAATGGATAATCAATTTATTTTATCTAAGAAATGTTAGACTAAATTATACTTTAAATTTCTTGATTTAAGGTCACCAGTTATATTTACTTGTATAGCCACATACATATTACATGATACAAACACGTATATGTGGCATGATACAGAACATGCTTCTAAACGCAATTTATTAGATTTATTTACCACATTGTTTACAAGTTTTGTGCCCAGGAAAGACATTAGTCAACTTATACTATTTTTAACTGCCTAGATGAATTTGTATTAGAATATGAAAATTTATCAAGTTGTCTATTATTTTTGTTGATTAAACACATTTCTTTAAAAAATATTGTAAGTTGACTAATGTCTTTCCTGGGCACAAAACTTGTAAAGAATGTGGTAAATAAATCTAATAAATCGCACTTAGAACCATGTTATGCATCATGCCACATATATGTGTTTTTATAATGTAATATGTATGTGTCTATACCAGTCCATTCTAAAGGAGATCAGCCCTGGGATTTCTTTGGAAGGAATGATGCTAAAGCTGAAACTCCAGTACTTTGGCCACCTCAAGCGAAGGGTTGACTCATTGGAAAAGACTCTGATGCTGGGAGGGATTGGGGGCAGGAGGAGAAGGGGACGACAGATGATGAGATGGCTGGATGGCATCACCGACTCGATGGATGTGAGTCTGGGTGAACTCCGGGAGTTGGTGATGGACAGGGAGGCCTGGCGTGCTGTGATACATGGGGTCACAAAGAGTCGGACACAGCTGAGCTACTGAACTGAACTGATGTGTCTGTACAAGTAAATATATATAACTGCCGACCTTAAATCAAGAAATTTGAAGCATACTTTAGTCTAACATTGCCTCAGATGGTAAAGAATTCGCCTGCAAAGCAGGAGATGCAAGTTCGATTCCTCGGTTGGGAAGATCCCCTGAAGAAGGGAATGGCTACCCTCTCCAGTATTTTTGCTTAGAGAATTCCATGGACAGAGGAGCATGGCAGGCTATAGTCTATGGGGTTGCACAGAGTCGGACAGGATTGAGCAACTAACACTTTAAGAGATCATTAACATGTATAAGAAAGAAAAGACAAACAAAGAGTAAAACCATCACAAACTGCGTATCTATAAAAAGAAAATATGCAGCACGTTGTGTATTTTCAACATGATTAACAAGGCTAATAATCTGTATTCAGAAGCATTAGTCCATGTAGCACATGCTACTTAAGGCTCTCGGACTGATGATCAGAATAATAATCATGAACAACTTTTCCTGAATGCTTACCAAGTGCCAGGCACTACATTAAGCACTTTGCATATATTATGTGTTTTGTTTAACCCTCATTTTGTGGAGAAAGCTCCTCAGACCCAGACAAGTTGAGTGATCCGCCCAAGGTCATGTGTTTCATAAGTGGTCAAGCAGAGGTCCAAATCCAAGTGTCTCACTTCAGACCCCACACTTACCACCATTCCAGGCACTGCAACTGTCAATGAGCGGCTCAGAATGAGAGCGTGAATGGGACCACTCATGCACAAGCCACCTCACAGCATGACAAAACGGTATAACTGTTCTGTTCTCCATTTGTTTTCCGGGTCGAAATCTCAAATACTATAAGACAGAAACTGTACAGTACTGTCTGCAGGTGGACCACATTGTAGGGGAAATAACGTGATTCAAGCCAGCCACCTGCCCCTGCTTTCCAGGATTCTACCACTCAGCTCTGATCAAGCTAGCATCCCTCCTCCTGTCACCAGCAAAGCCCATGAAACATTTCCAAGAATTAAAAATAGAATCTGGGTAATAAAATAAAGTCTAACCTTTTTTTCCTTTGTGCTTGGACAAAGGAAATAGTTTCATTTGCTCACAGTGGGGCATGTGCAGAGGCCTCACACTGGCCATTCAGACCAGTTCCTAGAGCAAAATGGCCATGCCCACACTTCGGCTCAGGGCATGTGCAGGAGCGCTGTGAATGGCACTGCAATTCAAGTTGGTGGCAGCAGGCTGTGTGCACAGAGCCGCTGCTCTGGCACTGTGACCCAAAGCCCTGAGCGGCATGCCTGCGCCGGACTCACGAAAGCTCCGCCCCCTTTCCTCCATAGTAAGACTTCAGTAAAGCAGCCCTGCTAATGGCTTGTTGGGGTCAACGTGTGCTAAAGAGCAAGGTTCCCCAGCTTCTGGGATCTAATGCCTGATAATCTCGTGGAGCTGAAATAATAATAATAGAAATAAAGGGTATAATAAATGTAATGCGCTTGAATCATCCTGAAACCATCCCGCCCACCCCCACCCCCAGGCCAAGGAAACATTGTCTTTCTAAAAACCAGTCCCTGGGGCCAAAAAAGGTTGGGGATCCCTGCTATACAGCACAATCTCGCATCTGTCCATTTTCTGATCCAAAAATAAAACTTTCCTTGGCTTCTGATCCCAGCTTGGCCTGATTGTGTTGGCCGAAAGGACCCCAAGCAGGAGCACCCTTGCTGGGGACCAACTCTGGAAAGTAAATGACTGTCCCCAACCCTAGGTCCCCACTGTGAGCTTGATCATAAGAACCATTTTTGCCCTGGAAAGCATGGAAAGGCCCTGCTAACAGGGGAAAAAATCAACCTGGAGCCTAAACAGGAAAGAACCTTTCTCTTCCACAGATCAGAAGTGGGGCTCAAGATTTTGGTTTTACCTGACTTGAAGACAGTGAAGAATGAAGTGAGAACCACGTATTGCACTTGGCACATAGGAAACATGCAGCAAATGGCTGTTGTTACACAGCTTTTACCCTTGTACTCTCTGTAACAGAATTGAGTCATGCATCTTAGAAACTCTGTGTTGGATTCCAGTGCTGGGGAGAGGGAAAGGTTACCCCTAATACAGTCTGAGAGTGACAGACAGATGGAGCCCTGGGAGAAACCCCAATTCTTTCAGCCTGTAAAGTAGTGGCACATAGCAGAAAGGTGAAATTATTCACTGGACAAATGCATTAGAACATGTGACTTGTATTCATAGGATTTGTGCCATCACAGTTTATACTCTACCAGGCTGAATGAAAGCCACTATTTCACAATTTTAATTTTAACCTGTAACTCAGATACTAAGTTTCCTCAAGCTACATATTCCCCCTACAACTACAGCATCATCAGTTTGACATTGTAAGTTGGGAGCAGGGGAGCCATTTTTCAAGAAAAGCATTTTTAAGCTAATATATCATTTCCAACACATCCTATATATAAACTACATATAAAACTACTATGTTTCATGGGCTATTTAGATTATTTTAGTCTGTTAAAAAGAGAAAAAAGAAAACATAATACTTTTTGGACACTTCAGACTTCTTTCTCTTTGCTTTGATGATCTTCTTCTTTTCTCCCCTTAGTTTTTTCTCTGTTCAAAAGCAAAGTTTTAGATCGTGTAATTAGAAACTGAAACAATTTCTGGGTTTTGTACATCACCTGGCTCATTCTTCAGAATATTCTTTGCTCTATTTTTTAATGTACATTTTTAAAGGTAATAATGTAATCAACTTTGACCTTTAAAATCTTCAAAGAAATCAATTAGAAAGAGAAAAGGACTAGGTCATGAGCAGAATGGGAAAAAAATATATATCTAACAAGGACAGGAAGACATAGAAAAATCCTAAATGGAGTATGTGTGTTGTTTTTCTTTTGTGTATGTATGTTTTAAGCAAGGAAATTTTGAGTTTAAAAAAAAAGTAAGAAATGAGAAAGATGGTAAGCTGCTTTTTCATAGGCAAAGATTTGTAAAGCAAAGAAAAGGAGAAAAGAATTGTAAAATATCAGTGTGGTGCTCTGTGGCACCTGTTTATACCATCAAGCTGACGCTTCCAGGCGCCTTGTGTCCACACTGTCATTCGGATTCTTTGTTCTCAGCCAGGAGGTGATACTGATGCTCTCTCTATTTCTCTTCCTTTTCCTTCCTTTTCCCTCCCTCTCCCCTCTCTTCTCCTCTCTCTTTTCTTCATTCTCCCTCTGCTTTTCCATTCAGTTTCTAGTGTGCTTCCTGATTTGCCTGCAAACATGGCTCGTTTTCCTGGTACGGATAACATTTTGTTTGATCAAAGAAAATCAGTGAATTAAAAGTCCTTCTGAAACCAAAAGTTCTTCCATGTTGTATCACAGTAAAATCTACAGCAGAGCCCCCGAAGCTGTTATCATGCTGCAACGAACATAGGAGCCGAGGCAAAGCCAATACAAGCTAAGTTCAACAGTCACATGTATGTGAGGCTAAGGGAAAATTACTCCTGAAAGAAGTAATATGTTGGCTGAAATTCATTATGAAATATAAATGACTACTGTCAAATCTTTTGCAGAAGCAGAAATTGATGAAGGGGAGGGCAGAGATAGGAAAGGGTGAGGAACCCTTTAAGAAGGGAGCCTTCAGCAGAGGGGAGAAAAATAAGCAGAAAAAGACCTTTTCTGAAGGTCATCTGGGTCTGTGCTTCTATTTCACCTTGAATTTGCTCGACCCTTCACATATGTGTGAAAGAGTCCAGGTATAGTCATCCAAAATCAAACAGAAAATAGACACCTATCTCAGAAAAATGGGAAGAATCTACAAAAATTCAAGGCAGTCATAGCCTAATTGTGTCTCAGGTTTGGGCCAGCCAACAACTCCCAACCCCAGGTCAGCTCCTAAAATTCTACTGTTCCTGTCTCACCTGGTAGAGGTGGGGATGTGTGGGGGGGGTGCTAAGTCACTTCAGTTGTCTCGGACTCTGCAACCTGGGCAGAGCCAGAATTTCCAAGCTCGTCACTGGACCATTGTTTTGATTCCTCCATCTCTTGTTCCTTGAGCAAATGGGCATTCTCATGCTGGCTTTGCTATCTTAAAGACCTTCAACAGTCTCTGAAATTGGATAGTCCTAGTAGACTATTCCTGTCTAACTCCAAAAGTCCATGGCAAGAGGCAGTTTCTCATTTGCTGAGCACTACTTCAGTTTTACTGTATAGGATAGAGAGTTAGTTTGTGAGACTAGAATATCTCATTGAGGTCTACTTGCCTCTTCCTCCCCAAAGTATTAACTTATAGAAGTAAAAAAAATTTACCTCCAAAGCAGTTGGGGCATTATTCCCAAATCTGAGGATTACCAAAGGTCTCCTGACATAATTTTCTCCCTAAATATCAATAATAACAAAATGTGTTTTTATATATAATCATAATATATCTCCATTTACTGAATGTTTATTATGAATCAGACACTTTATATACGTGTGTGTGTGTGTGTGTGTGTGTATCAGCTCATTTATTGATAAAATAGTCCTATAGGAAGACCTGTATATATATAAATAAATATATCCTATACATATATAGAGTAAGATCTATCCCATTTTACAAATGATAAAATTGAAATTCAGTGATCTTAAACTATTTAGTGGCAATGGTAGCACATGAACCCAGGCAGCCTGCCTTCAGAAGCCTGTGAGCTTACATGACACTACAATGCCTCTGCATGTGCCTCTGCTGCTGCTGCGTCACTTCAGTCGTGTCCGACTCTGTGCGACTCCATAGATGGCAGCCCACCAGGCTCCCCCGTCCCTGGGATTCTCCAGGCAAGAACGCTGGAGTGGGTTGCCATTTCCTTCTCCAAGGCATGAAAGTGAAAAATGAAAGTGAAGTCGCTAAGTCGTGTCCGACTCTTTGCGACCCCATGGACTGCAGCCTACCAGGCTCCTCTGTCCATGGGATTTTCCAGGCAAGAGTACTGGAGTGGGGTGCCATTGCCTTCTCCGGTATGTGCCTCTAGCCACAGTATAACACCTCTGCATGAATCCTTTACAGTAGACCAGAAGCTCCTCACATTCAACTATGTCCAGATTTGCTTGAATTCATATTCTCAGTGTCAAGGCCAGGCCTATAAGAAAATGGTCAATGTACTTGGAAGTAATGCAGGGAGGAGCTTCCCTGGTTTGTACACGAAACACCCTTCTCACCTCCCCATTATATATCTAGGGTCACAGCTATCTACAATGCCATTGGGAAGATGCGCTAAATAAAGCTTTGTAATGTGATTTTGGAATAGATAAAAGTTCCTTTCTTCATATTTGGACCTTATACTGACTTGTGGAGCCTTTGGTAGCATTTACCTGGACCTAACATGATGGTTCCAGTAGCTTTTAGACCATTAAATGGATGGCATATCTTACCTTAACCAGAAAGTCAGTCTCTAGCTTTCACTCCCTTCCTTGCTCTCTCTCTCTCTCTCTCTCTCTCTCATACACACACACATGCACACATACACTTCATCTGCTTCCTTCCTGGTTAAGGTTATATTACACTGGGCTTGCCAGGTGACGCTACTGTTAAAGAACCCACCTGCCAATGTGGGAGACATAAGAAACGCCGGTTTGATCTCTGGGTCAGGAAGATCCCCTGGAGGAGGGCATGGCAACCCACTCCACTATTCTTGCCTGGGGAATCCTATGGACAGAGGAGCCTGTAGGGCTACAGTCCATGGGGTCGCAAAAGAGTCAGACACGACTTAGCAACAGAACAACAACAAATGACAACAAAGAACTTCTTTAGGAAATTTCAAATATATTTGGAATATAACAACAGTACACATTTTCTAAAATTATGTATAACAAAGCCATTTTTCCACCAGCTATTCCGGTGGACCAGAGCCTGCTTATTCCAGAAGCCCCAGGATGCCTTAAGAATATTTGTCTCATTATCCCCATTATTTTCCCCTCCAGGGAACTGTCCCTAATAAACTTTGCTATGACTCCTCTCCTGGCTAGTTTTAATATGAGCCAAGGGAAAGATTTCAGAAAAGCATGAGTTCTTTTCTGCCTGGGCTTGCAAAATTGTCTCACGGCAGATGCATCTGTTAGTAATGGTTGAGACAATCTGTACAGCCTAAGACAACTTGTTGAGAGATGACTCTAAAAAGATCCTCTTCCAAGGAACATTTAACCTTTTAGTACCTTTTCATGAAAGTAGGATCATTAATTTAGTGGCTGCAGAAGACTAGATGATGCCTTCTCACTAGCATGGCCATCTTAAAGGAACACTTGCACTGTGAAACCAAGAGGACCTTGAGAACTTCAAGGCTCCCAAGACTATAAATATTACCTGGAAGGATATTTCAGGTTCATATCCCATTTCAAATTCTCACCCTCTCTCTTAGGGCCCCAGATGAATGAGCCTGATAAAGATCTTTGAGAGACTAGAAAACTGTCATTCTGTACATGGCCAAAAAGACCTCAAATTTAAAGCCAAATTCTTAGGATGCTGATAAAATCAGAAAACCCCAATATTTGAACTTAAACTCACTCCTCCTGTCACCTTTGGTCTCAGTCTGAAATAAAATCACCATAGTTTCTAGCTAGAAATTTAGAGTAGCCTAGACATGAATACCAGGTTTTCCTGGCAGCTCAGATGGTAAAGAATCCGTCTGCAATGCAGGAGACCTGGGTTCGATCCCTGAGTTGGGAAGATCCCCTGGAGGAGAGCATGGCAACCTGCTCCAGGATTCTTGCCTGGAGAATCCCCATAGATGGAGGAGCCTGGCGGGCTACAGTCTATGGGGTCGCAAAAGTCGGACACGACTGAGCAACTAAGCACATCACAGCATACAGCACAGACATGAGAATACCAGGCTCAGTGGCCTCAAGACAAAACTGGAATCATCTTTGGGTGTCCTATTTCCTCTGTAGCTTTATTTGCCAGCATGTTAACTGATACATAAGGCCACTCTGCTCAAGCCAGGGATTATAGACCCTAAGGAGCACATGGCCACATGCCAGGAGAACAAGAAGCTGCAGGATAAACATGAGACATTTTCCTCAAGTGCCAATAATAGGGGAAATTCCTTTTTTTTAAGAGCATTACAAACTAGAATACTATACAAACATGGAGTAAAATGCAAAATTCATGGACTTTTAAAATAAAATGAATCAAAACTATAAATAAAATTTGAGCCTGAAGCAAGAGCTTCCAAATCCTTCCCCAGATCTCCAGGGTCTAAATGTTTATCTTTCTCCTCCATTAGGGGCACTTTGATGGGTATTTGAGAAAAACTGTCTTAAGACACCTCTCCTAGAGTCACTGATATTTTTAAAAGATACTCTTAATGAAAAATAAAATCTGTTACCAAAAAAAAAAGAGAGAGAGAGAATGAATTAAGGAAAAAGAAGTATTTACAGTACATATAGCATATACTTACGGCACTAGTCCTCGTTGTATGAAGGTGGAATCTGAGATTCAGAAAGGCTGAATAATTCGTCTGATGCCATACTGAGTGGCAAAGCCAAGGCAGGCAATGAATGTAGATCGTGAGTAAGGAGATCCTTTTCTGAAACCCCTATATCATTGCCCATGGGCAGTCATTCACTCCACCTCTGGAAAGAGCCCTGGGATCCCCTGCAGTTGGTGTGTGGCTGCAGCACTGCCATTTTGCTCTAGGAAGGATTCCACCCACGTGCCTACCAGCACCACAACACCCTGCCAGACTCAGAGAGAGTGAGCTTACGTTTATTTCCTCAGGAGATATTTCTCATTTTTTCCCAATTTTATCGAGGTAAAATTGACATAAAACATATCCTAAAGAAAATAAACCCTGAATATTCATTGGAAGGACTGATGCTGAAGCTGAAACTCCAATACTTTGGTCACCTGATGTGAAGAGCCAACTCATTGGAAAAGACCCTGATGCTGGGAAAGATTGAAAGCAGGAGAAGAGGGCAACAGAGGATGAGATGGTTAGATAGCATCACTAACTCAATGGACATGAACTTGAGCAAACTGGGAGATAGTGTTGGACAGGGAAGCCTAGCATGCTGTAATTCATGGGGTCGCAAAGAGTCGGACACGACTTAGCAACTGAGTAATGAACAACATTGTATTAGTTAATCATATTAGTGTACCATGGGACTTCCCAGGTGGCTCAGTGGTAAAGAATCCTCCTGCCGATGCAAGAGATGCAGGAGACATGGGTTCAAACTCTGAGTCAGGAAGATCCCCTAGAGGAGGAAATGGCAATTCACTCCAGTATTCTTGCCTGGAAAACCCCATGGACAGAGGAGCTTGGCAGGCTACAGTCCATGGGATTCCAAAGAGTCAGACACAACTTGGCAACTGAGCACATACACACACACACACACACATTAGTGTACAATATGATATTTGATATATGTGTCTGTTTCAAAATGCTCATTATAGTAAGTTTAATTAACATCCATCACCTCACACAGTAACAATTTTTTTTCCCATGATGAGAGTTTTTAAGATCTACTCTCTTAAACAACTTTCAAATATATGATACAGTATTGTTAACTCTAATCACTATGCTGTATGTTTTATCCCCAGAACTTGTTTATCTTACAAGTAGAAGTTTGTTCCTTTTGACCATCCCATTTCCTCCATGTCCTATTCTCCACCACTATTTCAGAAAACAGTGTATTCTGTTGCTATGAATTCAGATTTTGCAGATTCTACATAAAAGTAAGATCATGCAACCTTTGTCTTTCTCTGTGTCACATTTCATTTAGCATAATGCCCTCAAGGTCCATCCACATTGTTCCAAATGGCAGAATTTCCTTCTTTTTATGGCTGAAATTTATATATATCACATAGTTTTACTCATTCATCCACTGATGGACACAGATTCAACCCATGTCCTGGCTATTGTAAGTACTGCCGCAATGAACATGGGGGTTATCAGAAGATATTTCTGTTGTCCTCTGTGTATCCCTCCAGCCAAGCCAGGGATAGTTTTGATGAGACAGACTTGCTATGCTTGGCAGTGAAAAAGAGGTCTTTGAAGGAATCACATGAAAATTTAAAAATGACCAAGCTGAGGATGCCTGACTATTTTGGTTCTTCTTCTCCCTGTGCCTCTCTCTGAGTCTCTAAAACTGTTCCTTTCTCAGTTTCCACTTTTCTCTGCCTTTTTTTCCCTTTCTATCCATTCTCTATGTCTTCCTCTTCTATCCATTTTTCTCTTTATTTGGTTTGAAAAATTTGCATCATTTGCTTGAAGACCTAAATGTTAAGACTGGATACTATAAAACTCCCAGAGGAAATCATAGGCAGAACACTCTTTGACATAAATCAAAATCATATTTTTTTGGATCCATCTCCTAAAGTAAAGGAAATAAAAGCAAATATCAACAAATGACACCTGCTTAAACTTAAAGGCTTTTGGACAGAAAAGGAAACCATCAACAAAATGAAAAGACAACATACTGAATGGGGAAAAACAATTTGCAAATTATATTCCCAATAAGGAGTTAAATTTATATATTCCCAGAATATATAAACAGCTCATATAGATCAACAACATATACAAGAAAAGATGTTTAACACTGCTAATCATCAGGGAAATGCAAATCAAAACCATAAAAATATATCACCTCACACCTGTCTGAATGGCTGTCATCAAAAAGTTGCAAATAACAAACGTTGGCAAAGATGTAGAGAAAAGGGAATATGCTTACATTGTCAGTGGTAACATAAATTGGTACAGCCACTGTAGAAAACAATATGGAGAATTTTCAAAAAAATAAAAATAAAAGTACCATATTACCTACCAATTCCACTACTAGTTATATATCTGAGAAAAACATTAACTTGGAAAGATACATGCATCCCAATGTTCATAGCACCATTATTTACAATTCCCAAGACATGGCAACAACCCAAGTGTCCGTCAACAGATTAATGGATAAAGAAGATGTGTTATAAATATAGAATGGAATACTACTCATTCATAAAAAAGAATGAAATATTGCCATTAGCAAAAACATAGATGGACTTAGAAGGCATTGTTAAGTGAAAAAAGTCAGATAAAGACAAATACTGCATGATATCATTTATATGTGGAATCTTTAAAAAATAGATTTTTTTTTAAGAAAAACAAACTAGTGAACATACCAAAAAAGAAGCAAACTCACAGATACAGAGAATTAACTATGGTTCCAGTGGGATGGGGGAGAATTAGGAGGTACAAACCCCTGGGTGTAAGATAATCTCAAGGATGTATTGTACAACATGGGGAATATGTGAATATTTTGTAATAACTGTAAATGGAAAGTAACATTTAAAAATTATATAAAAATTTTAAAAAGGAAAAACTGTGTCCTTTGCAAACAAGCCTGAGGACATAAGCATAACAATTATGTAATTAAAATATGTAAAGCAACTGGCAGCCCTAGTACATTGCTTGGAGTTTTTTGCATATTTATTAATTTATTTATTAATTATAATTTAATTTGAAATATTTTAGCCTAGACTGAGATATTCTGAATATGCTAGTTTAAGCTCCCACTCCAGGGGCAGTCAGCTGCCTTAATGGAAAACCTATACTCCTGGGGTGCCCAGTTAGCATCACATTTGAGAGGACTGTTCTAGAAGCAGCTACTGCAAATGATTTTGTCTTCTGTAGTCTCAATCAGTACCCAAGGTTTTCTAATTAGTGAAGTAAATTTTAGAAATATTTAAAATGGTGATTTATTAAATAAATGAATGGCTTTTTAGAGTATCACAGAAGTTTCCACATATTTGTAACATCACTCCTTAAATATTTTATTTTACAGAAGTGAAACCTGAGGTTCAAAAGGTTAAAAATGTGCTTTATTGGTAAAAATTAGATGTATTCAAGATGTATAGACTGAATAAAATATTTATAAGGCCCTCTGCATCCTTGCTTAGGTACCAGAATCGAGCTGGACCTGTAGCCTGTCTCTTTAAGATGATGCCCCAGACTTGATGTCTGAATGGTCCTACATCCAGTCATTAGCCAGGACTTCTGTAGCCTAAACTGGTCTGAACAGTTGCAGATTCTACCTCTACAATATCACCATGTCTTCCCCAAGTGGACCTTTCATACAAGTGAAGATAAACACAACCAAAAGGTGAGAGCCCTGAGATGTCATCAGGTTGGCAGAGCAGGTTGTATGAGCTCCTTTGTGCCAACCTGTTCATATTCATATATGGGGCAGAATTTGTCTTGAGATCCGCTTTCACTTGATTGAGAGGTTGTGAGGAAATAACTAATTCACCCACCTCCAGTTTCTTCAAGGCTCTGCTATATCCCCCAAAGAACTTGAGATTTGTGCATTAAAAATAGCCTTGGGTTAGTTACGGTAAAGAATCTGCCTGCAATTTGGGAGACCTGGGTTCAATACCTGGGTTGGGAAGATCCCCTTGAGAACGGAATGGCGATCCACTCCAGTATTTTTGCCTGGAGAATCCCATGGAGAGAGGCTTCAGTCCGTGGGATTGCAAAGAATCGGATACGACTAAGAAACTAATTCACTGTTAACCACAATGTAAGGAAATAAGCAAAGGGAGCTTTGTTTCATATTTTTGCTGCCTCCAAAGGCCTGTGAAAAGGGAAGTCTGAGAGGAGCTAGTGGAATGACAGAATCATGCACTAAGAGGCTGTGAGAAATCTAGGTTCCCCATCTATCCCACCAATTACCTGTATGACTTTGCAGCAAGTCATTTAATCCTGAGTCTCAACTCTGCATCTGTAAAACAGGAACAATTGCTTACTTACACCCAGTGTGTCTTGAGTTTTACAAGTTATTGTTCAAAGAAGTTGCAGCTTTGCTTTGGGGGAGGGGTCATCTTTCACAACTTTAAAATGCTTTGACTCCTTTTTATTTAAATTATTGGAGATTATAGTTTTTGAGGATAGCAGCTTTCAGTTCAGTTCAGTCACTCAGTGCTGTCTGGTTCTTTGTGACCCCATGGACTGTAGAACGCCAAGCTTCCCTGTCCACCACCAACTCCCAGAGCTTGCTCAAACTCATGTCCATCGAGTCAGTGGGGCCATCCAACCATCTCATCCTCTGTCGTTCCCGTCTCCTCCTGCCTTCAATCTTTCCTAGCATCAGAGTCCTTTCCAGTGAGTCAGTTCTTCACATCAGGTTGCCAAAGTATTGGAGCTTCAGCTTCAGCATCAGTCCTTCCAGTGAATATTTAGGACTTGATTTCCTTGAGGATTGACTGGTTGACTCTCTTTGCAGTCCAAAGGACTCAAGAGTCTTCTCCAACACCACAGTTCAAAAGCATCAATTCTTTGTCACTCAGCTTTCTTTAGAGTCCAACTCTCACATCCATACATGACTACTGGAAAAACCATAGCTTTGACTAGACGAACCTTTGTCGGCAAAATAATATCTCTGCTTTTTAATACGCTGTCTAGGTTGGTCATAGCTTTTCTTCCAAGGAGCAAGTGTCTCTTAGTTTCAGGCCTGCAGTCACCATCTGCAGTGATTTCAGAGCCCAAGAAAATAAAGTCTCTCTGCTTCCATTGTTTCCCCATCTATTTGCCATGAAGTGATAGGACCAGATGCCATGATCTTCATTATTTGAATGTTGAGTGTTAAACCAGCTTTTTTCACTCTCCTCTTTCACTTTCATCAAGAGGCTCTTTAGTTCTTCTTCACTTTCTGCCATAAGGGTGGTGTCATCTGCATATCTGAGGTTATTGATATTTCTCCCTGCAATCTTGATTCTAGCTTGTGCTTCAACCAGCCCAGCATTTTGCATGATATACTCTGCATATGCAGACAGGCAGATGACACCACCTCAAATATGCAGATGACCTCAGATATACAGATAACACCACCCTTATGGCAGAAAGTGAAGAAGAACTAAAGAGCCTCTTGATGAAAGTGAAAGAGGAGAGTGAAAAAGTTGGCTTAAAACGCAACATTCAGAAAACTAAGATCATGGCATCTGGTCCCATCACTTCATGGCAAATAGATGGGGAAACAGTGGAAATAGTGACAAACTTTATTTTGGGGGGCTCCAAAATCACTGCAGATGGTGACTGCAGCCATGAAATTAAAAAATGCTTACTCCTTGGAAAAAAGTTATGACCAACCTAGACAGCATATTAAAACACAGAGATATTACTTTGCCAACAAAGGTCCGTCTAGTCAAAGCTATGGTTTTTCCAGTAGTCATGTATGGATGTGAGAGTTGGACTGTAAAGAAAGCTGAGCGCCGAGAATTGATGCTTTTGAACTGTGATGTTGGAGAAGACTCTTGAGAGTCCCTTGGAGATCCAACCAGTCCATCCTAAAGGAAATCAGTCCTGAATATTAATTAGAAGATCTAATGTTGAAGCTGAAACTCCAATACTCTGGCCATGTGATCCAAAGAACTGACTCTTTTGAAAAGACCCTGATGCTGGGAATGATTGAAGGCAGGAGGAGAGGGGGATGACAGAGGATGAGATGATTGGATGGCATCACTGACTCAATGAACATGAGTTTGAGTAAACTCCAAGAGTTGGTGATGGACAGGAAGGCCTGGCATGCTGCAGTGCATAGAGTCGAAAAGAATTGAACACAACTGAGCAACTGAACTGAACTGACTGAATTCTGTATATAGGCTACATAAGCAGGGTGACATTACACAGCCTTGAGGAACTCCTTTTTCAATTTGGAAGCAGTCTGTTGTTCCATGTCCAGTTCTAACTGTTGCTTCTTGACTGCATACAGATTTCTCAAGAGACAGGTATGGTGGTCTGGTATTCCCATCTCTTGAGGAATTGTCCACAGTTTGCTGTGATCTACACAGTCAAAGGCTTTCAGTTCAGTTCAGTTCAGTTCAGTCACTCAGTCATGTCTGACTCTTTGCAACCCCACGGTTCATGTATTGTTGAAGCCTGGCTTGAAGAATTTTCAGCATACTTTGCTGGCATGTGAGATGAGGGCAATTGTGCAGTAATTTGAACATTCTTTGGCAATGCCTTTCTTTGGGATTGGAAGGAAAACAGACCTTCTCCAGTCCTGTGGCCACTGCTGAGTTTTCCAAATTTGTCAGCATATTGAGTGTAGCACTCAATATGTTAAAACAGCATCATCTTTTAGGATTTGAAATCACTCAGCTGGAATTCCATCACCTCCACTAGCTCTGTTCATAGTGATGCTTCCTAAGGCCACTTGAGTTCACATTCCAGAATTCTGGCTCTAGGTGAATGATCACACCACCATGGTTATTTGGGTCATGAAGATCTTTTTTGTATAGTTCTTCTGTGTATAGCAGCTTTACTGAGATAAAATTCAAATACTACACAATTCAAATATTTAAAGTATACAATTCAGTGGGTTTTTTTAGTGTATTCATAGAGTTATGTAATCATCATCACAATCAATTTTAGAACATTTTATCACCCCCAAAAGAAGCCCCATATCCCTTAGCTATCACACCTCAATCTCCCCATCCATTCTCTTTCAGTATCAGGTAACCACAATCAACCTTCTGTCTCTAATTTCTGCCTATCAGCCATCTGTTTCTACTTTCTGTCTATCTTGGATGTTTCATATAAATGAAATCATACTGTAAATGGACTTCTGTGTCTGGCTTCTTTCACTTAGCATAATGTTTTCAAAGTTTATCCATGCTATAGCATGTATAAGTACTTATTCTTTTCTATGGTTAAATAATATTCCACTGTATAGATATAACACTTTTTTTCATTCATTTATCAGTTGATAGACATTTGGTTTATTCCTACCTTTTAATTATTACAATGGCAACCCACTCCAGTATTCTTGCCTGGAATTCTCCAATGCATGAAAGAGAATGCATTCTCTTTCATGAATTGGAGAAGGAAATGACAACCCACTCCAATGTTCTTGCCTGGAGAATCCCAGGGACGGGGGAGCCTGGTGGGCTGCCGTCTATGGGGTCGCACAGAGTCGGACACAACTGAAGTGACTTAGCAGCAGCTTAGCAGCAATGCTACTATGAACATTTCATGCACAAGTTTCTGTGTGGACATACATTTTCATTTGTCTTAAGTATGTACCTAAAAGTGAAATTGCTGGGTTCTACTCCATGTGGTCTCTCTATGTTCTTTTGAGGAACCACTAGCCTGTTTTCCAAAATGACTGCAACATTTTGCATTCCTGCCATCCTTGTATAAGGATTCCAATTTCTCCACATCCTGACAATACTTGCCATTGTCTGTCTTCTTTATCACAGCAGATAAAAAGTGGTATCACATGATGGTTTTGATTTGCATTTCCCTGATAGCTAATGACATTTAGCATCTTTTCTTAAGTTTGTTGTTCTTTTTTCCTTCATTTTGTTGTCATTTGGTGTCATATCTAAGAATCCATTGCCAAATTCACAGTGACAAAGATTTACTCCTGTTTCCTTCTAAGTGTTACCATCTTTGGAAAGATGTTTACTCAAATCATTTGCCCATTTTAAAATCTATTATTGAACTGTAAGAATTCTTTACATATGGTAAATATATATTCTAAGTATTCTTAGAAGATCTGTGATTTGGAAATATTTTCACCCATTCTGCGGTTGTCTTTTCAATTTCTTGATAGTGTACCTTTTGAAGGAAAAAGTAGTTTTAACGTTAGAGAAGTCCCTTTTTTTTTTTTTTCATTTTGTTGTTTGTGCTTTTGGTGTCATATCTAAGAATTCATCGCCAAATCCAAAGTCACAAAGATTTACTCCTATGCTTCCTTCTAAGAGTCTTACAGTTTTAGCTTTACTTTTAGGCCTTTGATCCATTTTGATTTAATTTTGTAGCGGTATAAGGTAGAGATTCAACTCCATTCTTTTGCATGAAGAATGGCTGTCCATTTGTTGGGCCTATTCTTTTTCTATTGAATGATGTTGGCATTTTTTTCCCCAAAAACCAGTTGACTGTAGATACGTAGGTTTCTTTCTGGGCTCTCATTTCCATTCCATTGATCAGTACGGCCATCCATACTCTGCTACCATACTGTCTCAATTACTGTTGTTTTGCAGTAACTTTTGAAATCGAGAATATGAGTCCTCCAACTTTGTTCTTTTTTTGCCAAGATTATTTTGTTTTTTCTGGATTCCTTACATTTGCATATTAATTTTCAACTCCTTTCTAAAACTTCAAAAAGAAAAGCTCTTCCAGTGTTGGTGAGCTGTCACATATATAAAATTTTTTTTTCTTTCTGGGGATATAAGAACAAAGAAATCAACGTTTTTCTAGTCTGCCTTCAGTATAGTAGGAATTTCCCCAAAACAAATTCATCCAATTGAACATTCTTTAAATTTACCCTTTGCACTATTTATCCTCTTCTTTCCCTAATGAGAGATTCTTTAAAATTGTTCAGCTTGAGAAGCTTTGCCTGCTAAGAACAATCTCAGACACTTGGCCACATCTTTCTTAACTCCAAGCTTTAGAGGTTGTCACTGGTTAGTCAGAGAAGGAGGCAACAGTAATTAGCCCTGCATCAATTTGCAATCTGACAAGAATATATTGAAGAAATGTTCTCTAAAACCATTCTCTTATTTTAAATTCTTGATATTGGCATCACCTAATAAAAAGCTGATGCCTTTACCCACCCTCTTCACCCCCACGGAGTAATGCAATGGTCTCAAGAATTCATGTAAAAGCCCCCTCTCAAATGAGCATATTTAGAGGCAAGGGAAATGATGTTGAAAGCAATGGAGACCTGCAGAGAGAGCAGAGGAAAGGATAAAGAGCAAGATAAGGGCAGAAACCAATTGGAACAGAGAAAGGAAGAGAATGAAGAGGGAAAGGGAAAGGGGAGCTCAAAAAGGGAGAGCGAAGCATATGGCAGGTATCAATTATTTACCATTTATGCACAATAAAAAAAATGCACTTTAACTACAGGAAGAGCACCAAATCCACTCAATAACCATTTAAAAGCATATGGAAATAAAACACAGCCATTTAAAGGGCTGTAATAAATGTTCAATGCTCTTTGTAATGCCCCTGAAAGAATACAAGTGTTAAGCCTTGGTAAATTACACTTAAAAGTAAGTGTAACATAAAAACGAAATTAGGCATACAAATAACCTCACACTTAGGCATTTTTTTAAAGTCTCTTTCAAACAGTTAATTAGAAAAGCCTCTAAGGAGCATAACTTTTCTTCTCTCATATTCTCTTCCCTAAACAATAGAACCAAGCCAGTGGCAAGAGCAAATAAACATAGATCCAGGATGCGCAGAAGGTCTGCATGTCCTCAGCCCTGGAAAAAAAGAAAAACAGAGGAAGACAACAAAGAGCAGGCACTGTCAGAACTGTTCCCTTCACTTATTAGAGAACTGAATGAAACCCTTAAACATGAGTCATAGGAATATATAGATGGCATCATAGGCTCTGTTTCCCAACTTAATAGCTTAAGTGTTCTCTTCACAATGCAATAAGCCAATCAAAAAGTACTATTAAACTCATAGTCACATTTCCAGTAAACCAGTCCTACATCTTACAGCCTTAAAAGGGAGAGAATCAAAAAGAGGCTGGCTCCAAGGGAGCCATAGCCATGAAACACCAGCTTAAAACAGGGACAGGGTGGGGTGGGACTGCTGGCAGAATTTGCCATGTTCTAGCCTGCAAATGCCACATTAAGGTTCTCATTACAAACAAGAGTTGTCTCAGCTGTCAATGAGCAGCACATGTTTTCCCTACTCTGTCAGCCCCCCAATCTTTTTGCATTTGTAGTACAGCACATGACACCTACAGAATTTCATGAATGTGGCAGCCTGGGTGTCCCAGGAACAGACTCTGAGACAGAGATTAGAGTGCAGGACATCTTTAGGGGGCTGCTCTTGCAATACCAGCACCTGTGGAAGGGAAGGGAAGACAAGGAAGTAAAACTGGACAGAGAAAGAATTCGAGCTGCAATGCAGTTTCTTTCTTTTTTTTTTTTTCCTTTTCTTTTTTTAATCTTGGCTGGGTCAGGTCTTAGTCATGGTGTGTGGGCTTAGGTGTTCTGCAGCATGTGGGATCCTAGTTCACAAACCAGGGATCGAACTCACGTCCCCGGCATTGCCAGGTGGATTCTTAACCACTGGACCACGAGGCAAGTCCCTGTAATGCAGTTTCAGTGGACCTCCTTCTAGAGGTTGGCTTCTCAATGCTGTCCCATTTGGATGAGAGAGCCAGGGCTCCTACCCCTTGCTCAGGCAGTCCTTGGATACAGCTGTCCCAGAGAGGGGCTATGGCCTTGTTCAAAGCAGCTCTCCTCACCAGAGAGAACCCAGAGGGGCTGGCTGCCTGCAGCACCCCAGCAGTTAGAGGTATCAAACCCATAGGACAGAGAAGGGATCTGATCAGCACCACAGTAAGCAAGTAGAACAGGCCTTTTGGGGTTCATCTGTTCATTCAGAAAACATTTGGTGCATCATTTCAATGGGCACGGCCCTGGAGGTGGAAATGGCAACCCACTCCAGTACTCTTGCCTGGAAAATTCCACAGACAGAGGAGCCTGGCGGGCTATACAGTCTGTAGGGTCGCAGAGTCCGACATGACTGAGTGACTGAGCACACATGCACATTCTTTCCGCAAACATTTGTTGCATCATTTCAGTGGGCATGGCTCCCATCTACAATGATTGATGAGCGTTTCCAGCATGTCTGCCTGCAGAGAACACAAAGAGCTTTATACTCATCATGCCCCCAGAGTCTCTGTGAGGCAATACTGTATCAGGGACTCACCTGCCCATTTTAGACATAAGAAAACTGATGATGAAGAAAAGCAATCAGCTCAACTCTTTTACAGGTCAACTGTCCAGTATTTAAAAGAAAAAAAAAAAGGCATCCTGAGGAGATGATGGCAAATCTTGCCTGCCAATATAGGCAGTCCACTGACATGGAGTCATAGATGGGCAGGAACAGGACAGACAGAGCTAATGAGGAATTTCCTAAGCTCTGGACTCTTTCCTCCTCCCTGGATTCTAGCTATTTTTGCAGATGCCAGAGGGCAAGATGTAGTCCGTAAATTATACTCTGACCCCATTTTCTAAATTTCATTAAAAACATTTTTTTTTCTCTTTTATCTGAAAATTTCTCTTTCAACTCCCATAAAGACACTCCTGGGTCAGTCTTATTACCCAATAAGTAACCTGCTACTGTTCACACGGACTGTAATCAAGCCTGTGCCTCGGTCCTAACAATACACCGAAGTGTGTCACAGACCGCCAGCATTCACCCTCTTGTGTCATTTCACTTAATTAATAAGTGGGACAAAGATTACAGAAAAGGAAGAAATCTGATTACGCAGCATTATAATGGCACTGTAGTCTCCTGTAAAGACTGAATGGGGTCTGCCCCCTTAAAAATCTCCATTTGCTCCACATTGCACCACGGAAATGTCAGCTTGACTCTCCCCCGGCGCCCCCCACCCTGAGGTGACCTTTAGCTGCATCTCTCGGTAATACTAGCCCATTAGTCATGCCTGGGTCACTGATGTGTCAATAACAGAATAATTATTGAAGAAAGCCTTAAGAGGAAGGACAGCAGTCTGGATTTTGAGTTAGCTCAACCCAAACCGGCACCACGGCTTGTTGAATAAATGAATGGATGTCGAATAAATGGTCCCTTTACATCTGGAGACCTAAAGGCTGTTGATTCCATTAATCCCGGAGGTTATTTGTAGCTGCTAAATACCTTTTTAGACAAGTAAGTGGCCTGGCTTTTACTCCCGCTGACAACACCCCACCCGCTCTAGTAGAACAAATTTGCTGTACTTAATGGTTCTGGCATTTTAAAAGGAAGGCAGTCAGGGCTGTTCAGCCTGCCTGCACCTTTGGGGGCAGGAGTGCACCACTGGACACAGAGATGAACCTCTTCCTACTCACAGGAGGGACAGGCTTAAGATCCTGAAATTAGAGATGCTTCCACACTTTGTGGAGGATCTCTGATAGAAACCAAACAGCCAGGTGCCGATGAAAGAAACGAGGAATGATGAGAGAGGCCAGGTGGCTTAATGGTTAAAGGAGGAGGGCAAGAGGCAGAGGCCCACCCAGACAGAATGCCGTGTAGAGACTGGTGTGAGGCTGCCACAGTTAAGGAACCATCAGAAGCTGGGAGAAAGGCCTGGAACAGATCCTGCCTTGGCAAGTATGGCCTTGCCGACATCGTCATCTTGGACTTTTAGCACCCAGACCTGTGAGACAGTAAATTTCTGTTATTTAAGCCACTTAGTTTGCGGTACTTTGTTATGGCAGCTCTAACAAACTAATATACTTGTTAATAACTTGCAATCAACAGGCCTGGTATGGAGTTCTGTCCTCATCATGTACTTGTCATGTCATCTTGGGCAAGTTACTTCTTTAGCCCTCTAATTCCTACAAAGGCAAGACAATAATAGTTGTGGGAGTCAAGTCTTTATGTATGCAAAAGCACTTTGCAGACTCTAACAGAACACATGTGCATTGTATGTGACAAGAAAGTGTCTAGGATGACATTCTGTATAGTAGTAGTACATCCCAAAAGGTATGTACAAATTAGGGTCTCCAGAATTCTATAAAGATAATTCCAATGATGTTCAGAAAATAAACAAACAAACCCAAAACTCCCGCTTCCTAAACATTTTGGCTATAACAGACAAGATAGATTTGAATAACAAACAGGGAGTCTATTGAGGAAAAAAGGGAGAGGCCAGATCTAGAGTTACCTCTTCCTAATATTACACTCCAAGTGCAAACAAGAGCAAAGCAAGGTAAATAACATACCAAATAGGCACCAGCCAAGACCAGCTGCCCAAGACACATCTATCCCCCAGGAGCACAGAGGCCCAGAGAAGGAGACACAGCTGGAGTTAAAGAATATAATTCACAACACTCAATGGCAGCTTCTATACTGTAACAATCTTCTTTAGAAGCCATATCTAATATTCTCATGTTGTTTTAACAAGCAGGTGTTTCTTCTATATTCAATTGCAACCAGAATAAATCTATAATTCTTCAGTTTCAGCTATTACATGAAGCAGCACTTTTTTTTTTAAGTCCAAGAAACAAAGTGACTGCACAAGGCAACCCACAGATAGCATGTGCCCCTGATCGGATACCATGAAATTGGCACTTTACCTCTATGGTCTTCCTCCATAGAACCTGGTCTAATCATAAGAAAAACAGGAGACAAATGGAGAGACATCCTACAGAATACCTTCCCAGTACCCCTCAAAACTGGCAAGGTCACCAAAAACAAGGGAAGCCTGAGAAACTACCAACCCAAAGGAGTCTAAGAAGGCATAGCAGTTAAATGTAATGTAGTGTCCTGAATAGGATTCTGGAACAGAAAAGGGACATGAAGTAGAAACTAAATGAAATATGAATAAACTGTGAACTTTAGTTAGTAATGATGTATCAGTATTGGTTCAGTAATTGTAACAAATGTACCGTGCTAATGTAAGATGCTAATAATAGGGAAAACTGCATACAGGTATATGGAAACTCTCTGTACTATTGTCTCAGTTTCTCTGTAAATCTAAAACTATCGTAAAAAAATGAAGTTCATTAAAAAAAATTTAAAGGCAATCCAAATTATGTTCTCATCTTTTGAAGAGTACTAGAGGAAATTATATTTTTGTCTTACAAAAACACTTCTTTAAAATCCCCTTTCTTCTTCTCTATAGATATTATACAACCTAAAATTTCTCCAGAGCCTCTTGCTCTTTTAAATCCCTACACACATATGCACACACACACCTGCACACACACAACCCAGGAACTATGGCATTTTTTTGGTCTCTCATTATCCCTTGCTGAGAAAATGCTATCTCCCTTGTTACCATTCCTCACCCTTCCTGAATGTGTCACCATCAAGACTTCTGTTCCACAGGACTTCCCTGATGGTCCAGCAGTTAAGACTCCAAGGTACCGATAGAGGGGGCGCAGGTCTGATCCCTGGTCAGGGAACTAAGGTCCCGCATGCCACACTAAAAGAAAAGACTTCTCTTCTAGCCAGCCAGTCACAGCCTCTCTGGAAACCTGGATGACACAGTACCTAAATGGTACCTATCCCATGTACCTCTTCCTTCCTGTTGTTCATGAAAGAAAAGCATAAGGCATTCCCTAGAAAGTGCAATTCTTCTCCAGGTCTGTCAGATTTTCTTACAAGCAATTCTAGTGGAGCATGTGTAACAAATAAAATTGTCTACCTCAATATATGATAAGTATTTTAAAAGTCAAAAAGTAAACATGTCACTAATTTAATTCTCTTGCTACCTAGATACATGAAATAGTGTTGAGTTGTTTTTTTTTTTAAAGGTAGTCCCAGAAGACTATATGCAAAATTCATACTATTTAATAAAGCTCAAAAATAAGCAAAGCTAAAGATTATATTGTTTAGACAAATCTGAATAGGTGATAAAATTAATTATTTTAAGAAACAAAGGAGCAATAAACACAAATTTCAGGATAGTGGTTATCTCCTATGAAGGAAGGTAATATTCTAGGTCTTATCTTGAATAAATATTGTATTTTGTAACATACATATATATGTGTGTGTGTTCTTTGGTGTGTGTAAAATAAAAAGATGTATTTTCAAAAGATAATTCAAGCTCTATTGGTGTATTTTATCAGCCAGATTCCCCCAGGCAAAGAAACCAACCTTGGGTTATTTGAACAGAAAAATATCTTATTAATAAGATATTGGGCAGATCACAGGATAGCTGCAAGGACTGGAAGGCCAGTCTGGGGGTCAACCAAGAACTCAGACAGCAGAGCCAGCCATGGGAAGTCACCACTGAACACAGACACTACAGCTTACATCGCCAAGTCAACAGCACGGAACTCTGATGAGGGCACGAGAACCTTACCACACTGCCTCTCAAAACTGGACAGGGGATAGCTGCAGCCAGCAGGTGCCCTGTGACCCTTGCTTCGTCTCACTTGCTGTCTCTAGTTTCCAGCTCTGGGTGGGTAAGTCTGATTGGTGGGGCCCAGGTCACATGTTTGTTGTGCCTTATCTGCAAGGAAGGCTGGGAACCTATTTGGCTTTTCCTGTAGGAAGCAGGCTCTGCCTCCCCCAACACTCATAAGGTAGTGAATCTCCCACACAGAGATAGTGACTTCAGATGTTGGGTGTCAAAACAGTTGATAAATGTCCACATTTTAGCTTTTAAATATCAACTTGCATCCTTATTCCCATGCTTCTGCTTTTTAAAATATTGCTGCTTAACATAATATCCCTCATTTAATCAATGACATATCAC
Source organism: Bos javanicus (assembly GCF_032452875.1). Taxonomy (NCBI): domain Eukaryota; kingdom Metazoa; phylum Chordata; class Mammalia; order Artiodactyla; family Bovidae; genus Bos; species Bos javanicus. The sequence goes on from NC_083869.1 coordinate 95,773,870, forward strand.
CTTATGCCCACAGTATGAAGAGTATCCAAAGACCCAGGATCTCACCAGGTCCTGTACCCAGCTCCAAGATCTCTGAGGGTCCATTCTTATATAGTTCTATCCTGACCTTCTGTATTCTGTATCCTCTAAACCAAACAAAGTGTTAAGCTAATTCCCATAAATTCACCCTATGAACATAATGGAGGAAACAGAAAAAAAGGAAAAGGGAAGAGAAAGAAAATTAAAGTATAAAAATACGTTTAACCCAATCAAAAAGACTCTAGCTGGTCATGAGTCAATAAGTGGTAATTACAGGTTCCCTTTTTCTTGGGGATGGTCTTGATCACTGCCTTCTGTACAGTGTCACCAACCTCCATCCGTAATTCCTCAGGCACTCTGTCTATTAGATCTAATCCCTTGAATCTGTTTTTAACTTCCACTCTACTATCATAAGGGATTTGATTTAAGTCAGCCTCACTACAAACCAAGCTAGTGGAGGTGATGGAATTCCAGCTGACCTATTTCAAATTCTAAAAGATGATGCTGTGAAAGTGCTACACTCAATATGCCAACAAATTTGGAAAACTCAGCAGTGGCCACAGGACTGGAAAAGGTCAGTTTTCATTCCAATCCCAAAGAAGAGCAATGCCAAAGAATGCTCAAACTACTGCACAATTGCACTCATCTCACATGCTAGCAAAGTAATGCTCAAAATTCTCCAAGCCAGGCTTCAACAGTATGTGAACCATGAAATTCCAGATGTTCAAGCTGGATTTGGAAAAGGCAGAGGAACCAGAGATCAAATTGTCAACATCCGTTGGATCATAGAAAAAAGCAAGAGAGTTCCAGAACAACATCTATCCCTGCTTTATTGATTATGCCAAAGCCTTTGACTGTGTAGATGACAACAAATTGTGGAAAATTCTTAAAGAGATGGGAATACCAGACCACCTTACCTGCATCCTGAGAAATCTATATGCAGATCAAGAAGCAATAGTTAGAACCGGACATGGAACAGCAGACTGGTTCCAAACTGGGAAAGCAATATGTCAAGGTTGTATATTGTCACCCTGCTTATTTAACTTATGTACAGAGTACATCATGAGAAACGCTGGGCTGGATGAAGCACAAATTGGAATCAAGACTGCCAGGAGAAACATCAACAACCTCAGAAATGCAGATAATACCACCCTTAAGGCAGAAAGTGAAGAGGAACTAAAGAGCCTCTTTATGACAGTGAAAGAGGAGAGTGAAAAAGCTAGCTTAAAACTCAGCATTCAAAAAAATCAAGATCATGGCATCTGGTTCCATCACTTCATGGCAAATAGATGGGCAAACAATGGAAAAAGTGACAGACTTTATTTGGCGGGGCTCCAAAATCACTGCAGATGGTGGCCGCAGCCATGAAATTAAAAGACACTTACTCCTTGGAAAAAAAGCTAGGACCAACCTAGACAGCATATTAAAAAGCAGAGATATTACTTTGCTGACAAACATCCGTCTAGTCAGCGCTATGGTTTTTCCAGTAGTCATGTATGGATGTGAGAGTTAGACCATAAAGAAAGCTCAGCGCCAAAGAATGATGCTTTTGAACTGTGGTGCTGGAAAAGACACTTGAGAGTCCTTTGCACTGCAAAGAGATCCAACCAGTCAATCCTAAAGGAAGTCAGTCCTGAATATTCATTGGAAGAACTGATGCTGAAGCTGAAACTCCAATAGCCACCTGATGTGAAGAACTGACTCACTGGAAAGGACCCTGATGCTGGGAAAGATTGAAGGCAGGAGGAGACGGAAATGACAGAGGATGAGATGGTTGGATGGCATCACCAATTCAATGGACATGAGTTTAAGCAAGCTGTGGGAGTTGGTGATGAATAGGGAAGCCTGGCGTGCTAAACTGAACTGATGGATTCCCTACCCATTCTAAAGCTTTCTCTGCCTTCAGTCAGAACCTCAATTGGGTACTCTTGGCCTCAAAGAGTGACCCAAGTTTTCTTCCTGCAGGATCTGAGTCGATGGCAGTCCCATTTATACAGGATGACTGAGAGTGTTCCATTCATTTCTGCCACTGGGTGTCCAGCCACCTCCCTCTCGCACAGTAGTAGTGACCCCATTTCGCTTCCCATGTTAGGGTCAGTCAAGCCAGCAAAACCATAACCCGCTATTGGACCTCTTCTCCCAGTGGTGGGGGGTTCTTACTGGAGTCCCCAAAGCAGTGGTGTTTTCAGAAGTATATTAGGTTTCTTGGGCTACTCTAACAGCTTACCACAAATTCGGTGGCTTAAAACAACAGAAATTTATTCTCACTTAGTTCCAGACTGTGGAGACCTTTTTTAGTGACATACAAAATCAAGATGTCAGTAGGGTCATTTTCTCCAAAGGCTGTTTGACACTTTCAGCTTCTGGTGGTTCCAGATATTGCTTGGCTTATGGCAGCATAGCTCTAATCTCTGCTTGTGTCTGCACATGGCCTCTCCCCATGTGAGAGGCTTCTGTATCTCAAATCTCCTTTTCTCTTATAAGGACATCAGTCATTGTATTTAGGGCCCACCCCTTAAATTCAGGATGATTTCATCTTGAGATTCTTAACTTAAGTACATCTGCAGAGGCCCTGGGGCTTCCCAGGTGGCATTAGTGGTAAAAAACCCACCTGCCAATGCAGGAGACTTAAGAGACGTAGATCTATCCCTGGGTCAGGAAGATCCCCTGGAGGAGAACATGGCAACCCACTCCAGTATTCTTGCCTAGATAATCCCATGGGCAGAGAAGCCTGGTGGGCTTCAGACCATGGGGTTGAACAGAGCCGAAAGGCACACAGCCTTAGCACACACGCAAAGACCCTATTTCCAAATACATCATATTCACACTTGTTAAAAGTCAGGTCTTAGACATCTCTTTTGGGAGGACACAACTCAATTCTACAATGAGCATCCACATAGGACATACAAATTATCTAACTCTGGGCTCATGTTGAGATTTCTAATCATACTTCCATTCCCCAAACTCCTAAGTTAGCAATCTCATTCTTCTTGCCATGTCCCTACACAACCTGCTCATGAATCAGGGTAAGTCCTTATCCAGTCTCCCTCCATTCAGACAAGGTGGGAAATGAGATGTAATGAACGGTATGGAAAGTCTACAGACCAGCTTCGTACCCCTCAGTGGAGGAGGGACGTGAAAAGGAGCTGCCCTGACCTTGCTGCATCTACACACAGACAGGACACCTGATATCCCACAGGTGATGCTATTCAAGATGCCTAACCCAGTCAGTGATCAGTAAAGATAAGTACTTGTAAGCCATTCAGATATGTACATATGAGAGACATAGGAGTTGTATTAATATACATCCTGCTCTATAGAATGAGACTTCCTCTGAATATAGAAATGTTTCCACTACTCCGAGAAGAATTTTCATTCTGAAAAGAAGCCCACCCTCTGGCCCTGAATGGTTGAGGACTGGGTTTCTGGAAAGGTGGCCTTCGGCTTCCAAATACAACCCATTTTCTATTACATTGTATCGCCTCTCAAAATATCCCAGACAAGATAAATGCAGCCCACCACTAAAATACATGTCAGGCCGTAATCAAATGTCACATAATTATGCACTGAGAAAATATTAAACTGCAATTTTCAGGCCAGCATTTTTCTTCTTATCCTTACAGATTATTTGAATTTTCAAAAAAATGAGACCAGGAATAGAATGGAGACCTTTTTGTTCCATTACTTCTGAATTGAGAAGACCTTACTATCCTCCTCTTTTATATTTCTTTTCTCTTGACTAAGAAATTTGTCACTCATGCTGTTTCTCTGACAATCAATTCATTGATCTTCACCATTCCACTCCAAGAATATTTGAAATGCAAATAAGGTCACAGGTCTCTTTTCCATTAAAAACGGGTCGTTCAGAAACAGTAAAACAGTACAGTTCTGTAAATTCCCTATCTTCCTAATATGTGTACATATCACCCTTTCTTTTTCTTTCATTTTTCTCTTTGTCAAAGCAGAAAAATAAACTGTTAGCGAAAGCATACACTAGTTAATCTTCTAAAACACGGGAAATCACTACACTGGAAGAATCTTTATTCATCTGACTGAAACCCTTCAATTTCTTAGACACTGAACATCAGCAGACTTTGCAAAGCTCTTTGTATCTATCATCTACTCATGCATCATTCATGTAAAAGGTGACCTGGGTCCCATTAGTTGACTAGCTGATCTGAATCTTTTGGGTTACTCAGATAAGTCATTTCTAGTGGTTCTCCTTTTAAAATTAATGGAACAGAACAGAATACATGCTACTTAAAAGAATACCCTGCTGGGAATTTCTCACTAAAGTAAGGCTAATTCTTTTCTGTTTTTCCCATTTCTCTCCCACCCTCATTTTTGCTTGCATTCCAAAGGATGATATTTCTGAATTTATTTCAGATCCAGGAGTACAGAAGATCAATGTCAAGGCCCCAGCTGGGACTCAACACACATGAATTTGAATCAGTACCCACCCTCTGGTACAAAGCCTCCTTCTCTCAAAGTACTGTCTTTCTCCCTAAGGCCTTTGGTTTAGCCCCATGAGAACAATGACCTAGTCACTCCTTGGAAGTCCTGTTGATCAGAGCCTCATAGATAGTCAAGGATTTCCCTATAACACCCTACAGATAGGAGTAATTGCTCATTTCCTGATTTGCCATGCAATTATGACTAGCCCCAAATGCAGTCAGGGCTTTTAAAAAATGTCTTGAGAGATTTAAATAAATGGTCACTGTTCTGTTTTAAAGTCCTTCAGTGGTGATCCATAAATTACAGCCAGAGTTCAAATTCTGAAGCTTAACACACAGTCCCTAGTCCCTGCTTCCCTTTCTGCCATCATCTCCCACCTCTCCCAAGTGTACATTTCATTTCTGGCATCCTGAGCTGTTTGTGTCCTCCATGCGTCTGTAACTATGATGCCTGGGATGCCCTCAGCCCCTCCATCATCTAGTAACTCTTACTCATCCTCCAATATCAGTTCAAGCTTATTCCTCAAGAATTCTTTGGCACTCCACTCTTATCTAGATATCTCTGTTGTTTTCTCCCAATTGCCTTTTGCTTCCCTTTAAAGCTGTACTTGTGACACTGGCAAGTGTAAATGCTAATGCAGTTACCTGTCTGCCACACTAGTTCACAGCTTCTTTCACTAGTCAAGGAAAGCACAACTTTTTGCCAACAAAGTCTGTGTTAAAGAGGTGGCTATTGGGACTGCCTTGTATCTAAAATGAGAACAGCCAATCAAGAATTGATGTCGTATTTATTAATATCCTCAATAACAGAATTTTTTAATTAACTAGGTGATTTATCATATGGTGCACGGCTAATTAATTCACACTACTCAATTAAATTATTCATATGCAAAAGTTATTATAGTTTTAAATTTTTAAATCATATTAATTTTCCTACATACATTCTTTAAATTACAGTTGAAGCTTTGAAAAGCTGCTATCTTATAATATGGCCCCACCTCAACCAGTGGCAAAAACATCACCCTATTGAGGAATTATTTCAGTGCCTTTCATTTCATGCTGCAGTGTCTTCCTTATGTCACCAGACACAATAGTTTTTGCTTTGTTTCAGCCCTTTCTATAATCATAACATTTTCCACTTCTTCACTAGATCCCTGTGCAATCCCTTTGTTAATCAAAATCCAGTTGCTAGTGTCAGAAAATACAGGTCAAACCATCTGCAACAATACTAGCTAGAGAAGAGGTGGGGTGATTATTCCTGGGACGTGTAACTGAGCAATTTAGGGCACATAACTCCATCCAGGAGATGAAAAGATGACATCTGTGTATATGTGTGTGTGCTCAGTCGCTCAGTCATATCCAATCCTTTGTGACCATATGGACTGTAGCCCTCCAGGCTCCTCTGTCCATGGATTCTTACAGGCAAGAATACTGGACTAGATTGCCATTTCCTTCTCCGGGGGATCTTCCCAACCCAGGGATTGAAACCACATCTCCTGCACCTCCTGTATATTTATATATGTATAGTCCAAAGTCCAGTGAAGGCCCACTGCTTGACACATAGGTGGCCATCTACCTGCTGGGTCCTTCCATGGCAGACAGCAGACAGAGCAAGCTCTTGGTTATCTCATCTTAAAAGGATATTAATCCTGTACATGAAGGCTCCACACCCAAGACCTAATTGCCTGTCAAAAGCCCCACGTCCTAACACCATCACACTGGGGGGTTAAGATTTCAACATGTGAATTTTGAGGGACACAAACATTTGGTTCATAACAGGATCACATTCTCTTTATCTCTCCTCACTCAATTCTTCTCTCCCTGACACACCCAAGCACCTAACACCATGCATAGAAAGTACTTAATAAATGTGTTGAATAGATAAACGAATTGCATTTTAAGTGTCTCACTTGCTCCACTGAACATGAAAGACTGCTACTTTTCTCTTTATACAGTTTCTACCACATAGAGTACAATAATACAGAAAAAATAGTTTTAAGAGTACAAAACGTCTAGCAATCTATATAAATTATTCTATTTATTATAGTGAAGGTATTACAGCAATTCAAATATTTAATCTTATGGTCAGAATTCCAAAGGGCAATAAAATTTGTAATTTTAATGAACTTACAAACTTTTTATATGGCACTGTGCTGCGTACTTCTGAATATTTTTATTAGGAGACTAGCATGATGAGATGGGAAGATTAATTCAGTTATAATAGCATACAGGATAAATTGTAGAATGAGATGTGTTAAGGCCAAGAGAATTTAGGATTATTAAAATAGTCCAAGGCTGAAGCTGGAATGTTAGGTCCATGAATCAAAGCAAATTGGAAGTGGTCAAACAGGAGATGGCAAGAGTGAACATCGACATTTAAGGACTCCGTGAACTAAAATGGGCTGGAACAGGTGAATTTAACTCAGATAACCATTATATCTACTATTATGGGCAAGAATCCTTTAGCAGAAATGGAGTAGCCATCATAGTCAACAAAAGAGTCTGAAATGCAGTACTTGGATGCAATCTAAAAAATGGCAGAATGATCTCTGTTCATTTCCAAGGCAAACCATTCAATATTATAGTAATCCAAGTCTATGCCCCAACCAGTAATGCTGAAGAAACTGAAGTTGGACAGTTCTATGAAGACCTACATGACCTTCTAGAACAAACACCCAAAAAAAAGATGTTCTTTTCATTATAGGGGACTGGCATACAAAAGTAGGAATCTGGAGTAATAGGCAAATTTGGCCTTGGAGTAAAAATTAAGCAGGTCAAAGGCTAACAAAATTTTGCCAAGAGAATGCACTGGTTATAGCAAACACCCTCTTCCGACAACACAAGAGAAGACTCTACACATGGACATCACTAGATGGTCAACACCAAAATCAGATTGATTATATTCTTTGCAGCCAAAGATGGAGAAGCTCTACACAGTCAGGAAAAACAAGACTGGAAGCTGACTATGGCTCAGTTTCATGAACTCCTTATTGCCAAAATCAGATTTAAATTGAAGAAAGTAGGGGAAATTACTAGACCACTCAGGTATGATCTAAATCAAATCCCTTACAATTATACAGTGGAAGTGACAAACAGATTCAAGGAATTAGGTCTGATAGACAGTGCCTGAAGAACTATGGACAGAGGTTCATGACATTGTACAAGAGGCAGTGATCAAGACCATCCCCAAGAAAAAGAAATGCCAAAAGGCAAAATGGTTGTCTGAGGAGGCCTTACAAATAGCTGTGAAAAGAAGAGAAGCTAAAAGCAAAGGAAAAAAGGAAAGATATACCTATTTGAATGCAGTTCCAAAGAATAGTATGGAGAAATAAGAAAGCCTTCCTCCTTGATCAGCGCAAAGAGATAGAGGAAAACAATAGAATGGGAAAGACTAGAGATCTCATCAAGAAAACTGGAGATACCAAGGGAACTTTTCATGCAAAGATGTGCACAATAAAGGACAAAAACGGTAGGGACCTAACAGAAGCAGAAGCAGAAGATATTAAGACGAGTTGGCAAGAATACACAGAAGAATTGTACAAAAATGATCTTCATCACTCAGATAACCACGATGGTATGATCACTCACCTAGAGCCAGACATCCTGGAATGTGAAGTCAAGTAGGCCTTAGGAAGCATTACTATGAATAAAGCTAGTGGAGGTGATGGAATTCCAGGTGACCTATTTCAAATCCTAAAAGATGATGCTGTGAAAGTGCTGCACTCAATATGCCAGCAAATTTGGAAAACTCAGCAGCGGCCACAGGATTGGAAAAGGTCAAGTTTTCATTCCAATACCAAAAAAGGCAATGCCAAAGAATGTTCAAACTACCGCACAATTGCACTCGTCTCACATGCTAGCAAAGTAATGCTCAAAATTCTCCAAGCCAGGCTTCAACAGTACGTGAACTGTGAAATTCCAGATGTTCAAGCTGGATTTAGAAAAGGCAGAGGAACCAGACATCAAATTGTCAACATCCACTGGATCATGGAAAAAGCAAGAGAGTTCCAGAACAACATATACTTCTGCTTTACTGATTTTGCCAAAGCCTTTGACTATAGATCACAACAAATTGTGGAAAATTCTTCAAGAGATAGGAATACCAGACCACCTGACTTGCCTCCTGAGAAATCCGTATGCAGGTCAAGAAGCAACAGTTAGTACTGGACATGGACCAACAGACTGGTTCCAAATAGGAAAAGGAGTACATCAGGGCTGTATATTATCACCCTGCTTATATAACTTATATGCAGAGTGCTGGACTAGATGAAGCACAAGCTGGAATCAAGATTACCGGGAGAAATATCAATAACCTCAGATATGCCAATGACACCACCCTCATGGCAGAAAGTGAAGAACTAAAAAGCCTCTTGATGAAAGTGAAAGAGGAGAGTGAAAAGTTGGCTTAAAACTGAACATTCAGGAATCTAAGATCATGGCATCTGGTCCCATCACTTCATGGCAGATAGATGGGGAAACGGTGGAAACAGTGGCTGACTTTATTTTGGGGGGCTCCAAAATCACTGCCGGTGGTGAATTCAGCCCTGAAATTAAAAGATGCTTGCTCCTAGGAAGAGAAGTTATGACCAACTTAGACAGCATATCAAAAAGCAGACACATTATTTGCCAACAACGGTCCATCTAATCAAAGTTTTGGTTTTTCCAGTAGTCATGTATGGACAATGGCATGAGAGCTGGACTATAAAGAAACCATTTCCTTCTCCAATAAAGAAACCGCAGTGCCAGAAAATTGATGCTTTTGAACTGTGGTGTTGGAGAAGACTCTTGAGAGTCCCTTGGACTGCAAGATCAAAACAGTTAATCCTAAAGGAAAGCAGTCCTGAATAATCATTAGAAGGACTGATGCTGAAGCTGAAACTCCAATCCTTTGGCCACCTGATGTGAAAAACTGACTCATTTGAAAAGATCCTGATGCTGGGAATGATTGAAGCTGGAAGGAAAAGGGGATGACAGAGGATGAGATAGTTGGATGGTATCACCAACTCAATGGACATGATTCTGAGTAAGCTCTGGGAGTTGGTGTTGGACAGGGAAGCCTGACATGCTATAGTCCATGGGGTCACAAAGAGCTGGACACAACTAAGCGACTGAACTGAACTGAATTGTTTGAGTTGCTAATTGATCTATCTCTTTCATGGAATACTGTTTTTATTTGAAAGAAGGCAGATTCATTTTTGCTCTGCAGTAGAGGTGACAGAGGATAAGACGGTTGGGTGGTATCACTGACTCAATGGACATGAGTGTGAGCAAAGTCTGGGAGATAGCGAAGGATAGGGAAGCCTGGCTTGCTTCAGTCCAGGGGTCACAAAGAGTCAGACATGACTGAGCCACTAAACAACAACAAGGCCGAAGGAGGACAGTGACTTGAAACTGGAAAGGGAGAAAGTATTTAAAAGACACAAGGGAAGAGTAGAGGAGATTAAGGTTAATCAGTGGCTATAGGGAAAAAATTACAACATTTGAGGCTGGTGAATGAGAAAATGACGATACCTTAACAAGGCTGGAGAAGGAACTGGGGTGGGGGGTATTATAATGAGTCAGTTTTACACTCATTAAGTTTGAAGTTCCAATAACATCCATCCACAATGTCCATTAGGCAGCTGATAATGTTGTAATGGCACTCAGAACTTGACTAGAGATTCAGATTTGGACATTGCAGCATGAAGGGCATCAGCAAAATCCAATTTCCTTTAAGTCCTGTATGTCTGTGTGTGTTTAGATGGGTCATCCTCAGAGCATCCCCCGAAGAGAAGGTACCTTCAGCCTCGGTTCTTCTGATTTTCACCTGAGTGACTTTCTACCTCCAGAACCTGGAATAAGTAAAAATCAGGGAGAGAGTAGATACCATCTGCAAAGCAATCACAGCTCCTCAGTTCCCACTGTTTTTCATCCCCTGTTCACTAGAGGTACACCTTCCCCAGCAAACCTACATCAGCACATTTACACCATTCATGGACAATCTCCTCCATCTGTATTCAGGCTTGAAAAGTCATTAAGTTGAGCCAGTAAATATTTATTGAGCATATAATATGGTTCATGAACTGTGTTCACACTGAGGAAATAAAGATGATGAAGACCTACTGTCTGCCCTAAACAAACTATAAGTCTGTGAGGAAGACATAAAAACAGGTAGGCAATGACAGTATGCGGGGTAAAGGATGAAGAGATTTACTCTGCTTATAGGGTTCAGGGAAGGCTTATTTTAAAAAAGCTGCCCAAAAGGACATCTAGGAGACACCTAGTGGGTAGAGAAGGTGAGAAGAAACAGGGCTTTCCAGGCAAGATTATATGGGGGAACAGGGCCTAGGAGCCACATGGTCCATTAAAGGAACAGAAAGAGATTCAGCTGGAAGGTGACTGAATAGGATGAAATAACAAATGGCTAAAAGTGAGACTTAAGGATAAGGACCAGAAAATGATAGATCTTGTTTGGTAACATTTTTAAATTGCAGAGCATCAGTCTTCTATAGCTGAGGCCCATCACAAGTAAATCTCATATCACCTAACAGGGTATAAACTATTTCCAATCACTAGAGATTTTTGTCGGAGAAGGCAATGGCACCCCACTCAGTACTCTTGCCTGGAAAATCCCATGGACGGAGGAGTCTGGTGGGCTGCAGTCCATGGGGTCGCTAAGAGTCAGACACACCTGAGCGACTTCATTTTCACTTTTCACTTTCATGCATTGGAGAAGGAAATGGCAACCCACTCCAGTGTTCTTGCCTGGAGAATCCCAGGGACGGGGGAGCCTGGTGGGCTGCCGTCTCTGGGGTCGCACAGAGTCGGACACGACTGAAGCGACTAAGTAGTAGTGGTAGTAGAGATTTTTGTGAACTTTCTGGCCACAAGCCACTGCCCCGGACTCAGCCTTTGGTCACCAAGACTTTTTTAATTCATCTAACCTGGTTTTCCTCCCAATCAAGATCTCATTCATCCTCATTCTCTCTATCCTAAACCGTTTAGGGTTAAAATTCTATCATACATTAGGATTGTTTGATTGCAAGAATAGAAACCTTCTCAGACTAACTTAAACCAGAAAGTTGAGTTTGTGGCCAGTTGGAGCAGTCAGGTGTTCATCTGAGTTGGGCAAATCCTCTAGGGAGTTTCCACGAAAGGTCAGAAATCCTATCATAACAGTCACATAAGTAGCAAATTCAAAGAAGATTCCCCAACCTTTCTCCACCTAGGTCCTTTACTGACTTTCTCCTGGTTCTGGAAAGTGTCCTAGTTTTCCTGAGCCAGACCTCCCATAACCATATCAGTCACCATACCTGCATTCTTGCTCTGGATTTCAATCTGCTTTCTCCACCTAACGCTGATCTTCAGACGACTAGCTCTCTCAGCCCCTGCCCTACCCTTCACTCACCCTCTCCAGAAGTCTCATCCTTCTGCTATGGATCCACCTAACTCATAGGATGTATACCTTTCATTCCAGGTAATAGGTTAGGATGTTAGAAAGCCTCATTTATATCTCTTGCATTCATTTTCCATCAACTTCACCACTTTCAAACAGTCTGATAAATCTCAAGTTAACAAAGATCTGTTTGCAGTAGACTACACAGGCAGTTCTCGCCTTGCATAGTACCATGCTAACTCGATTGTGTGCATATCGGAACAATGTCCTCTCTTCTGTGCAATTCCATGGTAACAATCTCTGTATCACTGAACCATGTAAAACAATGACACGGTTCTGGTGTGCACACATTTCAGTTAATGTGGTATGGTGTAAAGTGAGGACTGCCTGTATTCTAACTGGACTTAGGGACTAATGGACAAAAGATTATCCCATAGAGTCATGAATCCAACACCCCAAGAGTTACCCTGTTCTGTCCAGCTCCCTCCTCAGTCTTACAACCTTTGCAGCATCAGAAATCAGAGAGGTTGGAGGGTGGCAGGTCCAGGAAGTTTCTCAGGCCACCTTTCTTGCTCATTTATCCTGTCAGTTTTCACTGTTACTCTTTTATTGTTATCAGGTTTATGGGAGAAAAAGACAGCATCATATTAAGGCATAATTAGGATAATAAACGGGAGCTGTGGTTTGTTTTTGGATTGATTCCAGTTGGGGAGCACACATAATCACCTCTAACTGACTGCTTGATGATTATGACTTTGACAAAGTGGCATTATTTGCTGCTAATGGATGAGATGATGATTTATTACTAATTACTCTCTTTTTCTACAATTTTTATATTATGTTAAATGAAGGATTACAGTTGGGGTAATAAATATTCACTAGAAAAAAAGTGTCGAGCAGCAGAGTTCATGAAACTAGACCCTGAATAGAGAAGCCATTTTAATTACTCAGGGCCAGTTGTAAGAGGAAAGTATAGACTAGACAGCATATCATTAACTCTGTCTCCCACCTCTCCTGTGAGTTTCTGTTTTTTTTTCAGGAGTCCTCAGCCCACTCCAGGTTCTTCAAATCAATCCCTCCACCTACCCTTAGTTTCACTCTCCCTCTTTTCTGTTAAGACATTAGTGAAAACTCAAGAGAAAGAACTTAAGTTGTGACATAATACCTAGCCTGGGTCATTTTGGACTTTAAGAGTCTTCTAGAAAAAAAGAAGAAGAAAACAAAAAGCTTTCTTAACATAAAGAACTAACAATAAGCTGAGGATCTGGAAATGAGAGTGTAAAGAGAAAGAATCAGAGGGACAGAAGTATATACAATTAAATGTAATAAGGGGCACTAATTCTTATAAACAGTGGTGAGACCTCTGGGGTAAGACGGGAGTTACATTAACCAGTTTCAAATCCCCTTTTGTAAGAGGCACAGATACAGACCAGGGTTGTCCTAACTGGAGCCAGGGGCTTGATGGGCTGGTGTTGCAACACAGAAGAGTGGTATGGATACAGACAGTGCTCATTAATCAAAGTTTTGAGTACAGGGTTAGGAGACAAATTGAGAGATGAAGCAAGGCTGAGCAAGAGAACAGATTGAAAGCCCCCTGAGGACAAGCACCAGCTCTTTATACTTCTTGATAATCCCCACAATGCCCAGCAGTGTCCAGAGCACAGAGGACACTCTGAAAATGTGTGCTGACTGACTCCTGGTGGGTTGATTAAAGCAGTGAGGAGCAGTATTCTCCGCACATTGTTGTTGCTGTCATTCAGTTGCTAAGTCACGTGCGACTCTTTTCGACCCCATGGACTGCACTATGTCAGGCTTCCCTGTTCTTCACTATCTCCCAGAGTCTGCATGTAGATTAACCAATAACTACTTTATTTAAAGTGTGCAGGTCGCATTTGTAAAAGATGCCATATTTTTATCAGAAAATGCAATATCACCAACTTAAGCATTATTCTTTTATTCACTTTCACTAGAGGTTTTCACTGCAAGCTAAAATTTCATATACTTTATAATTAGCACACACAGCAGTATCTGATCTTAATGTTGTACCTGTGATCAAGCTTTATTGTTGAGTAAGTTGCTTTTGAAGCTGGTTTATGTTATTCTTCCTTAACTAAATTTGTAGACCTCTTATTGCAAAATGTGGTTTCTTACAGCATTTTTTAGAATATTATATGTTTTGTTTAAATTCTATCTTCAAATTTTTAAGCATAGGATTTACCTTATTAAGTAATATAATTAAATTAATGTCATAAAGTTTTGAATCTTATAAAATGTTTATACGTCATCACTGGGCTGTCAGTAGAAGGGACCACCTACCCATCCCAATTGTTATTCTACTGGACAAGCCTATACTTCAGCAGTAGATGCAACTCTAGACTCTCACCAATGCTACGTGGTCAACTGACCTGAAGACATAATGGGTCCTGAAGGATGAGTAGGTGTTCACCAGGTAGGGAACAGAGGGTAGGGTACCCTAAACAGAGAAAACTACTTTTCAAGCAGAAAGTCTAATAGAAGACTGAGTGTTTGGGCAATGATAGAAAGGTCACTATAATGAGAATGTTGCATGTAAGAGGGTAGAAAGAAAGAAATATTGGCTAGTAAGGTTGTTAGAGTGATACTATGCTAAGTACTTGTAAGGACAAATTTTTACCTATGGGCAACTCCAGAGAAATAAAACCAATATGATACATAAAGAGATTTATTATGAAGAACTGATTCACTAAATTACAGAAGCAGAGAAGTCTCAGAGTCTGCCATCTGTAAGCTAGAGTTCCAGGAAAGTCAGTGTCCAGCCCAGGTCAATTCCAGCCCAGGTCCAGAGGTCTGAGAACTGGAGCTGAGTGTAAGTCCCAATTTCAGGGCCCGAGAAGACCTGTGTCCCAGCTCAGCAGTCAGGCAGAGACAGAGAATTTTTCCCTACTTCCATATTTTTGTTCTATTCAAGACCCCAATGGATTGGATGATTTTCACCAATGTTCACTCTGCTTTACTCAGTCTACCAATTCAAATCTCTTCCAGTAACACCCTCACAGACACACCAGAATAATGTTTAACCAAATATCTGGGTAACCCACAATCATAAAACTAAACATCATAATTTTAAAATTAAACAACATAATTTTATGTTGACACATAAAATTAACCATCACAGAGACTTAAGAAGAAAAGTAGTATGATTATATCTGAACTTTAGAAATATGATGCTGACACAATGTAGAAGATAGAGTTGAAAGAGAAAAGAACTGAAAAGACCAGTTGGGAATTATCTTAGTGAGAAAGTCAGAAGTGAAGTCCAGGGAGGAGTGGATGGCCTCTACGGATAATTCAGGAGTAGAGTCAACAACACTTATAACTTATTAAATGTATAATCAATTGGAAAAGATGTGACTCCAACATTTCTAATCTGCTCCTGGGTGTGTGTGAAAAATTTTGTGTAAAATTGTTCCTTATTTTTTTTTAACAGTTGTCCCATCAGGCTTTGTCTTCTGAAGAACTTTGAGGTAAGTTGAGTAAAGAAATAGTCACATACTATAAAGGGAAAAAAAACAACATTATTTAAGTACCTACTAAGTTCTGGCTTTAGACTAACCAGTCATATTTAGTCCTTACAGAAGTCCAATGAGACAGATATTTTTTTTTCTCTATTTACAGATTGAGGCACAGAAAAACAATTACACAGTCAGTCCAGTTGCTCAGTCGTGTCTGACTCTTTGCAACCCCAGGGACTGCAGCATGCCAGGCTTCCCTGTCCATCACCAACTCCTGGAGCTTGCTCAAACTCATCATCAAGTCAGTGATACCATCCAACCATCTGATCCTCTGTCTTCCCCGTCTCCCCCTACCTTCAACCTTTCCCAACATCAGGATCTTTTCCAGTGAGTCAATTCTTCACATCAAAGTGGCCAAAGTATTGAAGCTTCAGCTTCAGCATCAGTTCTTCCAATGAATATTCAGGACTGATTTCCTTTAGGATTGACTGGTTGGATCTCCTTGCAGTCCCAGGGACTCTCAAGAGTCTTCTCCAACACCACAGTTCAAAAGCATCATTCTTCAGTGCTCAGCTTTCTTTATGGTCTAACTCTCACATCCATACATGACTACTGGAAAAACCATAGCTTTGACTAGATGGACCTTTGTCAGCAACGTAATGTCTCTGCTTTTTAATATGCTGTCTAGGTTGGTCATAGCTTTTCTTCCACGGATCAAGCATCTTTTAATTTCTTGGCTGCACTCACCATCTGCAGTGATTTTGGAGCCCTTGTGTAATACCTACACAAGGTCACACAATTGGTAAGTGGCAGACCCAAAGTATTCAAATTCAGGGTTTGGGGCTCTGAAATAAATATTTTTCTACTCCCTCCTTTATGTCGCCTCTCAGTAGAGTGAAATACATCATCTTAAAACACAATTGTGTGAATACTTTCATCAAGAAAATTCAAAAGGGCTTTGAATTTCCACTCTGGAAATAGTAGGGAAATGGAAGTAAATAATCATTCTAATATTGTGAGTATACAAAAAACTCAAAAGTCTCAGGTTCCATTAGCAGTTTTGAAACTGACTGGTGGAGCAGCCATTAGAATTATTTTGTGTTGGTTCATCTGTATTCCCCGGTTGTATTATTAGTAGCAATGGGAGTCATTCACAAGCGAAGTGTACCACCTGTAATGCATGTTCACATTTAGCCAGAAAAGGACTGCTTTAAAATTCCAAGAGACATAAGTACAGTTTTAAAAACCTTGCAAAAATGAACGTCTAACAGGCCCTAGATTTGTTCATTGGATTAACATGCCCTACCAGATTCTTCTAGGATACTACAATGAGGATTTAATGCAACAGAGATAGGTGATTGTATCGGTTGAATGACTGATTAGCTGAACTGAATCCTAGTGATTGAAAATGTGGAGTGATGCCAGCCTTCCTATATAAACTCTTCTTTATGGATTTTGATGCAGGATTCATTCAATAAATATGTATTGAGTGACTTATATTTACCAGTGAAGTTCTGTACGCTGCAAATACATAGGGGAGTAAGCAAGATAGCCAGGCACGGAGTTTATATTGCACACGGTAAGGGTGGGGAGTAGGGCAGAAGGAGTGAGAGCAGGGAGGAAAATAGGCAATAACTAAGCAATCAAGCATAAACAGTTCCAGAGAGTTGACTCATGCTGTGAAGATAACTAAACCCGGTGACATAGTAGAGGACTATCCTGGTTGTCAGGCAGGGAACTCCTGAGAGGATGGTTTCAGTATTTGAATGGAGACTTGAGAGTTAAAGAGAATGGCCCAGAAAGAGGTCTGGGCATAAACCCTTCCAGGCAGAAGGAAGAAAGCACAAAAGTCCTAAAGCAAGGATGAGCTTAAGATGAAAAGAGGAGAAGGCTAGTGTAACTGGAACACAGCCAGGGGAATGTGTATGAGAGGGGGCTAGAGAAGTAGATGGGACAATCGGGGGAACTTTCAAGACTGTGTATGGCAGAATGTCCCCTAAAAATTTATGCTCCCTTTCCAGAGGGAAGAGAGGTGCCTGGGATGTGGTTCCTGCCAGAGACTACATTTCCCAGCCCCCGTAGCTTCTAGTGGGGGTCATATGACCAATGGAATGTGAGTGTTGTATGCAGCCATATTAGTGCCACTGCAACTAAGTGGGTGTACTTTTCCACCCATTGTCCCTCACCGGCCCACAAGATGCAGAAGATTCTGAGGCAGCTAGCAAAGCACAGGACCACAAGATGACAAACCCGAGTCCCTGAATCATCAGTGGAGAACTGCTCAAAACCAGGATCACCTACACTGAACTGCTACATGAGCCAGGGGTACACTTTCATGTGTTAAGCCATGGACGTTTTGAGTTTTATTTATCACCACCTTAACTAATATACCCTGACAAGGAACTTGGATTTTATTCAAACTGCATACAAATGCCACTGGAAGGCTCCAAGGAGAGGATGGAGGTGACCTGGTTAATGGATTTAAAGACCACTGTGGCTGCTTAATCTGGGCAAGAATTTATAGAATCAGTGGTAACAGCATGCATGACCCTCTTTGGAGTTGAGCCAAGGATTTTCTAGCTGATTAGATATCAGTTTCAGGGGAAAGAAGAGTCATGGGAGTTCCCTGTCTTGTGACTTGGTGAAACATTCTCTGGCAGGAAGGTCTGAGGAATGCTTTCCCTGAAGACAAGCTTAGCTTTTTTTGGCTGTTATTGTACCCATTGACCAGATGGGAAAACTAAATATATTTAGTATTAGGAAGTCTACAAAATAAATAAATAACATTTATTTTTAGTATATATTCTGAAGGAAACAGTAACTTGTTTCACAACTAGCAAAGGGAAAATGCTAGTGCTACATTAAATGGTTACTCAAAGTCACTGATCATTAAGCTTTCCATTATTGGAAGTATAGCAAAACTAAGTAATAAAATTAAAGACTATATGAATTATAGTGAATGATGAAATTCTGTCTAATAACACTATTGATAATGTGAATGTTGAATCAGATATTTTTAAAAAACCAGTTATTTTTTAAGCTGGTCTTTTTTTAATTTACACCAACACAAATGTATATTATCCAAACGTCACAAACTGTTAGAGCTCCAAAAGACTTTAAAAATTACCCACTAATATGTTCTCAACTTAAAAACAGTGCTACTTACTCCCATAAAAATGCCTTGTCCTAAATCATAAAGCTAAGCAGTTTACCTGACTTGAAACCCATTGGTGCGAATCCAATTTTCAGCATTAAGACACCTCTAAACCATATCAGAAACTAGACTCTCTAAAGTCAAGAATCACAGACAATATGTTTTACTCTATAGTGGTGCTGATTTAGTCTCTAAGTCATGTCTAACTCCTGAGACTCCATGGACTATAGCCTGCCAGGCTCCTCTGTCCATGGGATTTTCCAGGCAAGAATATTGGAGTGGGTTGCCATTTCCTTCTCCAGGGCATCTTCCTGACCCAAGGATCAAACCCTAGTCTCCTGCATTGCAGGCGGATTCCTTACCAACTGAGCTACCAGGGAAGCCCACTTTATAGTAGGTTTCTCAACCAAATAATATTTCAATGAAAATAACTGACCAACTAAAAGAGGAGTAAAAGAAATCCAAACTCAAATATCACTCAACAAATTTACAATCTAATTTTTATCCATCTAATTTGTGTTTCTTTAATCATATGCACTGACTTTGGTAATACAGTGTAATAGTAAACTTAGAAACATATAAGCTTTCAAAATGCCTTATTTCATTTATAGGAACCCTATAGAAGAATCTGGAATAAACATTGAAAGAAGGTGCATTCATACTTTAATTTTCACTAGAGAAATAAAACTTTTAGTTTCAAAAGCTGTTTTGCATCATGACATAGTGTTAATTGGAATTTCATCTGATGAACCAAAGCTGAGAACAAGGAACTACACACCCTATAATCCAAAAACCCTCCCTATAGGACTAGCTTAGATGTTGCCAAAACCTGTTCTGAGAACCTGAGCCCATAGCCTGGCAGAAAAAATAAAATAAAAGATTCTTTAGAAAAATTCATGAGAGTGGATTTTTCAGTCCCTTTTCCATGGAGAAGGGAATTGAGGGGTGGAGGGAGTGCTCTCGGAGAAGGCAATGGCACCCCACTCCAGTACTCTTGCTTGGAAAATCCCATGGATGGAGGAGCCTGGTAGGCTGCAGTCCATGGGGTCGAGAAGAGTCAGACACGACTGAAGTGACTTAGCAGCAGCAGGGAGTGCTCTGCCTCCCCTCCCCCATGGAAAACACCCAGCCAACTAGAAAGTGCTGCAGCGCAACTATTTATATATATGAATAAGAGCACCTTAGTTCGTGACTGATGATCACAGAGAATGAGGCTAGAAAGTTTTTAAGAGAATCTGAACTGTCCACCAAGATAGCAGCTATTCCTGGCAAATAAACAAACAAAGATGACATCAGAGTGAGCATGCTGAACTTCTATGTGTCCCAGTAGGATAAAGGCACTCTGGACCATCTGAATGCCACAGAGAGGAGCCAGGCTAGCCCCGTCTTGAAAGGGCTCAGCTAGCAGGGCACTGGGACCCCAAAAAACACTCAGTAGGGTACACAGCCAGAGAAAAGAAACTCAGAGGGCATCACAGAGGTCAGCCAGAGAATATGTGACCTGTGCAAGACAAGAAATAGAAGTGATGTTGCTTAGTTGTGTCTGACTCTTTGCAACCCCATGGACTGTAGCCTACAAGACTCCTCTGTCCATGGAATTTTCCAGGCAAGAGCTGGAGTGGGTTGCCATTTCCTTCTCCTGGGGATCTTTCCAACCCAGGGATTGAACCCGGGTCTCCAGCATTGCAGGCAGATGCTTTACCGTCTGAGCCACCAGGGAAGCCCCTTTGTGCAGGACAACTACTACTACTACTACTAAGTCATTTCAGTCGCGTCCGACTCTGTGTGACCCCATAGACGGCAGCCCACCAGGCTCCCCCGTCCCTGGGATTCTCCAGGCAAGAACACTGGGCTGGGTTGCCATTTCCTTCTCCAAAGCATGAAAGTGAAAAGTGAAAGTGAAGTCACTCAGTCGTGTCCGACTCTTAGCGATCCCATGGACTGCAGCCTACCAGGCTCCTCCATCCATGGGATTTTCCAGGCAAGAGTACTAGAGTGGGGTGCCATTGGATGTCATGAAACACACTCCTGAAAGAATCCTAGCACTGGGGCATTTGCCAGAGAGAACATGGGGATCATTTACACCAGTACCAGGCGAGTCAGAAACTGTCATCATCTAGTTGTCCTCCCCACTTGCCAGCCTGACTCTGAAGAGGATGGAAGCAGCAGCCTTCTGAGCAGACACCTGGAGGGAAAGAGCAAAGTGAAGAAGCAAAGGGAAGCTAGGACCTGCCTCGCAGACCAGCCACCAGGCAGGTGTGTGTGCGAGCTAAGTCGCCTCAGTCGTGTCCAGCTCTTTGTGACCCCATGGATTGTAGCCCACCAGTCTCCTCTGTCTATGGGATTCTCCAGGCAGCAAGACTGGAGTGGGTTGCTGTGCCCTCTTCCAGGGGATCTTCCTGACCAGGGATAGAACCTAGGCCTCTCATGTCTCCTGCATTGGCAGACATATTCTTTACTACTAGCACCGCCTGGGAAGCCCGCCAGCCCAGGGCTCTTGTCTTCTCTGAGCGCTGGGTGGGCAGTGGAGGGGGATGGGAGGACACAGGAGGGGCGGGATCCTCAGATGAGACTCTAAAGTTGCCATTTAATACTTGAGAGTGAACCTATTTATTAACACCTAGAAACTGACTGAAAAGCTACGTGATCTGTTCAAGTTGTCATCAAGGAGGCAGAGAAAACTGAGCAAGCATAATTAATGGCTGTCGAGAAAGAAAGATAAATACTGTTTCTTGGTTAAACCCTACTGAGTTAGGCACATTTAATAAACCAGTTAAAGCATTAACAACAAAAAAACATAAACAAGATGCTAAGATAAACAAGGAATATATCCAGTCATAGTCCATACACTTAAGATTCCTTTCTAATCAGATCCAGTTTCAGTATATTTGCAACCAGGTGAAATTAGCTTATAAGAGGGCTGCAAATGGCTTTAAACAATTTAAATATTAATTATAAAAAATCAATTTGAGAGATGTCTTCAAGGGAAAGGAAACCAATGCAAATAAGGCTAGGACTAGGAAACTGACGTTACTGGGGAAGCATATTTATTCTCTATCTTCAACGTGTTAAGTGGTGTTTAGAGGCATGAGAAGAATTAGAAGATGCGCTTCTTATTCTTGGAACCATCTGGATGGAATAAATCCATGCTTAAAAGAAAAAAAGACACTAGAGAAGAAAATAATAGTGCAAAGTAAGTACAATCAAGAGCTGTAATAAAAATAAAGGGATATACTACAGAAATGTACACATAAGAAGGTAGAGACACAGTGAAGATAATTTGTCGAAACAGACAATCCAGGAAGACAGAGGATATTGAAAATGCTTTTCTGTTGCAGATTACAAAGCTCAGGTAGAGATAACCCATGAGAGTCAATGGTGATTTCCATCTTATGGCCATCTGTTGGCAGTCTCATTTATGGAAAGAAAAAATGAGCACCTAAGAAATTAAGTAGCCTTGCTGTGAATTTTACTGCTAAGAAGAATACTATGGGGAAATGGTTAACAGGATTTTTTTTCTGATCCGAAGAGAAAAATCAGTTGGCTATCTAAATCTGTCAAGATGCTTCTTGACCATGGAATGAAAGTGCTGATAGCATGATAATATTTTGGACTTCTAAATACTAAAGAAAATGAATGGAGACAGACTTACTTTAAGAAAATAAATGTACATGAAGCTATATTAATGAAATAATGAACATTGAAATGAAACTCATTTGGAGAAACCATGGAGAATTTAACCAAAGGATTTCTTTGAATTCAAGTTTGACCAGGACAAAGAGCCCTTTTCTGCTTAAAATTCCAACAAGCTTTTTGCTCTCCACAGTGATGCATGGCCTTGGATTTAGCTCTACTTATAAGACAATTCGGAGAAGGCAATGGCACCCCACTCCAGTACTCTTACCTGGAAAATCCCATGGACGGAGGAGCCTGGTAGGCTGCAGTCCATGGGGTCTCGAAGAGTCGGACACGACTGAGCAACTTCACTTTCACTTTTCACTTTCATGCTTTGGAAAAGGAAATGGCAACCCAGTCCAGTGTTCTTGCCTGGAGAATCCCAGGGATGGGGGAGCCTGATGGGCTGCTGTCTATGGGGTCACGCAGAGTTGGACATGACTGATGTGACTTAGCAGCAGCAGCAGCATAAGACAATTATTTGGCCTGGGTTTCCCTATGAACCACCGCTGAGATTCCAGAAAGACGTTTTAAGGGTTGTGGGTGTGTTTGGTGGTATAGACGATGCACCTCTGGGGAGAAGGCTTTGTGCCTTATTCCCAGACGGTCCACCATCGCATAAGAATCTTGTTACCAACGTGCGACTTGGCTTTGCTGTCCACAGGCCACATGCTGAGAAGTTATTCCATTCTTCAAGTATCACAGAGCATTTGAAAGAGAAGAAAAGAACACATTGGGGAAGGCTGTTCATGTTAGATTTTTGTCAGTTAGTGCACATTCAGTTATGCTGACCCAGATATTCTGACTTCAACAGTTTTCCACATCTACTAAAAAATCCTGATATCAGCAAGCATGTGGCCTGGCAAGCTGGGAGTATTAACCTGCATTCCCATCAGGATTCTTCATCATTTTAACATGGTTCAGCCGTGGTTAGCTAGGCTGTATTATTCTCTCATTTTGGGTGTGGTTCTTGTTGGTACTTCCTCTTATAACAGATGGTAGTGATTCCTGTACATGAGGTAGGACCATCTCTGTCTTTACTTTTTTTTTTAATCTGTCAGTTTTCAGTTAGGAAAGAGGATATTCTTTTAAATATCAAAGGGCAGTGCTGAGATCTAAAACACAGCTCTAGGTCTAATTATTTTCTGAAGAAAATAAGATTGTACTCCAGCAAAATGATTAGTCTCTCCATTTGCCACAAGATGTAAACTGTAGACTATAATAGACCACTGAACAGTTCAAACCAAAATTATAACTTCTGATTAAGTAGTATGGCCTGGCCTGCTGAATCACCAGTATGGAAACCCACCCCTAAAGAATGTGGAAGCCAAGATGACATGGGTCACTGCTGTTTGTGGAAACAACATGATTTTTTTTTTTTTTTTGTCTTTTCATTTAACTCTTTAGTAACTAATCTCATCCTCCAAATTCTGCAGCAAAAGCCCAGTAACAATGATGAAGCAGGTGTGATCAGAGTCAGGAAATAACAGATAAGTTATGAGGAGCAACAGGCAGTATTCATGGATTTATTCCACAGCAGCTTATGGGTAATATCATCTCTGGCACTGGAAAGAACAGTGAATTGCACCCATGAGACTGTTGCATCTAACTTTTCCAGGCCTAAAGTGCACTCTCCCAACTTCAGAAAGATGTCTATATGACCTGTATAACCTCCAACATTATCCTTAAGTGACTTTAGATGTTATGAAAGCTACTACATGAATCACTTGAGATGTTTTTGTTGGTAGGTAATAGAAAACCCAGCTCAAACTGATATTAATAGTAAAGTTAATTTATTGGCTTACATAAGTGGCATGCCCAGAAACTATATAGACTTTGGGGATAATTTGACTAGGGCTCTGGCTCCAATTTTTGCTATTGTTTTGGCTCTTTCTTCCTCCAGGTATCACCTTTATTTTCAAGCTAACTTCCCTCCTGGTGACTGTGATAGTTACTTTTTGTGTCAACTAAACTGGCCATTGGGTGCCCAGATTAAGCACTATTCATGGGTGGGCTGTGAGGATATTCTGGATGAGATTAACATTTGAACTGGTGGTCTCAGTAAAGTAGATTACTCTCGCCAGTGTGAGGGGGCATCATCCTATCAGTTGAGGGCCTGCATAGAACAAAAGGTGAAAGAAAAAACTTACCTTTCTTTCCTGCCTCATTGCATGAGCTGTAACATTTCATCTCCTATCTTCAGACTGGTATTTGTACCATCAAGCTCCCTGGCTCTCAGGTCTTCGGACACAGATTGAATTAGACCACTGGCTTTCCTGAATCTCCAGCTTGACAATGGCAGACTGTGAAATTTTCAGCCTCTAAAATATCGTGAGCCAATTCCTCATAACAAATATCTCTCAACAGAAAGATAGATAGATAAATATAGATATATGTAGGCAGGTATATGGGTAGATAGAGATGTGTGGATTATATGTATGTGTGTGGATAGATAGAAATATGTATATGTGTATGGAAATTGTATATGTTTTATATGTATTTTATATGTATATATGTATAAAATTTGTATTTTATATGCATACTGTCTATGCATATAAAATATAAATTTTATATATAATATAAATTTTCTATGTATACACAGTGTCTTGAAAAGCAGAGACATGACTCTGCTGACAAAGGTCCATATAGTCAAGGCTATGGTCTTCCCAGTGGTCACGTACAGTTGTGAGAGCTGGACCGTAAGAAGGCAGACCACCAAAGAACTGATGCCTTTGAACTGTCATGCTGGAGAAGACTTCTGATAGTCCCTTGGACAGCAAGGAGATCAAACCAGTCAATCTTAAGGGAGATCAACCCTGAATATTCACTGGAAGGACTGATGCTGAAGCTAAAGCTCTAGTATGTAGGTCATCTGACACAAACAGGTGACTCATTGGAAAAGTCCCTGATGCTGGGTAAGATTGAGGGCAGAAGGAGAAGAGGGTGTGAGAAGATGAGACGGCTGGACAACATCACTGATGCAATGAACATGAACTTGGGCAAACTCCAGGAGATGGTGAAGGACAGGGAGGCCTGGCATGCTGCAGTCCAAGGGGTCGCAAAGACCCGGACATGACTGGGCGACTGAACAACAATAATAACACGTATGTATAGATATAGAATACATGTAATATATTAATATATAATCTCCACACATAAAGTTGTGTTCAACTGACACTTGAACAATGCAGAGTCAGGGGCATGAACCCCCAAACAATTAAAAATTCATGTGTACATTTGCAGTTGATCCTTCATAGTGATGGTCCTGTATCCATGGATTCAACCAACCATGGATCATGTAATAGTATAGTATTTATTGAAAAGATCCACAAAGTATAAAATAAATAAGATAGAGGATATAATATACAGCACAGGAAGCATAACCAATATTTTATAACAACTTTAGATGGAGTATAGTCTAAAATATCAAATCTCTATGTTGTCCACCTGAAACTAATATAATATTGCAAATCCCAGATTATTAAGGAGAGTTAAGGTGAATTTGCTATTTCTCAGTAACTTCCTATATGGTCTATGAAAAGTGCAAGGTACAATGTCTGCTTCTGAGAACTTCACAGGGTTTGCCAAGCTCACATCCTCTTTCAATGAGTTCCTGTCCCTCGTTTATTGTTTCCAATATTTGAACAAAGTGACCTTGAAAAATTTGCCACAGATGACTGGTCAAAGCACAAGTACCTGATCCAAAAGCAGCAATCTACTGACTAGCCTTTAAGAGGGTCTTATCTGGGAGTTCAGTGGTGGGAGAGGAAGCTGGATGAAGGCAGTCGAATGTATTGAATACAAACTTTCAGTTATAAGATAAAGTTCTAGGGATGGAATATACAATGTGAAAAATATAATTAACACTACCATATGTTGTATATGAGAGTTGTTAAGATTGTGAATACTGAGAGTTCTCATCACAAAGAAAATGAACTTTTTTTATTCCTTTAATTTCGTATCAATATGAGATGATGGATATTCACTAAATCTATTGTGATAATCATTCCATGATGCAGGCAAGTCAAATACTTACACTGTACATCTTAAACTTATACAGTGCTGTATGTCCATCATATCTCAATAAAACTAGAAGGGAAAAAAAGAAGTCAATATTACAGGAGTCCTCTGTACCAGATGGTGATCACCTGACCCAGTCAGATTCTCTGGGGGAGTTTGGACATAAGAGATACATGTCAAGAAGTATGAAGAAATCTGACTTTTCTTGCAAGCTAGCAATTACCCTGCCACACTTTTGTGGATAGTGGCAGGAGACACAAGACGAGTCAGAGACAAGGGACTTACTACAGCACAGCAGGCAGCATAAACTTCATATTTGCCTTGGTTCCCCTTGTCCCTCACCCCTTTAGTCACCAAAAGGGTGACAGAGAGCAGCCCGGTGATGCAGTGAGTTTGCATCACAACAGAGGAAACTCAGGGTTTCCCTGGTGGCTCAGATGGTAAAGAATCTGCCTGCAACGCAGGAGGTCTGGGTTCGATCCCTGGATCAGGAAGATCCCCTGGAGAAGGAAATGGCAACCCACTCCAGGATTCTTGCCTAGAGAATCCTGGGGACGGAGGAGCCTGGTGGACTTCTGTCCATAGGGTCGCACAGAGTCGGACAAGACTGAAGCGACTTAGCATGCATGCATGCATTGGAGAAGGAAATGGCAACCCATTCCAGTATTCTTGCCTGGAGAATCTCAGGGACAGAGGAGCCTGGTGGGCTGCTGTCTATGGGGTCACACAGAGTCGGACAAGACTGAAGTGACTTAGCAGCAGCAGCAGCCAGTATTCTTGCCTAGAGAATTTCATGGACAGAGGAGCCTGGGTGGGCCCCAATCCATGGGGTCATAGAGTCAGACACAACTAAACGATTAACACCAAGAAAATTCAAACTTAGGAAACCTAAATCTTTCATAATGAGTTACTAGCAAATCTTCCCATCTTTGTCCTCGTAAGAGAGATATTATTATACTGAATGGCAAAGAAGTTGCCCTCTGCTCCAGAGGGAAACGCTGTCTCCATCTTCCAAGTCTGCTCACCATATAAACACTCATGAAATGATGATCTTGAATAAGTTGTCAGTGCCTCTGCTTGAAAGACGTGCAGAAATGCAAGAGACCCACAAAGAACTGTCCCCCAACAACAACATACAATGGCAAGTTATGATAACTAAGAGACACAAAGAGTAGGCAGCAAGTTCTAACAAGACAGCAGAAGTAGAGAGAAAAGAGAAATAGGAAGTGAAACTATTTGACAGCAGCAGAAGAAATAGGTAAGAGAGGCACAGCATCCTCATACCAGTGGGAGCCTGGTAGTATTTATAAACATGAACTAGTGTTGTTAGGGAACCATTGACCAAAACTGCCAGGCCTGGCCAGGCATAATAACCACTTTTGTGAGCTATCTCACAACAGGAGGTCCTGATAAGGAACTCAGAACTGACAAGTTACTGCCAGCCAGAAGAATTTGGGAAGAGATGAAAGTGAAAGAGGAGAGTGAAAACATTGGCTTAAAGCTCAACATTCAGAAAACTAAGATCATAGCATCCAGTCCCATCACTTCATGGCAAATACATGGGGAAACAGTGGAAACAGTGGCTGACTTTATCATTCTGGGCTCCAAAATCACTGCAGATGGTGATTGTAGCCATAAAATTAAAAGACGCTTACTCCTTGGAAGGAAAGTTATGACCAACCTAGACAGCATATTCAAAAGCAGAGACATGACTTTGTCAACAGAGGTCCATCTCGTCAAGGCTATGGTTTTTCCAGCAGTCATGTATGGATGTGAGAGTTGGACTATAAAGAAAGCTGAGTGCCAAAGAATTGATGCTTTTGAACTGTGGTGTTGGAGAAGACTCTTGAGAGTCCCTTGGACTGCAAGGAGATCCAACCAGTCCATCCTAAAGGAGATCAGTCCTGGGTGTTTACTGGAAGGACTGATGCTGAAGCTGAAACTCCTATACTTTGGCCACCTGATGTGAAGAGGTGACTCATTTGAAAAGACCCTGATGCTGGGAAAGATTGAGGGCAGGATGAGAAGGGGACGACAGAAGATGAGATGGTTGGATGGCATCACTGACTCAATGGACATGGGTTTGGGTAAATTATGGGAGCTGGTGATGGACAGGGAGGACTGGCATGCTGTGGTTCATGGGGTTGCAAAGAGTCGGACGTGACTGAGCGACTGAACTGAACAGAACTGAAGAAGAGGGAGGAGACCCCAACACTTAACATGTCCTACCAATCTCAGAGAAATCCTTGAACTGGAATCCATCTTGACTGAGAGATGCACACGCTGCCAGGAATGGCCTTGAATTGGACCAAATATGGACATAGGCAAGAAGATTGGCCAGAGATAACCTGGAAGGGGAACCCCACCACCATAAACCCTGAGACTGAGGCATGTGGCAGAGCAGTTCTCTTAGCTTCCCTTACCCTGCTATTCTCGACTTTCCCTTTCCAAGAAAGTCTTTTGCTTTGTCAGTACCTGTGTCTCCTTAGACAATTCATTTCCTAGTGTTAGACAAGAGTCCATTCTTGGGCCCTAGAAGGGTCCCCCTTTATGATAACAGAATCACATTCCCCTATTGAAATTGAATCATGCAGCATTTGTATAGAAGTTATCGGTGAATGGGCACAACAAACACCTTGAGAATCATTTTGTTTGAGAGTGGAAATTTCTCACATTTCCACTAAGGTACCCACCTCATCAGGTAAGTAAGTCAAGCTAGAATCTCTGGCTGTGTCAGGCTTAGTGGGGAGTTGGGGAGATTGTATCGAGTAGACATGAGTTAAATGCTAGAGGTGACTCACCTCAAAAAGCTAACTACATCTCTATCACAGTAACCACTGATGTTAAAGAAATTGATTTTAAACTGTTTTTAGCTTCTGAATTTTATCTCTTATTTTGCATCTTTATCCAACCTGCTTCTCTAGGCAAGAGGTGTTTACTGTTATTTGTCAGGGGCAATAATAGCCAGATGATTCTAGATATATCCTTGTTAAAGTCAACATAACAATTATCTCAAAGGGGAATACATATTTATTTCAGACACTGACTTGGCCTCTGTTTCTTATTTGTCTAGTTATGATTAGTTCATCGTATTGTATCTCCAAAAATACAAATATCTCACATTTTTTTGCATTATGTGTACACTACAAGAAGACATTTTAAGTTGTTACTATCTCTTATTTACATCACATTAAGTATTTTATTCACTCCTACAACAACAACAATAAAAAAAAAAACCTTCCTGTTCATTGATAATTAGATGTTTTGCTTCATTTGGATTTCCTCCAACAATCTTCTGTTCAGATTCAGCTCTTATAATTAATTACCCTCTTGCTGAACAACTGAAAACTGAAGTCTGACCAAAGTACATCTCATCCCACACAGATGTCCTAGTTACTCCACAAAAGGTTAATTAATCATAAGAGGTGCTTTAGAGCAGGAGGCGCTGGAAGAAATTCAGACCTAGTTTCTGGCAACACAGAAAAACCACCATCATGCCCGTTGCTATTGAGTTCACACTGAGAGAATCATTTCAATGGAACAAAAATTCAACTGCACAAAATAGCTGGTGGATATAATATCATGCCTCAAATAATGGAGCATGCCACTTCCCAGTCACTGATGATTCAGAATCCCAGACTGCCTGTGAGGGAAGGTCAGCCCTGTTTATCCTCATTTAACAGAGGTGCCTGAAACTCCTGAATCGCAACAATGGCAGAACCGTCTTCATTGTCTCCTCTCTTTGGCTGGATGCCATTTCATCGTATGAAAGAACCCTCCTCTCCAGCCAAGGCAGACTAGACATAGTCTTCCAAATACACCTTCCACTTTCCCAATCTGTGGTTTTAGTCATGCAAATCCTCCCAGTCCAGGAATAGGTTTGCCTTCTTCCACTGTCTAGCCAAAGCCTGTAATTCAGTCAAGAGCCAGTTCAGAAACCTCCTCCTCATAAACCTGCCCTGAGAACATTCCAACCCACAGGGAGACCTTCCTCTTTTGACCTAGGAGAAGCTGTAATAGAAGGAACACTGTCCTGGACAACAGAAATATATGCAATATTGGCTCTGTTAACCGTGTGACTTCGAGCAAGTTGTTTAACTCCTATGAGACCCAAACTTTTTTTCAATAAAATGGGAAGAATAGCAACCACTTTGTGGTCTTTATTATGGAGATTAAATAGAATAAGGTGTATGAAAATGTTTGTTATTTTGCTGCTGCTCAGCACTTTTTTTTTTTTTTGCTTACTTGACAATTGACCATTCTTGTGCTTTCATTTTCTTTCTTTATGTTTCTTCCCTTTAACAGGAGATGAGAAGGAATATCACCTTAACAGTCCTTAAGATAGTAATCATCATCAGAGTATCTACATAATGAGAATAGGAAGGTGGTTCCATTTTTCCAAATTTGTAAATTATGTATTTTAAAGATCTAAGGACTTCCCTGGTTGGTCTAGTGATTAAGAGTCTGTGTTTCCATCGCAGGGAACATGAGTTCAATCCCTGTTCAGGGAACTGAGATCCCATATGCTGCACAGTATATTTGTCACCCTGCTTATTTAACTTATATGCAGAGTACATCATGAGAAATACTGGGCTGGAAGAAGCACAAGCTGGAATCAAGATTGCTGGGAGAAATATCAATAACCTTAGATATGCAGATGACACCACCGTTATGGCAGAAAGTGAAGAGGAACTAAAGAGCCTCTTGATGAAAGTGAAAGAGGAGAGTGAAAAAGTTGGCTTAAAGCTCAACATTCAGAAAACTAAGATCATGGCATCTGGTTCCATCACTTCATGGGAAATAGATGGGGAAACAGTGGAAACAGTGTCAGACTTTATCGTTCTGGGCTCCAAAATCACTGCAGATGGTGACTGCAGCCATGAAATTAAAAGATGCTTACTCCTTGGAAGGAAAGTTATGACCAACCTAGATAGCATATTCAAAAGCAGAGACATTACTTTGCCAACAAAGGTCCATCTAGTCAAGGCTATGGTTTTTCCAGTGGTCATGTATGGATGTGAGAGTTGGACTGTGAAGAAATCTGAGTGCTGAAGAACTGATGCTTTTGAACTGTGGTGTTGGAGAAGACTCTTGAGAGTCCCTTGGACTGCAAGGAGATCCAACCAGTCCATTCTAAAGGAGATCAGCCCTAGGTGTTCACTGGAAGGACTGATGCTGAAGCTGAAACTCCAATACTTTGGCCACCTCATGCGAAGAGTTGACTCACTGGAAAAGACTCTGATGCTGGGAGGGATTGGGGGCAGGAGGAGAAGGGACGACAGTGGATGAGATGGCTGGATGGCATCACTGACTCGATGGACATGAGTTTGAGTGAACTCTGGGAGCTGGTTATGGACAGGGAGGCCTGGTGTGCTGCGATTCATGGGGTCACAAAGAGTCAGACACGACTGAGCGACTGGACTGAACTGAACTGAACTGATGCTGCACAGTGAGGCCAAAAACAAAATCAATTTTTTTTACAAAAGAAAGATATATGAAAAGACATTTCCAGACCTTGGGGATGAATCTGCCAGGGCTATAGAGAAAGAAAAGAGGTCAGGACTCTGAGACCAAGAATCTGAACCTCTCATGTGCAAGCATTGGGGGATCCATTTATGGTACTGGGAGTGGCTGTGAATTGAACTTGGAGAGAGTCTACTATAGGAGGCAATCTTGATTGTGTCTCCCTCACCCAAACAAGGTGTCCATCTGCTACCAACAAACTTTTGTGGACAGTGAATGAGATGGCATATGGATTTCCAGGGGCCCTGAGAGCCAGGTAAGAGGGCTTTGTATTTTGGAGATGGAAGCAGTGGTGCTGTGGTAACAGCTATAACTTGTCTCATCCTGTCTCATAAACTGTCAGCATGCTTTTCTTCCCTACTTGATTTTATGCTCCTAGAGACCAAAAACAAGTTTCATATTTTGTATATTTCCTTTGGGCCCTGATTCAGAGTATATGCGGTATGTTTCAGTTTGTCTCCTTGGCCCTCATTCGATGAACCACTTTCCTCTTTTCTGTGCATTGTTATATAGTCTTACCGAGAAACCATAGGAAAGTGGATTCTAAATCAGTGTTGAGGATTCTAGGTGTTTGATGGTTGATGTTTGGTTGGTGTTTTCTCCTTGCTGAATGATTCACTCCATTTCTCTTGGAAGCTCCCATGGAAACAGAGAATGAGTGAGCTTGAGGGAAGAGAGAGTGAGAATGGAGTGAGAAAGAGGCTGGGGTACATGGCCATGTATTGGGAGCAAAATGTGCAACTTGTCTTTCCAGAATCAGATACGGTGAGAAAAAGATGGCAGTCCTCATCCATGGTGGCAGCAAGGCGGCAGTGCGGCCCCTGCGGAGTCGAGATCTTCCCAGCCTCCTTGGCCACCATGTTTACTCAAGCCTCATTTGGAAGTCAGTCTTGAACTGACGGTACAGGGAAGATTTCCTTCTGGACTGAGATGTCAATCTGTAAAACATATTGATGGAAATATATAACAATTTGCATTCAAAGCACCTGTATTCAAGGGTTCACATTTTTTTTCAAGCATGATTGTGCCCAGATAAGAGTACACATAAACTATATTTAAGGATGCCCAAACTGAGTCAGCAAAGTCAAATATCAAGTTTAGCCAAATAGATTGGAACCCAATTCCATCCTTTAATACATGTATTTATTGTCATTGTTGTTGTTCAGTTGCTCAGTTGTGTCTGACTCTTTGTGACCCCATGAACTACAGCACTGCCAGGCTTCCCTGTCCTTCACTATCTCCTGGAATTTGCTAAAATTCATGTCCATTGAGTCAGTGATGCTATCCAACCATCTCATCCCCTGTTGCCCCCTTATCCTCTTGCCTTCAATCTTTCCCAGCCTCAGGGTCTTTTCCAATGAAATTTATTGTCATTACTATCATTCAACAGCATTTCTAATGCTAACACAATCCACTGTGAGGAATTCAGCCAGCACCTAAAACGTAGCCAGGGAGACAATGTTTAATAAAAAATAATTCTGAGACCAGTGCACTTCCAGTTTTTGAAAGCCTTAAAATAAATCCCAATCCCAAATTTATTCCTAATGGTACAAAATTATTTCCACAGCTGCTCCAATAAACATCAGAAAAGGCTTTGCCAACTCCTGACTATTCAGGCTACTGTTGTATAAAAGAGGAGCTTTTAAAAAAAATAACCCTTATCTATCCTCATGAAAGGCTTGCAGGCATTACCAGGTTCTAAAAAATAACATGTTTAATTTCAAGTCTTTTCAAGACTTTCTTGTTATATTTACTCACTTTCTCAATTAGCAGGTGTTGGAAGCCCTGAAAATTTTTCTCTCTGCTCTAATTTTATAGTCAATGACATAGATACAGAGATCTAAACAGATATGGAAATGGATATATCTTGTCCATCCTACTAACCAGATTGTTAAGCTGCTCACAAGCCCTAACTGCAGCTAGAGTTCTCCTGTATCTCCCAGGTAGATGACTACTACAGTTTACTCATGACAGGCCTTTATAAATGTGTGTTGATTGTTGACTCAATGTAAATATACAAGCCAGTTCTGAATGGATGGAAAAGTAATGGGGAGCTCAACAAATCATCCCATAGCTTTACCTTTCCAGCTGTAAAAAAAAAAAAAAAAATTAAAACTATAGAGGCTGTAGTCTTACCTGTAGCTCAAATGGTAAAGAATCTGCCTGCAGTGCAGGAGACTCAGGTTTGATGCCTGGGTTGGGAAGATCCTCTGGAGAAGGGAATGGCAATCCACTCCAGTATTCTTGCCTAGGAAATTCCAAGGACAGAGGACCCTGGAGGGCTACAGTCTGGCAGGCTACAGTAGGTGGAGTCACAAAGAGTCAGACACACCTGAGTGACCAACACTACTTCTATAGAGACTGTAAAAAGGTCAGTGGCTTCCAGGGACTAGGGGGACAAGGGAGGAATTATGACTAGGTGGAACATAAAAGATTTTTAGGGCAGTGAAAATATAATATGATACTATAATGATGGATGTATGTCATTAAACATTTGTCTAAAACCATAGAATGTACACCTCTAAAAGTGAACTCTAATGTAAACTCTGGATGATAATGTAAACTTCGGGTGATAATAACGCGTCAATGTAGGTTCATTAGTTGTAACAAATACACCACTCTGGTGTGGGACGTTGATAACAGGGGAGGCTGTGAATGTGTGGGGGCAGGTGGTAGATGGAAAATCTCTGAGATTCCCTCTCAATTTTGCTATGAACCTAAAGCTGCTCCAAAAAAAAAAATCTTAAAAAAAAAAATGTTCTTTCCTAATTGGGTGTAAAGACATGCATGCCACTATTTACAACAGCCGGGACATGAAAGCAACCTAGATGTTCATCAACAGATGAATGGATAAAGAAGTTGTGGTACATATATACAATGGAATATTGTGAAAGTCGCTCAGTAGTGTCCTACTGTTTGTGACTGCATGGACTATACCATCCATGGAATTCTCCAGGCCAGAATACTGGAGTGGGGAGCCTTTCCTTTCTCCAGGGGATCTTCCCAACCCAGGGATCGAACCCAGGTCTCCTGCATTGCAGGCAGATTCTTTACCAGCTGAGCCACCAGGGAAGCCCCAATGGAACATTACTCTACCTTAAAAAGGAACGAATTTCATTTTAGTTCAGTAAACTGAACCTAGAGCTTGTTATACGATGTGAAGTAAGTCAGAAAGAGAAAAATAAATATCATAAATTAAGATTTTTTTATGGAATCTAGAAAAATAGTACTGATGAACATATTTGCAGGGTAGGAATAGAAACGCAGACACAGAGCACAGACTCATGGACACAGCAGGAGGGGGAGAAGGTGGGATGAACTAAGAGTAGCACGGAAACATATATGTTACCATATGGAAAATAGCTAGCTAGTAGGAAGTTGCTGTATAACACAGGGAGCTCAACCTGGTGCTCTGTAACAATTAGAGGGGTGGAATGGGGGAGGGGGTGGCAGAAACCAATACAACATTGTAAAGCCATTATCCTTCAAATTAAAATAAATTAAAAACAAGAAAAAAACGTTCCTTCCCAATTCTGCGTAAAAACATGCAAGCTGGTGCCATGCACAACTTCAAAAGGAAGGAAGGCCTGCCATACTCAGGTTGTTCCCTGGAGCTACTCAGCATTAATGAGGTGTTCCAAAGCAGGGAGACAGGCAAGCAAGGGAGCAAGAGAAGAGACAGGCCTGTGACAAGTGGAGAAGCAACTCCACAATCACAGATATGTAGGTTTAGATATTTCCCCCCCGGTGATTTAACGTGATATAATTGGATCTATCTTTGGCATCAGAGAAATCTGGGTTGGGTTCTGACTCCATCTCTTACGGGATGGGTGTACTTGAGCACATTACTGATTCCCTCCAATTCTCATTTTCATCACCTGTAAATAGGTGGAATAGCAGATTTGCTGTGAAAATTAAATACGCTAATTCACTCAAAGTGCATGAACAGAAACTGAACATTCAACTACTGTTAGTTTATTTGCCTTTCTGACCTCCTTCCCTAACAAGGTTTTTCCATAAAAGCAGGGCTGAGAGAGATCACAAAGTAACCCAACTTCTCGCCATCACAATTTTTCTCAGCTTTTAAGAATCTACATGCCTCTTGATCATACAAAAATTCTCTTTCCCACATCCCATGTTGAGATTTATAGCTCTGACCCCTTAAAATGGGCTGGTAAATTAAAAAGGCAAATAATACACAAATATTCTCCAAATCTCTCTCTCCAAACCACAGAGAGTGCTGTGGACAAGCCCACAAGTCTGTGTGTGGATGAGTGTGGGTGTGTTTCAGAGTGAATTTTTCATTTGCTACTCTCTGGTTACTTAGCCCCTGCCAGAAGAATTCAGTTATTCCCAGAAGTCAGACACAAGTCAAGTCAGCTGTTTTGCTTAAAGAAACAAGATACAAATTAAAGCCGCAAATGGAAAAGTGAGGGAAGAAGAAATTGTTTGGGTGGCTATATAATCATTGAAGTTCTTGCCAGCAGCCCACGGCAGGCTCTCACCACCTGACTGTTTTTCAGGAAATGCAAATAACACATAGCCTTGCTCTGTGATATCTCTGTAAGCCAACTTGCTCGGTGCTTGCATTGGACTCTGTGGATCCAGCATTGGGAAGGGTAGGGAGGGAGTGAAACAGGCATCTTTTAGATTTCCCTCACTCTTTACTCTGTCTTTATCTTGGTTGGAATCCATCAGGCTTGTTCAAACACGTTACCCAATTTGCACTAAATTCGTGAGACAAAGGGCTCCATGCGGCTTGAAGGTGATCTTGCAGCCACACAGTTAAGTGATGTCAAAAGGTTGCCACAATTCTCTGTTAGTCTGGGACAGAAAGAAGTGCTTCAGCAAGGTTTGTGTAGCATACCTCTCAAGAGGGCTCAATGGGAGCTACAGGGAGACTTTGAGGGAAAAAAAAAAAAACAAACCTTTTTTTTAAAAAGATAAGCATTCAAAATAATTTCAACAAATGCCAAAAAATCAAATCAAGATCTCTACACCCTAATCTGTAAATAGATATGCTGGGTTACCTTTTTCATATTCTGCAATTTCATTTTCTTGATAAAAGCTACATTCTTCTAAATTGGTTTTATCCGATGCTAATCACATATACACACATACATAGCCATATCCAAAAAGACTAAAAGAAAACTTTTCTGGTCATTAAAACCAGGCTAGTTTTAATGACCAGAGTAGTGATCATACATCTCAGGGTAACCTTCTAGGACTGGCAGCTTTTTCCTTTCTGAAACATACCATTTTGACACACATGGGTCATTCTCTGGCATAGAAAGCAGAGCCCAGCAACCTCTTTATCAGAAGAACTCACAAGCATTAATTTCTAACAAAGCTAACCCATCCCTGTGCCAGCAACACAATAGACCTAAATGCCCACACAGGCATGTGTGTGCACATATACACACACATGCGTGCACACACACACATGCGTGCACACACACACACATGCGTGCACACACACACACATGCGTGCACACACACCCTGAAATTCTGTTTGATCAGCTTCTAGTCCTCACTGCCTGGGTCTGGGAGGGACAGACTAAACATGGTCACCCACACTGATATTTCCTACACTCAGAACGACCAATGAGAACCACGATCTCACTTTTCATTCTGTTCTTTGAGCGACCTTCCACAAAGAAAATCCACTAGTACAGGGAAAGTGTGGAGCAATGCCTAGAAATAGACACTGAGGCTAAATTAACATTTTGCCCTTGACCTGACTTAAAAGCAGCAACAAGCAAAACTGGAAAACAGAAGCACTCCCTCTCTTAGCCATGTCTGGCTGTCTTCTCTCCATGCTTAGTGCTAAGGATACAAGATGAACCAGACAGACCCAGATTCTGCTCTCATCAAATTTACAGAACAGGGGCAGAAACAGACAAGAGGCAATTGCAGGACAGTGTGATAAGTGCAAAAAGAGAAGTCAGCTAAGGATGCCCTTGGAGTGCAGAGGGGAATATCTAACCCTGGAAGGTGATCAGAAGTTAGATCAAAGACAGGGTGGGAGGGGAGTGGTAAGGAAGAAGAGCCCTTCTGCTTCTGTGTGGCCGGGGTATGGTGAGTTATAAGACTACACAGATAGAGAGGGTCAGGTAGTGAAAGGCCTTATAAACCAGAATAAAGACTCAGGGAGTCAGAGTACTTTAAGCAGGGGAGTGACATGTTCAGATTTGCTGTTTAGAAAGAGCACTTTGTCTGCAGTAGAGAGAATGAATTGGAAAGCAGCATAGTGAAAGGTGGGGAGAGCAGTTAGAAGCAGTTGAAGTAGTCCAGACAAGAGCCAATGGCAGCTTGGCTTACAGACTTGACAGTGAAAATGGAGAGAAGTGGACGGATTTAAGGAGCCAAATCTCCACCTTCCCTCAGTCACATGAAGGGGAATGATATCCTACAGCGGGGAGGGGATGTGACATTGCGTCTAACGTCCTTCAATTAGGAATAATCATCTCACATTTTCTCTTAGAATACCATCTCCTGTTCATCTTCTTCACTTGAATTCTTAGTCATTGAAAGAAATAAGAAATCTATCATTTATTTTGGACCCAGAAAGATCAGACAGTTCTCCTGGCTGATACAAACAATTCATTTTGTAATCATCCAGCATATATTTTCCAGAGGACCTGCACAGCCACTGTTTCACTCCTGGCACATGTTCATCAGTCCACTTTCTCAAACTGAGTGAGTGAGCAAATGGCAATCAATGTTCCCAATGAAAGTTTTAGGAGATAATTACAGTGATGGGAAATGTAGTCATTACAATAGTCATGCTGGGTGTGTTGTGATGCTACTAATCACACCAAGTTTTCTGATTTCATGTAAATTGCAGGTACCTTTACTCTTGTAGGAATTTCTATTAATAGATAATATCATTATGCTAATAGCTGCTTGAAGTATAATTTTAAAAATTTAAGTGATCTAAGCCAGACATTTTAAAACACTATGACAACCTAACAAATATGAACCAAAAAATAAATCTTATCACATTTAAGGGAATTATTTTTAAAGAGAGATATTTGCAATTTACCCACTAAAACATAGAATTATACTTCATGGACAGACTGAGTATGTACCTTTTTTCAATTACCCAACAAAACAGAAAGTCCAAATGTTCACTATCTGAGCTCCTGTTTATTGCTACTGGGTGAATGTTTATACATGCACACTACAATTATGGAATATAGAAAGGTATGCCAGTGTTTATTTGTTCATTCAAGAGACATATACTAGGCACTTACCCTATGCCCAACGCTATGGTAGGCACTACTGACAGGCCAGAGGGGTAACTTATATTCAGAGAAACACGATACTGATATATGTGCCAAATACGGAAAAGCATAAGACACTAGAATGCTATAGAGGAAGATGTCCTTAATCATGGAGGGCTTCCTAGAGGAGATAATTTTTAAGTTAGCTTTTGGCAAAAAAAAGTCAAGAGCTTGGCAGACAAATCCAAACAGTAGGGGAATAACTCAGAGGAAAAAAAGACTGCTCAAGGGTACAGAGGTCCAAAAAGAACAGTGTGATCTGGGATAGAGCATAAAGAACATTAGAGAAAGGTCAGGTGAAGACCGCTGAGGGCTTGTTATGCCAGAATACAGCCATTAGGGTAGGAAAGAAGCACGGATAGATTGTCTCTGACTTACTCTGTAGAAAAAAAATATCTATGCAGCTAGGGCACCATTTCTTTAAATTAGTTTATTGCAGTTAATGGTATAGTAACCAAATTGTTCAAATCATTGCATGGAGCAGAGTATTGAAAAATAAGACTGTCCTCAGAAATTTAATATATATCCCCTTTCTTACCTACCTCCCTTACCTTGATAACTCAGACTCAGCCTTCAGTCTTTGGCTTCAGCATCACTTCCTTAAAAGTCCTCCTTGATCACTCTGATTGGTCAATGACTACATCCGTGCTTAGCCATTTTGAGAGTAGTCTGGTTTGCACAGGATCATGAACAGACTGCTAAAAAGCACCCTTCCCTTTCCTCCTTTCTTTATACACACACACAGAGGTACACACATACACACACACACACACACACACACACACACACACAATACTCGCCCATACACCAAGTGTTGAAAAGTCTCACACTTGATAAGGGCTTGGTCAGTATTATCTGGGAAAGCCAGATAATTAATTATCTGGCTTAAGTTTAACGGGAAGTAGTTTATCCAATTAACTCTAGCATCATAGTCCTAACTTAAAGTCAGAACACCAGGAAATGCCAGTTGACTGGGAGTGTGGAAGAGGGGTACTGGGGAGGCGGGGAGCAACAAAGTAGCAGGAGACACGCTGGGGGTTGGAGCCGTACTGAAGGACAGTGGGAGGAAGCCAAGGCACCCCAAGAATGCAGACACTGCAGAGGATGAAGTAAGAGCTACTGAGGGCTATCTGAAAGCACAGAGCTTGAAGTTCATGTAGAAAATTCCAGAGACAGCCAGTTGCTTGATAAAAGCCGCAGAAGAATTTCCTGTCTGAATCAAGTCTTTTCAGCTTCATCAGGAAGTAGTATCCTGTTTTCATATCATCACATTTCTGCTATCTGTATCGCCCTTCAACTCCTTTAAAGCAGTCCTACCTCCACTGAAGTCTGCAGCCTTCCCGGGGGCAGTTTGCAAATACCTAGGGCCCCACTCAGTCAGGACAGCACTGGCATCAATATTTAGGGATTTTAATCTTTCCACATAAATCACTCCCTCCAGCTCCTTAATCATGTGTGACAACTTGCAGTGACTGCATCTCCTTCTCTGATTTCCCTGAAAGGTCTTGCAAGCTAAGCAGGGTTAAGCTGAGTCAGTAACTTAAGATGTAAGATGCAAGAACCACACAGGAAATGCACAAAATGAGTCAACAGTCAGCACGTGTCTCTCTGAGGTCCGCCTCTCACTGTCTGGAAGAGGGGCTCCCTGGGTCTAGAAGCCCACTGTTTTCCAAATGATAGGGTCAGTCTGTGAATATCACAGCACACTCTCCCAGCTTGTAGAGACTGAAAGCTGGACCAGGATCCCAAAATCCCTTTAAGCTTTGCCACGTGCTGTGCTTGTGCTCCCAACTTCCTTCAAGAGGCAGACTGTCCTAATTAAAGTAATATCAGAACAAATGAGGTTGGTATGGCAGGAGGACTTTAAACCTACCTAAAAGGAATTCTGGACTTGTATCAAGATTCCCAGGCCACCACTTCAGAAACGAGGCTAGGTTCCAGCCCTTTATTATTCTGAATTGAACATTACGGTAGCCCCATACTTCCTTATCTGTTAAACAGAGCTTCTTGGTGATAACATACGCTTCCTTTGCCTCTGCATGTGATGTTAAGATCCCTGTAATTCTGTGTATTTACTTGATCTACTGATCCAGGACACGAGAGGTCTCCAAGTGCCAATTCTAATAATAATAAGTAACATTTACCCAAAAGCTTAATCATAACCAGCACTCTTCTAAGCACTTGGCTTATAAAAACTTAAACTTCTCAACAACTCTATAGGGAGATGAGAAATTGAGACACAGAGAGATTAATGCACTTGCCAAAAGCCACACAGAGAAAAAGAAGCAACACTGGGATTTGAACATAGCTAATATGATCCCAGTGGAGAAGGAAATGGCAACCCACTCCAGTATTATTGCCTGGAAAATCCCATGGACGGAGGAACCTGGCAGGCTTCAGTCCATGGAGTCACACAGAATTGGATGTGACTAAGCAACTGAGCACGGACACAGGCAGTAAGATCTCCAAGCCTGGGGGCATGATTCTCCTGTTCTACCTAGACCCTCTGGTACTACTTACTCTAAGAGAAAGAGATGTCTTCCTCTTAAAGAAATTTATTGTTCAGTTGCTCAGTCGTGTCCAACTCTGCAACCCCATGGACAGCTGCAAGCCAGGCATTCCTGTCCTTCACCATCTCCTGGAGCTTGCTCAAACTCATGTCCATTGAGTCGGTGATGCCATCCAACCAATTCATCTTCTGTCGTCCCCTTAAAGAAATAAGCCCTTATTATACTCCCAATTTTCATTAACCTCTCTGTGTCTGTTTCTCTTCTCCCTTTAGGGTGGTTCAGAAGTTTAAGATGAGTTATTATGAGCAAAGCGCTTAGAAGAAGTATAGTCATAAGAAAATGAAGTAAATTACCCAAGGTCACACAGAGGTCAGTGGCAGTGCCTAAAACATAGGCATGTGGCGGGCAGCCTGACCCAGAGGCTGAGCTCCAGGCCATTGCCTCCCTGCTGCCCTGGAAGGAGCAATGGGAAGGAGGCAGATTATAGATGGAAGAAATACCAGGAGCAACTAGGGAAGCAGGGCGTGGAGGGGAGAGGTTGGTGGGCACAGTAGCAGGTGAACCTTAGAAAGATTTGAGTTTTTCTTCTGCCAAGATCAGAGGGAAAGAATAGAAATGGGGGGAGCATACACAGTGTTCTAGCAAGACAAGGGAGGCTAGCTTGTGTCCCCTAGGTCTCATTTTCTTGTGGAATTAGAACAAAGGTATCTGCTGAGGTCTCTAACCGTGGAGGGATTGTGTGGGAGCTACAGCTTAAGACTCTGGGCTGTATGAAACAGCTTCTGGGCTGGGCTGCCCTGCGAGTGAATGCAAGCCAGGCTCAGCAGCTCTGGGGCCCTTTCTGAGTTTCTGTGGACTTCAAAATGAAACCAATTTGCCCTGGTTTTGTAATTTTCTCTAGCAAGGAGAAATTCTGAAAGTGCAGGAGTAGGATTAAAGAAAATGACTGAAGTTCTGTCCTTACTATTAGGGACTGCTTGCAAACCCATAGATGTCCCAGGGTGTTAAAAAAATTATGCAGCTTCCTCCAAAGAAGGAAAGGTTGAGGCCTGATAACCCATACTGGGAAAGGCCAAGGCGTCCTGTACCTAAAGTGTAGCCTGTGGTTCACCATAGAGACACAGGCATCAAGCGTGGGTTCAGTTCCCATCAGTGCCTCTTGCTAGCCGGTGACCTTGGATAAGTTCCTGAGCCTCTCTGTGTCTGTTTTTTGTTTTTTTTAACCTGTAAAAGGAGGTATTACTTGAGCATACTTCGTAAGGTCGTTGTATTATATAAAGCACTTAGCATAACGTCTGAGACATAATAAGTGGTCAATAAACGTTAACTTTTATTAAGGCTCAAACAAGGATGCTCCTAGCTGCTTAGTGTCCTCACTGATCAGCATTCACTACTAGAAGCAGGGCATCTCATGCATATACATGTGAGCACTGCCATGTGAGAGACTAGAATCTCCAAGCCATCAGTGGTGGGTTTAAATTGTCCAGCTGTGCTGACTAGTTCTTGTTTTCAGATATAAACAAAGCAGTGGGGTAATGGATGATGAGTTTGCTCCTAGGGAAAGTAGCCAACTGTTTCCTATTTAATGCCAATAAGACCTTGACCTTTCCTGCTTACTATGTCAGCCGTCCTCTCACAAAGCAAATCCAGACCACAAGTCTAGCCAGAGAGTTGATATTAAATTAAACCTAGAATTTTAAAACATTGCCCAGGTCTTTCTCAACAATTACAATCCGTTTTAAGCATTAGATTTTCTGTGCAGGCTCCCGAAGAGCTGCAGAATAGACCTGGTATTGCTATTTCTTCTTCTAAATCTCTGTAGTCTATTCAGCATCATTGCCTTTTATATTCTCTCAGGTGTAAGTAATACTAGTTTGCCTGGGATTGAGTTCTTTTTCTACATAAACAAAAATATTTTCTTAAAAATGTGATTAGAATACAAATGTCTTACATACTT
Organism: Bos javanicus; assembly: GCF_032452875.1. Classification (NCBI taxonomy): domain Eukaryota; kingdom Metazoa; phylum Chordata; class Mammalia; order Artiodactyla; family Bovidae; genus Bos; species Bos javanicus. The sequence goes on from NC_083869.1 coordinate 95,817,333, forward strand.
AGATGTGTTAAAAAGCTACATTCTAAACTTGCTAAGAACTTCCTTTTCATGAACAAGAAGTGTTTTGTTTTGTTTTTTTCCTTTTCTGGAAAATAGAAGTAATAAAATACAGAAGCCTAATGACTAAGTATATCAATATTCCTTTCTCCAAATTCTTGCGTTGATTTGTGGTCTATTCAAGGCCATGCCTCTAATTGTTGCACTTGTTACTGTTTTCTTCCTCATTTGGGCAGAAATATATTTTGGCTTCCCTGGTGGCTCAGATTGTAAAGAATCTGCCTGCAGTGCTGTTTGATCCCTGGGTCAGGAAGATCCCCTGGAGAAGGGAATGGCAACCCACTTCAGTATTCTTGCCTGGAGAATCCCATGGACAGAGCTGAGCGACTAACACTTTCACCTTTTTCATCATTCGCTTCTCCTACACTACCTAATAAGCATCTAAAAGAAGAGAAGTGATCCAATAAAAACGTTCTGATCGACTGAAAATACTTTTTGTTTAATTAATTCATGTAGATCAGGGACCCACGCTGGTAACTGAATACTGAAGCAGGCTAGGTATGCGACGATATGGTGTGGTAGGGACTGGGGCTATAGGAGACATGCAGGACCCATCTAAGGGGACAACTGGGATTCAGCTCTACATCAGTGATGCTGAGTGATGCTTGTCATGTAGCCATGTAGACCCTGTGTTGCTAGATATTCCAATTTTTAGACAGACGATAAAATCTCCCAAATTTTATATAAGAGCAACCAATTTAAAAAATAAAAACAATAATACAGTAGGGGCCCAATATCACACATCTGTGGACCAGGTTCAGCCCAGACCGAGCAATTGGTAATATCTTAAGTTAAAGGAAACGCCTGAGAAATTACATTGAGTAATTCAGACTCTCCCTATCTATCCTTGACACCAGATCCACCTGCAAGCAACTTGGTGACCCCAGCCTACAGTCCTATCCTCTGTCTCCACCTATTGCCAGTTACAACTGGCCTGGCTCTCACAGCAAGACTCATCCTTGAGTCACTACCGAACAAAACAAACCACATTCACACAGCCCGCTGAGCCTTTTGACGGTGTTGTACAAAACTGAAAAGGTGGTAATTGGTAGAGAAGGTGTCCAGGTTAAATATTGTGACAACCCTTTTTAAAGACCTGGATGAATGTTCATGATTTTAACACAGCCCAAGCAAAGCCACCTGAAGAAATGACATAGCTAATCAAGTGTCACCCTTCAGATGTCAGTAGAGATTGTCTGTATCAGAAAGGCAGGAAGGGTCAGAAGGAATAGTCCATTCTCCCCTATTCTCATCAGCTCCAAATTAGATGATAAATAGCAAAGATTTCTACCTTCCTGTGAAGCTCAAAAACAAGTTCTTGCTAACAGAAGAGTATTTAACTCAATAATAGGTTTGTAGTCTTGTCAGAATATAAAAATTTTCCTTTGGCATAAAACTCTGATTTCATCTACCACCGTGAACCTCAGTAAGATTTAGTACTTTTTTCTAAAATAAAGCGCTTCTGAAGGATTCCTGGTGGATCCTGTATCATTTCTTTCCCCAGCACCTGGCACAATACCAGTCACAGACTACAAACTTGATAAATGTTTATTTAATGAATTAATTAATGATGGAATGATTGAACTCAATCCATGCCTCAAATGGTCTTGCTTTATGGAAAGACACTGGGGGATGGGATAGAAAAGAAACAGGGCAAAGATCAGCATCTTTAAATGCAATATGCGGTGCTTTGTCTTTGTTTTTAAAATACTTTAGAGAATTAGGTGGTAATTTATCTAATTCACTCCGTCAGGAAGAATCTGAAGACGCAATCTCTGCCTCCCTGCTAAATCTTAGCATGTGCTGATTTCAGGTGGCTCCAGAAGTGAAGCTGAAACAATTAATTGCACTATTAAACAAACACTTTATGTTCCCTGAAAAATCTTTAACAAAAGCTCAAGTGTCAGAGAGGGAAAGATGCTGAGACATCAGAATCATGAAAGAGACATTACATTTCTTTCTGCCTAGCAACCTTGAGGATTCCAGTGTCTGCTCCCCAGCCCTGCAAAGTTCACAGTTCTTTAACATGACACTGAACTTGACAGAGAAATTGCAGGTACTTGAGTGTGTATCTGCATTGCAACAGATGTCAGCATCACGTTTGGAAGGAAATTGAATTACAGATGGAAGGATCCTGGGAGCTGAGAGCATCTGTTATAGGAATCTGGATTTGAAAGAATACATTTGAAAAATAAGTCTCTTCAACTTCCGAATGAACTAAAATTGTTCATGATTTCTACTGCCATTCTCCTTCTCTCTCTCTCTCTCTCTCTTTCTTTCTCTGCTTGTAGAAGGAATGAGAAAAGATTGAAATTATTCCACTTTGTCAAGATGGAGAATATTATTAGAAAATATTTCAGAGAATAATGCACGCTTTTCTACCAGTAGTGGAATGCCAATTAGAAATGTTAGAATATCTTAAAGATTTTCTTCAAAGAATCCTAACATCCTTGCCTAAAGAAAAGCACCATGTTGTCTGAGAATTTTTAGAAGCGATCTATTATGCTCTGTTGGGGGCTTCGCTTGTGGCTCAGCATTAGTAAAGAACCCTGCAAAGCCGGAGACACAGGAGATGCAGGTTCAATCCCTCAGTCAGGAAGATCCCTTGGAGGAGGGCAACCCACTCCAGTATTCTTGCCCAGAGAATCCCACGGACAGAAGAGCCTGGTGGGCTACAGTCCATAGTGTTACAAGGAGTCAGACACGACTGAAGCGACTGAGCACGTGCACAGACGTATCATGCTTGGCCAGCACACAATGCCTAGAACCTGCTTGTGACCATTTTTATTGCCATTGTCCATTTTGTTTTAGCTCATGTGAGAAGCAACCAGTCAATCCAAGTAGTTACCACTGTTTTATTCAGCAGAGACGCCTCTCTTTGAGCAAAGAGTTCTCAGAGGATCGTTCACGGCTCTAAGTAAAATCATTCCTGACAAACATGCTTCTTAAATGACACACGAGACACAGCTCACGCCTTCCAAGTTGTGTTCCGACAGTGGCTCACCTCACACCTGACAGAACCTGTTACAGCTGTGTGGGCCGCAGGCTGTGGAGGAAACGACAGAGCACACGCTCATTTCCACACAGGTCTGAACAATGACTTCCAGGCTCTCACACCCTGCAGTTTCCCCAGTTTCATCCCTACTTGTGAAAGACACGTGATTTACAGATAGATTCTCATCCGAGGGACAGTGATAATCTGTGAACTCTTCACATCACCCTGGAGACCAGCTCGTGCCTAGACCAGGATGACTGCGCCCAAGTGCCCTTAAGCCCTGGTAGGACTTTTTATTCTGGCCTGTCCAGCCCCCACCGCCACCACCAGGAGCTTCAGTGTCCTCTAAAAGCTCCTTCCCTGTTGCCCTCAGTGTTCTTCCCGCACCATTTAGTGCTGAGGTAAGCTTCTCACCAATCAAAAGTGGGTGAAGGGGAATGAAAGGAAAGTGGAAGGCTTTATCCCCAAATAGAAAGCAATTAAGCAAGGATAGATCTGTACCAAGGCAGGATAGTTCTGAGACCAGAGGTGGTTGCTTAAATATGGCCGTGCAATGTTTTAGTCGCTCAGCTGTGTCCAACTCTTTGTGACCCCATGGACTGTAGCCTGCTAAGCTCCTCTGTCCATGGGGATTCTCCAGACAGGAATACTGGAGTGGGTTGCCATTTCCTCTTCCAGGGGATCTTCCCAACCCAGGGATCAAACCCAGGTCTACTGCATTGCAGGCGGATTCTTTACTGTCTGAGCCACTTGTAAATGACCCAGTGGAGATCATTGGAACTTGGAGCAGGGGTCAATTATCCTTAAAAAGAAAATGTATCCCTCTTTTTACTGGACCTTAGAAAAGCCTTCACCATTCCTCCCTGCCTCTGAGCAGCGACTCTCCAATTGCTCGGAGGGGTCTCCTGTGTGAATGAGCTGGGAATCTTTTGGGTGTGTTGTATTGCTGCTTTCCCACCACCTTCACTCTAATCATGATGAATGTGATGGTGTGGGCACATCTGGCTACAGACAGGAGTGTGAGGCAGCCACATCTGGAGTCTGGCATTATTTCATCTCTAATTTAATAGCTGCCTTTCCGGTTCTGAAGCTGACAAAGGACTTGAGCATAGAAAAATGAAAGGAGGATCACTAAACTTTGTTGGCTTCCAAGCCCTTGCTCTTGCCTTGGGGAAATTTATATCCTATTCCACCGAAGACACTGCTCAAGTGACAGTCATAACTCAATAACAGTGCTCACAAGATTTTCCAAAGATTGACATTCTTACTGATATTCCTTCAACCTGTGATTTGGGTGAGACCTATACTGTGGAAATTCCCCTTTAGGCCAAGGGCATGAGGTCATCAGTTCACTAAAGAGAAACAACCCATTCCCACTTTCAGACTTCACAATCCATTTTTATTTTCTTCGTCTTCATTAACCTTGTTGATTCTCTCACTTCCTTGCACTGTCCCAAAATCATCATTTATTTTACTTATTTAGTTAAGTTTTGTTTGGGGTATTTTTTTTTTTTAGGATGGCCTCAAAACATCTCTGGTAAAATTTTCCTTAGAGTTGCTGCCAGTTAGAGTAACATTCTCCTCATCTTCTCTTTTTTGAACAACATTATTTCATAGGCATGTCTTGATCTTCACATATCAACCCCTCATTTTAGGCCCTTTATTCTCCATGTTTGCAGTTTAACTTCATCATCTTTGCACAGAGTTTAGTGGACCAAAAAAATTCACTGTAAGACTCAGGGCCTCTGTTTATTTATTTTTGAAATAGAATTCTTATATGGATCTAATGTGACTGTATTAAAATATCAAACTGAAAATATAAAGTAAAATACTATGTAACTGCTCCTTGTACAATAATCCTCAATAAATGAATTTAGCTCATACACCTATAGAAAATACCAAGGGGAGTTATTCAACCACAGAACTGACTGAATAACAAAAGACCTTACCTGACAATCTGAGACTTTCAAAAATTCTATCCCTTTGGAATCATCTAATGAGCTCATGCCTGCGTGTGTGCTCCGTCACTTTGCTCATGTCCAACTCTTCACAGCCCTAGGGACTGTAGCCCACCAGGCTCCTCTGTCCATGGGATTCACCAGGCAAGAATACTGAAATGAGTTGCCATGCCCTCCTCCAGCAGATCTTCCCGACCCAGGGATCGAGCCCTTGCTTCCTGGGTCTCCTGCATTGCATGTGGATTCCTTACCCCTGAGTCACAGGGAAGCCCCCGTGAGCTCATACCACGTGCACAACGTGAGGCAAGGTGCCAAAGGGGTGAAAACAGGAACTTGGAGATAATTCTTACCCTCCGAGCCACTCATCATCTAAGAGGAAAAGCAGGTAACAGTATCTACTTTGACAGTAAACCAAGGCCAGAAAGAACTGGAAGAAGGCTGGGCAAGCCAAGCCCTGAATAACCAGATTCTAAAGCAGAATGTGTCTCTAATTACCTTTGCTCTAAATCCTGCCCTAGGAACCAGTACCCTCCTCTCCAGGTCTGCAGCTGGGGTGCCTGACATTATGGGAGCATCCACTCCAATGTACTGTAATACTTCCATCTGGAGAAATGCAGGTAAGAGTACTCCTGTGGTCACCCTCACAAAATACAAATGGAGTAGGTGTCACATTTTCAGCGGTGACACCTAGTCCTGCGGTCAGAGGTGAGAAGTCAAAGAGCATGAAGCCAAGTTCTGAGAGTGGGTGAGCGGTGCAGCAACGCAGGAACCGCGTCCTCCTCTTAGTACTCCCTCCCCTGGCCCTGGAGGCGGGGCTGCAGGGGTCAGGGTCGGTGGGAAACTGAAGGCCTGGCTGGTGATCGCAGAGCCCTCTGGTCTCCTTCGGTAACTCTTCAGACACCGCAACCCCTCCCGCCCCATTTCCAACAATCCACTTCCGACTACCTTTTTATGACTTTACAACACAGTTTTTCCTCGAATTTTATGGCATTTCATTAAAGCCGCCAGAAGGTGATACTGCCCCTTTTCTAGGAGTGAAATAAATTCAAGTTTTATCGCTTCTGGAAATGCCCGAGCAGCTGTCAGGACATTTGATAGATTCTCTCAATTACAGGACTTGTGGAGCATTTTATACTTACATCTGCACCGAAGCCCAATATAGTAGATGTTCGTCTTGCCTCCCTCTCTTTTATCTCATGCATCTTTTCGCTTTTAATGACCAATTTGTTATTTTTCCCCTTTTATTTCCCCTTACCTCTTTTTTACTGCATTTTGTTTCTTTTCTTTTCTTTCTTTCTTTCTTTTTTTTTTTTTGCTGTTGGGTTTAAAGAATGATGTATTTTTCATGCAAACTTACATCATTTGTGAAAGAAAAGGAGGGGGGTGGAAACTAACTAGGGTCCATAGAAGAGAAAAGAAGTCAATTAAAATTTAAAAGCAAATCAATTTTCCAAGGGGGAATTTACTGTTAGAATAAGGCACACTTTGCACATGCAGTATTTATTAATGTGACGTGACATATGTTGAGTTTTTTCCTAATGGGATAGAGGCTTTGGAGTGTGTGACTTTTTACACTAATAAGGCTGTTCATTGGTGTTTTTCTTCATTATCAACATAGAGAATATCAGCTTTTAGTGACAACTTCGTGGATTATTCAAAACTGCAGAGCCTTGGTCCCAGTGGATGTTGAATAAATAAAAAAGGCTAATGTATAACAAAGACCATGCCAGTAGAGTGTACCGACAGACTGTGGGTTTGGCACATAAAATTTATTTCATTGACTTTGAATGTATCATCTTGTGGACAGAGCAGAGACTTCAGAATGTAAGTGGATGATCAAAATGTCTTTTTTCCTAGAAATGCTTTCACTTAAATAATGTTTTAAGACATTGGAGTCCTTTTGCAAACATTATCAAGTATAACCTTCCTTCCCAGCTATCCTGGAATTTAGACAAGATGAGTGTTATTACCCCAATATAAGAGAGGAAGAAACTGAGACTCACAAGGAACCAGTGCTTCGCCTAAGGTCAAAAGCAGAATCTCAACTCCAATCCAGCTCTGATAAATTCCATTGTTTTTCCTCAGTTGTTGATCCCACACAGTATCTGACACTCCTAACTAGAAACAGTTGATTCCTCAGTTTCTGTATAGAACACCCTAGTAATTCCTCACAAATTCATATGACTTTAAAGTCTTCAGTGTGGAGATTCCTTAAAAAACTAGAAATAGAACTGCCTTATGATCCAGCAATCCCACTGCTGGGCATACACACTGAGGAACTGAAAGAGACACCAATTGAAAGTGTACCCCAATGTTCATCGAAGCACTGTTTATAATAGCCAGGACATGGAAGCAACCTAGATGCCCATCAGCAGATGAATGGATAAGAAAGCAGTGGTACATATACACAATGGAGTATTACTCAGCCATTAAAAAGAATACATTTGAATCAGTTCTAATGAGGTGGATGAAACTGGAGCCTATTATACAGAGTGAAGTAAGCCAGAAAGAAAAACACCAATACAGTATACTAACGCATATATATGGAATTTAGAAAGATGGTAACAATAACCCTGTGTACGAGAAAGCAAAAGAGACACTGATGTACAGAACAGTCTTTTGGACTCTGTGGGAGAGGGAGAGGGTGGGATGATTTGGGAGAATGGCATTAAAATATGTATAATATCATATATGAAACGAGTCTCCAGTCCAGGTTCAATGCATGATACTGGATGCTTGGGGCTGGTGCACTGGGACGACCCAGAAGGATGGTATGGGGAGGGAGGAGGGAGGAGGGTTCAGGATGGGGAACACATGTATACCTGTGGCAGATTCTTTTTGATATATGGCAAAACCAATACAATATTGTAAAGTTAAATAAAATCAAAATTTAAAAAATAAATAAAATAAAAAAAATAAAGTCTTAAAAATCTTTAAAGTCTTTAAAAAAAGTCACACCAGTCTCTCTGAATTTCCCCTCAGTCTTTATAGCATTACCTTGTTTAATTTTTTATAGTTCAAATCACACTCTACAATTATATTTCTTATTTATTTACTCACCCATTTTTTTATATTTTTATTATTAAATACTGTGTAACAAGCCACTCCCAAAACTTTAAAAAAAAAAAAAAAAAACCTACAATTCATTATTTCTCACAAGTTCATGATTGACCAGGCACAGGTTGGGTGGTTTTTCTGCCTAACATGACATAGCTGAGGTCACTTATGTAGTGTCGTTGAGCTGGGAGCTTGGCTGGGGCTGAAACACTGAAGATGGGCTCTCATCCTCCAGGCACTTCCTGTGTGAAGCCTTTCAACCTTTAGTCATGGAGTCCCAAGCTTCTAACGACATAGCAGCTGGCTTCCAGAAAGAGCATTCCAAGAGCTAAAGCCCCAGTGAGCAAGCACTTTTCCAAGTGTCTGCTTGTATTCTGCTAATGTCTTATGGCTAAAGCAGTTCACGTGGCCAAATCCAAAGCAATGTGAGAAAGAACTACCTAAAGCTGTGAGCTCCATGTGGGACTTGGGAGCCAACGCAGTGACGGTGTACTGTAGTGTTTAGGGAGAGACTACTAGAATGTCAACTGCATGAGCACAGGAACATTGTCATGCATCCTGCTACAATCCTAGCATTAGAGGAGTTCCTGGCAAACAACAGAAGCTCGACAAATATAAACGTTTATTAAATAAATATTTTTAAATAAATGAATCAATGGATAAGACATCCTGTGAACTGACAGATGTTATAAATATCAACTCCTTTTATTAAAGTCAACTCCTTACGCCCCTCCGGTTATTACCCATTTAACGGGTATTTACTACCCTGATTTCTAACACAATGAACTAGTTTTGTCTGTTTCTGAAATGTTATAAACACAGAATCATACAGTATACATATGTACTTTTCTGTGCCTGGCTTCTTTTGTCAACACTGTATTTGTGAGATTAATTTGTGTTGCTGTATGAAGCTGTAGTTATTCATTCTCATTATTGTACAGTGTCCCACAGTATGTATTATGGATTCATATAACTATCTATCCTATTGTTCATGGATAGTTGAATTGTTTCCAAGTCGGAGCTATTGTAACAGTGTTATTCTGAACATTTACATTCTTGATTTTGGATGAAAGTGTGCATTTTCAAGTGTAAGTGAAATGGTGAATCATCTACTGAACTTTGGAAGATACTTCTAAACTATTTAGCCTAGTGGTTGTAACGTACACTTCACCAGCAACATGGGTGTGTAAGTGGTTCCACATCCTCACTAACACTTAAAATTATCCGTCTTTTTCGTTTTAGTTTTCTGGAGATGGATAGAGGTATCACATTGTGCTTTTAATTTGCTTATCCTTGATAATTGATAAAGACAGTTTATTAGTCTGCTATGGCTGTTGTAACAAATTACCATACATGTGGTGGCTGAAAATAACATAGATGTATTCAGTTATTATTCAAGCGGCCAGAAGACTGAGATGAAGGTATCAGCAGAAGGCAATGGCACCCCACTCCAGTACTCTTGCCTGGAAAATCCCATGGATGAAGGAGCCTGGTAGGCTACAGTCTATGGGGTCGCAAAGAGTCAGACACGACTGAGCGACTTCACTTTCTCTTTTCACTTTCATGCATTGGAGAAGGAAATGGCAACCCAGTCCAGTGTTCTTGCCTGGAGAAGAATCCCAGGGACAGGGGAGCCTGGTGAGCTGCCGTCTATGGGGTCGCACAGAGTCGGACACGACTGAAGCGACTTAGCAGCAGCATACTCCCTCTGAAGGTTTCAGGGGAAAATCTAGTCCTTGATTGTGGCACTCCCTGAATTGTAGCTACATCACTCTCACCTCCCATCTCTGTGTGTTTTTCTGTGTATGTCTGTGTTAAAATTTCCTCTGTCTCTCTCATAAGAACACATGTACTGGTAATTTCATATAGGGCTTACCCAGATAACTTTTGCCATATAAGATGATATTCACAGATTCTGAGGATTAGAAAGTGAATGTATCTCTTGGGGGGGGCTGGTACTTTTCTGCTTATAAGTGGGTACCCTTTAAATTGTATCTCCTGTTTTGTGAAGTTCCTGCTGCAGTCTTTTCTAGTGGGAGATCTGCCTTTTTCTTATTGATTTATTAGGTCTTCTATATTTTCCTGAATACAAATTCTTTGTCAGATGCTTTGCAAATTCTTTTCTCACTTTGTGGCTTGCCTTACTCCTCTAATTGTGCCCAGCTCTAAATTTAGTTTAGTCCAATTTATCTCACTTTCTAATAGATTAGTAAATAGGTTTGGAGAAGCCCTCTGACTTTTCCAGAATGTGTGTCTAATCAGAGGGAAATGCTTCTGTGCAAACATGTGTCCACATTACCAAAGTGTATTAATGGATCAAAGGGAGTTTTCAGAGCTATAAAATTGCAGGGTATTTCTAAATGTTTCCTTAGGCATTTAGAGATTTTATTTTTTTAATAATAAATTTTTAAAAATTTAATGTGGTGTTTGAAAATTGTGGTTGGTTTCTTTGCAGAAATTGGCAAGCTGATTCTAAAATTTTATGAAAATTCAAGAAATTCAGAGTAGTCAAAACAATGTGGAAAAGAAAAATGAGTAGAAGGACTCATACTTCCTGATTTCAAAACTCATGACAAGGCTACAGTAAATAAGACAGTGTGAGGCTGGTGTAGGGATAGATCAGTAGATCAATGGAATAAATCTTGAGAGTCCAGAAATAAACTCCCATATCTTGATCAACTGATTTTCAGTAAGAGTGCCAAGATGATTATTAATAAGGAAAAATAGTCTTTTTTTTAAATGATACTAGGACAAATAAATAACCACGCAAAAGAATAAAGTGAGACCTCTACCTCACACCATATAAAAAAATTAACTCAACGTGGAGTGAAAGTCTAAATGTAAGATCTAAAATTGTAAAACTCTAAAACTAAAAAATATATGAATCAATCATGATCTTAGATTTGGTGGTGGTTTCTTACATACAAACACTAAAAGCAAAAGTAACAGAAGAAAAAGTAAATAAATTGGACTTTGTCAAAATTTTTAAAATTTGTGCTGTAAAGGACATCGTCAAGAAAGTGAAAAGATAGCTGGCAGAATAAGAGAAAATAGTTGCAAACCATATAGTTGCTAAGAGACTTGTATCTAGGATATAAAAAGAACACATGCAATTCAATAATTAAAAGACAATTTAAAATGGGCAAAGAATTTGAATAGACATTTCTCCAAAGAAGATATACAAGTAACCAATAAACACACGAAAAGGTACTCAAACCATCAGGGAGGTACAAATCAAGACTACAATAAAATACTACTTCACACCCACTAAGATGGTTAGAACCAAAATGATAGATAAACATAAGTGTTGGCAAGGATGTGGAGCGATTAGAGCCCTCATACACTGCTGATATAAATATGAAATGATACAGTTACATGTTTTTTTCAGAAATACCATTTTGAAGAACAGTCTAGCAGTAGCAGTTAATCCAGAGGTTAAACACAAAGTTGCCATGCTGCTACTTCTGCTAAGTCGCTTCAGTCGAGTCCGACTCTGTGCGACCCCATAGACCACAGCCCACCAGGCTCCCCTGTCCCTGGGATTCTCCAGGCAAGAACACTGGAGTGGGTTGCCATTTCCTTCTCCAATGCATGAAAAGTGAAAGTGAAGTCGCTCAGTCGTGTCCGACTCTTAGCGACCCCATGGACTGCAGCCTACCAGGCTCCTCCGTCCATGGGATTTTCCAGGCAAGAGTACTGGAGTGGGGTGCCATTGCCTTCTCCGAAAAGTTGCCATACAACCCAGCAATTTCACTCTTGGGTATATACCCAAGATAAGTGAAAATAAATGTATGTCCACACAAAACTTGTATGTAAATGTTCAAAGCAGCATTATTCATGATAGCCAAAAAGTGGAAATAACCCAAATGTCCAACAGGTGATGAATGGATAAATAAAATGTGTTATATTCATCCCATAGAATATTACTCCTCCATGAAAAGAATGAAGTAATGACATATGCTACAACGTAGATGAACTTTGAAAACATTATACTAAGTGGAAGAAAACTGTCACAAAATTCATGATTGCATGCATGTGAAATATTCAGAATAGGCAAATCTATGGCGATAAAAAGTAGATTAGATTAGTGGTTGCCTAAGAATAGGGAGATTGTGGGTGCTTTTGGGAAATGATTGCTACTGAGTACAGGGTTTCTTATGGGGTGAATAAATGTTCTAAAAAAAAGTGATGTTTCACAATACTGAAAATACACTTAAAAACACTGAGTTGTTGTATTTTAAATATAAGATGGACAAACACATTCTTTCTTATTCTATAATAAACCATCTTTAAATTGAATTCTATTCATTTGAAATCTATAATAAATTTGGCAGGACATTATCTGATGCAGTCCATGGGGTCGCTGAGGGTCGGATACGACTGAGCGACTTCACTTTCACTTTTCACTTTCATGCATTGAAGAAGGAAATGGCAACCCACTCCAGTGTTCTTGCCTGGAGAATCCCAGGGACGGGGAAGCCTGTTGGGCTGCCGTCTATGGGGTCGCACAGAGTCGGACACGACTGAAGCGACTTAGCAGCAGCAGTAGCAGTATCTGACACAAAAGACTTATAATGCAAGTGAATTATGTAAGCATAAAGTTTTATGAAAAATGTTTAGGAAAACTTATTGTACTTTTTAAAAATGCAACTTTTTTGCATTTATAGTAGTTTTACTTACCAGGTTGCATTGTAACTACTTATCCATATATCTCTTTTCTTAGACAAAATCTCATTTATAAAGAACTCAGATTTTCCTTATTTTTACATTTCCAGTACCTGGTGCAGTGCCTAGCAAATAGTGTGAAAGTGAAACTGATAGTCACTCAGTCCAACTCTTTGCGACCCTGTTGACTGTAGCCCACCAGGCTCCTCCATCCATGGGATTTTCCAGGCAAGAATACTGGAGTGGGTTGCCAGTTCCTTCTCCAGGGGATCTTCCTGACCCAGGGATCGAATCCAGATCTCCCTCAATGCAGGCAGACACTTTACCATCTGAGCTACCAGGGAAGAGCAAATAGTATACATTCATTCAATAAATATTTACTAAAGGCTCGCTGTTTCAAAGTACCACATTCTGAATACTTCTGACTCCATTCACCTAAAAACAATAACTGTGCACATCAAAAATTATTCTTTTTTATTTTCTTTGTAAAAACAACTTTATTAGGAAAATTTCTGCTAACTTTCTTCAAGTTATACATTTCTATAACTTCTTAAGCTTCACATCCACACTTCTTTACACAATGTGGTATAATTTCAATTTTCCCTAACTCAGTCCTCCCTAAAAATAATCTGAACAAGTGAAGCTTCACTATACCAAACCAGTATTTCTGTTTTCAATTTTGGATTGAAATATGCATATTTTTAGATCCAGACCTCTCATCCTTCATATATTCACCCCTGGATTGATCATCATGATCCATGAAAGTTTATGAGGTGGAAGTAAATATAAACAAACTGTTGGTTACATTTGCTTTAGAACCAACATTAGCACTTATTTGGGGTGGGAAGTACACAGATGTTTGTTAGAATATCTTCTGTATTTCTTGCACAAATATTAGGAAGCTACCATGAAGGGTGCTGATTGAGACGTTGTCCTGAGCTGAACAGGAAGATCTGGCAGTAGGCAGTCAAGAAAAGCATGAATAGGTCACACATGCAGAAAGGGAGTCGGTGAAATATGTGGGTGAGGGATCTAGCGCTGTGAAGGCCAACATTGGCCCCATCTTTTAGTTGCATGTCATGATGAGTTGGTAGTATTTTTCATTTGTGGATTGGTGTTTTGTTTTGTTCTATGGTCGGTTGGCTTTTTTATATCTGCTAAATACCCAGAAATCACCCTTCAACTCAGTCTTAAATACATTCTCTTTAAAAGAACAGACATGCTCATAAGTGATGAGCTTTCAATATCAAGCTAGAATCCAATTCTTCTACTGCCTTATTTCTATTTGTGTTTTCTTAAACTTCTCTGACAACAGTTCCTAAACTGTTTAGGTTGTTGCAAGGAAAAAAAATTAAGATAGATGGTCAGATAGAAATTTTTATAATACCCAGGGCAACAACAAGCAAAGAAAGAGGGGAAAAAAAAGTTCTTCCTGATGGTAATTCGTTTTATTCCACACATGAGATTGTATTACCCTTGTCTTAGCAGGCAAAGGTTAGCCTTCTTCATAAATTTTATCCTGCCCACGGACCAATCTAATTATAGTAAATAATTTTCTCAATTCACAATTCTGCTTTTCTCCAACCTGCCCATTATGTTCTATAGTTTTGCAATAAGCTACTACGAAATTGCACGTTTCATTACCAATTCAGCATCTCTCCAAAAGCAATGCGTGCCTAAGTCATTTCTTTCTCACCCAGCATCAAGAGCACTGTATTCCCTAGTCTTTCACACCATAAAATCTCTATTCAATAAAGAAAAGTTAACTTTTGATCAGGGAAGTGGGGGTTGTAATAGTTTTACAACATCAGCAATATTACAGAAACAGAGAAGCAGTATTTTATTTGTCAGTGTGGGATGGTAGAAAAATCTTCAGATTGGGAGTCAGAAGATCTAGAGACCTGTTTGCTGTGCAACCTTGTGTGAGTCCCTTCATCTTTCTGAGCTTCAGGTTCATCACCTAGAAAAGTATCACCCATCTTTTACGGTTATTTGGGGGCTCAAAAAAAGAAGTAAAAATATTTGAAAACTGTAAAGAGCTACATAAACAGGAAATATTATTTTATAATTTAAAATAACATACAAGTCTTTAAAGGCCCAGCTTCCACTCCATTGGCAGGTAGCTCTACAGTCCTGAAGAAAACACCCAAATTGAACCTACAACATATGACCTCATATTTACTATTTGTTCCCAAATAAATTATCCTGCCATCTCCTTGCATGGGTTTGTCTCATGGATTTTGGTTTGGTTTGGGGGTGGGACATTTGTTTTGTTATCTTGCTATCTGAGCTATTGATTTTGTAGCTTTCCTCTATATGAAGTGAAAATTTTCATAGGCAGAAATTCATCTCCATACATGCTATCATTCCATCATTTCGCTGCACTAAGGGAGACAGCCTACAGAACCTTAAACCTTTTTTTAAAGACCCCTGTGATATATGAACATTCATTTCCAAGCGCTCCCACTAGAGTCATTCTAATCTGGGGAGCTCTAGGGACTGTTTGAACGCGGACTATATGAAGTCGTTTCTCAGGCACTTCTTCTCACTGTCATGTAGCCAACAGGCTGAATCAACCACATGCAGTAATGAAAACATCCTGTATTTATAGGAGTATTTCTCCAAGGAACATCCTTCAGCAGGAATGCCTGAAAGAGTTCTAAGAATTGAAGGACATATTTCAGACATGTCTAACCTGTCTCCGAACCCCTATAAAAATGGTCAGGATACCAAATTGTGCCTTTCCCTGCCTTGTGCTATAAAATGAAATGGGAGAGTTGTTTGGCTTTATGGCTCTCCATGTCATTGTGTCTTTTTGCTATTACATGGGTGTAAAAAAATAAATAAAAATAAGCTATATTAAGCATTATGCCATGTCACTACTTCACCAAGCGGCTACATAACTTTAGCTGTGAATTTTGTTTTATCTTAAGGAATTTTTTTAAACATCAGTCTGCACAAAATAGTCTACAGGCATATAATTTTTAGACTTTTTTTCCCCAAAAACAAAGCTCTTGGCATCTGGAAATATTGGAAGGAGGAAAAAAAAGACATGAAGGATTTGTAGAAAACCAAAGTTTATATTTTCTCTTCTTTGAAGTAAAGAGGAGTTGGGATATATTTGCTTTAAGATTCTTGCACTGCTTAAATTCTTGAAATATGTAAACAGGAAAAACTGAGTAGTCAATTATTTCATAGTAGATTAAATAGGTATTTTTCAAAAGCCTTTCCATGGTTGTTAGTTGCTCAGTTGTGTCCGAACCTTGTGATCCCATGGACGGTAGCCCACCAGGCTCCTCCGTCATGGAATTCTCCAGGCAAGAATAATGAGGTGGGTAGACATTCCCTTCTCCAGGGGATCTTCCCGACCCAGGGATCAAACCTGGGTCTCCTGGTTCTCCTCCAAAGAATTGCAGGCAGATTCTTTACTGTTTGAACCAGCCTCTATTTAAAGTGACCTAAGAGAAGGGTTCCCAGGATTTCTGGAAGAAGTGGTTGTTGATCATTTCCACAGTCACAAGCTGGGAGGGAGGGATGTGGAATTCCCCCAGAGGAATGTGAAGGTGCTCACACACCAGTGGCCCTGAAATGGACATTCATTTCAGGAAGGTAGACAAGAAATCAAACCTCACTTGGAGACCAATGAAATCGGATCCAATCTATTTGGATCCCAATCAGGGATCTTTGCCTAAGGGTTCATGCTGACCCAAACTGTGTGATTTTCAACCACCCTCTTTGTTCCTTGACACATTTGTTCACTCAAAACAAGTTTAAAGAGGTAAAGCAGGTAGAGGTAAAAAAATGTCCCTTGACCACTATGAAACACCATACAGATTGAGCATAGCCATTATGTGTCAACCGTCAACCACGTGGGAAGGACTAGAAAGCTGTATGCATTGCTTTAGCCCAGGATGGATGGGAATGGTTCTCTATTCTCTCCATGCCCTCCGTGCCTTTCCACTTTCACCTCAGGTGCTGACTTCAGCATAGTTACTCAAAGTGTATTGCAAGAAGTGATCAATATGTGCAAAAGAATATTCTGAAAAATTATAGCATGTGAAACAGTCATACCTATAATATGGAGGATCTTGAGAAACTATCATCTATCCCAGTGAGCCATCATCATCACTCTCTGATCACCCTCTGAAGGTAGAGGCTGGAGCAAGAGTTTCACCAGCGTTGGCTTATCCTAAGGAAAGATAAGAAAGCCTTCCTCAGCGATCACTGCAAAGAAATAGAGGAAAACAACAGAATGGGAAAGACTAGAGATCTCTTCAAGAAAATTAGAGACACCAAGGGAACATTTCATGCAAAGATGGGCTCGATAAAGGACAGAAATGGTATGGACCTAATGGAAGCAGAAGATATTAAGAAGAGGTGGCAAGAATACACAGAAGAAACGTACAAAAAAGATCTTCATGACCAAGATAATCACAATGGTGTGATCACTCACCTAGAGCCAGACATCCTGGAATGTGAAGTCAAATGGGCCTTAGAAAGCATCACTATGAACAAAGCTAGTGGAGGTGATGGAATTCCAGTTCAGCTACTTCAAATCCTGAAAGATGATGCTGTGAAAGTGCTACACTCAACATGCCAGCAAATTTGGAAAACTCAGCAGTGGCCATAGGATTGGAAAAGGTCAGTTTTCATTCCAATCCCAAAGAAAGGCAATGCCAAAGAATGTTCAAACTACCGCACAATTGCACTCATCTCACACGCTAGTAAAGTAATGCTCAAAATTCTCCAAGCCAGGCTTCAGCAATACGTGAACCGTGAACTTCCAGATGTTCAAGCTTGTTTTAGAAAAGGCAAAGGAACCAGAGATCAAATTGCCAACATCTGCTGGATCATGGAAAAAGCAAGAGAGTTCCAGAAAAACATCTATTTCTGCTTTATTGACTATGCCAAAGCCTTTGACTGTGTGGATCACAATAAACTGTGGAAAATTCTGAAAGAAATGGGAATACCAGACCACCTGACCTGCCTCTTGAGAAACCTATATGCAGGTCAGGAAGCAACAGTTAGAACTGGACATGGAACAACACACTGGTTCCAAATAGGAAAAGGAGTACGTCAAGGCTGTATATTGTCACCCTGCTTATTTAACTTATATGCAGAGTACATCATGAGAAATGCTGGACTGGATGAAGCACAAGCTGGAATCAAGATTGCTGGGAGAAATATCAATAACCTCAGATATGCAGATGACACCACCCTTATGGCAGAAAGTGAAGAGGAACTAAAAAGCCTCTTGATGAAAGTGAAAGAGGAGAGTGAAAAAGTTGGCTTAAAGCTCAACATTCAGAAAATTAGGAGCATGGCATCTGGTCCCATCACTTCATGGGAAATAGATGAGGAAACAGTGGAAACAGTGTCAGACTTTATTTTTCTGGGTTCCAAAATCACTGCAGATGGTGATTGCAGCCATGAAATTAGAAGACGCTTACTCCTTGGAAGAAAAGTTATGACAAACATAGATAGCATATTAAAAAGCAGAGATATTACTTTGCCAACAAAGGTCCATCTAGTCAAGGCTATGGTTTTTCCAGTGATCAGGTATGGATGTGAGAGTTGGACTGTGAAGAAAGCTGAGCGCCGAAGAATTGATGCATTTGAACTGTGGTGTTGGAGAAGACTCTTGAGAGTCCCTTGGACTGCAAGGAGATCCTACCAGTCCATTCTGAAAGAGATCAGCCCTGGGATTTCTTTGGAAGGAATGATGCTAAAGCTGAAACTCCAGTACTTTGGCCACCTCGTGTAAAGAGTTGACTCATTGGAAAAGACCCTGATGCTGGGAGGGATTGGGGGCAGGAGGAGAAGGGGACGACAGAGGATGAGATGGATGGATGGCATCACCGACTAAATGGACGTTGAGTTTGGGTGAACTCCGGGAGTTGGTGATGGACAGGGAGGCCTGGCGTGATGCAATTCATGGGGTGGCAAAGAGTCAGACACAACTGAGTGACTGAACTAAACTGAACTGATTGCTAGGAAAATGGAGCTAGGACCCTGGCGGGCAGGGGGAATTTGAGTCAAAAAGAAAGAGAGAAAGATTGGGGCAAGAAAATCTGCTCTGATATCCATTGAAACAAATCCAGTAGGCCTAAAATGCAACCCAGTGGAAGAAGTTTTCCACCTCACTTTAGACTTCATGTGTATTCATGATGATCACCCTGGACTGAGCTCTTTTAAATCATATATTGTCCTTCGAGATGTTGCAAAGTTACAAGAACCTTATTACAAACTACAGGCCCAGAAGTAGAAACTGAAACCCAGAGAAATCAAGTAACTTGCACAAGGACACACAGCTCGCACGTGGTAGACTCAGGACTCCAGCCCAGGTCTGCCTGACTTTGCAGGTTGTGTCTCAGTCACCACAGAAGACACTTCTCAGTAATGGCAGCACTCCTGCTGTTTCCTCTTCCCCATTAATGCACGTGGGCTGCAAAAGGTATCAGTTTTCATCATCCTTTTTCAAACAGTTCTTTGTGTTGATGGTACGTTTATTCACATATTTCTAGGTACACCATAGTAGTTGAAATAACTTTTTCCACTATTCATTTCACATTTATTCAACACATATCTCCTGAGTCCCGGAGCCAAGCCAGGTATTGTGCTGGGTGCTTTAGGAAGTCACAGTCCACTGGAAGAGATCACATTAAAATGAAAATAAGTGCTTGGTTTCCCATGGCACAGTAAGGCATAACCAAGAGATTAGAGTTTGCTTATTGAGCTGCAATCCAAAACCACATTATTGGGCTATAATTTCCTATTTGATTGACAAGAAAGGACTGAGCAACTGGCCCAAGGTCAAACAGCTAGTCAGTGGCAGTTCATTTCACTTACTTTATTGTCTCTGACATACCATGTTTTCATGATTCACCCTCTCTTAATAGCCTTATGTAATGTTCATAACATATTTTATGTTTTACAGACATTTTTAAAATGTAAAGCCAAAGAAGCAAAAGCATCAAAAGCTAACATTGGGCTGGATCACAGTTTGACTGCCAGTTTTAGGGACGGCAGACAGCCTACAAGGTTTGGCTTTCCCCCAACATGTTTCCAGGCTACGGAAGCCGTTAATTCTGTCCTAAATGCACGCTGTGTCCTCATCTCCTCAGTAGCCCTCTATCTGGGCTAAGACTTAATTGGTTTGGGTTGGGTAATTCATAGTGCCTCATTAGGGCATCAAAACACATACTAGGCTCTCTAGTAATTTTCTCCCCTGAAAGAACATTGATTGCCTCCTTCATTGGGAAAGGAATTAGCTAAAGGACTCTTGGGTTTGTGCAAAGAGATTAAGCCCACAATGGGTAATTTCAAAGTGTATTGTACAATCAGATTTCTTTGAGCCTATCTGTCAATCAAATTTCTCTTCTCTTGCTAAAACTTCCTGCACACCTACCAAACAGCAAGTTGAGTGTTGGTTACCTTGCAGAAATGATATAACCTATAAGTATTTTAAAGCTTTCTCTAGCCAATCTCCCAGTTTTCTTTTGTCTGAGATGAACTTTGTTAATACACTGATAGGAAAACCACCAAAAAATGGTTTTTCTGCTGATCTTGTTAATTACTCTGCTTCCCACTCTTGCAATAATAGTCTGGGTGAGTGCCTATCCATATCCACTCACCTCTACACATCAAAGGACACTGTGAATATCCGCGATTCTCTACTTTTTGGCTCCAGGAGATGAGTCAGCCCTCCTGTGAAAGTGAAAGTTGCTCAGTCATGTCCAACTCTTTGCAACCTGAATTCTCCAGGCCAGAATACTGGAATGGGTAGTCTTTCCCTTCTCCAGGGGATCTTCCCAACCCAGGGAGGGGGACACTGACCAATGACAGAGAGTGTTTGGTGGATATACATCCCAGCTTCCTCACCTCTCAACTGGGGTAGTTCTAAGGTATGGTCTACACGTTCCCAGGGTTCCTGGACAGAACACCCTCCAGTTACTGAAAGTCATGACCAGTCTGATAACTACTGGCCTCTTTCCTTTCTTGTCCTGCTTCCTCACTCCACTGCCAGTGTTTCCTGGGGTCATCTCCCAAAAATATCACCTCCACTTCTGGGACTTTTCTTCTGGAAAACAAAATAAACTCATTCCCTTTTCTCTGATATCCTGAGACTCCTAAAAAATACTTGGGATTGTTCTATCAGTATTTGACTTCCACCATCTGGCATTTAAATCTCAAGGTTATTGAAATGCTATTCTGCTGCAGTGCACTGGTGCTTTCTCCATTGACTCAATGTTCATCCTACAGTCCAGACATATCTGGTTGAATCTGAGGGCTAATAGACTAAACTCATGAGAAGCCTTTTCTCCTTAAGGTTCAAAGAACTTCCTGGGAAATAACTTACCCTAAAAGAAGAGAGAGTTGAGACTTACCAAGTTGGTCTAAAGATTTTAGATCAGTATTGGTGGGAGGAGAGGATGTGGATTGAGACAGTATTGAGTAGTATGTTAATAATACCTTCTGCGTTCTCATATGCAGTATATCCTTACTCCATACCCATGATCTTCTGAAGGCCCTCTAGTGGAGAATGGTGTGGGCAAGGGAAGGGAAGGCAATAAAAAGAGGGAGAAAAAGAAACTAGAATAAATGAAATGCCTACTGTCCTTACAGTTGCTAAAGGAGATCAAAACAGAAACTTATTCTGCCTTTTGTTATTGTATTCTTGGATCAGTGTGTCATGGGGAAACATTAGTAAAACTTTGATCAACATCTCATAAATATAATTTCCCTGACAGTAGCCTGGCTTGGTGCAGCCAAGACATCTAATTCCTAAAAACCTGCAAACTTGTTTCTCAAGATAATATTCTGGGACTTTGCTGCTGCAAAACAAAATAAAGTCATTCCCTTTTCTCCAATCATGCAAAATATGCATTGGGCATATTGCCTTCAACAGTCTCTAGAGGACTAACCTGCTGCTTTCTCTCTTATCCCTTGCTTTCCTATAAAACTGGTATCAGCGTGAACAAAATTGTGAATGGGACTTGCTCCTGACTTACGGATTCTGAATCCTCCAGGAGCATCATGATGCCCCTGTCAGTTGGTTTTGCCCTTGGGTATCTAATTTAACTGACAAATCTGAAGAATCACGTGGAGGCAGCCACCTCCCCAGCGACTTCACAGATGGGAACCCCGCAGTGAGTAAGTTATTCCAGCAAGTTTGACATTAGCTTATGTTGAACATTTTCCTGACAGGTCTGCTCGTTTCTTAACAGCATAAAACAACCCACTGTTATTAGGCATGAGTCTCCCTTGACTTGATAAATACCACGGCCCATTTCTGACTGTTTTTATGGACATCCTAAAGGCATCTGAATATGGCATTTTACATTTGGCAGATGCCGATCAACAACAATCTTTTCTAATGAGTCTTGGAAGCAATGCACAGGGTCAAATATTCCAACAAGTGAAGGACATCCAGCTCTACAGACATGCTCACTTTTGAGGGTGAATGGAAGTAGGGAGGGCATTCTTACTGCCTGAGCACATGTGGGCATATTTTGCAAAAATCAACTTAGCTGCAAATTTAACCTGAAATCAAATCATGTCCTGGCATTATGCCTAGCAAGCATTATATAGTTGTTAGTTTCAATCACAAGAACAATTATTTCAAGTTATAGTACAGACCAGTTTTTAAAGGCCTCAGGCCAGCAAAGTTTTCCTAGGATACAGCTAGCTGCGAAAAAAATCCATAGATGAAAGAAGTGCCATACTTTGTTCTTCCAGCTTTTATTAATATTTTGTCAATTGGCAACAGGCACAGAGCCCTGGCACTACACCAACTCCGCAACATGGTGCCGAGAGAGTGCAAATGAATGTGGAAGACATGACCCAGGGGCTCAGAAAACTCAAAGTCTACATACAGATTCAGGCCTTACTGAATAAGCATACCCCCAAATCGAAGAAAGGATACAGAAGTCTGGGTAAAGACGAGATAATGAATGCAAAGCACTTCGTTCTGTGCCAGGGAGGCCCACAGTAAACACTAAAGGAGGAGTAGCTATTATGGTTATTTTATTAGAAAGCTTAACTCATAATTACATAAATACTGAGAGGAAACAAACTCAGGTTGGAGGGAGGTGAGTTCTGAGTCAGAATAAAAAGCTCTGGAGGTTCAAATTGGAGCAGAGAAAACACAAGGCTCCTTCCCATCAGAGAAAGCTGTGTAAGCCACAGCACAGTCATAGAAGTGAGTTTATTTCATTCAAGGGCAGCAGGTCTGGCTAATCTCAGACAAAGATTCCATCGAACAAAGGTTAAAATAAGAGGTTATTGAGACCAGAAGTTAGGCAATCACCTTAGTGGCTAGGTAAAGCAGTAAGGTTTAATAGAGTCAGAAAACAGGGATCTTTAAGCAGGCTAACCACATAATTCTCAGAGTCCAGAGCAAAACAAAAACGTGGATCCCCTTGTTCAAAAATTATTAAAAATTTCAGGACTGACAGGAGAGCATTAAACAAGTATGGAGCTCTTCTGAGCCTGAGCCCTTTGAAAATACACAGGTCACATGCCCATGAAACCAGCCCTGTCTTTCAGAGTGTGACGACGATACTTCTCAAAGACTACTTATGGGATACACGGGAAAAGGAAAACATTTTGGAAAGAGAGACTCATGAGGGGACTCTTTACTGTAATTGGCCAAGACACATTGCAGAAAAAATATGAGAGAAGTTGACAACAGAAAAGATGTAAGGCATAAAGGAGAATGAGGGCTTGAAATCACCTCAAGTTAAGAGGGATATTTAAAAATTCCCTCAAGGGAGATTTTAAAAAGGAGAAATACAGTAAGAATGCTTTTAAATGACCAACTTGTTTCCTTAACTGATGATATTAATCCCTCTGTAAAATGTGCTGACTGATATCCCAGGACCCTGGAAATCAGGCTTCCCTGCTGGCTCAGTGGTAAAGAATCCACTAGCCAATGCAGGAGGCAAGGGTTCGATCTCTGGGTTGGGAAGATCCCCTGGAGAAGGAAATAGCAACTCACTCCAGTATTCTTTCCTGGGAAATCCAGTGGACAGAGGAGACTGGTGGGCTACTGTCCATCGGGTCACAAAAGAATCAGACAGGACTTAGCAACTAAATGAAAACACCAAAAGATGGAAACCCCAGATAGAAACCCCAAATGGGCAAAAGGTTTTTGTCAGTTTGGTTCCTTTCTATATACTCAGGGGCCCGGCATATAATAGTGTCTGACATACAGTGCCTAGCATGTAGTAGTCACTAAACAAAGATTAGATGAATGAATGAATGAGCCTGTGTTGGGATACTCCTCTCTAGGAGACGCTGTGATTCTAAACTGAACCCTTTTATCCTGATCTAAGGGCCTTCTATGCTGTGCTGTGCTCAGTTACTCTGCTGTGTCCGACTCTTTGTGACCCCATGGACTGTAGCCCACCAGGCTCCTCTGTCCATGAGGATTCTCCAGGCAAGAATACTGATGAGAGATCGAACCCTCCTCTCCTGCATTGGCTGGTGGATTCTTTACCACTGAGCCAGCAGGGAAGCCCAGGTGGCACTAATGTAAAGAATCCACCTGCAATGCAGGAGACTTGGGTTTGATCCCTGAGTTCGGAAGATCCCCTGGAGTAGGAAAAGGCGACCCATTTCAGTATTCTTGCCTGGGAAATCCTGTGGACAGAGGAGACTGGCAGGCTACAGTCCATGGAGCCACAAAGAGTTGGACACAACTGAGCACATACACATCCTTATCTAAAGTCAGTAACTTTCCCAAACCTGTTAATGTCACTTGCATTAGTTGTTGTAATTATAAAATCTATTCAACTATGGAAACCAATGAAGTGTGTATATGAAGAAAGGTTTCATAAAACTTGGTTGAATCATTGGAAAGAGTCTATAATGGAAGATTATTAGGGAAAATATTATCAATTAGATATGGAATAGCAGCAGCAGCAGCAGATATGGAAAACATCACAAAAGAATAGGGGAAAATAAATAAAATTCTAGAATTCTTGACTTAGATTGCTTTGCAAGTGATTCTAAGTCCTCACTTCACTTTAAACACACTAAAATTGGAAATTGTAGTTTATTACGAATGTGTTGAAATCAAGAAAGACTGTGCAGACTTCACACAGCCAACTTAAGCTCAAAGAAAAGGCCTTAGCCCTACATCAGAAGATAGATGACTATAAGGTTACTTACTGTTACCATGTGTTGAGTACCTGCTACTTCTCAAGTATAATATTACCTTCTCTGCTCACATCATCACTGACTTAGGTGGCAACCCTGCCAGGTAGTATCCTTAGTCCCATTTCAAAGACAAAGAATTTGACACTCAGCAGCTCAGTTAGGTTGATACTTGACTTAAGGCTATACAGAAAGTGCCAGAGCTGGATATAAACACAGAATCTTCTGGCTTCAAATCCCAGGATCTTTCTGCCATATAAAACAGTTAATAATTTGCTCAAAGTAACTGAGATCTTCCTATTGTAAATCTAATTTACTTTCCATTACATCAATAGTATAGTTTAATGAACTGACCAACCATGGGGTCTGACTGCATCAGATACGAATAAACCAAATTGAATAAATAAATGAATACATAAGCAAACTAACTTAAAGGAAATAAACCAAAATGCCAACATATTAGGCCAATGGCCTAATTGTAGATTATAATTTTAAGGTTATTATAGTTATAGATAATTATTTATATTTTATACCTATATTTTAATTTCTTTATTATTTTACACTTGTATTTAACATACATTTTAATTTCTATGGACACAATTGCTTACATTTTCTATCCTGGAAAATTCCTTCTGATACCAAGTTATCTGGGAAGTGAATTTAATCAGGATGCTCATTGGTGGGCATACAGTGATAATGCAGAGTTCTAAAGAATAGCAAGGAGAGATAAGAAAACCTTCCTCAGTGATTAATGCAAAGAAACAGAGGAAAACAATAGAATGGGAATGACTAGAGATCTCTTCAAGAAAATTAGAGATACAAAGGGAACTTTTCATGCAAATATGGGCACAATAAAGGACAGAAACGATATGGACCTAACAGAAGCAGAAGATACTAAGAAGGTGGCAAGAATACACAGAAGAACTACACAAAAAAGATCTTCATGATGCAGATAACCACAATGGTGTGATCACTCATCTAGAGCCAGACATTTTGGAATGTGAAGTCAAGTGGGCCTTAGGAAGCATCACTATGAACAAAGCTAGTGGAGGTGATGGAATTCCAGTTGAGCTATTTCAAATCCTGAAAGATGATGCTGTGAAAGTGCTACACTCAATATGCCAGCAAATTTGGAAAACTCAGCAGTGGCCACAGGACTGGAAAAGGTCAGTTTTCATTCCAATCCCAAAGAAGGGCAATGCCAAAGAATATTCAAACTAACGCACAATTGCACTCATCTCACATGCTAGTAAAGTAATGCTCAAATTCTCCAGCCATGAAATTCCAGATATCCAACTGAGATTTAGAAAAAGCAGAGGAACCAGAGATCGAATTGTCAACATCCGTTGGATCATCAAAAAAGCAAGAAAGTTCCAGAAAAACATCTATTTCTGCTTTATTGACTATGCCAAAGCCTTTGACTGTGTAGATCACAACAAACTCTGGAAAATTCTTCAAGAGATGGGAATACCAGACCACCTGACGTGCCTCCTGAGAAACCTGTATGCAGGTCAAGAAGCAACAGTTAGAACTGGACCTGGAAAAACAGACCAGTTCCAAATTGGGAAAGGAGTACCTCAAGGCTGTATATTGTCACCATGCTTATTTAACTTATATGCAGCGTACATCATGCAAAATGCTGGGCTGAATGAAGCACAAACTGAAATCAAGATTGCTGGGAGAAATATCAATAACCTCAGATACGCAGATGACACCACCCTTATGGCAGAAAGTGTAGAGGAACTAAAGAGCCTCTTGATGAAAGTGAAAGAGGAAAGTGGAAAAGCTGGCTTAAAACTCAACATTCAAAAAACTAAGGTCATAGCATCCGGTCCCATTGCTTCATGGCAAATAGGGAAACAATGGAAACAGTGAGAGACTGTAATTTTGGGGGCTCCAAAATCACAGCAGATGGTGATTGCAGCCATGAAATTAAAAGACGCTTGCCCCTTGGAAGAAAAGCTATGGCCAACCTAGACAGCGTATTAAAAAGCAGAGACATTACTTTGTCAACAAAGGTCCGCTAGTCAAGGCTATGATTTTTCCAGTAGTCATGTATGCATGTGAGAGTTGGAATGTAAAGAAAACTGAGCACTGATGGATTGATGCTTTTGAACTGTGGTGTTGGAGAAGACTCTTGAGAGTCCCTTGGACTGCAAGGATATCCAACCAGTCCATCCTAAAGGAAATCAGTTCTGAATAGTCATTGGAAGGACTGATGCTAAAGCTGAAACTCTAATACTTTGGCCACCTGATGTGAAGAACTGACTCATTTGAAAAGACCCTGATGCTGGGAAAGATTGAAGGCAGAAGGAGAAGAGGACGACAGAGAATGAGATGTTTGGACGGCATCACTGAGGCGATGGACATGAGTTTGAGCAAGCTCCAGGGGTTGGCGATGGACAGAGAAGCCTGTCATGCTGCAGTCCATGGGGTCACAAACAGTTGGACACACTGAGAAACTGAACTGAACAGTGATAATTGCTCTGGAAGAATGTCTTATGCAAACTCAAGAAAAACCCAGTGAAGTATCCCTACTCCATAACCAAATACACTGCCTTGATGACCAGATAATGGTTTCCCTAAATCCAGAACCCTGAAAAAGAAAAGTGAAAGTGTTAGTTACTCATTCGTGTCTGACTCTTCGTGATTGCCAGACTCCTCTGTCCTTGGACTTCTCCAGGCAAGAATACTGAAGTGTATTTCTTATACTGATATAATTAAGAAAAAAGTATTGCCCATTTATATGAGAAGAAAAAAAAAAGGGAAATAGAAAAGTAACTCCCAAAACTATAGGATCTGAGAATGGAGCAGGTTGATTCGAGGCAGGCAGAGGAGACAGCAGACATTTTATTTGTCAGGACTATTTAGGTGCAAGTAACAAAAACTAGCTTGGGTTACGGTGCCCACCCTTGGGTCAGTTACAGTTTCCAGAAGAGTAGTGCACCAAATCTGGGTAGAATTGTCACCAAATTCATGTGGAGTGTGGAACAGGCAGAAAACCAAAGAGGGAAGGGGCGATTAACATAAGAAAGAATAAAGAAATTCTTGCTAGTCAAAACAGTCTCCCTTCCCATGTCTCTAACCCTAACAGAAAAAAAGAGGCACAGCAAAGGGGACATAAAGAATGATCAGAGAGAGTAAAGGTCATGACAAGCTCGGTTTTAAACATATTCAAGTCCTGGTGTTAAAAGTTGCCTCCAGTGTAGACACTCTAAAGGTAACTTGAATGGATAATAGGTAACAAGATTTGTGAGTCATCTGCATGACCTGGTAACTTACACAGTCAGAACTCTTTGCATGTCAAGGGACAAAAGCCCATCTCCTATTACCTTAAACCAAGGAACTGGAAAAGTCCAGAGTAAAATCCAGAGGTTTATCTGGGTCTAGATGCTCAATAAATGGTGCCAGGTATCTGTCGTGCTCTATCTTCTCAGTTCTGCTTTGTCTGGGCTGACTTGATTACTCTGTATGCTCTTCCCACAAGATAGTGAGGGGATTCCCCTCTACGCCCCCACCGACAGTCTGAGCATTCATCTTACCAGTTCAGTGGCACTAGCAGAAAGAGAGCACCACTTTTGCAACTGTTCCCAAAAAAGTTCTGGTGCTCTTCAGACTGCTTTTTGGCCACATCTTGAGCCAGTCCCTGTGCAAGAGAGAGAAACATACACACATGGGCCTGCCCTGGATCATATGCTCAACCCTGGAACCAGGAAGAAGGGCCAGTGAAAGGGTATCAACAGAAGATGAGAGATAAGCATAAAAAGCGGGTTCAGAGATAAGGCTTTCCTTCCCCTTTCTTTTGACTTTGCCATGGTTCCCTCCCAGGATGTTGATTGAGGGGGTATGTATCTTCCACTGGCACTCTATGACTGCTCACTTACTCACCTAAATCTGTACATCTACCTCCTTGTCATTATAACATAGGTTGAGTGTCCTGGACCGCAGTTCAACACCTGTACAGTCCTCCCCTGATGAAAATCCTGATGTAGTTTGTTTTCTTCCAAATGTGTGCAGAACACATTATGCTCCTTTGATCACAATTATGCAGAGAAACAGATGTTTACCTTTCATTATCTTACAGATAACAGTTGCTGTTTGAATGACCTACCTCATGTTTCCCTGCCCTTGTCCTTTGAATTCTCTTTTGGGGTGTATGTTCACATGCACAACTGCGTCATTTTTCTCAGCTAGTTTTTCTTAGATTGAATTTGAACATACTAACATAGTGTTTTGGTTTTCTACTGCTAAAGCAACAAATAACCACAAATTTTAAGGCCTAAAACAACACTCAAAACATTTATTATCTCACAACTTTATGCATCAGAAGTATGGGCAGCTGGTTCCTCTGCTCCAGGTTCACAGATCAAATCAAGGTGTGAGCAGAGCTAATTTCCTTTTGGGAGGCTCCAGGGAAGAACCTGCTTCCAAGAATACTCAAGTTGCTGTCATAATCTTGTTCCTTGGGGCTGCAGGACTGAGGCCCCATTTGCTTACTGGCTGTCAGACAAGGGCTGCCCTTCACTCCTAAAGACCTCTCTCCAGACCTTGTAAGTGGCTTCTACACTCAGAACAAGCAGCAGCACTTCAAACTCTCCTTACATTCCAAGTTTCTCTGATTCCCTTTCCTGCCTCAGTTCTACCGCATTTCTCTGACTCCAACTAAAGTAACTTCTCTGCTTTGAAGGGCTTATGTGATTTCATTCCACCAACTTAGAAAATTCCATGTCCATAATCTTAGCTACAGATGCAAAGTCCTTTTTGTCATATAAGAAAGCATATTTACAGGCTCCAGGGATGCACATCTTTGGGGGGGACTATTCTGATAAGCTACATATAGCTTATCAATTTTGTTCCTTACCACTTTCTCTACTCCACTGAGAGAACTCATACTTTTGATGGTGAAAGAGTACCAAATTTGGAGATTCCATGCTCTGGACATCAAATCATCTTTTCAGTGGTGAAGTATGGATATTTCATTGAGCTTTTCTAAAGTTTACATAAAACTTCCTCCCAAAGCAATTTTCATCTATGCTCATCAATCAGCATTCTGATTAAACTCACCTCTAGGTAACTTGATGTTAGGAAGGGACATTTCAGGATAGAGAGTGCAAATAATTCCACAGAAATTAAAATGTAACTACAAATTAATATATTAATATAAATTATAAATATACATTAATATAAATATAAATTAAAATGATGACACTCTGCTGTCAACTGGAATTGATCATGTGAGTCGATAATCAAAAGAATGACCAGGTCTAGGAGTACTCTTGCTTGGAAAATCCCATGGATGGAGGAGCCTGGTGGGCTGCAGTCCATGAGGTCGCTAAGAGTCGGACACGACTGAGCGACTTCACTTTCACTTTTCACTTTCACGCATTGGAGAAGGAAATGGCAACCCACTCCAGTGTTCTTGCCTGGAGAATCCCAGGGACCGGGGAGCCTGGTGGGCTGCCATCTCTGGGGTCGCACAGAGTCGGACATGACTGAAGCGACTTAGCAGCAGCAGCAGCAGCAGCAGGAGTACTTAAAATATCCAGTGTCCTCACTCTAATACGGTGGCTCAGATGAGTTGATCCCCTGAGAGACTGTGTCACTAGAGGCATACATCAGCCTCATCATGGTCCCCCTCCCCACAAATCACCATTGAAGAGAGACATTGGAAAATAATTTTTATACAGATGCTAATTGGCATAATGAAAGCAGAGGACCTGTCCATCAAGACAGAAGAGTCAGTAGGCCAGGATCTCGTGGGAAGACACTGGTTATTAGTAGGTAGAGATAAAGAAAAGTGTAATAGATATCCCACCCCAGGAAGAATGAACCATTCTGTAAGAGGTACAATTTAGGCTGCCTCTCCTAGCATCTTGACTGAAATTGTTAATGACATCCACTTGGCACACCAAGCAATTCCTGGAGATATTATTTATCAATGGATATTATAAAAATAACCAATGAATCCAACACTGTGGAATGGGAACAAACTCATGTACATATCTGTATGCATGTATATGTATACACACATTATATTCAATCCATGTGCATACATTTAAATAGGATTCTGTGTGGGCTTAGTGTTCATTTCCAATCCCTCAGGGCTCTGCTGCATCCCATGCCTCATGCTATCTGTGTGGCCAATGGATCTGCATCAGAGTCCTGAATCCTGCCTGCTCTTTTTGTATTTTTGCCATGTTGGTTTTCAAGCTGCCATACTTTTATATTATTATTTGACAGCAAACACTACTTTTCCTAATTTGTCATGGCTAAATTTCTGAAAAGTGTGCTCCCAATCCACTGCTTCATCACATCACGTGAGAATTCTTGGAATTGTACTACTTTTATAACTATACCACTTTATTCTGTATTTTTTTTTTTTTACTATTTTTGTACCTTTTTGTTTACAGTTATTTATTGCTGTATTACTTTTTTCACTCTGCTAGAACTTCTGCACTAACTGTAGACTCTTAAATCACTAGTTTAGGAAGGGAACCAAGAGGGCAAAGAGGAAAGAACAGTTATTTGCCAAACTCCACTTGCAGCCGGACACCAAGAATATATCACAGAACAGGTTGACTGCCTATGACTTTCATAAAAGCTTGATTTTCATTAGATTTCCCCTCCAACTTTTTCATAATCTAGGCTTCCTGCCCTGTGTTAATTATATTTCTGACCCAAAACCAACAAACTAAGAGGCTGCATGTTGTGATGGAAAGCATGCTGGACCAGACGCCAAAAACTGTGTGGTTTAGGGCCAATTCTAGAGCTAACCAGCTGTGTGACCTTGCACAAGTCACTTCATCTCTCAGAACCGTTGTTCCCTCGCCTCTTTAATGAACAGTTAATAAAATTATGCCTATGATTTCTTCCCAGTCAATGTTATGTTATTCTTTGACGCTGATTGCTCTTCTTCTCACAATTAATGTACTATATATAACAACAAAATCGACAATTCTTATAAACCAGACTAAGTTTTTATTCCTACTTCCTTCAAAACATAAATTACTATTCAGGAGCTATATAATACTAAAAATGAACACTATATGCAATTTAAAAAACAATTTTGTTAAATTTATTTCAGGTATGATTCAGCAAATGAGGTATTTAACATACTGCTGTGAAAGTAAACCTTGGTTTTAAATCCCAGCAAATAAAAACTGGATCTGAAAAACTGGAGCTAAGATTGGCTGGGATCCATCATCTTTATGAGAGTAGAGGGAGTTAGAATATACCATTTGCCTGAGAACTGGACAGATAATCTGGAGGAAGAGGGCAGAGGGTGGTAAATTGGTGGGAAAATTAAAGATACATTTTCCCCAGCTGTTTGATTTTTCATGCTGTTGAGTTTTGAGGTTATAGTACGTAACTCATATATGAAACATCGCTAGGAGGAAGGGAACTCATTTAAAATTATGTTAGTTGTAGAATTATAACTAGATGTAAAGCAAAGAAAGTAGTTATCTATTATTCATTCCTTCTGAATAGACATTTCCTGTCTGTGAATACAAAGCATGACTAGAATTCACTTGCTGAAACTCGGAGATGCTACGAAAAAACATTTCTTTCTCGTTTGATCTGACCTTGTGTATGATAATGGAGCTTCTTTAAAATACTGTGACACTAGTCTGTTCTCCATATATTGCACCCCTGAGAATTATTCCTTCCTCTGGTCTCATGGGGTGGAAATTAACCTCAGAGGGTTTTAGTGTCTTGTCCAAGGTCATCCCAAGGCTCTGTCTCTGTAGGCAATTCTGGACAGATCTGGCCACAAAAGTCAGTCAGGCTAGTTATTTATGTATCTATATGTGACTGTCTATATTACATAAAGCATTTCTCTTATTGGTATCTGATCCCACCTAACCAGCAGATTGACCAGAAATTAACATTCCAAGTGTCTCTAGGTGCTGAGTGAGCCTATGAAGGTAGCTTCTCTTTAGCACGGTAATAGAGAAGAAATGTTTTGCTAGAGACACTATATAGAACATACATGTACCAGACATAGATGAGTCTCATGTTCAACTTCTTAAGCGAGTGACTTGTCTCCTGTCCAAGGCCTTGATCTGAACCAGAGCATAAAACCACAAAATGCAAGAATCTCCATAAACAGAGATAACACTTCCTGTGGTTAGCTTCTTTTGTTTCTGTTTTCTCCAATTAAATTATGCACTAAATCAACTTTAATATTCAGTCAGATTTGACCTAGAATCTAATCTACTCATTTTCTAAAAATTATTAAATCAGAACATAATCTGATTGAATTGATGTGTCATCCAGTTCAAGTCCTCCCAAAATTGATGACCAGGTGGATGGTTCGATCCCTGGGTTGGGAAGATCCCCTGGAGAAGGGAAAGGCTACCCACTCCAGTATTCTGGCCTGGAGAATTCCATGGACTGTATAGAGTTGGACACGACTGAGCAAATTTCACTTTGACCAGTTCAAGCCCTCCCAAAATTGATGGCCAGGTGGATGGATAGGTGGATAGATTGGAAGGTGGATAGATTGAAAGGTAGGAGGGATGGGTGGATGCATGGACAGATGATGGATGGATAATAGATGGATAAATGAAACGGATTGATGAAATTCCTTTTCCTAGATTATAGTTACTGGTTCCAAACTCTATAGAGTACAGAATGTACCTCTTCATGTAGCTATCTGCCTGTTAAAAATCTCGCACTGATTAAAAAGTGAATGTAAATTTTCTCTGATGAGCTTTTTATCATGTTCCTAAGAAGGAGAAGTCTGATATAAAGTAGTAAAACAAAAATAAACAAACCTATAATTTGGAGTAGCAGCTCTGGGGACAATAACAAGGTTTTCCAATCTCCTAGATCATAATTAACAGTGTAAAGAATTAAAGGGAAGTTCAGGAAGGAGTGCTTAAACCTTTTTGTAAATTTAAAATCAAGTAATGATCTCCATTGCTGGTCTCCAGGTTTATTCAAATTTGGACAATTAGGACAATTAAACATAAAACAGAGACAGTTCTAAAGAGGGAGCTGCAACAAAGCAGAATAATTGCTGGTACAGGCTATCAAATTTACATAAAAAAAGATTAAAAAGCTGATTTCCATTTAAAAAACA
The DNA here is from genome assembly GCF_032452875.1 of Bos javanicus. NCBI lineage: Eukaryota > Metazoa > Chordata > Mammalia > Artiodactyla > Bovidae > Bos > Bos javanicus. The sequence goes on from NC_083869.1 coordinate 95,851,309, forward strand.
AGATCAGGCAACATCTAAAATAGATAACACAACCCGCTGAGAAAAGCTCTTTTCATCAATAAAGGAGAAGCAAAGGTGATTATACATAACAAAACTAATCTTCTATATTGCTTTAATCACCTAAAACCACTTTAACTGTTTATTTGGGAACTGTTATGTGAAGAAGAAAAAATACTGCGTGTAAAAATGTCTAATTTCCAGGTTTCAATAAAACATAGACACCATCAAGATCATGCTCACACATTCTCTGTTCACCACCTGCCCTCTTCTCTAGATCCTGTCTTCTCTCAGTTACCAAATTTTTCACCAACTACAAACCCACCCATTCTAGAACTTGAAAATTTGCCATGTAATTGGTTTAACAGATGCTTCCAGGATAGCAGTTCTGTTTATTGCTACAGCATCTCATGAACAAAGTAGATTGTAATGCCTTTTCCTTCCTGTACTGAGCACCTACGTGGCATTTTGAGCTCTTTTCAAAGCAGAGAAATAGCATAATTACCTGAATTTTAATGCATGCTACACCAGAGCCTTGTTAATATTTACTATCCTGTGTGTGTTTTCAAGAATAGTTATTTATTTATTAGTTCAGTACTTTCATGATTTGAGCTTGAGGAATCAGAAACATTTAAACAGATCTCAAAGTCAGGGGATCAATTGTCAGTATTTATTGTTATTATTGAAGCTTCTTGTTAATTTCCCCTAGAAGTTAAGAATTACAACTATCCCAGTCATGAATTTTGATTGATTAAGAAAAATGGAAGGAAGCTAAAAATTGGGTCACAATCCCATTTCAGTCCATTTATGTGGAAGCAATGAAATGTTGATATCAAAAGCTTTCAATATACCAAATGATGGGGTTCAGAACATGGTGCCCCTAAATATGGCACCTTGGCATATGGAAAAATTCAAGCTGAAGGAATCTGAGAACAGCTGGTGCAGGTCAGACCTTCTGACCTTCTCCTGAAGCCAATCATAAAACCTTCATGTGGGAGGTACCCTCCCAATACCCCCAGGAAAGGAACACATTTACCTCCAAAGACGAGGGACCCTGGTAGTCATCTGAACCTTGTAAGTTCCCCCATTTACCACCTGTAGCTCATACCCCTTTGTCCTACCACGTTTGACAACTTTCCACACTTCATCAAGCCTAGTATAACACTCAGGATGAGCAGTTTTTTCAGGTCTTTATTCCTTTATGAAGGTCCTCATGTCACATAAAATTCACATGAATTAAGTATTCATGCTTTTCTCTTCATCTGTCTTTTGTTATAGGGGCCCCAGTCAAAAACCCCAAAAGGTAGAAGGAAAAGATGTTTTTCCTCCCCTGCAACACAAACCACAGGTCAAACAACATGAATCAAAACAAAATCCAACCCTAGGACAAGAAGGGAAGAGATGGATTTGACTTTAAACTGTTTTATAAATTCTCTCAAAACCTGTACACACTCTTTTTTAGCTCCTATGTCTTCAAACTGAAAAGTGACTACTGTATGTTATTTACATGGAAAAGTTCCAAATGCATATATTTGTGAATGTAAGTTTTTAACGTCTTGTATTTGATTTATGTAGAAGCAATACCTATAACAACTATCACAAAAGGTAGAGAACAATACATTTAAAGACAGGCCAACAGCACTTACACACACAGAATGAGACAACATTATGATAAGAACTCACATAATAATAGAATTCCAAAACTTTAAACCTCCCCTGATGATTGTGGTTATACTAATATATCTCTTTCCATGGGAATAATCCTAAAGCACTTGCAGGGATGAGAGCTGCCCGGGATTGAATCCAACAGAAAGAGTAAGCTAGAACTAAATTATACCTTCAGTTTTGCCACTTATGTTCTCTCAGACTTGGAGTCAGTGGCTTACCTTCAGAGCATGTTAGCTTACCCATCGGCAAAACAACATTGATGGCTTTCCTATCAAGCTCTAAAAGAAAATGAAAAGATGAACTAGAAACTGCAAGTCACTCTGAATCCCTCAGATAAAGAAAGACCCATAAATATTTATTACTGCTGTTATTATTACAGTAAAACAGGCTTCAGCCCCAGACACAACTATTTCAACTATACATGCCATGCAACCAGGGAGAGAAGACAAAAGCTTGCCTTCGTTCCATAACCGTGCAAACCAGAATCTAGTCAGCATTCACCCATGCGATATTTTTAAATGTCCAAAATGTGCTAATCTGATAAATACGTAAAAGACACAGCCTGTACTTAAAGAAGTATGCAAGGTAAAAGGGAAGACAGGGCAAAACATAAAGAATAATCAGACATAAAAAAAAAAAGAAACGCTATTTTAAAATAACAAATAATGTAGATGGATCTCATGCATATTTAACAAGTGAAAGAGGCCAGATATGTAATATATGATTCCATTTATAAGAAGTTCAAAACTGGGCATGCATATGTGTGCTAAGTAGCTTAGGTCACATCCGACTCTTTGTGACCCTATGAACTGTAGCCCACCAAGCTCCTCTGTCCATGGAATTCTTCAGGCAAAATACTGGAGCTGGTTGCCACACGCTCCTCCAGGGGATCTTCCCAGCCCAGGGACTGAACTCACGTCTCTTACATCTCCTACATTGGCAAGCCGGTTCTTTACCACTAGTGCCACCTGGGAAGCCTCAAGACTGGACACAACTAATCTATTGTTAGAAGTCAAATAGTGGTTGCTCTCCCTGGTGGTGTTTGAGAAAGCACACGGGGTGCTGGAAGTGCTCTAAATCTTGATCCAGGTGGTGGTTTCCTGGGAAAGATCATACGTAAAAATTCATCTACCTACATACTTAAAATGTATGCCTTTTATGTACATTATACCACAATTTTTTTAATTTTTAAATAAAGAAAAGCTATAGGTGCTTTATATTTGACAGCGTAGTTCAATCGGTAGTTATAATCATGAAAGTCAGAGGGATGCAGGGCTGGCTGGAGCAGCAGAGAAGGGCAGGGTCCCTCAGACAATGTTTTTAGCCGTGTGGTTTCCATGTGATGAGGAACGTGATTTAGCATGGAGGAAGGGAAAGAGCATTTACCATAGAGGAACAGCAAGAGATTACCACATAGTCCAAGACCACGCTTCCAAGTCATCCAAAACACCATGGATATGACTGCATTGGAAGGCTCCAAGACGAAAATCTGGCAAAATGCTCTCAGCTGAACAAACAGAGAACAGTCCTATAACTCAAAAATTTTGGTGACATAAGCTATCCCAAGAGAATAAATCCAAGATTTAAGGTCAGAATACTTAAAGTCTTCTCACAGCTGGAGAAAGTTGGAACTCAAGCAACTGTATGTCCACAGACGTGTTGGATGCAGTCATCAAAATGGCATCGATTTACTTCAAGAGCATTCTGAGAAGCAACCATGCACACATCAACTGCACATGTGTAAGAGGACAAGCAAACTTTATCCACGTCTCACACTTTCCATGTCTTTGATAACAAGACTGCTAACTTCAAGTTAGCAGTTCAGGTTGGCTATCAGAAGGGCTGGGATCCCTGAAGCAGAGCCTGAGATTGGAATTCAGGGATACATGATTTATTAAGGATCTACTTGAAAGACAAGAGGTGTCAGGAGGTGAGGGGAACAGGCCGGAGTAGAGGAGCGAATGAAGAGTGCAAAAGGGGGATGCCCCTGCAGAGGCGCACCCCTTTAGGTAAGAAGTCTTGCCTTTTGTAGCCACCCTGTCAATCATTTACTACGGGCCGGGTGAAAAAGACAGTAACCTCCCACGAGAAAGCTCCTGTAGTGCTGTGCTGTGCTGTGCTAAGTCACTTCAGTCATGTCCGACTCTTTGTGACCCTATGGACAGTAGCCCACCAGCATCGTCTGTCCAAGAAATTCTCCAGGCAAGAATACTGGAGTGGGTTACCTTGCCCTCCTTCAGAGGATCTTCCCGACCCAGGGACTGAACTCACATCTGTGACAGCTCCTGCACTCAAAGGTGAATTCTTTACCACTAGCGCCACCCGGGAAGCCCACTCAAGCAGCACATCCATCATCTTTAAGTTAACATTCATGTTGGCAATCAGACCAGCCCATCACTTTCACACCATCCTTACAATTTGCATAATCTTAAAAAGAAACATTGGGTTTTCCTATAAATGCAATAGCATTTCAATATTAAAGATGTGGATTAGTTTCAGTGATGCTTCAGATCTCTTGTGTTAGTAGCAGTAATAAAAACAAAGGGATTATAATTTGTGCTAGGCAATGGCAATAGGCTCAAGTTTGCCTTCAGAAAAGAATTTCCTTCAGATCTCAGGAAATTTAGGAAGTAAGAGAGAAACAGAATAAAATTCGGGAGGGGGACAGAAAGTGTCTTCTCTCAAACCATAAATCATAGAAATTGAATTAGATCATCTCAAATTGAGGGACAAAAAGCCAGTTATAGATCCATTTCACGACACTGGCTGACATGGATTCCATTTGTGACTCACTGAGTAGCATTACTTATTCTGAGTGCTCCTCTGACAATGCAGGCACTTAACATGAAGACATGTGTAACGCTACAGGAGGAGAGAGGAAAAAGCAAAATCTGACAGTTTGCCTAGAAAGCAAACCCTGAGTGTCAAGCATTTCTGAAGCCTGTTCTCAGGGTCTCTCTTAAATTCTGCTGTTTGCATAGCTCAAAATGTATAAAATCCTTTTCTCTTTTCCAGACACAATTACCACCATCAAACCATTTTCATCTCGACCTTAGGGCAGTAGACTGCTAAAAGGCTAACTAGGTGATAGGGATCCAGCCCCAGGGGGTGCGGGCGGGGGAGAGGAGCGGAACGTCAGAGAAGGGCTGCGACTTGAGAGCTGTGGCCTCCAGATGGGGGTGGGGACTGCACCCCTGGGAAAGCAAGCGGGGCGAATAAATACCCCAGTCACTCTCTTCTCCTACCTCCTGATCCCCTGTCAATCCACCCTCATCTGAATCCATCCAGAAGCCAAGGGGGAAAGGGTCTGCCCCATGCAGTCCGCAGCGGGCTGGGGAAGAGTGGAGAGCCGATGCAGGCAGCAGACAGATAATATCCAGCATGGTACCCCACTATTCCAAGCATGCAGCTGATACCTTTTGTAAACAGGTTAGCAGTTATAGTTTAAAAAGGGGGGAGGGGAGGGTAGTTTCATTTATTCCTTGTGGGAAGCGCTTCATGTATCATTTATAATAACATCTGCTAGATATTTTATGTTATTTCACCCTCATAATAACTGCATAATGGGTGAAATAGCTTTGTTTTATAAATGATCAACGGGAAGCCTAGAGGAGGTAAGGAACTGGCTTCACATTACATTGCAAGGAGAGGAAGGAGCAGGGATGAGACCCAAGAACTTGCTGATACCGTAGCCCATGGGGTCTCCTCTATCCTTCCCTACGACAGAGATGCTACCATTGTTCAGAACAAGTTAGAAGCCCTCCTCTGCTTGCTTTTACAGTGCTTTTAGGAGCCTTCCCCTTTCCCCCAAATCAGTCGCATTACTTTACAGGCACACATTTTTAACAACAGCCGAAGAAGATGGAGATGATTCATCCTCATCACGTTCACCAGATGTAAGCCCAGATGACGCTTGAGTATTTCCAAAAGTCAAATTAGATTCTCCAAAGACTCAGGAGATTAAAAGTAAGCTCTGAATGACAACTCCAAAAGAAAATCTCAAGAACATCTGTAATGCCGGACATCTCAATGGAGAATGTGGTGCCTTTAAAACTGACAGCAGTTCTCTCACTGAATAATCTCAGGCCTCCGAGAGAGTTGCTTGTTTATAAAAGCTGGAAACTGGAAACAACCCAAATCTTTAAAAGCAAACATGTTTGTGTATTACCTGCCTCCACCCCACTCTACCCTTCCTCACATGGAAATCAACACAGGGATAGGAACTGGCTGCCTTGCCCACCTGCTCCACCCAGCTCTATGCATGGAGCCTGGGCATGGTAGATCCTCAGATATCTGTTGAATGAATGAATGGATAGAATTCCTCTTCCTTAACTAGAGCATATGTGTGTGCTAGGGCACTCAGTCATGTTTGACTCTTTGTGACTCCATGGACTATAGCCTACCAGGCTCCTCTGTCCAAGGAATTTCCCAGGTAAGAATACTGGAGCGGGTTGCCATTTTCTACTCCAGGGGATCATCTCGGCCCAGGGATCGAACCTGCACCTCCTGCATCTCCTGCATTGGCGGGCAGATTCTTTACCACTGAGCCACCTGTGAAACCCTCCTAGAGCATAACCTTTGTGTAAACATTCCATACCCTTTGGTGTCATTCTGAAAGAAGAATGGACAATAATAATGAATACAAAGTGTTTTGTTCCCACCACTTATGAAGCCAGGAAATCACCTATAGAATTACCAATGGGAAAGTAAGAAAATAAATAACCCCCTCCTCCTCTCATCCTCTGCACCACACTCTCGCTTCCTCACACACTCAGGTGTCAAAAGAATCACCAGTTCCGTTTGGCAGACTTCAAGCATCCTTTTCTTGCAAGGCCATCCAAAAAATAATGAGTATTATGACATCTCCTCCACAGCCATGTAATCAGCTAATACTAAAAGTGCTAAGAGAGATGGCGTTTTGCTGGTTCGCATCTAAAATGTAGACAATCAACCATGAATGCCTCAGGCTGATTGCATGCTGGGAGAAGCAATGATAATACGTCTGGCCAGATCTCCATGCCAGCTGGAAGGCCCAGGTTGGGGAGCAGATGTGCCATGGAGGTGATGCATTTGGTCTTCAGTGGGGAGGGTCTGTGGGTCTCATCTGTCTTCCGCACCCCTACTGGTCAGCTCAGCGCTCAGCCCTAAAGCCAGCTGCTTAGGGCCCCGCTCCCGTGTGAATCCTCCAGTCACAGGGACAGAAGCGTGCCCGAAGGAGAAGACAGCCCAGGAGCGATATGTGCCCTCATGGCACTGCCAGGCTTTGTACACAGGCTCTTGTTTTCAATACAGTGTCAACCCTTCCTTTCTCCACAGCCAGAGTTTGGTGGCATTCTTTCAGGTGAGTTCTATATTGCTCTGCTACGCGAGGGAAGTCTAGCTCCTGCTTATGCAATCAGCCCACAGATCCCGTGTCAGCTGGAAGCCACAGATGACCAACTGCAAGATCAATAGGCCTCTATTGCTGCCACATGAGGGAGACCCCAAGCTTATCAGTAGCATCATGATAAGTACCTATTTGCCTGACATCTCCTCAATCAATAACTTTGTTATTGTTTGCATTATCTGACTATAAGTTTGGTCAATATGCCCAGCTAATGGGTAACATGAGCCAGGATTGCATTTCAATTTTTTTTTTTTCTTTCAAGTTTAACTCTCTCTGCGCCAGCTTGAAGGAGTCACCAACTGAACCTCGCCAGCTCTACTTCCGCCTTTGCTGAGTTTCACTGAACCCCTCAAGACATAGGCTGTCTTGAGACGGGAAGTTAAAGTTGCCCAGGTCTAAACCAAATTGAATAAACCCTGCCTTTCTTTGCCATTATTTTTTATTAGGTTTTCATTAGGATGGGCAGATGGTTTTACGTGTGTGTTTCCTTTACTTACTGCACTGGAGAAAAAAAAAATCAACTAGCTAGTGTGTGGATCAAGATGTACAATGCAAATGGGAGTTAGCTGGTTGGAAAGTGGGCATGGGGCTAAACAAGTTTTTAACCCATGAATAGCCTAAGATAGATATGGTAACACCATAAAGTAAATAGAATATAGAAGTAACTTCTTGAATTGTGTCACAAATCAGCCCTATGTGCCACATCAGAAGGGCCCCAGCCATTGTGTGATGAGAAGTACTAGCAGATGGCCCAGCGCGTGAAGACGGCTCCAGCTGGCCTCTCACCCCTCTCAGGATTGCACAGGGCTCTTTTACAAGAGCAGGCCCAAGAGGTTATGGCCAATCATAAATAGAGAAATAAAACTTGTAGTAACAACAGTGTGCAAGGCACAGAATGCTTTGATTTTCTTGTCACATTAAAAATATTTACTGGTTTCTCCAGTCCAGATTTAGTGGCAACCCCAAGTACAGAAGGAATAAACAAATTACTCACTTACCAGAATGAGCCTGGGAGTATTCATCACCTACTTCATCATTCTGCCTTCGGGTGCTTTTTTTTTTCTTGTTTTGATTGGTGATAATAAGTTATTCATATATAACTGCATTGGTAATGGGGTATAAATTTATAGATCACAGGTTTTTTTTAAAAATAAATTTTGATAACTTTAAGAGGGTGCTACAGGGTTTTCAAATGGTAAGCTGCCACTTCTTAGTTCATGGACTCATGGAGCCCCAGAGCCAACCACAGGGCATGTGAAGCCTGGCCCCCTGAGTTCACAGCTGAGTGACAGCCCAGATCTCAACTTCCCGCCTTCAGCTCCCCTGCTCGGAAGGCCTCCCGCACACCTTTCCACTTGGCAGTCCTCATTTCTCCACTTCCCGTCCCTCAGCTGTTCGGTTCTTTTCCATCATAGAGAGAGGGCTTGGGGACAAGAGAGAGCTGCTTGGGGAGAGGCAAACACTTGACCTCTATCACACTCCGAGGGTCGTTCAGACCCTGTTTGTCATTTGTAAAGGAGAAGAAAACACAGAAAACCAGAAAGTGCCAGAGAGGAAAGGCTCAGATAAGAAAGGAGGGGAGGGGAGTGCTTTGTGTCCATCTATTCAGACATAACAGTTGCGAATAAACGCCTCCCTTCCAAAGCTCGCCTTCCCTCCCCCTCTGACTATTAACTTAACCTAAAGTCCTAACAAGAATTGATCTGTTAACAAATAGATCCAAAGGGGCTAACAGGGTTGATGTGGATGTATCATGGGAAATAATGAGTCATGGAAAATTATGAATGAAAAACAAGTATAATCAATATATGACAATAGATGTGAGGGGAGGGTGGTAATGCTTGCAAGCTCACATTATGACTGATGGAGTTTCGGACATGCTGCCCCCAAACCAGCACCTTGATATACTGAGTGTTTTCAGCGATGGAGTGTGAGCGAACAGTAGGTGAGGGAAGACTCTCGGGCCTCCTTCCCTTGCCCATCTCACTGAAAGAGGCCACAGCGTCATGTGAGAGGCGCCCTCCCTCTACCTGGAGTGAGGAGAGGCGCATCCTTATCACCTGAGATGGAAAGCATCCCACCCAACAGGCCTGGCAAATGCCCCAGTTACTACATTCAGCGCATTCTCTTCACCTAACCATGTGTGCTCTGCTAAGTCACTTCAGTCGTGTCTGACTCTTTGCAACTCTATGGGCTGTAGCCTGCCAGGCTCCTCTGTCCACGGGATTCTCCAGCAAGAATACTGGAGTGGGTTGCCGTGCCCTACTCCAGGGGGTCTTCCTGACCCCAGGATCAAACCCATATCTCTTATGTCTCCTGCCTTGGCAGGCGGTTCTTTACTACTAGCGTCACCTGGGAAGCCGTCACCTCATCATATCTCTCTGTCATATCTCTCTTTATCCAGTCTGGTATAAAAGCGCTCAGTTTGGGACTTCCCTGGTGGTGCAACGGTTAAGAATCCATCTGCCAATTCAGGGGACATGGGTTTGATCCCTGGTCTGGGAAGATTCCACATGTCACTGAGCAATTAAGCCCTGGCACCACAAATACAGAGCCTGCGCTCTGCTGAACCCCACTACTGAAGCCCACAAGCCCACAAGCCCTAGAGCCTGTGTCCCACGACAAGAGAAACGCCCGCAATGAAAACCTCACACACCGCAACTGGAGAGTAACCCCTGCTCACTGCAACTAAAGAAAGCCCACAAGCAGCAACAAAGACCCAACGCCACCAAGAATAAATAAAGAATAAATTATTTTTAAGAAACGCTCAGTTTTAACCATTTTTAGGGGTCCTCACTTCCTTATGGAGACTCTCGTGTCACAGAAAACAAATAAATGTGTACACTTTTCTCCTGCTCCTCAGTCTTTGCTCCGGTTTAATTTTCAGACCCAGCAGGAACACTACGAGGGTGGAAAAAAACTTTATTCCCCTCACACATGACACTCATCACCAGAGCCCATGTGCTCCAGACTGGGCATACCACTGAGACCTGCACTGATTGCCTAGACCGAATTAGTTATGTCTTCTGCCTTCTTGCCTTCTGACTAGAACGAAATGCTGTGGTTTCACATTTACATCCTGCTCTTTTTCTTTTAGACTTGTGAGCCTGTCTTTAAGTTTGGGGAGATGTGGAAAGAGGAAGCTGTGGAGAGAGGAGGCCTTGGAGAAGAACAATGATCACTTAGCCCATGAACCTCAGAGAGAGTTTAGTGAGAAAGCAGGGACCCACTGGGCTTGCAGGCACCCTGCTGAGCTGGTTACATACTCAGTACCCCAGCCCCACTAACCATCTGCTCATTGTCCCTTCTGTGTGGATGGGCTCTCCTTTGTGGCAAACTCCACGGTCTAGGATCTCAAATTCTGACCAGGTTTCCTAATTCATAAACCGGTAGGTTTTAGTGAAAGATTTACCCTTTCAAAACAGAGTTCTGAGACAGGATCGACTTGGAGGTTTCCCAAGTGCCTGCTGGTGGGTAACAGGATTCTGCAGAAATAAGTCCTGTTAAAAAAAAAGAGTCTGTCCTTGGCACTGTAATCTGAAACAGCGATTCAGCCTCTCTGGCCATCTTCATGTGTGTTTCCTGCCCACAGAATGAAGTTGGAAAGTCAGAGCCGTCATCTGTCTCTACATGCGATTTCTTGCCCGTCAGCTGGACAGGGAAGTGCCTCGTTCTGGTATATTGATGTTAGTCCTACTAACACATTTCCAAGTTCTCCAGCTGCCATGTAACTTGAAACGGGTCAACTCCGGGAGGGAGAGGTTTGCTTTTCCTTCCTGTAACCTCAGGACTGATTTAATTAAGCAACTCCTCCAGCCCCGATTTATAGTCTGAAAAGTGTTCTCGCCGCAGCCCTTCGATGTGCTGTGTTTTTCAATGAGCTGAAATGCATTGTTCAGTGGAAACACCATTCTGAGTGTCTGCTGCCACCCCGAGAGCTGTTCCAACATACGCACCCGTCCCTGTATGTTTAAATGCAAAGGGCTGGATAAATGAGCCGTGGCTTCCTTTGATAACTTAGCACAGTTTTAGAAATCAGAGGAGAGGATGGCTAAATTCCCCCATGGGTTCCCGAGGAGGGCAAAACTTCACCCTAGCCTCCTGCTGTGAAGAAATAACCTTTTAAACCTCATTTTAGAAATCAGTCTTTTTTCCCAAGATTAAAACTAAAAATAAGAAAACCCTGGCATGTAGGGGTGGAGGAAGGAAAAAGAAAGGATGCCACAGCGTGACTGTCCTCTGTCTGTCCCTCGGGACTTTTTGTTCTACCATCAGACCCCAGATGTCCTCCCCTGTTTGACAGTCCTGACCCATCCCCCTCCCAACCTGCCACCTAGGAATGAATGAAGCCAAATTTCCCATAGGAAAGGCCCTTTCCTAGTCTCTCAAAGGCTTCCACCTCAAAATGAAATCTGACAAAAGAAACAAATTAGATTAAATTGCAGCGCTAAGGGTTTCAGATTGCTCAGATAACAGACTCAGACAGTGCTGTTAGGACTAAGCAAAATCATCTGCTGCAGTGTGGGGGAAAACAGAGTTTCCTTCCATTCATCTGTTCGTGCTGGCCATAGTGCAGTTTTTAATATCATTGAACGATAATGAATAGACAGTGGGAGATGGGAGGACCGAGGGAAGGACATCAACCAGAGCGCCCAAAAGCCAAACCAGTCGTATGTGTGAATGAAGCTGGATCAGTGAGAAATTTCACGTGATCACTCCAGATTTTTAAATGTTAGCAATCCATTCCATTAAAAACAGAAAAATCCACCACGGCTCCTTCAGTGGTTATTGAGCACCTTCTTATACATCCATGCTGTTATTACCTTCTGTTCTTTTCCTTATACATCCATGCTGTTATTACCTTCTGTTCACCGATGGGGAAGAGCAAGTCTCTTAAGTGGCAAAACCAGTACCCACCCACAGCTTCGACCACATTTTATCCACTGAACTGCCTAGGAGTTTTATAGATAGAGAAACGGAGACCCCCTCCCCAGGGTTAACTAACGTGACCAGGATCATAAAAGAGTCAGGGTGACTTTTTAAAAAATAAATCATCAAACTACAGAAACTGAGAGGAGAATGCAAAGGAGACATGCTGGGACAGAACAGAGAAAGAATGAAACATAAAAAAGAGAAGTACCATCACTGGATGGATGATAACAGCCTCATCCTAACAGCTGCCTAGACCACGAGATAAAGATGTATTATTGAAAAATACTGCAAATTTTCAAACATAAATAATTCTGCTTCTATTATCAGTCCTTGTGCTTGAAACCAAATGGTGGAAGACCCTCATAGTTATCTGTGAGGTTCAGATTTAGGCTTCATTCTGGGATTTATGTAGACAATGCTGCCCTCTCCTGGCCAACATTTTAATAACATGAGTCATTGTTTAAATTGAAACATTTTTATATTTTCTCAATGTATTTTGAAGAAACTGGCATCCACTTAGCATCATATATATGCATATTATTTACACATAACAATACCCTCTCAAATTTTTTTATATAACTTGTGATTGAGTTTGTATCATTTTTACATGCATTTTATAGAGCACTCGTGCAACCTACCTACATAGATAGCATATTAAAAGGCAGAGACATTACTTTGCCAACAAAGGTCCATCTAGTCAGGGCTATGGTTTTTCCAGTGGTCTTCACAGAGTTGGACTGTGAAGAAAGCTGAGCACCAAAGAATTGATGCTTTTGAACTGTGGTGTTGGAGAAGACTCTTGAGAGTCCCTTGGACTGCAAGGAGATCCAACCAGTCCATTCTAAAGGAGATCAGTCCTGGGTGTTCTTTGGAAGGAATGATGCTAAAGCTGAAACTCCAATACTTTGGCCACCTCATGCGAAGAGTTGACTCATTGGAAAAGACTCTGATGCTGGGAGGGATTGGGGGCAGGAGGAGAAGGGGACAACAGAGGATGAGATGGCTGGATGGCATCACCGACTTGATGGACATGAGTTTGAGTGACCTCTGGGAGTTGGTGATGGACAGGGAGGCCTGGCATGCTGCAATTCATGGGGTTGCAAAAAGTTGGACACGACTGATCGACCAAACTGAACTGAACTGAAGTCCCTCAGTGGTGTCTGACTCCTTGCGACCCCATGGACTGTAGCCTAACAGGCTTCTCCATCCATGAGATTTTCAAGGCAAGAGTACTGGAGTGGGTTGCCAGTTCCTTCTCCAGGGGATCTTCCTGACCCAGGGATCGAACCAGGGTCTCCTGCATTGTGGGCAGACGCTTTACCCTCTGCACCACCAGGGAAGCCCTTTATAGAGGACTAGAAGGCATAAATGGAAAATAAATCACGTTGCTATGGGGCTCCTGAACTTTCGGAATTCAGTTCCTTCAGGAAGAAGTTATTTTCTCATGACAGGAAACTTAGAAGAGCTCCAGAGCAGAAAATATTTGAGTGTCTCTAATCTGAACATTATCGGACAGAAATGACTATGCCCTTCCATTTGAAGGAAAAGGGGTTATTATATTTGAGGGAAACAACAGATCAGTTCATAAATATATTTTTAGGTAAAAGCAACTGTTCATGCTCATGGTGATAGAAAATCACCTTCTGGTTTCCTGTACCTATAGGTCATTTATACTTAGAGAAATCACAGACCAGGAAGAGACTGTCAGATAAGAGTTACCATACCAAGGTAGACACCGCAAGGCAATTTCCTTAGAGCTGAGTGACAGTTCTCCGAACTCTAACAGAAGCCGGTTGCCTCACAGCTTGTTCCAGAGCGCCTGTCCCATGAGAGTCACACCTCCATGGAAGTCATGATGCAGATGTTGGGTAGACAGCAACCCTAAGGAGAGAAAATACCTTTTATGGAAACATGGTTGGGGAGCATTATTAGAGGAAGAGACACAGTCACCATCAAGGTCCCTCTTGACGAATACATGCACGTGTACAGAGAATTTTTTCACTCACCAAATCAACTATTATGCTTAGGGGAAATCTACATCTGAAAATATATGAAAGCCAAAACTCAAAAATGCCAAGAGTAGACTGAGACCTGCAAGGCACACCTCACTTGCTAATATATTATTGTGGCCTGTTTGTTCTTTGGTCAAAATATTTTACACAATAATCTAAAGTTGAGTTTTTCAGTAAAAGCAGAAGGCCTGGCACCACTGGTCCTATTTTTCCACTAGAGCTGAGGACTGGCTGCCCCCCTGGATGGGGCATGCCCACGGTGGGTTTCCCACCATCCCCACCACACCCTGACACATACCCAGCCCGTTTCATTGATTGACAATACTTGTCGTGCCTTGCAGTTCTTTCAGTTATTTACCTTTTTGCTCTAGCTCCGAGAATTGTGATGCCTACATCTATTCTTTAGCAGCCACAGAGCTCAGCAAATTTAAACAGCACTCCAACTTGAGGGAGGGGAAGGCAAAGTTACAAGCACTAATCCTGATTTATCTCTTTTCTTTTCGCCTACACTTTTCCTCCATTGTCTTCCTTCATGATTACAAATTCCCGTAAGGGTTTTAGTTAAAAGGTATCTCCAAAGCACCTTAAGTTTTAGTACAGAAAATTTTAATATAAATCTATATTTAAAATAACTAAATCAGACTAATGGAAAGCACATTGAATTAGGAAGCAGAAAACCTGGGATACTATTTCAACCTTTTCCCCTGATAAACTCTGTAACATTAAGTAATTCACTTAAACCCTCTTTACCTTTTAATACTCCATAAATAAGAGATAATAATAGTTGTTCCTTCTACCTCACTGGGATTTTTTAACAATAACCATAAATCAGAAGACATCTGAGTCTACAGAAGAATATGTTATAAAGACCAAGATAGCATTACCATGAGGCAGCAGTAAAGTAAAATGTTGTTCAAAGGAAAAAAAGAAGCTGTTTTGAAAAAAGAAGTTGTTGCTATATAATGATTTTTTTGGAGACTATACATCAACATGTTAATAGTAGTTATATCTAGGTAATAGGATTTGGGGAATCTTCCCTGGTGGCTCAGACGGTAAAGCGTCTGCCTACAATGCCTACCATGTGGAAGACCTGGGTTCAATCCCTTGGTCAGGAAGATCTCCTGGAGAAGGAAATGGCACCCCACTCCAGTACTCTTGCCTGGAAAATCCCATGGATGGTGGAACCTGGTAGGCTATAGTCCGTGGGGTCGCAAAGAGTCGGACACAACTGAGCAACTTCACTTCACTTTCCCCCTTCAGCTTACAGGTATTTTTTCTTCCCCTATAATGAACACATGTAATAATGTTGTATATTGTAATGTTGTGTATTATAATGATGTATAATAAAAAATATAACAATAGTAAAAAAAAATAGATTGGGAGAAAGAAAATAAAACTCTATATTTCCCATTTTACTAGGCTTGAATAATCACTGATTTCAATTGCAACCATATATAAAATCGCCTATATATCTTATGTTATAAACCTGAAAATTAGAAATCTCCTGAGAAATATTTTTTAGTATATTGCAAGCAAACTGGACTAGTCAAGGTGAAGCTGTTGATTAACTATTTTGTACCTTCCCCTTCCAAGCACTACAGGAACTTTAACTTTCTGATCCCCTCTTTCATTACACACGAGGCACATGTGAATTTCTGTGCCTGTGTTCCCACATCAGAATGTAGAAGTTTCTAATTCTTAACATCCTCTAGCCATTTTGCCCTTTGTAGAGACACTGTTACTGTATCCCAATTCAAGTACCACTGTAAATCTATGCTTCTTCACTGAGGGTGATATATCTCCCCAGGGGACATCTGCCCATGTCTGGACACATTTTTAATTGCTGCACTGGAGAAGGATGTTACCAGGATCCTGAATCTAGGATCCAGGGATGCTACTCCATGTCTTCAAATACACAGAACAGCCCTTACCATGAAGAACTAGCAGTAATGGGTTGCGAAGTCTCGCTTAAGTGAAAAATGCCCTAAGTTCAGATACAGTATCATAAGGGAGTCACTGGGATGAAGGTTATCAACTTTGTACCTAATAATCAAAACAGGAGGAGGAGGGGCACCATCTAGCAGATTTAAATTATCTGATAATTTGATATTTCAAAAAATATTTACTAGTCCTGTTCATAATAGCCATTGCTTACTGTTGAATGAGATTATTTCTTCTTAAAGTCCCACATATTTGAACTCTATAAAAGGTGATATCACAAAGAAAAACCAGGGAAAGAGTTGTGAAGAGCTCGGTTCATCACTATTTACATTTCTCTCTACCCATGAAGATGAGAGAAAGTGTGAACTCAATGCTTTGCTGGAGTAAATGAAACCTACACCCTCAACATCAAATATGCTGACAGGACATCACTCTTTCCAAATTCAGAAAGAAAAATACTCTCAACAAGAAATGTGGAAGCTCAGGGTTGTATAATTGTTTTTAACTTATTCTGAGAAACAGTATCCTTAACAAAGGAAAATCAACTCTATGCAAGAATTTTTAAAACACTCAGGTTAAAGTAGAACAAAAGCAAAAAGATATATTTAGACACAAATGCTATAACTGTTTTCCTTTGAAAATCACTCTTTAGAAATTTCTCTAATTAGGCAAATAAAAGGGTTTTATACTCCTCAGATTTGTTTATTAGTGTGGATTATCGTTCCTTTTGTGTTTGCAAAACAATAGGGCTTCATCAGTCAAAGAATTATTCAGGATAATAATTAGCAAGTTATTTTGGGGGGTGAAAATTTTCACTAACATTTAAAAATCCTATCACCACTCTACCCAGAGATAAATTATGAAATAACTGGGAAAAGAGAGAGAGAAAGGACTCATGGAGGCTTTGCCTCTACTGTCTTTGAGCTGAATCCTTTACACTCATTATTAATATGTTTTGTTCATGATAGTCATTATATAGGAAATTCATTTGCCTGATTATTCTCTTTTTGACCCAAAGGTCACAGAGCATCCTATTTATAATTCTGGTCCAGGAGGAAACTGGAAAAGGGGAAGAACACAATATAGTCTCATTGCTCCGTTAATTAACAAGCTGAGTCGGTCCTCGGAACCCCTGACCTCACTCTCTAGATTTGGTGTGGCAGAGAGAGGGCTGGACATGCAGGAGAGGTCTGTGCAGAGTGCTGGCCAAGTATGTGGCCCTGGCTCTCATGTAGCTGAGATACCAGATACCAGGAGAAAAAAATAGATACAAGTACTAATGAAAGCCTCATAAAGTCCACTTTAAACCTCTGCAGAGGAGGATCAAGAGTCCTGGGGAGAGCCAAAAAGGGACGCATGTGACAGCTGAAATCAACATCTCTCCTGACAGGTCTGGTTGCTGTGCTTTGACTGGCATCAGCCCGAGAGCCCATCACACTGGTTTATGGCAGTTGGTCCACAGGGCTGCTTCTCCCCGTCTCTGAAGACATCTTAGCTGCTCCCTTTGTCCCCTCTGGCCCCAAAGATGTCCAAGCAGACACAGGCAAGATATGTGAGGAGGAGGAGAAGGGGGAAGCAGGGGAAGGGAAGAGAGAGAGAAGGGGAGGGAAACACTCAGGAAAAGACACGTGGGAGAAAAACAAACCCACGCGTCTTTACTTCTAAAGAAACCACTGGAAACACTGTAATCATGGCTAATGTTTTTTGAGTGTTTACTATGTCCCAGGTTCTTTCTAAACACTTTGCATGTATCAACCCACTTAATCTCTGCATCAGCCCTCTGTCATTTTCACCTCCATCACCCCATTTTATAGAGAAACTGAGGTACATTTCCCTGGTTACACAGCTAGTAAATGACAGATTTGAAAAAGGAATCCAGGTGGTCTGATTTCCGAGCCCATGCATGCTCTTTACTGTGTTCTGTTATCTCACCTTCCCGGTATCTATGAGGGCTGGTCATTGCCACAGCCTGTATTTTATAGAGAGAAACTCAGAAACAGAAAGGTTATGTGATACATCATCCCACAAACCATGATGCAATGAGAATCTACTGTCCCCATCATTTGCCCCCATTATATTTTTCTGCCCCTCTGACCCACATTTAACCAAATAATTTGACAAAAACATGCTTGGAACCAAGTCCAGTTCAACAAGTACATTAACATTATGAATTAATAGAAAACAAAATACAAATGGAGATAATCTGCCTTTATGTCAATTGGGTTGTTCTCTAATTATTCTATGTGTATGAATGTCTGCTGCTGCTGCTGCTAAGTCGCTTCAGTCGTGTCTGACTCTGTGCGACCCCATAAACGGCAGCCCACCAGGCTCGCCCGTTCCTGGGATTCTCCAGGCAAGAACACTGGAGTGGGTCGCCATTTCCTTCTCCAATGCATGAAAATGAAAAGTGAAAGTGAAGTCGCTCAGTCGTGTCCGACTCTTAGCGACCCCATGGACTGCAGCCTACCAGGCTCCTCTGCCCATGGGATTTTCCAGGCAAGAGTACTGGAGTGGGTTGCCATTGCCTTCTCCAATGAATGTCTGAAACTGCAACAATTCCCTAGTATATTGACATGAAGTTATGCTTGACAGCTTGATGAGTCAGCAGTCTGTCAATCAACTTGCATTTGTTGAATGTGTATTATTAGGTGCAGCAGGAGACAACAAGTAATAAGAGAAATAGATTAAACCTGTCTTCATTTAATGGCAAATGGGATAAACTAAATACTTTAAAGATTAAGAATGAAAACATTCTTCCTTCTTCCTTTTTGAAAGACCTTATCTCTATTCGAGGTGGCAAAATAGCCAGTTAGAAATCCTCCCCTCTTCCAGATTGCCTTATGGTTAGAGGTAGCCATGGGAAGAAATCAGTGCTGGCTGATTGCAAACAAGTGCTGAACTCAAGGGCGAACCTTTTGCAGTACTGTCTCCACAGTTCTCATCCTGCCCCTTTATCTTGTCTGGAGCATGAACACAGTGCCTCGCGGTGGAGGAAAGGTGACCGTAGGGCCTGGGAAGGAGCCCAGGTCTTCAGTGACTTCCTTGGGCACCAGCATCTTCGCTGGACTGCCCCACCCAGATTCCTCATCACATGCATCCTTGTCTAAGCCAGGGAAGCCAGGGCTTTCTTCCGTGCAGCTGAACATTATCCCGGCCGAAGGTAACTGCTCATGGTGTCCCTTTGTCCTCTCCCCTCACTGGTTTTGAGGAGCACATGTCTTCTAATTTCTGCCTATATGGCCACAGGCAGAGCTAGGAGAGGGGGAAAAAAATGAAAAACTAAAAGAGATACAATAAAACATCACTAATTGCATATTATGTAATTTTTACAGGTTTGATTATTTTGGGAAATTATTTGGAAGGAAAGCAGTAGATTTGTTATTACATTTTTTTCCTTCAATGTCCTCCCATCTGTTTAATTTTTACACCTCATCTTGATGAAATCAAGATGTTATTTTCCTCTTCAAGTTTTTTCAATATGAGGCTTTTGAAAGATCTCCCACTAGACTTTTCCAGTCGATTTTAATAACTATTTCTTGCTCCAACACTAAACTACCATGGTATCTAGGATCCTTAAGACTATAATAGATCTGAAACATTATATAAATTTTCTTAGAGATGAAATCTTTATCACTTATAAACCATAGCTAAATCCACTAAAAAGTTTTCATATAACTTCTAAGGAGTTCACTGAAATTACTGCTTAAAAATTATTGTTAAAGGAATCAACACATTCTTTGAGATGCTCAAATAGTATCTTAGGCATCACTTTGTTAGCCTTAGACTCATATAGCAGAAACAAAAATATTTAAATCCAGCCCAACAGAGGTTTAAAAAATTAGAAGTTTAAACAAGTCTTTAAAAAAAAAACTTAGGAAAAGTTGATATGTTAACACATATTCTGCTAAACCTACAGTTATTCATACATCTCAAGTAAAATCACAATTTCATTTTCTTTCATTCCCTCAATATTGAGAGAAAAGCTGATTTGGGATTAAGAGCTATCAGGATGCCTGCTTTATTTATCCTCAATATCACTATTCTTCACCTTTTAGTGTGTGAACCTAACTTTTAACTTGGCCATAGGAAAAAAGTATTTCAAAATAAACGTACCAAATGAAGAACCCAATTTAGAAAACTTTGCCTGGCATTTATTCATAAATAACAAGGAAATGAAGTTTGGGGCTGATGAATCGCTGCATAGCCTGGGAAATTTATTTTCTGGGACAGTCTCTAGGTTTCAGATGCCTAAATTAGGTACATCTCTTCAATACAAATGACTGCACCAGCCAGGTGGCTCCAGCACTTCCTTTCCTCTACACTGCCATTATTTGGGATTTCTTTCTCCCTCTGTCTCTCCTCTCCACCCACCCCCCACCCCCACTCCTTCCCAACTATAACCCTTTGATATTGCAGGACAAATCTGGAGGGACAGAGAAGGAGGAAGCAAGGGAAAATCTGAGGGAGGAAGAAAGAGTATGACTTCATCTCCCATTCCTTCTGTCCCTTCTGCACCCTGTGACATCTTACGTTGCCTTCTGGGAGCAAGGGGGTTTGTGGAACTCTTCTGTGACCACACAAAAGATCTTTTATGATCTGGCGTTTGCCTTTTTTTCTTTTTTTTTAATGTAATGTAATGACTTCAGTAGACTCATTCCCAGGAGGAACCCTACCCAGCTCAGTTTCAGTATCAGTCTGGTGTGGTTAGGCTCCTTCCTGAGCTCTCAGGATGTTCATTCCTCCTGTGTACCCTTTCCCATTTAATATCCTCTTCTCTGCACAGTGAGCAACTTGGGAGTAGAAAATGTCTTTCATTTGTATTTTCAGGGCTTAAGCGGCCTTGTTCAGTGACTGGTTCAAAAACATCAATGGTGCTCAAAAAGTATTTGTTGAATATGTATGAGTGACCCCAGAACTTTTCCAAATGCTTCATCCCAGAGGCCCTGCTCTACCGTCTCCCACCAGAAGTTACTCTTCCTTGATAAAGAAGGAAGATAAATTTAACTGAGCTTATCAACTATGCTCCAAATATAATTAAAAATATTTTAAATTAACTGAGCTGCTCTCCTGAAGCAGAAACAATGCTACTTATGTCTCTTTGCTAGCCTGGGATCCAGCATTATCAACTATATGTAGCTTTGTCTCTAAATGGAAACGAGATGCCAGTCCAGGTTCGATGCACGATACTGGATGCTTGGGGCTGGTGCACTGGGACGACCCAGAGGGATGGTATGGGGAGGGAGAACGGAGGAGGTTCAGGATGGGGAGCACATGTATACCTGTGATGGATTCATTTTGATATTTGGCAAAACTAATACAATTATGTAAAGTTTAAAAATAAAATAAAATTTAAAAAATTAAATTAAATTAAATTAAAAAAAATAAATAAATAAATGGAAAAAACAAATAGAGTAGAAGATTGTCACTGGAGAGGCCCACACTTTCATTAAATGGGTGGGGATTTTTAAAAGAACAAAGGTTAAGATATGGTTATACATAATAATGACCAACATTTACTCACCCTTTATTCTGTCTAGATACTATTGTAAATATACTACCTCTACTGTAATTTTTCATTCTTGAATCAGCCCCAGGAGTACTTGTTCTCCCTGAGTTAGGATGTAGAAACTTTCTCTAATCCATTAATAACCATTCAACAGGATATTACCAGGCCTTTAAAAAAATATATATATATGTGGAATCTGAAAAAACCAAACTCATCAAAACGGAGATTAGGCATGTGTTGGGGGGGTGGGCAAAAAGGGAGAAAGGAGTCAAAAGATACCAACTTCCACTCACCTAGAGTCAGACATCCTGGAATGTGAAGTCAAATGGGCCTTAGGAAGCATCACTGCAAACAAAGCTAGTGGAGGTGATGGAATTCCAGTTCAGCTATTTCAAATTCTGAAAGATGATGCTGTCAAAGTGTTGCACTCAATATGCCAGCAAATTTGGAAAACTCAGCAGTGGCCACAGGACTGGAAAAGGTCAGTTTTCATTCCAACTCCAAAGAAAGGCAATGCCGAAGAATGCTTAAACTACTGCACAATTGCACTCATCTCACACGCTAGTAAAGTAGTGGTTAAAATTTTCCAAGCCAGGCTTCAGCAATACGTGAACCATGAACTTCCAGATGTTCAAGCTGGTTTTAGAAAAGGCAGAGGAACCAGAGATCAAACTGCCAACATCTGCCCGATCATTGAAAAAGCAAGAGAGTTCCAGAAAAACATCTATTTCTGCTTTATTGACTATGCCAAAGCCTTTGACTGTGTGGATCACAATAAACTGTGGAAAATTCTGAAAGAGATGGGAATACCAGACCACCTGACCTGCCTCTTGAGAAATCTGTATACAGGTTAGGAAGCAATAGTTAGAACTGGACATGGAACAACAGACTGGTTCCAAATAGGAAAAGGAGTACGTCGAGGCTGTATATTGTTACCCTGCTTATTTAACTTATATGCAGAGTACATCATGAGAAATGCTGGACTGGATGAAGCACAAGCTGGAATCAAGATTGCCAAAAGAAACATCAATAACCTCAGATATGCAGATGACACCACCCTTGTGGCAGAAAGTGAAGAAGAACTAAAGAACCTCTTGATGAAAGTGAAAGAGGAGGGTGAAAAAGTTGGCTTAAAGCTCAACATTCAGAAAACGAAGATCATGGCATCCGGTCCCATCACTTTATGGCAAATAGATGGGGAAACAGTGGCTGACTTTGTTTTTCTGGGCCCCAAAATCACTGCAGATGGTGATTGCAGCCATGAAGTTAAAAGACGTTTACTCCTTGGAAGGAAAGTTATGACCAACCTAGACAGCATATTAAAAAGCAGAGACATTACTTTGTCAACAAAGGTCCATCTAGTCAAGGCTATGGTTTTTCCAGTGGTCATGTATGGATGTGCAAGTTGGACTATAATGAAACCAGAGAGCCGAAGAATTGATGCTTTTGAACTGTGGTGTTAGAGAAGACTCTTGAGAGTCCCTTGGACTGCAAGGAGATCCAACCAGTCCATCCTAAAGGAGATCAGTCTTGGGTGTTCATTGGAAGGACTGACTTGGAAGCTGAAACTCCAATACTTTGGCCACCTGATGCGAAGAGCTGACTTATTGGAAAAGACCCTGATGCTGGGAAAGATTGAGGGCAGGAGGAGAAGGGGATGACAGAGGATGGGATGGTTGGATGGCATCACCAACTCAATGGACATGGGTTTGCGTGGACTCCGGGAGTTGGTGATGGATAGGGAGGCCTGGTCAGACACAACTGAGTGACTGAACTGAACTGAAGTCCTAGAGATGTAATGTACAACTTGGTGACTAGATGTGTATGTGTGTATGTGTAGACTAGATGTATATATACATATCTATATATAGATAGATTTATGCTGCTGCTAAGTCACTTCAGTCGTGTCCGACTCTGTGTGACCCCATAGACGGCAGCCAACCAGGCTTCCCTGTCCCTGGGATTCTCCAGGCAAGAACACTGGAGTGGGTTGCCATTTCCTTCTCCAATGCGTGAAAGTGAAGTCGCTCAATTGTGTCTGACTCCTAGGGACCCCATGGACTGCAGCCCACCAGGCTCCTCCATCCATGGGATTTTCCAGGCAAGAGTACTGGAGTGGGTTGCAATTGCCTTCTCCGAGATAGATGTATACGTGTATATATATTTTATACATATATACAGACTTCCCTGGTGGCTCAGATGGGAAAGCGTCTGCTTACAATGTGGGAGACCTGGGTTCAATCCCTGGGTCAGGAAGATCTCCTGGAGAAGGAAATGGCAACCTACTCCAGTATTCTTGCCTGGAAAATCCCATGGATGGAAGAGCCTGGTAAGCTACAGTCCATGGGGTCAAAAAGAGTTGGACACAACTGAGCAACTATATATACACATATATATACATATGCACACACACAGACATATATATACACTGCATTGTGTATTTGAAAACTGTTAAGAGGTAGGCCTTAAAAATTCTCATCACACACAAAAAATTGTAACTGTGTGGTGATAGTTAACTAGACTTACTGTGATAATCATTTCTCAGTATGCATGTATATCAAATCATTATGCTGCACATCTTAAGCTTATAGAAAGCTATGTATCAATTATATCTCAGTAACACTCTCGCCTGGAAAATCCCATGGATGGAGGAGCCTGGTGGGCTGCAGTCCATGGGGTCGCTAAGAGTCGGACACCACTGAGCGACTTCACTTTCACTTTTCACTTTCATGCATTGGAAAAGGAAATGGTAACCCACTCCAGTATTCTTGCCTGGAGAATCCCAGGGACGGGGAGCCTGGTGGGCTGCCGTCTATGGGGTCGCACAGAGTCGGACACGACTGAAGCGACTTAGCAGCAGCAACACTGGAGAAACAGATGAGGTCCAAGTAGGATCCTTGTCCAGGACTGGACAGGATCAGTAAGTAAACAACCAGATTGTCCGTAAAAGAGAAAGTAAAAGAGGTCCTAGCAGAAAATCAGTGAGAAATAGCTCTAAAGCTGACCAAAGATCAAGAATTATTCCAACTCAGAGATATGGGCTGACAAGTTTGTCCCCCTCCATCTCTTGGCCCCAGATTCCCAGACCATCCACCCACAGAACCACAAACCCCAGACTGTCCTGCCCCTGCCAAGCTTGACTGACTCAGAAATATAAAAATCCCCTCTCCCAAAACCTGGCTGGGAAGGGAGGTAGAGGGTAGATCAAGTGAGAATGCCCAGGAGAGGATCTGTTCCTGGCTCTCAAAGTCAGAACAAACTTGACCAGGAAACTCTCTCAACCCTGCTGATCCCTTTCTATGGTCCGGCAGTCAGTGAAGTTAATAGGTTTCTGTGGGTTGGGCAAATCAACCTAGTCTAGGCAACTGCCTTGCCTGTATCTATGGGAAAATCCATGGCAAACACCGAAGAATCAATTACAAAAGAATCTTTGAAACCCCGCTGCTCCTGTGTGACCCCAACCTTACACAGTCAACTTGACTGAAGGAGTTGCAGGGGAGGTCATTGCCCACAGGCTTTTTGCAGAGAGATTTCATTTTTTATTGTCATGGCTTTGTTTCCTTGCCATATTCTCTTTCCCAGCTAAATCAACACTTAAAACTTTTTAAATTCAGATTTTTTTAATAGATAAATAAAACATTACAGATATCTTTAAAGCCTCCCCAAACTCCTCCCTGATTTTGTTGCATGTCATTCTTCAGGGGCATCCATTGTCTTGAATGTGGTGTTTCTCATTGCATGCATAATGGTATATTTTCACTGGGTATGTACGTGTCCATCAGCAACATGTACTTTTGTTTGGCATGCTTTCAATCTTTACATATATGTTACTCTGGACCGGCATTTCTTTCACTTGGTTTTTGCTCAATATTGCTTTTGAGATTTACTCATATTAACGTGGCTCTAAGGAATTCATTTCTAATTTCAGCTTTCAGCATTCTATTATGTGATATCATAATCTATTATGTGATTAATCACATATCTATTATGTGATTAATAATATCATATTACTATTATTATTCTATTTACCATTAGTGTTCATTATAGTATTTCATTTTAGTATTCTGTTATGTAAAGACACCATCATTTGTTTCTTAATTCTCTTGAAGAGTAGAATAGCTGGATAGTAGAGTATGAGCATTTTTAACATTAAAGAGAAGTTTGGTAATGCCTCATAAAGCAGTCAAGCCAATACTTACCCATGCTACCCAGGTTGAGAGCTTCTTCTATTTCACATCCTCAGAAACACTTGACATTGGCAGACTCTTTAATTTTTGTCCACATGATGGAGGTGATATATGACCTCATTTCTGGCATTATCTTTATTCACAGATTGAAAAATATTTTTTTCAGAATGATCTTATAGGTCAGTGGTTTTCACAGTTTGGTCTGGGGACCCCTGGAAGAAGCTATTTTATAACAGCATCAAATGCTGTTTGCCTTTTTGAGGCTCATTCTTTCACAGGAGTATAGTGGAGTTATCCAGAGGTATCTGGATGTGGTGCTGCCGCAAACTGTATGATCATCCAGCTGTCTTCTATTAAGCCCAACCAACATTAAAGAGATTTATACAAATGTAAAGCAATGCCGCTCTTCTAGTTGTTTTTGTCTTGGAAAAACTTACCATCTTCCATTTTTTACAATATGTTAACAGATAATGGGTTTATTCTAGCTCTCATATAATTAATAAATGCTTTTAAATATTTCAGTTTTAATTTTGAATGTGGTTAAGTATTACTAGATAAAAGGTAAACAATAGCTCTTCGAAGTCTTCAATAATATTTATAAGCTTAGGGGGCCCTCCAGATACCAAAAAGTTTGAAAGTCATTGTTTCAGGCCATAAGTGATGACAGTTGACTCTT
The DNA here is from genome assembly GCF_032452875.1 of Bos javanicus. NCBI lineage: Eukaryota > Metazoa > Chordata > Mammalia > Artiodactyla > Bovidae > Bos > Bos javanicus. The sequence goes on from NC_083869.1 coordinate 95,877,614, forward strand.
AGAGGGTACTTCCTGTGATGGACCATCATGCTGAGTGCCTGGGGGTCACTTTCCCCTTAACCTTCAAGATAGTCTTGTAAAGCAGATTGGCCCCACTTGAGGGGGAGGAAGCTGAGACTTGGGTCAGGTGGGGGGTAACCCTGAGGTCAGGAATGGGACTGAAATCCAGGCTTGCTGCTTCCCCAGGCCTCCTTGCCCTTAACCTTCACAACTCTGTCTTCCCTTCTTACTCCCTCCCATTTTCTTCTTAGTCATTCTCTGAGTCAGCCATCTTGAAACTATCGACTCATCTTTGAATCATCCTCTCCGTTTCCTTTGAAATGATCCAAATCCCCTTTCCAAGGCAGCAGAGGGGTGAGAGACTCTGGGGTCAGCTTCCTGAAGATGGAGAAGCAGTAAAACATGGCCAAGCCCGAGGCTTCCAGGCAGTAGAGCCAGGAGTCAAGGCAGATACGCAGGATGGAGACCTGGAAACAGAACTTCCAAAAGGGCTGCACTAAGCAGGAAAATATTTGCTACATAGATACTAGAAGGAGAGATTGCAGAGGCCCTAAAATAGAAGGGTAGATCTTTTTTCCTCTGTGTTTCTTTGCCTCAGGCCCACAGGTGGAGAGAAATTATTAAAGTCAGACATCTGCCTATTAACTGTATCCATCTTTTATGCTCTGTTCCCACTCACTGGTTTTCTTCATTCAACAAACATACAATAGTGTGATAAGTGGATTTATTGGGTTGATAATAACAGCTGACATTTATTGGTGTGAAATTATCCAGGTGCCTAGAAATGGGACTGTGGAGAGAAAGAAGAGCCAGCTTGTGAAGAGTTGGATTTAACATGAAAGGTTTAATAAAGGGAGCGACATGCTTAGATTTGCTTTTACAAAGATCCTCTGGCTGCAGAGTGGAGAAGGGATTGCTGGGGAGCAAGGCAGGAGGCAGAAAACGGTAGGGCCTGGAACTTAGCATCAGACTAGTAGGGATGGATGAAATCAGTGATGAAGAGGCAGCAGGCAAAGATGGGAACTATTTCTCACATGCCTAGAATCACTACTGTAGCCACCTAACAGGATTTCTCATCACCAGGCTTTTTTTCCCCCTTCCAATCAACCCTGAGATTAACCTTCCTTAGATAACACTTCGGAGAAGGCAATGGCACCCCACTCCAGTACTCTTGCCTGGAAAATCCCAGGGACAGAGGAGCCTGGTAGGCTGCAGTCCATGGGGTTGCTAGGAGTCGGACACGACTGAGCGACTTCACTTTCACTTTTCACTTTCATGCATCAGAGAAGGAAATGGCAACCCACTCCAGTGTTCTTGCCAGGAGAATCCCAGGGACGGGGAAGCCTGGTTGGCTGCCGTCTATGGGGTCACACAGAGTCGGACATGACTGAAGCGACTTAGCAGCAGCAGCAGCAGCAGATAACACTTGGGCTTCCCCAGTGGCTCAGTGGTAAATAATCCGCCTGCAATGCAGGAGATGCAGGAGACAAGTTTGATCGGGGAAGATTCCCTGGAGGAGGGAATAGCTACCCACTCCAGTATTCTTGCTTGGAGAATACCATGGACAGAGGAGCTTGGTGGGCTGCAGTCTACAGGGTCGCAAAGAGCCGGACATGACTGAAGTGACTTAGCACGCGTGCAGATACCACTTATCCCATTGAGGAGTACTAGAGTCTACTGCTTTGGAGAAGGCAATGGCACCCCACTCCAGTACTCTTGCCTAGAAAATCCCATGGATGGAGGAGCCTGGTGGGCTGCAGTCCATGGGGTCAATAAGAGTCGGACATGACTGAGAGACTTCACTTTCACTTTCAATTTTCACTTTCATGCATTGGAGAAGGCAATGGCAACCCACTCCAGTGTTCTTGCCTGGAGAATCCCAGGGATGGGGGAGCCTGGTGGGCTGCAGTCCATGGGGTCACACAGAGTCGGACATGACTGAGGGACTTCACTTTCACTTTTCCCTTTCATGCATTGGAAAAGGAAATGGCAACACACTCCAGTGTTCTTACCTGGAGAATCCCAGGGACAGGGGAGCTTGGTGGGCTGCCGTCTATGGGGTCACACAGAGTCCGACACGACTGAAGTGACTTAGCAGCAGCAGCAGCAGTAGGAGAGTCTACTGCTTAAGTGCATTAGCAGCACAGCCAAACAGCTTGGGTTCAAATTCTACCTCAACCACTTCACTATGCCCAGTTTCCTCATCTGAAAAATGAGATCCTAGAAATGGTGCTTATTTCCCAGGGTTGAGGTGAGTCAATGTATATGAAAGAACTTGTATCATTACTTGTATATGGTCTGATCTGTTGTCAATAAGTCATGTTGGACTCTTGTGTTCTCAAGGACTATAACCTGCCAGGCTCCTCTGTCCATGGGATTTCCCAGGCAAGAACACTGGAGTGGGTTGCCATTTCCTTCTCCAGGGGATCTTCCTGGCCCAGGAATCGAAACTGGGTCTCCTACATTGCAGACAGAGTCTTTACCAACTGATCCACAAGGGAAGCCCACCTGTATATGGTAATCCTTCAATAAAAAATTAATTACTATTATGACATTTCTCTATTCAGAAACCTTTCTTAGTAGAGGAGACAAGATAGGGATATGGGATTAGGAGATATAAACTACTATGTATAAAGTAGACAAGCAACAAAAATATATTGAACAGCACAGGGAATGATGGCCTTTATTTTGTAATAACTTTTAATGAAGTATAATCTATAAAAATATTGAATCACTATTCAATGCACCTGAAACTAAAATAACATTGTAAATCAACTATATTTTAACTTAAAAAAAGAAACCTTCCATAGAAAGTATTCTATTTTCATTTGCTGGAATACCGAAGCCTGCCTCTCCAGATCCTTCATAATCCAGGCCCACCACACCACTAAGCCTCATCTAATGCTATTCCCCCAAATATATTCACCGAATACACCAGATACAGCACCTCTGTGCCTTGGTCATGCTGTTTCCCTCATTTCAAATGCCTTTCTTTTTCCCATCTATCCTCCCAATCCTCTGTCCCTTAAATGCTCATCACCACTTCCAGAAAAATTACTCCAAATGCAGTGACCAGCAACCATATCCTGTATAATCATTTTCCCCCAAGCAGGACAGCATGTCACTCCAACCAGAAGGCTATCATTCCAAATAACTCACACAGCCACTCAAGCTCCTGCCTGTCACTGCTATCTAAATGCTAAGCACTCACAGAAGGCCCAGAGCATAAACTTGTCCTTCCCATGCTTCGTGGAGCACTATGGATGCCCCCAGAAGCCCATAAATAAAAAATAACTTTGGTGCAAGTTAAGTTTTCATCAGGACTATCAGCTATGAAATATTTAAAGGCTCTCATGGGCTGTTAAACCAAACCAATGTTGTATGTTAAAAAGAGATAAGACCAAAAATATATGAACAAATTGACCAAAATATATTTTAGGGGAAGCAAAGTCTTATCCTAAGCAGGAGTTCATAAAGCACGCGTGTCCTTCCATGCTTCGTGTCTTCTGTCTGACATGTGATTCGAAAGAAAAGACTGCACAACATTGATAAATCTCATGTCTTTTTAATCACGAAGCTTTATAGGAGTCAGCTTTTGTGTTAGGTTACTTAAAATTTTCTTTTATTTTCAAACATGACAGTGTAATGATAAAATCAAGTTTTGCCTACGGGGCTTTCCACACTTGTAAGTTACTAGAAATTTTCCTTATTTGGGAAAAATGTGTTCTACAAACTAGAAGAATTTCTTTTTCAATGAAAATGATAACTTTGCATTTTTTAAACCAGGATACTGTGGGCACTTGCTTTGAGCTAGAAAAAAAAAGATTTTTTCTAAATTAAGTCTCTCATTATCTACAATCTTGCTACAGATTGCATTCAGTTCAGTAGAAACAGTGAGTGAAGAGACAAAGAAGAACTTCTCTCCATGTTCTCAGAGAGATTCAGAGAGGTTAAGAGCGAAAGACTGCATCAAAGTGGTACCACGCACCAGACCCCAGAAAACATTTATTTTTATTGATTCCCGTATTCAACCAACATTTACTAAGCCCCTAATTTTTACTGGACTACATAGCTTTGCCCCATCAGCAGTTTCCAAACTATTTTGAAGTGTAAGACACAAATGTTCAGCCCCTGCACTGACCCAACAGGCAGCTGCACTTATGGAAGGAAACCAGCTGCTGGGGAGTGAGAAGGAGGTGGTAGTGGTTGGGGGACCCCACGTACTACATCTTTGCTTTTCCCACTCCACCATGATGGCTCATGGTTAGATGGTTAGATGGTTTCTAACTCAATTTCCTATCCCTTCTGGAGCTAAAATATTTCCATGAATTCTAGCCTGCTTAGATGAGCCACAATAGTCAATACCAAGAAGTGGCTCTTACTTCCTGAGCCAGAGCTGCTGGCCAATGCCCAGTTGTGAATGGATTTGTCATCTTGCCTGACCATGAAGAGTCACCTTGAACATTTGTCAAAACTATAGATTCCTAGTCCCTGACCCCAATCTGTTTGAATCAGAAACTCTGGGGGAAGGGAGGTTTTCTAGATGAGGAAACTGAGGCTCAGAGAGGTGAAATTATAGGCTCAAATATACACATGCAAGGGTGGAGCCACAAGTAAACCCAGATCTATTCAGTCTCACCTCTTTTTGTGTTACAGTTAGACATGTGAGAGAGTATTGCTTCAGCCCCATCCCCTTTCTTCAATCACAGCCTCCTTACTCCATTTCCTGGAGTCATACCCTTTCTCAGTTTCTTCAAAAAATGTAATCTCATGTCACAGAAGTCAATACTCACAATAGACAGAAGGGTACAGTGAATGACTGAAGCAGCCGTGACTGCAGCATGCATGGAAGGAGGGTACCCTAGAGAAAACTTGAGTTCTTTCATGTCCAAGCTATTAACACTGGTACTACTCAGCTCCTACCAGTCAGAATGTGGGCCCTGATTCACTGAAAGATCTAGATTTTTTAAAGGTGAAATCTCAAACTGTCAACCACATAATCATACTGTACTATGTAACACTCCATGGTGGGAAGATCCCCTCAAAAAGGGAATGGCAACCCACTCTAGTATTCTTGCTTGGAGAATTCCAAAGAGAGAGGAGCCTGATGGGCTACAGCCCGTGGGCTCACAAAGAGTTGGACATGACTGAGCAACTAACACTTTCACTTAGAGATTTCAGAGAGCAAATCTATGGCTGCCCTTGAAGAAGCAAGGTGCTATGATATGAAGTGCCTGTGAAGAGCGCCACATGTCAGAGAGCTGACGACAGCCTCGGGGTGCAGAGGGCTTCAGTCCTACAACCACAAGGAACTGAATTCTGCCAAAATACATGGGAGCTTAAAAGAAGATACCAAGTTCTGGAAAGGAATGCAGCCCCACCAGCATTTTTATTGCAGAGTTGTAACCTTGACTAGAGGACCCAGCTAAGCCAAGCCCAGGTTCCTGACCTACAGAAACCGTGAGATAATAAATGTGTGCTGTTTTAAGCTACTACAATTGTGGTCATTTCTTATACAGCAACAGAAAACCAACATACCCTTCTAGGCCTGCCCTTCTCAGAGAGCCCTTCAAACTCCCTCTGCCATCAACATCTAACAGCTCTGATCTCAGCTGACTATCAAGAGAGAAAGTAACCTGGCAAACTGATTTACCATTTATTACTTCCCTACCCCTTAGCATTTTTTAAGAGAGGGCTTAGAAAGGTACTAGCTAAATCCAGTATATGATTGATTCAAAATGAAAGAATTACAGAAAATGATGCAGAAAAGTAGGAGCTATTTGGTGCCTGGAGATTGTCCCAGTGGGCCTCAAGGCATAGCATAGTGCTTACCTCAGAATGCAATCAGCCCAGCCAAAAACACTCTAAACAATGGGACCAGGAGCCAAAAGCTGCATTGTCACTTATTAGAAAGATTTATTGGAGAAAGCTTTAGTTTTCTTTTCTGTCAAATAGTGGTGAGACCTACCCTGCCTCCCTCAAGAGACTATTGTTGGCATATGTGTGTGAGATCATAGGAAATATGTATGTCTCTACCCCCAGTTACCGGGACAGAGCTCCTGAAACCCTCGTAATTTCCTGGGTGATAGGAGTATCTTTTGTTCTAATGAGCTGACTCTGGCTGGTCTTCTGGATGAGCGCTGGCCACTGGAATGAGCAAGCCATGATTAGAAGCTTGGAATTTTCAGCCCCACCCCTCATTCTCTTGAGAAGAATGAAGGGGAGGAAATGCAGTTAATAATTTATCATGCCTGTGTAATGAAGCCTCCACCAAAACCAAAACTGTATGGTATTCAGAGAGCTTCCAAGTTGGTGACATACCCCCAACTCCACGGGCCAGAAGTCCCTGTGCTTGGGACTCACTAGAATCTCATTCTACATGTCTCTTCATCTGGCTGTCCCTCTGTAGCCTTTATCATATCTTTTAATAACCTACTAATTATACGTGATTCCCTGAGTTCTGTGGGCAGCTCTAGCAAATCAGAGGAACCCAAAGAAGGGGTTGTGGGAAACTCTGGTTACAGCCAAATGTCCTGGACAGAAGCTGTGGGTGACCTAGGGACCTACTACTTGTGATTGGCATCTAAGGGCGGGGCAATCTCATGGGACTGAGCTCTTAACCTGTGGGATCTGACGCTATCTCCAGGTAGTCACTATCAGAACGAGTTAAATTGTAGAACACAGAGGTAGTATCTGAGCACTGCTTGGTGCAGGGGAAAAATCCGCACATTTGGTGACCAGAAGTGTCAGAAGTGTTGTGAGTGTGATAGTCTCATGATGCTGCTGCTAAGTCGCTTCAGTCGTGTCTGACTCTGTGTGACCCCATAGATGGCAGCCCACCAGGCTCCCCCGTCCCTGGGATTCTCCAGGCAAGAACACCGGAGTGGGTTGCCATTTCCTTCTCCAATGCATGAAAGTGAAAAGTGAAAGTGAAGTTGCTCAGTCGTGTCCAACTCTTCGCAACCCCATGGACTGCAGCCTACCAGACTCCTCCGTCCATGGGATTTTCCAGGCAAGAGTACTGGAGTGGGGTGCCCTTGCCTTCTCCGGATAGTCTCGTGAGAGTAAAGGAAAAACATAAGGAGAAAAAGACTTGGCTTTTCTACTTAAAGTGAAAGCACTCTGGAAGTAAAAAATATATTCACAAAAATAGATTGAAGTGATGAAGTAATCACAGATAATTTAAGCCAAAAAGATTCTGGCGCATGCATTCTGATTTCAGGCCTGCAGCTTCAGCAGTGATCTTGCCCAAGTCTGCTGTCAGGCTTCCCTTTCCTTACCACCTTTCAGTTTCAGCCAGAGGCTGACATTCTCTTGTCCCAGCTCCTATGCGGCCGACGAGAGCCAGGGAGGGACTGAGATGACAGTCCTCTGACATCCCAACTTGTGATTAACGAGGAAGAAGCCTCCAGGAAGGTCACACAGATGTCTGGGGAGTCTCCCCACACCAGAGCTAAAACAGCCCCATCGAACTCCCGAGGATCCAAAAATGAAACCACTCTTAGTGAGACTGAGATTGCTCAGTCCTTCAAACCCAACCAGTCAAGCCTCTGAGAGTTTTAGCACTCTGTCTCATCCAGCAGGGCTCCATTGCATCCGGATCCATATTTCAAATGGCAGGAGCAAGCAACCACCTTCTTTTGATGTCTACATGGCTTAGAGTGAAACCTACACCAGGCAGAGTTTTATTAGATTTAAATGGACTAGAAAAAAAGTGAGGAGAAAAGGAAGAAGATGATTTATCCTCCTTCTAGTCTAACAAACATTAAAAAAAAAAAAAATTCTCATAACAACTCATTTTAAAGCCAAAGGTTGAAGTCAAGGACCACATGACTGATTGGAGGAGTGAAAAAGTTTCCTTCTAGAACTAAACTAAACCATTAAATTATAGAAATTAATTATAATAATAAAACAGCCATAACAATACAAACGTTTACTGCCTATACCCTGTACCTGGCACTGTGCTAAGTGTTTTTCAAGTTCACCAAACATGCCTGAAGGAGGGATTTACAATGACCCTTCCCTCTTAGAGAAGAGATAATAAACCCACAGAAGAGCTATTAATCTTAAGATAAGCATCAACATCATTGGTATTTTTTCTTCTCTAGAAATAAAATATTAATTGTATTAATATTTTAAATTTATAAGCAATAAAGAATATTTTATGTAATGTTTTACTGTAAGCTAATTATGTTTACAGTTCAGTTCAGTTCAGTTCAGTTGCTCAGTCGTGTCCGACTCTTTGAGACCCCATGAATCGCAGCACACCAGGCCTCCCTGTCCATCACCAACTCCCGGAGTTCACTCAGACTCACGTCCATCAGTAGCCTTGAATAAAAAAGCATGGGTTAAAAACGATCAAATGTTTGCAACCTGAAATTAATATTCAGTGGACTGGGAGAATGTAAAGTTTAAGCAGAAATGAGAGTGAAAGCAATAATCTGAGCAATGCTAGCTTCTGTGTGGCAGAAGAGGTGATCGTTTAGAAGGACACACAGGAGCCAAGAAAGGTCAGTGCTGGCTTCTGTGTCCTATTCTCAAAGCTGATCTTCCATTAAACAGATCTAATCCTTCATGCTATAGAGAGCTGCATGGAAGGCAGTTTGGAGGTATACTTAATTATAAAGAAGGAAGGGAAGAAGGCAAATCAGAAGAGTAGAATAAGAGGAGGTGAAGAAAGGAGAAAAAAGATTAAAACATAAATGCGGACTCTGAGTTAAATCCAACGTAGGCAAATAAAATCAGCATAACCACAGAAAGATTTTCAAGTTTGCAGATGTAAAGCCTCATGAAATCTGCATATTAAAAAATGCAAAGCAGGGAATTCCCTGGTGGCCTGGTAGTGGTTAGAATTCCAGGATGCCATGGCCCAGGTTCAATCCCTGGTTGGGGAACTGAAATGCCACAAGCCACGTGGCAAAAAAAAAAAAAAATGTTATTTTTATATTGAAATTCTTGGTATCAGAACTTGGCCTGTAGTTCAGAAAATAGCAGTGTTTAGGGCCACAGGAGGGAGTAGAATAACATGGTAACAATATTATTTTTGATATTTGTACTATATATGTAAACCATGTAGAAGTTTTCCAATTTTGGGTTTTCATAATAAGAGCTATTATTTACTGAGTGCCTTGTGTACCCAACTCTGTGCTAAACACTATTTGTAATACTCTGTTTGATTTGATATCCCAACAGGTCTACCAGATAACTATAATTACCCTCATTTGTACATGAGAAAACTGAAAATGAGAGAAGATAAGTTGCTCAAAAAGGAGCAAAAAAAGGTACTGCATTTGAGACAAAAGAGTCTGAAATGCAGTACTTGGGTGTAGTCTCAAAAAATGACAGAATGATCTTGGTTTGTTTCCAAAGTAAACCATTCAGTATCACAGTAATCCAAGTCTATGCCCCAACCACTAATACCAAAGAAGCTGAAGTTGAATGGTTCTGTGAAGACCTACAAGACCTTCTAGAGCTAATGCCAAAAAAAGATGTCCTTTTGTCTTTTTCATCATAGGGGACTAGAATGCAAAAGTAGGAAGTCAAGAGATACCTGGAGTAACAGGCAAATTTGGCCTTGGAGCACAAAATGAAGCAAGGCAAAAAACGCACTGGTCATAGCAAACACCTTCCAACAACACAAGACTCTATACATGGACATCACCAGATGGTCAATACTGAAATCAGATTGATTATGTTCTTTGCAGCTGAAGATGGAGAAACTCTATATAGTCAGCAAAAACAAGACTGGGAGCTGACTGTGTCTCAGATCATGAACTCCTTATTGCCAGATTCATACTTAAATTGAAGAAAGTAGGGGGAAACCTCTAGGTCATTCAGGTATGACCTAAATCAAATCACAATTATTCAGTGGAAGTGACAAATAGATTCAAGGCATTAGATCTGATAGACAGTGTGCCTGAGGAACTATGGACAGAGGTTCATAATATTGTATAGGAGGCAGTGATCAAAATTATCCCCAAGAAAAAGAAATACGAAAAGGCAAAATGGTTGTCTGAAGAGGCCTTACAAATAGCTGAGAAAAGAAGAGAAGTGAAAGGAAAAGGAGAAAAGGAAAGATATATTCATCTGAATGCAGAGTTCCAAAGAATAGCAAGGAGAGATAAGAAAGCCTGTTTAAGTGAACAATGCAAATAAATAGAGGAAAAGAAAAGAATGGGAAAGACTAGAGATCTCTTCAAGAAAATTAGAGATACCAAGGGAACATTTCATGCAAAGATGGGCACAACAAAGGACAGAAATGGTATGGACCTAACAGAAGCAGAAGATATTAAGAAGAAGTGGCAAGAATACACAGAAGAACCACATAAAAAACATCTTCACGACCCAGATAACCACGATGGTATGATCACTCACCTAGAGCCAGACGTCTTGGAGTGCGAAGTGAAGTGGGCCTTTTGAAAGCATCACTATGAACAAAGCTAGTGGAGGTGATGGAATGCCAGCTAAGTGATTTCAAATCCTAAAAGATGATGGTGTGAAAGTGCTGCACTCATTATGCCAGCAAATTTGGAAAACTCAGCAGTGGCCACAGGACTAGAAAAGGTCGGTTTTCATTCCAAACCCAAAGAAAGGCAATGCCAAAGAATGTTCAGACTACCACACAATTGGACTCATCTCACACACTAGTGAAGTAATACTCAAAATTCTCCAAGCCAGGCTTCAACAGTATGTGAACCAAGAACTTCCGGATGTTCAAGCTGGATTTAGAAGAGGCACAGGAACCAGAGATCAAATTGTCAACATCCGTTGGATCATAGAAAAAGCAAGAGAATTTCAGAAAAACATCTATTTCTGCTTTATTGATTATGCCAAAGCCTTTGACTCTGTAGATCACAATAAACTGTGGAAAATTCTTCAAGTGATGGGAATACCAGACCACCTTACCTGCCTCCTAAGAAATCTGTATGCAGGTCAAGAAGCAACAGCTAGAACTGGACATGGAACAACAGACTGGTTCAAAATTGAAAAAGGAGTACGTCAAGGCTGTGTATTGTCACCCTGCTTATTTAACTTATATGCAGAGTGGTGATGGTTTAGTCGCTAAGTTGTGTCTGACTCTTGCAACCCCATGAACTGTAGCCCACCAGGCTCCTCTGTCCATGGGATTTCCCAGGCAGGAATACTGGAATGGTTTGCCATTTCTTTCTCCAGGGGTATATGCAGAGTAAATCATGCAAAATGCTGGGCTGGATGAAGCACAAGCTGGAATCAAGATTGCCAGGAGAAATATCAATAGTCTCAGATATGCAGATAACACCAGCTTCCCTGGTGGCTCAGAGGTTAAAGCGTCTGCCTGGAATGCGGGAGACTCGGGTTTGATCCCTGGGTCGGGAAGATCTTCTGGAGAAAGAAATGGCAACCCACTCCAGTACTCTTGCCTGGAGAATCCCATGGAGGGAGGAGCCTGGTAGGCTACAGTCCATGGGGTCGCAAGGAGTCAGACATGACTGAGCGACTTCACTTCACTATGGCAGAAAGCAAAGAGGAAATAAAGAGCTTCTTGAGGAGTGCAGAAGAGGAGTGAAAAAGCTGACTTAAAACTCAACATTCAAAAAACTAAGATCATGGTATCCAGTCTTATCACTTCATGGCAAATAGATGGGGAAACAATGGAAACAGTGACAGACTTTATTTTCTTGGGCTCCAAAATCACTGCAGATGATGACAGCAGCCATGAAATTAAAAGACACTTGCTCCTTGGAAGAAAAGCTATGACAAACCTAGACAGTGTATTAAAAAGCAGAGACATTTCTTTGCTGACAAAGGTCCATCTAGTCAAAACTATGGGTTTTTTCCAGTAGTCATGTATGGATGTGAGAGCTGGAGCATAAAGAAGGCTGAGCACCAAATAATTGATGCTTTTGAACTGTGGTGTTGGAGAAGACTCTTGAGACCCCTTGGGCCACAAAGAGATCAAACCAGTCAGTCCCAAAGGAAATCAATCCTGAATATTCATTGAAAGGACTGATGCTGAAGCTGAAACTCCAATACTTTGGCCACCTGATGTAAAGAGCTGATTCATTGGAAAAGACCCTGATGCTGGGGAAGATTGAAGGTAGGAGAAAAGGACGACAGAGGATGAAATGGTTGGACAGCATCACTGCCTCAGTGGATATGAGTTTGAGAAAGTTCGGGAGATGGTGAAGGACGGGGAAGCCTAGCGTGCTGCAGTCCATGGTGTCACAAAGAGTTAGACACAACTAAGCAGCTAAAGAACAAGCTGCTCAAAGATACACAGGAAGAGGCAGAGCTGCTCATCAGTGCCAGTTCCATGTAACTAGCACTACTCTCAAAACTGCTCCATCATAAGCAGTAGCATCACTGCCAACAGCCACACTTTGGAGCAATTTACATAGAGTATCAGTTTTGATCCCCACTTCCATTACTGTTACTCCCAATTTACAGGAGGAGAAACTGGGGCTCAAAGAGGTTAAATAATACCCAAGGCTACCTAGCTAGTGGGCTTCCCTTGTAGCTTAGCTGGTAAAGAATCTACCTGCAATGCAGGAGACCCTGGTTCAATTTCTGGGTCAGGAAGATCCCCTGGAGAAGGGACAGTCTACCCACTCCAGTATTCTTAGGCTTCCCTGATGGCTCAGATGGTAAAGAATCAACCTACAATGCAGTAGACCTAGGTTCAATCCCTGGGTTGGGAAAATCCCCTGGAGGAGAGCATGGCAATCCACTCCAGTATTCTTGCCTAGAGAATCTGCATGGGCATAGGAGCCTGACAGGCTACAGTCCATGGGGTCACAAAGAGTCAGTCATGACTGAGCGACTAAGCACAGCACACACCTAGCTAGTAAGGTGGTGAAATTGAAATAGAAATGCAAACAAGTTAACTGCATATATTAAACTAGAGCATGCTTCAGTGTTCTATGCATTTCAGAAATATGACTAACAAATGAAAACACTTCTCTACAAATAATACAGAACTACTTTTACAATAAATGTTAGTAAATGGCTTGCTCTGCACTCTGAATGTGAGAATTAGCATGAAAATCAGGTCAAATTCAGTTATAGGTCATTTAATGTGTTGATTGTGTATTATTTTTGTTTTCTCATTTTGATGGAAATATGCTGTAATGAGTTAACTGTAATAAATCACATTAATAGTTTATTGGAGTTAGAAACAAAAGAATTGATGCTTAGTCTTACTATCTTTCTAAAGCAACAGTGAATTAAATTAAGAAAAATATTCTAAACAGTAAAGGATGTGACTGGAAACTGTTTTCTTCTACAGGATTTCAGGTATATGCATATTTGTAGATGCATACCAGGGCTATTGGGCTTCCCTGGTGGCTCAGAGGAAGCGTCTGCCTGCAATGCAGGAGACCTAAGTTCGATCCCTGGGTCGGGAAGAACCCTGGAGAAGAAAATGGCAACCCACTCCAGTATTCTTGCCTGGAGAATCCCATGGACGGAGGAGCCTGGTGGGCTACAGTCCACAGGGTCACAATGAGTCGGACACGACTGAGCGACTTTGCTTCACTTCACTTCACTAGGGCCATTTGTCTGGCAACAAGCAGACAAAGATGAACTTTGAAGAGTTCAGCTAATCTCTCCTCTTCCACTCTCTTCCTACACTTCAACTTTTATAGTAAACTGATTAAGTTATAGGTATTTATCTAACAACCGAGAAGTACACTAGAAAAACACAGTTTATAAAACATGCATTAGTCAGGATAACATAGACTATGCTAGATTAAAGTATGAGCCAGTGACTCTGGAAAGTTTAATCTCTTGCTCACACAGGGTGCTATGCCAATTAGGCAACTCCCCAGGGCATCTATCCTTTATCTGGGGACTCAGTAATCTAAGCTGCTTCCACTGAATGGCTTTGCTATATCAGGACATGGCCTTCAAGATCACAGCAGGAGAGAGGGAGAGGGAAGCTGAAGGATCATATACAGGTCTTAAATGCTTTGTTTGAGAACTACTACGTGTCATTCTACTTACAATTCAGTGGCCATTCTGCTTACATTCTACTTACAATTCAGTGGCCATTCTGCTTACAGGCTCATGACTAAGAGGGCTTGGAAAAGTAGCAAGTAAGTGCAAACGTGATAGATAATATATCAGTGTCTCTGATATAGGGCACTGTATTCATGTTTTCTTAATACTACTACTGCCACTATTATTAATACTAACACTACAACTAATAATAAAACCATATATTTATCACAACTAAAGTTTATTTTTGTTATTTATCATTATCAAGGAACAAACTTTTCATTTTTATTAGTCAATTCCACTGAGGTTATTTTGCTTCATTTAACCTGACATAAATTTTTCTACTCTTTGGGATTTCTTTTTGTTCTTTTTGTATTTTCTTGAGCTGGGTATTTTATACTCAATCTGATTTATTTTCTAATAAACACTTGTTATAAATTTCCCTCCAAATGACACTTGCCTACTTTTTATAATTCTGATATACTACTTTCATTGTGGTTTCATTCTGAATTTTATACAATTTTATTCTGACTATCTCTTCATCCAGAAAACTAACTATTTAGGAAAATGTCTTGCTAATTTCCAAATGTATAGATTTTCTCTCCTTATTGCTTATAGGATCTTAGTTCCCTGACTAGGGACTGAACCTGGGCCACTGCAGTGAAAGTGTCATGTCCTAACCACTAGACTGCCAAGGAATTCCCAGGTAGCTCTCTTTTATTGTTGTTATTGTTAACTTATAATTGTATTACATTGTAATCAACCAGCATGGTTCCACCTATTTGGTAGCAAATGCTTAACTTGTTGAAATTTTTTTGGCCTGTTTTGTTTTTGTGTGACTATGTTTATCTCATTCTCTAAAATAAGGTAAAGAATTACCTAGAGGGTTTTTACAAGATAACATATAGCCAAATGTTTCTCCAGACTGTCGTTGTTCAGTTGCTAACTCATGTCCAGCTCTTTGCAATCAAATGTACTGTAGCATGCCAGGCTTCCTTGCAGAGAAGGCAATGGCACCCCACTCCAGTACTCTTGCCTGGAGAATCCCATGGACGGAGGAGCCGGTGGGCTGCAGTCCATGGGGTCGCTAAGAGTTGGACACAACTGAGCGAGTTCACTTTCACTTTTCACTTTCACGTGTTGGAGAAGGAAATGGCAAACCACTCCAGTGTTCTTGCCTGGAGAATCCCAGGGACGGGGGAGCCTGGTGGGATGCCATCTATGGGGTCGAACAGAGTCGGACATGACTGAAGCGACTTAGCAGCAGTAGCAGCAGCAGGCTTCCTTGTCATTCACTATCTCCCAGAGTCAAGTTTACACAAACACATGTCCATTGAGTCGGTGATGCTATCAAACCATATCATCCTCTGCCACCCTCTTTCTCCTTTTGCCTTCAATCTTTCCCAGCATCAGGGTCTTTTCCAATGAATCAGCTCTTCACATCAGGTGGTCAAATTATTGAAGCTTCAGTTTCAGCATCAGTCCTTCCAATGAATATTCAGGACTGATTTCATTAAGGATTGACTGGGTTGATCTCTCTGCAGTCCAAGGGACTCACTCTCAAGAGTCTTCTCCAGCACCACAATTCTAAGGCATCAATTCTTAGGCGCTCAGCCTTCTCTATGGTCCAAATCTCACATCCATACACGACTTCTGGAAAAAACATAGCTTTGACTACTTGGACCTTTGTTGGCAAAGTGATGTCTTTGCTCTTAATACGCTATCTAGGTTTACCATAGCTTTCCTTCCAAGGAGCAGGCAACTTTTAATTTGATGTAATGGCTACAGTCACCATCTGCAGTGATTTTGGAGCCCAAGAAAATAAAATCTGTCACTGCTTCCACTTTTTCTTCTTCTATTTGCCATGAAATGATGGGACCAGATGCCATGATCTTAGTTTTTTGAATGCTGGGTTTTAAGCCAGTTTGTTCACTCTCCTCCTTCACCCTCTTCAAGAGGCTCTTTAATTCCTCTTCACTTTCTCCAGACTATACGTCATGATTTCCAGGGGCAGTTACAGGCATTGTATTTTTACTGCCCATTCATACCCACCACAGCAATAATTCTCACATATACCACTGGTGAAAACCTCTATTCCAACTATTCTGTAGTTTTGGAATTTGATGAATTGAGATTGGGGTTGAGAAGATCCCCTGGAGAAGGCCGTGGCAACCCACTCCAGTATTTTCGCCTGGAGAATCTCATGAACAGAGGAGCCTCGCAGGCTATGGTCCACAGGATTGCACAGAGTCGGACATGACTGAAGTGACCTAGCACGAACACATGCTACTATGAGCATCACATGATAGCTAAAGATCTGTATAACAGAAATAAAACCCTAGTTCATCTTCTAAAATGTCAATGGCTTGTGAGAAGGTGTGACATTCGCATTACTTTTGCATCTTGTCTCTATGCACAATCTTGAGCATTCAGTAAAAGCTTCATAAAATGTCTTAAATGTAATTTATGAGCATGTGCCTTAGTTTCATGTTGCTACTGGAGCAAATCACCACAGACTCAGTGACCTAAAACAACACAAATTTCATATCTTAGAGTCCTAGTAGTCAGAAGTTCAAAATGGATCTCACTGTGCTAACCAAGGTGTTGGCACGGCTGCATCCATTTCCGGAGGCTTTAGGAGAGACCGTATTCTCTTGCCTTTTCCCGCTTCTAGAGGCTGCCACATTCCTTAGCTTGTGGCTCCCTTCCATTTGCAAAGCCATCAAGGGCAGGTCTTTCTCACAAAGCCAGTTCTCTTTTTTCTAACGTTTTTGCCTCTGCCTTGCCCACTTAAGGATTCCTGTGATTACATTTGGCCCACCAGATAATCCAGGATAATCTCCTTATTTTAAAGTCAGCTGGTTAGCAACTTTAATTCTATCTACAAACTTAATTCCCCTTTCCATGTAACATGATATATTCATAGGTTCTGTGGATTAAGACATGAGCATCTTTCAGAGGGCATTATTCTGTCTACCACAGTACATAAGACCAAAAAGGAAAAAGAAAAAGAAAAAAAAAAAAGAATAGAGGAGGAAATGACAGTGAATTTTTAAAATGGAGTAGTAACATTTACAACAGTAATAAAATTACAAATATATAAGAATTAGTGCATTAGACTATAAGCATCTGGAACAAAGCAAAAAAAAAAAAAGAGCTTTATTCAATACTATTAGTTTATTCCAAAAGCACACACACACACACATACACAGAGTAATAGCTTGGTTAGCTGATGCTACAGCTGGGATATTACTGTTTATTAATTAGACAAATGAAATAAAAAATGAACAACATGTTTGCTAGTTATTACACTTTTGTAGAAAAAGTTCCTAAATGCCTTTCTTCCTGGAAAAGGATTTTTTTCTTACTGCTTCCATTCCAGCTCACCTCTAACATTTCCGGAAAAGTTCTAGGAGGATGGATAAAAGCCTTAACATTTGCCTCCCAGCTTAATTCATCACAGCCCCAGGATGGATGGTGACTGTGCAAGCGTACTCTGGAGACAGAGCACCGCTGGCCTGAATCAGAAGCAAAGGCTGGTCAACATCGCCCCCTTGTGCAGAGAGGCAGAGACATCACTCCCTCTGGCTACCCAATCGGTATACTGCAGGAAATATCTTGGCTGAAACTCCACGGAAAATGGCTGTTTGGAGAATGAAATTCCCCAGAGCTTTTAAAATCAACTCTTTTCATCGTTTTAAGCCTATTTATTGGGAAATCTCTCTAAAATATATTACACATAAGAAATAATCATACTGAGTCAATACTGCGTGAAAGAATGTAACAGCATAAAATAAATTATTCATTGCCTTGCCTTGTAAAGAGCACTCTGAATGCAATTTTAACTATCCTTTTTGGCTGTGAACCTCAGTCCATTTACTGTTCCATAGAGTAGATAAAACACCAATATTCTTTTGCATGTTTATGACTTTTTTTAAGGTTTTTTTCATCATTGCTGTTTGGGTTTTTTGCCTCCTCTGTTGCTTATCAGTGGTCACTTTATTTTGAGTTTGTCAGTGTGGCTTCCTTAGCAGCTTTCTTTCCTTTTTTATTTGCTGTGGAAATAGTAATTAGGATACCAAGCTGGTTAGAATTATAAGTAAAAGGAGGTTAAACAGGCTCTCAATAAAACCCTCTCTTACAAGTAAAATGTGTGAAATTTAAGACAAAACTAGAGAGACAGTGCACACAGCCCTGCCTGTTGCATTGCATTTCAGGGCTGTTTGACATCTATTTGACTTCTTAGCAGCTATTTTTCCCTCTTCCCTATTTTTTTTTTTTCTGAATAGGTTAGTGTGCTTTGGCAAGATGGAATATTGTTATATTTTTCAATGTGTCAAAACTATTAAATGGAATTTCCTGGGAATGAAAAAAAGAAAAGCCATATCCCTTTGAATGCTTATGGCAAATTGATACAAAACCAGGGATGCAACTTAAACATGAATTAATAGGAGAAAACGCAAAAGGTGGCTCATCTGTATAGCAAAATACTATGAGATACGAGTTGTGTATACCACATGTACGCACATCGACTGGAAAATATGTTCACTGTCCTGTGGTTTAGTTGCTACACTGATAGAAAAATGTGCCTCTCTTTGGTTCCCCAGGGGACAGTGCTGAGATCTATTTCAGAAGGCCCCTTGGGAGGTGGCAGCGGACTCTAGCACTAGTCACCCACAGGCTTGTCCCACTCAGTAATGCATCCTGATATTAGTTGCCCCTCATTCCCGGGTTCACTCCTCCAGTCCTTACTCTGCTTCCTTCGATCATCACCGCAAGTCATTGCACACAGCCTTTGTCTTGGGCTTTGGTTTTGAGAGAAGCCAGGTTAAAAAAAAAAAAAAAAGACATTGTCAAAGGAGAATATGATGAACCGCTGCACCCACTTACAACCGTGAGGGAAAGACTAAGAGAATGCAAGAAACTGACCCAGAACCATGGCACCAATCTGCTACAGAACCATCTACCTCTAGACATCTTGTTGCATGAAAAGAAGAATCCCCTATTAAGTTGTTGACAATTGGGTTTTGTGTTGTTTGCAGCCAAAGTACTTCTTGGGAGTATCTCACTTAGAGCTGAAGGCAGAAGGATCAGCCCTCATGTGGGAAGCCTGGAGGAGTTCCGGTTTGTGGAGAATGCTGGCAGAGACAAAGACAGAGGGAATGAGTCCTGTGGTTTACATTCTTCTACCAGTAAATTCTTCTTTTTGCCTAAGATAGTTGATGTAGTTTCTATCACTTGCAAACAAAAGTCCTGCGTCATTTAAGTCTGAGTTTATTCTTGTTCTACAAAAAAAAAAGTGGGTATGTGTGTGTGAGCGTATGTTCACTGAAGCATGGGAAAACACAAATGGATGTACTGAATGGCTACCAGCAGTTGTTTCTGAGAACTGGAATAGAGGGGAGTAAGAAGGACATGGGCTTCCCAGGTGGCGCTAGTGGTAAAGAACCCGCCTGCCAATGCAGGAGACAAAGGAGATGAATTTCGATCCCTGGGTTGGAAAGATCCCCTGAAGGAGGACATGGCAATCCACTCTAGTACTCTTTCCTGGAGTATCCAATGGACAATGGAGCCTGGAGGGCTACAGTCCACAGGGTTACAAAGAGTCAGACAAGACTAAAGCAACTCAGTGTGCAAGAAAGTCATATGTATAATTTTCACTTTATGAACTTTTAATGTTTAAACTTGTTATAACCAACTTTATCATTTTTGTACTTTTAAAAGACTAATAACTGCAGAAATTCTGGGATAATGTATGTGTTGTTTGAGGCTGTTTAGTTTGAGATGTGTGGCAACTGAAAACTAATACACGAGTCATCACAAACCTGAGAATCACAGCTTACAAACCACCCAACAAACCTCAGGCAGACAACCACAAATCCCGAGGCCCAAATAAAAGCAGAAATAAGTGCTGAGTAAGGAACTGATGCCGGGAACTTGTATCCAATCGGCCTGTGACTATGGCCCCCTACTCTCCCAAACATATAATTTCCATTACTTCTCCTAAAACCCGACCCAATAAGCCCACGATCTAAGTTAAAAACAAACATAAAAGTGTGCCTGCCATGCAAATGCAGCTTCAAAGCAAGCTCACCCATTTACCCCTTCGCTGCCTAGACACAACAACCTAGAGCAGCCACGGCTTCCAGAGTCAATGTCAACAGCCTGAATGAAGCACCAAAGAAAATGGGAGGTGTGCTGGGCTAACCTGAGCACAGGGGCTGACAGGATGCAGCCAGGACCAGAGGGGATGGGGTCGTGGGAAAGGAATACACTGGCTCAGCCACACAAGCCAGCTGGTAGATGGACCAACGCAGAAACTAACAGGGATACGACACTCTCAGGGTCGAGATGGTGCCGGCAACTGGAGCACTGACAGGGGAAAGAAAATCAGGACCAGCAGGACTGAAGCCAGCAGGACCTGGAGCAGTGGCAGGAGGACACCAGGAACAGAACTCAGGGGAGGACCAGAGAGATCCAGTGTGAGGCTGCAGGGCTGGGAGGCAGCAGCTGATGAGGGCTGAGACCCCGAACTCCAGGTGGGGATACTGAGGCAGAAATCCAGGGATATGAGGAGTAAGAGCTATATATGCATACTTACCACATACTAATTGCTTTAAACTCACAGTGCACTTAATTCTTCCAAATATCTTGTGAAGGGGAACTTTTACCATCTCCATTTTTGAAAAGAAGAAATTAAGGTTGATAGAAGATACTGATTTGCTCAGCCACATGCTAGTATATTGGTCAGCTTGGGCTATTATAATAGAATACCACAGATTGGGTGATGTAAAGAACAGAAATTTGTTTTCTCCACCTTCTGGAGTTTCAAAGTCCAAGATCAAGGTGCTGGCAAGGTTGGTTTCTAGTGAAGTCTCTTTTCCTGGTTTGCAGATGGTTGCCTTCCTGCTGTGTCCTCACATGGCCTTTAATTCAGTACACATGTAGAGAGAGAGATCTCTGATTTATCCTCCTCTTATGAAGACACCAGTCCTGATGGGTTAGGGCCCCACCCTATGACTTCATTAAACCTTAATTACCTTCTTAGAGGCTCTTATCTCTAAATATAGTCACATTGGGCTTTCGGGCTACAACATAAGAATCTGGAGGAGACGGGATGGGTAGGGGAGTGGGGATGGAGTGGGAAAAAGACACAAATCAGGGGAAAAAACACAAATCAGTGCAAAAGAGCTAGTTAGTAGTAAATACAGACAGTATGACTTCAGAATAGTTCAATAAATTAAGATTATAGTTCAATGAGTTTTGAATAAACGCATATACATTCAAATAACCCACAGTCCTAGCAAGAACTAAACAGTACATCTTAACCTTGAGACTCCCTCTACCAGACTATCTGATGACAGGAGGTGATGCTACTGGTAGATTTCACGGCAGCCCGGAGTCATCTCTGGCACTGAAGACACAAGGTCCATGAGCGGCAAGACTGGATTATGAACTCCCTTCTACACACACCCACATCTGTACGGGGCTCCCTGCCTGGCCGGTCCTCACCCTCTGCTGCTCTGGATTCTAGCAGACTGATCCTCCCGAGGTGTTACTACCCCTCCCTCTCTGTGTAAGGCAGTGCCTCTGGCATCTTCTCTGTGGCTCCAGCTCCTACAAAATAGTCCCGCAGTGGTTTCCACCAGATGACCCTCGTGCCTCCTCTACTTTGGTAAAGAAGCACTTCCTCCCTGTTGAGTTCCAGTTCAGAAGAATCAGGGGCTTCCTGCTGTTGCTAGTCTCTGAGTTATCCTGCCATCCACTGCTTGGCTTCTCTGCTCTTCCATCTCCTATACCAACAGTTACCTGCATTATATTCCACAGATTCAGACACTCAGCATGGTTTCTCTTCTCCTGGTTATGCTTTTCAAACCAGGGCTGCTACAGCCCCTCAGAAACTGGGGCAGTTCTAGGCATTGGACGGCGCCCGTGCACAGACGCTGGAAGACGGAGGACTCATTAGCAGAGATTTCTCCAAGAGAATACCAGAGATTATGTTTTTGTTCTTGACATGTTGACACCTTGCTGGTCTATCTTGTTAGCAAATTAGCACTTCCCTCCAATCCATTTGTTGCCCGTGGCTCACCGGTTTTTCAGGTGGACCTGTGCAAGCTGTCGAAACTAGCGATGCTTTTATCACATGGTTCTTTAGCTACTGTCATGACATTATGCTACTAATTGGATTTGTCGAACTGCCACATATTTTCCCAAAAAAAAGTGCATGTCTCTACGAAGTGGTTGGGGAGAAAATAGTGACTTTGGAGTGCAAAATCGGATACTCCAACACTGAGAAGCCTTCAACTGCCTGTGGGTATCCCCTTGGATGCTGCCAACCAGCTGGGGTGGGGTCAGGGAGAAGCCTTTGCAGAGGCTTAAAAGAGGCACAATGCCTGGTCAGCTCTAGTTCCAGTTTACGTCAAGCTCTAGCTAACTGTAAAATCCATATTGAGTAGATTTCCAGGACTACCGCAGAAGGAACCCCATCTCTAGTTTGGCTGCAAAACTAAGCCTTGGCTTCCAAGAGAGGGAACACCAGGAGGCAGACTGCACCCACTGGCTCACTGCCCTGTATCTGGGGACTTCTCCAGAGCTGCAATACTTCTGAGTCAAGTCTCCTTTCCTCAGCGCCCACCTCCTAAGTGACAGGCTGTTGGCCGGTCCTGATTGCCGGAGTAGAAGTCCTGCTGTCTGGGATCGGGAAGGAAACCAGACAGCTCCCACTTCTCCTTCACTCGCTACGTGATAGATCACTTCAGCTGGAAGAAGTATCGCAAAAGGACCTGGAAGCTAGTGGGAGAAATGTGACCCCAAAAAAGAAAGAAAGAATCCTTTAGTCACAGAGCTTTTTATTCTAACCACAGAACAGGCTCTTGCTTTCTGTGGGAATAATAAAATCCTAGGCCCGCACTATACTAGCTCCTCAAACAAAAAGCAGCTCCCTAGACTGTAACTCCTCAGGGCTTCTGGGTTGGATTTAGTTTTCACTGGGTAAAGGAATACATTAAAAGGAAAGACTGAGTACCCTTAAGAAAATCAAAGGAGTAAATAAGCTTGGTGTTCAAACAAGGAAAACACAGGCTGCAGGCAGCTCTGCCCTGTGGTGGATTCTGCACCTGGTGAACAGACAGCACTGTGTCTGCCCCAGCGGGACTTTCCCCACAGTGGACTGGCGGCTTCAGAGGTCCAGCAGACTGCCAGGGACAGCTCTTCCACCTGGGAAAATAGAGTGAAAAGGAAGGGCTGAAAGAGAGAACTTCATTCCAAAGGAAAAGCACAACAGCTAAAAGTTATTATAAGAGAAGGATCTCAAAGCAGGTGGCAGGAGCTATTTTAAGGGTAAAGAAATATTCTTGGTGGAGAAGTGTTTGGGAAAAAAACACAAATAGTGCATGAATATCATATTAGAGGAAGAAAATGTTCTCTCCAAACTAAAGAGCGGGTATGGAGTCAGTTGTTTTCACATCACATAAGCCCAGTGCATGCCACCTCAGCCTTTCCTCATCTCACCTGGCTCCTGTCTTTGGCAACCCTTTCCTCCAAAGGCAGCCAGACCCAGAATTCTCTGAGAAGAGTGTTCCTCTAAATTATTCATAGGACAGTTCTACCAACTTCCTATCCTCCCCTTCCCAGAAGTATCTGCTCTGTAATAATCCAGTGAAAATGACCAATGCTTGGAACAAATAATGAATCACTCCTTGTAAAATTTCAGGAACTTGTAGATATTTCATACAGGGAGGAATGTCTCTTCAATTCAGTTCAGTTCAGTCGCTCAGTCATGTTCGACTCTTTGTGACCACATGAATGTGGTCACACCAGGACTCCCTGTCCATCACCAACTCCCGGAGTTCACTCAGACTCACATCCATCGAGTCGGTGATGCCATCCAGCCATCTCATCCTCTGTTGTCCCCTTCTCCTCCTGCCCTCAATCCCTCCCAGCATCAGAATCTTTTCTAATGAGTCAACTCTTCGCATGAGGTGGCCAAAGTATTGGAGTTTCAGCCTCAGCATCAGTCCTTCCAATGAACACCCAGGACTTTAGGATGGACTGGTTGGATCTCCTTGCAGTCCAAGGGACTCAAAAGAGTCTTCTCCAGCACCTACCCACATCCTAAATGGTACCACATATAAATATGCTATAAACTTGACCTTTTTTAGGGTATGAGGTCTTGTTTTATGGGAGTGAGAACATTATTTTTTAAATACTGATTTTCAAAAGTTGAGATCGCTACTTTCAATTAAAATCTAAAGCAGACCAGAAAAATATTTATGATGTTATTTCCAACTTGTCTTCTCTTCCTCGTACATGAACTTTGTTTTTAGTAAAGATACGGGAAAGTGCTTTAATAAGCAAAAAAAAAAAAACTTTCTAAAATCCTATTTAATCTTGTATTTTTTTTTTTTTTTTCATTTTCAAAACTGGCTTTAAATACTCATCAGAGTGCTATGCGAAGCAACTGGGGTGAGAGCATGTTACACATATGAGCGGGGGCTGGAGTGCCCTGAGAGAAGAGGGACCCATCCATCAGAGCAGCTGGGGTGCCCCACACCCACCCTGGGATAAGGGAACAGATAGAGGCCCTCTCTGGAGGGTCCCATGGGCCAACTGGGAGCCAGCCCTCCCTTCGAGGTAGATCATCTGGGAAGGGACCGAGATGGAGCTCTCACAGTGGCGGTGATAGGCGGTCACTTCCTCAGTGGTACTGCTGATAGCTGGGGTAGCTTGGGCCCGGGGTACCCTCCTTAGGGGGCAGCTGGCCAGGGTCCTCCAAGAATGGGGGTGCATTGTGGCACTGCTGGGCAGTATAGCAAGTGAGAAGGATGCCAACACCCTCGATGAGGGCCAACAGGATGGTCCCCCATCATTGCCGAGCCCACCATGGCCAATGGGCCACTGCGGGCAGCCAGCACAGGCCTGGTCTGTGCTCCACTGGTGATGGAGTTCCAGGGATCTTCCTTGCCCCGAAGCCGCATCAGACCACACTTGATGGTGGAAAACCGCGCTCCTCCCCCGCCCGCCATAGTGAAGGCTCGACCGCAATCATCCACAATTCGCCATGGGCAAGGTTCCTGAGCATACTCCTCCATGGCGCCGCACAGTATGGCTAAACCCCAGCCGGGCCACACCCCCCGTTGTATTTCTTTTCTACCAGTGCACTTTTGGAAGTGTTTTATCCATATGACACTCTAGTCCTGGTAGGGATAAAACATGACTGACAAGTCTATGTCCATATTTACAACTGGTAGGGATTCCTACCATAATATTGCATTCTCAGTTCTCACTACAGTAGACTATTGCCAGGGACAGACACAATAATCCCCTCAATTGCATGCTTTTTCAATGTGACTCTGCTACTCCTTCCATCAGTGAAAGTGAAAGTGTTAGTCACTCAGTCATGTCCACCTCTTTGGGACCCCCATGGACTGTAGCCCACCAGGCTCCTCTGTCCATGGAATTCTCCAGGCAAGAATACTTCCATCAGTGAGTGGAGTCCATTTCCTCTCCCCTTGAACCTGGGTTGGCTTTGTGACTTTCTTGACTCACAGAATTTGGCAGGTGTGAGTTCCAGGCACCCTTGTGGAGCCCCAAACCTCCATGTAAAGAAGCCCAGGCTGTCCTGTTAGATAAGTGTCTCAGAGGAAGGAGCCCCAAGGTGCCCAGCTGACAGCCATACCCAGACATGTGAGTGGGACCTTGCTGCATCCTCCAGCCGGAGCCATGACCAGCCCACACATGTAGAGCAAATGCGTATCTTTTCCACTGAGTCCACTCAGATGGCAGGTCTACAGAATCATAAGCAAATTACTGCTTTATGCCACTGTGTTTTGGGGTACTTTGTTACCTAGCAGTAGAGAACCAAACTACTGACTTTACACAAAATGACTAAATTGTGTACAGCTACCCAGATTTGGTACATCCAAAATGAAATACTTAACCTCAGAAAGCATCATCTGTCTAAATACAAAAATGTAAATGATTGAAGTTCAAATTATGCTCCAAATCAGAGACCACTTCCCCCAGACCCCTGCTCGCCTTCTTCTATGGCAGTGGCCCTCAAAGTGTGATGCCGGAACAGCAATATCAACAACACATGAGAACTTGTTAGAAATGCAGATTTTGGGCCTTCTACTGAGAGAGAAACTCTGAGGATGGGGCCCATAAATCTGTATTTCAACAAGCCTTGTAGGTGAGTCTGATGCATGCTGAAGTGTGACAACCACTGTTCTATAGCAATAACACTTCTGATGCTTAACTGGTATACCTGGCCACCTGGATAAAAACTAGGTTAGGTGGCTAGGTAAAGCCACGGCTAAGTTCCGACAAACAAAAAGTAAGCAGAAATGGGAAAAGGGGTGTTCTCTTCTCTGTCTCTTTCACCTTCATGCTGGCTGGAATTCAGATATGATGGGTGGAGCCCTGGAAGCTGTCTTTGATCATGAGATGATCCTGGGAAAGGAATCCATGCACAGCAGAGCAACAAGACAGAAGGAGCCCAGGCCCCTGATATTATGGAGATGCCACGTTCCCTGACTTCCTGAACATGAGGAATTCCTATCTTCAGTTCTGTTTCTAAAGTTTTCTACCCCTCACAATTAAATCCTAACTAAGATATCATTCTAAGTAGTACCCCTTCCCCTTACCAGCTGAAATATTCTTTAATATAAGAATATTTTATTTTCTTCACTTGTCACAAGATATTCTTTAGGTTGTTTCTATTTTCATTTGCCTATTAACCATCTCCCTATTTGACTGGAAGCTCATGGAGGCAGTTTTATTCATCATTGAATCCCCAGCATCCAACACATTTTACCCTCCAAACGAGGACTTGGAGAATATTTACTGAATCAGATGGACAGATGAAAGGATGGATGTAGTAAAGCCACAGTTTTTCCTATAATCTTTAAGCACTGATAAAATGATCAAGCCTTAAATAAATCTTTTTACATCCAGTAAAACTATCTCCCTACAACATCTTATCTGTTCCACAATGTAATCTAAACATGAAGCAATAATAGTAACTAACACTTTTATACATCTTGTGTGAAAGTCACTCAGTCGTATCTGGCTCTTTCCAACCCCATGGACTGTAGCCTCCGAGGCTCCTCTGTCCATGGAATTCTCCAGGTCAGAATACTGGAGTGGGTAGCCGTTCTCTTCTCCAGGGGATCTTCCCAACCCAGGGATTAAACCCAGGTCTACCACATTGCAGGCAGATTCTTTCCCATCTCAGCCACCAGGGAAGCCCAAGAATACTGGAGTGGGTAGCCTATGCCTTCTCCAGCAGATCTTCTCCAGCAGATCTTCCTGACTCAGGAATCAAACCAGGGTCTCCTGCATTACACCAAAACAAGCTCCAAAAGAGGCACATACTATAATATACCTTACCTGTATTCCTCAAACCTGTCAAAAATCATCAAAAACAGGAAAGTTTGAGAAAGTGTCACAGGGAACTTAAGAAGACTAGAAAATGTAACCTAGTATTCTGGATGGAATTATGGGAACAGAAAAGGGCATTAGGTAGAGATGAAGGAAATCTGAATAAATTAAACACTTTAGCTGATAATAATATGTCACTATTGGTTTAGTAATTGTAACAAATGTACCACACTAATACAAGATGTTAATAGCAGGTAAACTGGGCCTGGGGTGGGGTAAGGGGGGGTTGTGGGTATATACTCTCTGTACTGTCTGCTCACTTCCTTAAATCTAAAACTGTTCTTAAAAATGAAGTCTATTTTTTAAAAAAGACATATATTAATTCTCATGAAAACTGAGATGGGAACCATGATGAGCCCTATTTTACAGATAAGAGTACCTTAAGTTCGGTTTCCCCAAGTCTTTGAGACTTAGAATATACGTCTCTTCTGCACCAAAATGTATTTGATTCATTTAAATAATGTGTATTGATTACTGTCTGCCAGTCAGAGACTGAGCTTAGGTGATTCTATGAAGAGAGGCACAATTAGGAAGGCAGAAAGAACTTTGTATCTACCTACTGAAATTAAAGGGCACAAGCAAACATTTTATTAAGAAAGTGTGCACAATCCTAAAATGTATTTTACATGGTGACAGCACATATACTCCTTCAATAGCTAAAAACAACTGAGCTTGACATCTAATTATCAAGATAACTATTTAAATATGAAGCCACCAGCTGGCATAAATTTTTAAGAACACATAAGCCATATATCAGAAGTTACAAGGCTGTTTAAGAATGAATTTGTATCTTATCCCAGATACTAAAATAACTAAGGCTCTATCTTTGAGGACAATCCCTGGTCTATTGAAAGAACACCTCAAAGGAGAAAACTCCCTATGTCATTTGCATTCCTTTCTGAAGATATTCAGTGTAAACTTCCTTAACTGTTATTTTGGCTGGTAGAACCTTAACATTTTCATTGCTGATTACTCCACTGATCAAAACAAAGATTTGGTACATTGGCTGATCAAGCTGAAATTCCTGGCCCATGCCAGTCTGACCATGAAATGTCATACATGCTCACATAATGTGGTACACGAAGACAAAAATAAGCTTTTTTTTTTTTTTTTGCAAAGTGTATTACTTCTGGGGCTTCTTGATTTTCATACCTGGAACTGTAAGTAACAGGTAGACTCCAATCTAAATATCCACCTGAAACAATACCCAAGGGAGCACTTGTACCCGTAACTTCACTGCTTCTTGTGATTCCTTTAGCTGCCTCACTGTATTTAGCCTTAAAAGTCCAGCTGAGGCATTAGGTCCTTCACAAAGTTTTAGCCCGCTCAGTGTGGGCCATGGCACCTTGTACAGACCTCAGTCATAGTACTTACCACAATTCAGTACATTTTAACAAGTAATAAATGCAGATGAGGTACCATTCTGGGCATCTGGGAAACATCAGTGAACAAATCAAAGATGCCTACCCTTGTGAGGAAAAATACACAATAAATAAACTATAATAAGTAAATTTTATAGTATGCTATAATGATAAGTGCTATGGAAAAGTAAAGGACTTCCCTGGTGGCTCAGTGGTAAAAGAATCGGCCTGCCCATGCAGGAGATGTGGGTTCAATCCCAGGTCTAGGAAGATCCCCTGGAGAAGAAAATGGCATCCCATGGACAGAGGAGCCTGGCGGGCTGTAGTCCATGGGGTTGCAAAAGAGTTGGACACGACTTAGCAACTGACCAACAAAAACATATGGAAAAAGAAAACACGGAGCGGGTTAAGAGGGCTGGGATGGACTAGGGCACAGAAGAAGGTTCAAGTTATAGCACTTGAACCATATATAAGAGTACTCATGTTCTCTTCTGTGAGAACAGGATTTAAGCAAAGACTTGATGGAGGTGAGGGAATTAACTCACTTCCTTCAAGTCTTTGCAGATCCCAGAAAAAGAGGCTTCCAGATAGTGGAAAGAACAAGAGCAAAGACCCTCACACAGGAAAATGCTTGGTGAGTTTGAGAAGAAGCTTGGAGGCCAGTGAATCTGGAGCAAAATGCCTCAGAAGGGAATAGGAGGGGAAGAGAGAGGCAAAGCAGGGAGCATCAATGATGGCAGCTTGTGGGCCATTACAAACACTGTGGCTTTTACTCTGTGTGAAGTGGGGAACTGTTGATGGGCTTTAAGTAGTGGAGAGACATGATCTTATTTTTGCAAGATTCACTCAGGTCATTATGTGGGGAATAAAATTGTAGCGGGTCCAAGACAGGAGCAGAAAAACCTGTTAGGAGGTAATTATAAGAGAGGAGGATGCCTCAGGCAAGAGAAGTAGCATAAAGTGGGGCAGATGAGAGCCAGATTTTGGATTTAGCATCATGGGGGAAGGAGTCGGGTGTAATCCTTGTGTTAGTCGCTCAGTCATGTCTGACTCTTTGCTACTCCACAAACTGTAGCCTGCCAGGCTCCTCTGTCCACGGAATTCTCCAGTTAAGAATACTGGATTGGGTTGCCATTTCCTTCTCCAGGGGATCTTCCTGACCCAGGGATTGAACCTGGTCTCCTGCACTGCAGGCAGATTCTTTACCATTTGACCGCCAGGGAAGCCCCGATAACAAACAAAGGAGAGCCAAAGACGTCTTCAGGGATTTTGTCCTGAGCAACTACTACAATGGAGGTATCAGGAACCAATGTGGGAAGACCATAGAAGAGGCAGATTAGTATGTGAAGAGCAGGAATTCATGAAAGAACATGAATTTGGTTGTCTGAAAATGTTCTGTTGACAGTTTCTGGTAAGATGGAATAAATACAAGGAGAGTGGGTGTCAGCACTCTGAAAGAAAATCTGGGATTCAGCAGAGCAGCACATTTTAGAAGTGCTCCATTTCAAATTCCCAACACTTGATATCAGAGACAACATTGTGAGGAAAAACACAGAAATCAATGTCTTTGAATCTAAAAGTGATGGTGAAGAATTAGACTCTGAACATGAAAAAAATCTAAAAACACCTCAAATGATTTATCTACATTTACCTCTTTATACATGACCTGAGAATAAAATATGATTTTAAAAATCCACTAGATAGGACTAAATTTTCAAAAAATAGAAAGTAACTTCAGTGGTAAGAAATCACCATGTAATAGTTTAATGGGCAATGCTTTTCTTAGTGACACAAAAAATATCTTTAAATTGGATACAAGGAAATAATGATGATTAAAAATAACTAATACTTACTAGCCACAATGAGCCAGGGACAGTGCTAAGTGCTATACATGGAATTTTTTTTTTTTTTTACTC
The DNA here is from genome assembly GCF_032452875.1 of Bos javanicus. Classification (NCBI taxonomy): domain Eukaryota; kingdom Metazoa; phylum Chordata; class Mammalia; order Artiodactyla; family Bovidae; genus Bos; species Bos javanicus. Next base: position 95,908,305 of record NC_083869.1, read on the forward strand.
TCACAACAATCCTATGAAGTAGTAACCAATTTCCCTCCTTTTAAGAGAATGCCCAAAATAGTGCAGAAAACTTATGTGTCTTTTGTATGTCCCATACAATCTTTGTGCTTTGCTACTTTTTCCCCTTTGGAAAAAATCATCAGCTTCCTATTTAATAATTCCTCACCTTTAAGAATTTTAAGAAGGAAATCTTTAGCATGGGTCTTAGATGCCTGCTGCATTTATTATCCCAAGTCCAGCTGCTCTCTCTGCTACACATAGACTTCTAATTCCAGTCTTTTGTGTGGGTTTGGGGTTTTGTTTGGTTCCCTTTTTCAAGTCAAAAAATAGGCATGGGAGACTTCGCAGTGTCTGGGACTCTGTGATCCCAATGCAGGGAGTTCCAGTTTGATCCTGGGTCGGGAAAGTGAAAGTGAAAGTCACTCAGTCATGTCCAACCCTTGTTGACCCCATGGACATACAGTCCATGGAATTCTGTAGGCCAGAATACTTGAGTGGGTAGCCTTTCCCTCCTCCAGGGGATCTTCGCAACCCAGGATCAAATCCAGGTCTCCCACATTGTGGGTAGATTCTTTACCAGGTGAGCCACAGGGAAGCCCAAGAAAACTGGAATGGGTAGCCTATCCCTTCTTCAGAGGATCTTCCCAACCCAGGAATTGAAACGGGGTCTCCTGCATTACAGGCGGATTCTTTAGGAACTGAGCTCTCAGGGAATTGGATCTCAAGTGCTACAACTAAAGATCCCATGTGCCACAACTGGGACCTAACATAGCCAAATAAATAAATAAATTTTTTTTCAACAAAAAACAAAAAAACAAGCACAGAAGGAGGTGCAGGGCTAAAGGGATGAGTAACTGTCCCTGCCTTGAGGCACTTACAGTCTAATTGGTGAAACAACACACAAATGGGTAATCTACTCCCTCTCACATGCCAGGTTTTCTGTGTGTGCAGCAAGCTCTGACAATGCAGCGACAACTCAGGGCAGGCCCTGATGGAAAGAAAAAGTGGGTGTTTTCTCAACTCCTTCAGCTTCATGCTGGATTACGGGTCATTCTGGTAAACATTCTTGGGCTGCAGTGAGCCACTCAGAGGGTGTTTTGATAACTCTTTGATACCTTGTATCACATAGGCCACAAGAGCATACACTGTTTGTTTAATCTTGGACTAAAGATGACAGACTAGGTTCTATGTAAGTCCTGAAGATGATTCAGTTCCGGCTTCCCAGGAAAAAAAAAAAAAAAAAAACAAATTCTGACACACAATTACCAAAGCATGGTACTGGCTGGGCTCAAAAACCACAGTTACAAAAACTATTTAGCAACATACTGTAGAATAAATGTTCATTGACATTTACAGAGTATTAGTCAATAATATATTAAACAATAACATTTACAGATTTATTACATGAATCTACACAGGGTACTTGTACTGGGGTTAGGGAGTGGGGGAAAAAAAGGACGTAGTTCATTTTGGAAAAGGATCAGTCTAGTTAGGGAGCCTCTGTGAACCTAGAATAAAAACCAGAGTTATAAACACACCAAATTCTAGTAAATTCAATCCCATTTTACTGATGTTTATAACCCTCATAGGCTGCAGTCCATGGGGTCGCAACGAGTCGGATACGACTGAGTGACTTCATTTTCACTTTTCACTTTCATGGGTTGGAGAAGGAAATGGCAACCCACTCCAGTGTTCTTGCCTGGAGAATCCCAGGGACGGGGGAGGCTGATGGGCTGCCGTCTATGGGGTCACACAGAGTCGGACTCGACTGAAGTGACTTAGCAGCAGCAGCATAACCCTCATTCATAGTTTGAGACTATGTGCACTAAGGGACCTCTTATATTAACAGCATCTCAGAACTGTGACAATATCTGCTCAAACCAATGGATTAGGATGATATGAAGTTTTTTTTTCCTGATCTGCAACTACAAGACCCTAATGGTATAAAATCTGCTTGTGCAGGGGAGGGATGAGCAAGAATGTGCTCTAAGTTCAGCTGGCAATAAGATATTTCCTAGAAGAAGCAACACTGTTGTTAATGCAATTTACAGAAACCTATACCAAATCACCGTCATTTTTGACAGGTCCCTTAGGGAAAAAAAAAAAAAGTGTGTCAAATACTAAAACATTAGATTTTAGCTGACTGGATTAGATTCCTTGCTAAAAGCTGTCTACACAGAAGCAACATTGACAATCATGACACTGAAATTTTTAAGGGTTCTTATTCTCATCTGCAGCCTTAGGATGTGTACAGATGAAAAGATTTATTCTCTCCTCCATCATCCTTACAAACTCAAACAGGTAACTTCATCTAAATTCCTTGTAGAGGGAAGGGGTAAAAGCCTAGGTGGGAGGAACTTTTGAAAATAGTGTCTCTTCCCCACTCCATCTTTTGATGTTACTGATGGAAATGGTCTATGTGTGAAAAAGAAAACCTGAGAACCACTCATCTGAAATATCTGAACACACAACCAGATGATACAGATAGTTTCAGGAGATACGGGAACTGCTACCATTAAGCTCACCTCCAGTACAATTCCACTATATAGAGACGGGATGCCTCCTAGGGTGTGGCTTGAACCGCTGTATCCTGTACCTGAGTTTAAGTGAAAGTGAAAAGTGAGAGTGAAGTCGCTCAATCATGTCCGACTGTTTGGGACCCCATAGACTGTAGCCTTCCAGGCTCCTCTGTCCATGGGATTTTCCAGGCAAGAGTACTGGAGTGGATTGCCATTTCCTTCTCCAGGGGATCTTCCCAACCCAGGGCTTGAATCCAGGTCTCTCACATTGTAGACAGACGCTTTACCATCTGAGCCCCCAGGGAAGTACCTGAGTTTAGGTAATAACAACTCCTGTGAGGGCGTGAGTCAGCTGCGTTGCTTTCCAGTGTCACCAAGACTACATACATGACTAAACCACAATTATCACAGAGATCAGAAAAGTTTTATCAAGATGCACGTGAACATCAGCATGAAGACTGATGCAGTTAACGACCACTTCACCCTTTTTATTCATATATTGAAAGAAATGTTAACTCTTCTAGAGAAGAAATGTGCTCTGATACTTCTGAAGTACATCCTATGATAAATTATATTTCACTTCAGCACAGTAAAGCATCAGTTTTTAAGCCCCAAAAGACATCTTGTGTGGATGCTTTGCTTTCTTTGAATAAGCATTAGGGAGCAAAGGCATAAAACCTAAAGGGGAAGGAGTTAAGAATCCAGTAAGACAGTTATAAAGTTAAGAGAAACCTATCTTTTTGGACTGATGTTAAAGCTGAAACTCCAATACTTTGGCCACCTGATGTGAAGACCTGACTCATTTGAAGAGACCCTGATGCTGGGAAAGATTGAAGGCGGGAGGAGAAGGGGATGACAGAGGATGAGATGGTTGGATGGCATCACCGACTCAATGGACATAAGTTTGAGTGTACTCCTGGAGTTGGTGATGGACAGGGAGGCCTGGAGTGCTTCGGTCCATGGGGTTGCAAAGAGTCAGACACGACTGAGTGACGGAACTGAACTGAAGTGAATGCTGTAGATATGTGACTGCTATAACTAGTAAGAGAGTAGTGTAGCCAAAAATGCAGTATTTGGACAGGACTGCAAAAAAGAAAGCTGTTATCCTTAGAAAGTCAAATGTTTCCACCTTCTCAGGGTTACTAATGCTGTTTTCCCACAGCTTCTTGGAAAAATATCGCTGTTTTCTCTGGGCTCTTTCCAGGTGCTTTATTGAGAGAGCAAAATGGAGGAAGAGGAAAATACCATAAACAACTTCACTGTGGAAGGATGGGAAATGCTGACCTCAATCTGCTTCTGTTCTTTCTGTATAAAATTCTCATATGCGTAATTGCAGAGGAAGAAGGATAATCAGAAAATATGGCATTGGTCATTTGCTGATTGTTCTAGCACAATAATTCTCAAATATATTCATCCTTTATAGTCTAAATCAGAGCTTCTAAAACACTCTATGGTAAAGGACCAAATTTTAAAATTTCCAGTCTACTGCAAGCTTTTATAAATTACAGTAGAAATGAGTTACTGGAAAAGTAAATTTTTAAAAATATACAAAATATAAGCCCCCAAATTTTGTATTAGTGATTTCAACAGGCATAAAATACTCTGTCAAATTGCTATTAAAGTTTATAAAAGCTTATTCTCAGCTTCTGTACTTACCTTGTGGCAGATGGATAACAAACTATTCTGAACTACAGTCTGAAAAGAATTGTCTTAACCACACACCTATTCACAAACATGGGACACATATACATCACAGAAGCACACACAAGCACATCAAAGTAAAGATAAATTTCTATCCATTTAAAAAATAATTTAAATATATATATAAAATAATTGTTCTATATATTTCTTTAAAATTCACTTTATACCAAAAAAGTTGATGAGAAAGCAGCCATCTCCTACCCCACCTCTCCCCTTCAGTACCTACCCAAAGTGGCAGCTGTCTAACAATCACACCTATCAGGGGAGCTGTCATTGCCAACCTCCCGTCCCCCCAGCCTGACTTTCCTCCTGGGGCTCTCTTCTTCTCACAGCTGCTGACCTGGGTATTCCCTCTGCCTCTCTTCTATGCAGGGATACCCTTTGAGAAACACTATAATGCTGTTCAAAATATTTGCTGCTCCTGCCTTGGGGTTGATTATACTCACCCCATTGATGTCAGGCTTGGTTATGAGTTGTGACGTCCCATCCGATAGGAGGATTTTCCATCTCTGCCTTGTTAAACTCAGAAGTGACCGTGTGACTTGCTTTGGCCAATGACATGTGACATTCCAAGGTGGAAACTTGAGAGAGTTCTATCATCTCTTTTCGTTCTGCCATAAGTCTGGCAATTTCACAGATAAAGAATGCTCCGCCAGCCTGAGTCCAATTATGATGATGAAAAGGAGCAGAACTACACAACGGGCACAATGGGTGAAAAGAAATAAACCTACGCTGTAAACCATTGAGAGTTTGGCACTGTTTGTGACTGCATCAGAGCCTGAGTTGATGAATATATCTGTATTTCCTAGATCTCCTTTGTTTTATGCTCTAATTTTGACAATTTATCTTCCAGTAGCTTCCTGAGAAAGTGTCTATAACAGGCAAAGATCTAATATGTCTGAAAATAATAGAATACTGCATTTGAAATAATTTTCTCTCTGAATCAGAAAGCACGGAGACATTGCCTTCTAGTTCCCAATGATGCTGTTGGGAAGACCACTGTTATTTTTATTTCTAGTCCTTTGTGTGTATCTTCACCCACTCCCAGAGGCTTTTAATGGCTGCTCTAAAATTTCGTGGTTATGTGCTTTGTTACGGGCCTTTTTCAAGAGACCTGAGTATCTTTCAATCTTAATGCTCATGTTTTTGAAATCTAGGACGGAATCTTCAATATTTATCTTAAAATCATCTTTTTCTTTTTTAAATAAAAATTTTAGTTTCATCAAAGTTAAATATGCTCTAAGTCTGCAGAGTCAACAACCTTCTCACTGAATATTTACTGTTCCCCAGGGACAGCTACTCTGATTTTTTTTTTTAGCTAGTTCTTTGGTATTGACCTCCATATCTCTACACATATATTTAATTGTGGTAACATGATATTTCTGTTTTAGGCATTATTTATTTTCATTATGGAAATGAGGATTTATTCTCCTCCTTCTCTGCACATCCACAACATATATGCTCCTTTCACTATATATCATAACTTTAATTAGATTAATCATGAGTATTTACATTATTAGGACCTTGTATTCCAGTTAGATTTGAGTCATGTAATAACTATGATTACTTTTCCTCTCCTACCAAACTTTTTGTTTTCCCTGGAGTTAATAATTGTATTGTTCTTTTCATTTAGTTTCCTAAGCATATATTGGCAATTCAAAACTCTCTACAACTCATTTAAATTTCATCTCAGTACATTTTTACATGTCAGACTTTCTAGTTTGTTGGTTAGTTGGTTGGATAGTTTGTTGGTTTCTCTCTTTCATGCTGGACAATTCCCTTAAGTTCACTGGAGCACTCCCAAATGGAGGTCCTTTCTCCTCATTTCTCAAGAAAGAAGGATTGAATATACTTTAGTTAGCAGTTTGTTAGCTGGGTTTATAACTTTTAAATATTTGGACAAATGTTCCATAGGCCACTTTTTATGCTCTTTTCCCAGGCTCTACAAATGGCATAAAGCAGACACGGCCACTAACCCCTGAACTCTGGCTTCCTGTCGGGCAAATTTGCTTCCTTTTCATCAACACCCCTTCTGCAGGCTTAGGTATCAGCTTCCCAACTCTGCTAAGTCAGTTGCCCTTCCTCCATTCATCCTATCTTCTAAGCATGCGTTGAATTCTCTCAACTGCTGTTATCAGCTTTTCTGTTCCTTTGTCCTTGAGGGGTTGTAGAAGTATCCTATTGCTGCTGTGACAAATTATCACAAACGAAATGTCTTCAAACAACACAAGTTTATCATCTTAAAATGCTGGAGGTCTGAAGTCCGTAATCAGTCTCAGTCCGATAAAATCAAGGTGTTGGCAGGTGGCATCCCGTTAGGAAACAGAGGGAGAATCTGTTTCTTTGCCTTTTCAAGTTCCTACAGGATGTCTGCATTTGTTGGCTAGTGACCTCATCCTCTATCCTCAAAGCCAGCTGCTAAGCATCTTCCATTCTTTCTCTCTCTCTCTCTAACTCTCCTGCCTCCTTCTTTCCCTTATAAAAAGCTTTGTGAAATCACGTCCAACTCTTTGCAACCCCATGAACTATAGCCTGCCAGGCTCCTCTGTCCATGGAATTCTTCAGGCAAAAATACTAGAGGGGGCAGCCATTTCCTTCTCTAGGGGATCTTCCTGACCCAGGGGTTGAACTCAGGTCTCCTGCATTGCAGGAGGATTCTTTACCATCTGATCCACCCTGGAAGCCCTCGGGGATTACACTGGGCCCACTCAAACAATCTAAGATAATCACCATATCTCAAAATTCTTAACTTAATCACATCTGCAAAGTCCTTTTTTTTCAAATAAGACAATCCCAGGTCCCAGAAATTAAGATAGGAGTACTTATGAAGGGACTGTTATTCTGTCTATCGTAAGGGTTTACACTTTTCTTACTCCTTTAGTGTGGAGTGTCAGAAATGAGCAAAGCAAAAAATATGTGTTCAATCACCTTGTTTGATCAGGAACCCAAATAGTATGTGTACTGTTTCCAATCCCTGGGATTCTTCTCAAATCTTTTTTCAAATAGATAAAAATAACAGATAGGAATAATAATAGAAATAACCAAATATCACTGAAGCCTTTAATCTATACATGAGATTAGAACAACCTTCAGAAATTTTTCATGAATCATGAGTGTCACTGTTTGGAAGAGAATCTGGCAGAGTAGAAATGGGAAGAAAATGAATAAAAGTGGAAAACAGAACAAATGAGTAGGAAAAAAAATTTTTGAAGGAGGTGCTTATAAGATTATGAAATATACCTGACACTCAGTAATATGGGTGCTAACCACAGACTGACAGACAAGAATCAAAGATGAGAACAGAAAGGTCACATCACATATGAAAAAAAAGCTAAATTTAGAATTGGAATTTCTAAATTCAAACCCCAATTCTCAAACTTACAGTCTGATCTTGTGCAAGTCAATCAGGTGTCTTGGTTGTACAGCTGAAGCCGAAACCATCAAAAAAAGTTATCTCAATTTAAATTAGCAAACATATATGAAAGACTTCAGGGAGCCATCAATCACATTGCAGTTGGATGTTAGTTGAATCTAAAGCAGAAATCGGCACTAATTGAAAACTAGCATTATGGCAAAGTAATGATAACATAAGAACCCAACAGCTGGAAGGCAGACTAAAAGAAAATTTTCTTTCCTATTTCTAAAACAATGGACTTAAAAAAATAAACAAACAAAGAAAAAGATGGACTAACCATAAGAAAATTCACCTTAATGCATGGTCACGATTGCAGATATTCTATAGAAATACCACTTTTACTCATTATTATTATTATTTTTTACTGAACTCCTTCAGTGTGCCAAACACCCCATGCTAGGTATTAAAGTTATAGCAGTGAATAAGGAAGATGCAATCGCTGCCCTCACAGAGGTTAGTCTAGTAGGGAACCAGACAATTAAGCAAAAAATGGCAAGTAAGTGTGATAGGTGATTTCAGTTCAGTTCAGTTCAGTCGCTCAGTCGTGTCCGACTCTTTGCAACCCCATGAATCACAGCACGCCAGGACTGCCTGTCCATCACCAACTCCTGGAGTTCACTCAGACTCACGTCCATCGAGTCAGTGATGCCATCCAGCCATCTCATCCTCTATCTTTCCCTTCTCCTCTTGCCCCCAATCCCTCCCAGCATCATGGGAACCAAAACATGGACTTCAGGCAGTGAAATCAGACTAGGGTGCAAGTCTGAGGTAGGGGGTTAAGTACCGTGCTCAGAGTTCATGACATACCCTTCAGAGCTCAGCCACACAGCAGGAACTAGCAAAGCAAAAATGAAAGGGGATGGTTAGACAGAGGGTGCCAAGGAGCCTACTCCTTCACCTAGGAAGACTGACAAGGTATTTTGGAAACTTTTTAGCCTAATTCTTGTGTCATGTATGAAATGGTGACAGGACCACTATGAGAGTAAAGTGCTTGTATTACTATGATGCTATCAGACTCACACTAATGAAATAATAATTACTTTGCTTTCTTCTCAGAGTAAATTCCCTCCCCTACTGCTCACTCTACAACCAGGCAGTGGAGCACAGTGGTTAAGAGTGCCACTGTGGGATCCGTTTGCCAGATCTGGAAATCAGGCTCTGGAATCAGGTTGCCAGCTTTGGGTTCACATTCTCACTCTTGCCGCTTGCTAGCTCTAAGACCTTGGAGAGGTTATTTTCTTCATCCCTTTAGGCTTCAGCTTACTTATGTACAAAATGTTCCTAATGTTACTATTTTCCTCATTAAGTTATTATGAGGATTAAGTTAGTTAACAAGTCAAAAGTGTTTAAAACAGTGCCCAGGCCAAAGTAAGAACTCAATAAATCTTCACTTATTGCTGCTACCAGTTTTATTTGCCAACCACTGGCCTTTTGTAATTTCCAGGAGGATAAGAGGTCAGTTGATTTTGTTTACATGGCATTGCTTTCAGTCACAAGGAAGACAAGAATGCAGCAAGACTACTAGCTTACCAACTGGTCCTCAAAATAGAAATAAGACGCAACCAGAATCTTGTTGATCAGTTCTTCGGTTCTGACTCTGAACGTGGGAAGATCAGAAAGCTTCAAAGAGGTCTTCGTCTCTTTCAGGTTATATAGAACTAAGACAGAGATGGCAGAGAGTGTGACCATGCTGAAATCAGGTCCCATAAGAAGGCAGTACTTTGGTGGACTCTTATGATTCAGGCTGTAAAACAGAAACAATATTTATAGATGCATTTAGAGACTATCAAGCTAAGGGAGACCTGTTTATGCAAACCAATGCCAGGAGATTAAGTCCAAAATTTCAACTGCATTCACTCATGAAACATTTGAATGGCAGCTATGTATAAAATACTGTTCTAAATGTTAAGAATATAGCAGTCAAAAAAGAGACGAAAGTCCCTGCAAACATATTAAATGAGCTAAGTATATATCATACCAGAAAGTCACAGGTGCCATGGAGAATAATAAAGTACCAGAAGGAGACAGAGAGAGCAAAAGAGCAAAGGTGGGGTGTGGGGTGAACAATTTTCATCAGGGTAATAAGGGAAGGCCTCACGGAAATGGGGACGTTTAAGCAAAGACCTGAGGAGGTGAGAAGGACATGGAAACGTCTCAAAGGAGCATCCTGACCAGAAAGAACAGCAAATTTGAGTCCCTGAGGAGAATGTGTCCAAAGTGTTGAGGAACAGCAAGGTGGTCAATGGGCCTGAGCAGTGAAAGGTCGGGTGAGAAGAGCAGGAAGTGGATCAGAAAGGAAATGGGGTCTTGTAAGCCTAACTGTAAGAATCACAGCCTTTTCAGAGTGAGGTGGGAGCTACTAGATAGCTTTGAACAGAATCATAGTTTAAAAGGATCACCCTGGCTGCTGGGCTGAGAAGAGAATGAAGGCTAATGGAGGCTGATATGAAATCCTGATTGAAGGTAACGGCAGCTTGGACCAAGGCGGTATCAGTGAGGATGGGAGAATTAGTCACATATTTTGAAGAAACAGCAGCAGGATTTGATGACAGATTGGATGTGGGGTGTAAAAGAGTTGCTGAGTAAGCCTCAGCAGTGGAAATGATGGAGTTACCATTAACCGGGACAGAGAAGGTTTTAAGTATAGAAGGTTTTTGAGCAGAGGAGAGATCAGATCAGGAGTTTAGTTTTAGTATAATAAAATGGAAAGGTCTATTAAACATCCAAGGTTTCCTTGGTAGTTCAACTGGTAAAGAATCCACCTGCAATGCAGGAGACCCCGGTTCAATTCCTGGGTCAGGAAGATCCACTGGAGAAGGGATAGGCTACACATTTCAGTATTCTGACATGGAGAATTCCATGGACTGTATAGACAGTCCATGGGGTTGCAGAGTCAGACACGACTGAGCGACTCTCACTTTTCAGAGGTCTATTAAATATCCTTGGATACACAAGTCCTACTCTGAGACTGGGGAGTTGTGAGCATATTTATATCTGATGCCATAACACTTAATGAGGTACTGAGGGAGAGAGCATGAACCAGAAGAGGTGCAAGGTCAGAGACCAATAGTAAGAGGTCAGTGAGCAAAAGAGATTGAGAACAATGACTAGTAATGCATCTTGAATATCAGAGGAGAGTAAAGTGCCCTGTAATACTGAAGAAACAAGTGTAACAAGTGAAGTTACATGGGCGGTTGTGATTAACTGTGTCAAATGCTGTTGATAAGTCAACTGAAAAGACTGAGAACAGGCCATTGGATTAAGTAACATGGAGAGCAGTTTTGGTGGAATTCTGAAGGCAAGAGCTAGTTGGAGTGAATTTAACAGAAAATGTGAGAAAGGAACTGGGATGGTAAATACAGAACTCTTTCAGGGATACTCACTGTAAAGAGCAAAAAAAAAAAAAAAAAAGGGACAGTAGCTAGAGGAGAAAGTAGAAATAGAGAGTTTTGTTGTTGTTATTGTTGAAGATTAATTTTAAGACGCAAAATATTAATTTACACTGTTTTTCAGTTGCTAAGCCATGTCTGACTTTTTGTGACCCCATGAACTGCAGCATGCCAGGCTTCTCTGTCCATCATTATTTCCCTGAGTTTCTTCAAACTCATGCCCATTGAGTCAGTGATGCCATCCAACCATCTCATCCTCTGTCACCCCCTTCTCCACTTGCCCTCAATTTTTCCCAGCATCAGGGTCTTTATCAATGAATGAGTCAGCTCTTCGAATTAGGTGGCCAAAGTATTAGAGCTTCAGCTTCAGCATCAGTCCTTCAAATCTACCTTATCTAACTTATGTAGGGAACTATAACTGGTAAACAGAACACAAACAGATGTAACTGATCAGTGCCTTCTCCTCTCTGTTGGAAAACTGTTGGGAAAGTCCAATTAAAGTCACAAGACTAATTCATGGGCATGGACAATAGCTCCACCTTACCACTGTTTCCAATTATTAAGACTCTCCAGCATCCATCTACACTGCAGGAAAAGTACTGCTAAGTACATCAGATGCTTTAATCAGCTGGGCAGGGTACCTCTCCTGTGACCAGTGCTGGAGAAACTCTAACCATTCTAATCATTCCTTCATTCAAGAAACATTACTGAGCGCCTGCTATATGCCAATTACTAGGGATACAAGTCCAACAAAACGTAACATTGCCTTTAGGAAGTTCATGGTTCAATAAAGGATGCAGACAAGCAAGGAAATCAAACCAGTCAATCCGGAAGGAAATCAACTCTGAATATTCATTGGAAGGATTGATGCTGAAGCTCCAATACTTTGGCACCTGATTCGAAAAGTCATCTCACTGGAAAACCCTGATGCCTGGAAAGACTGAAGGCCAAAGGAGAAGGGAGTGGGAGAGGATGAGATGGTTAGATATGTAATGTTAGATGTTTAGATATGTTAGAACTATTTAGTGACTGAACCACAACTAAATAAATAGTTCTCATTTAATGGTAAAAGAGGTATGTGTACATGTAAGAGACAAACTTTGAATTAAATAGTTAACTGCTTAGTATGGGGACATCTAGGTCATTTCTTTATAGATAAGCTTCCCTGCTAAGTCACTTCAGTCGTGTTCACTCTGTGCAACCCCATAGACAGAAGCCCACCAGGCTCCCGTGTCCCTGGGATTCTCCAGGCAAGAACACTGGAGTGGGTTGCTATTTCCTTCTCCAGTGCATGAAAGTGAAAAGTGAAAGTGAAGTCGCTCAGTCGCGTCCGACTCTTAGCGACCCCATGGACTACAGCCTACCAGGCTCCTCCATTCATGGGATTTTCCAGGCAAGAGTACTGGAGTGGGGTGCCATTTGCCTTCCCTGGGGGCTTACAAATCCACCTACCAATGCAGGAGACATGGGTTCAATCTCTGGGTCAGGAAGATCTTCTGGAGAAGGCAATGGCAACTCGCTCCAGTATTCTTGCCTGGGAAATTCCATGGACAGAGGAGCCTGTCTTCTGTTCATGTGATGACAAAAGAGTCAGACTAAACAACAACAATGGTTCAAGTGTTTGACATCCATCAGTGAACAAAACAAAGACACTCCTATTTAGAATGTGTATATCAGCAGGGGAACCAATACACAATGAACATAAAAAGTAGTAAAACAGACAGTGTATCTGAAGATAATGACTGCTATAGGGAAAAATAGGGGTGGCTGAGGTAGGTGTCAAATTGTAATTTTAAACAGTATGAGCAAGGCCTCAGTGAGAAAGTGGCCATTGGGGCAAAGACCTGAAGGAGGTGAGGGAGTCAGCTATCTTCAAATTTAGAAAAAACATTTTAAGCACTGAAACAGACCCAAGGTGCTAAGGTAGAAGCGTAGCTGGTGTGTGGCAGGGGGAGAAGTAGGGAAACTTCTTAAGTAATTGCAGTAATCCAGGCAAGAGATGAAGGTACTGCAGATCCAGGTCACCTGTACCTGCAGTGGAGGTAGTAGTCAGTTTTTGGATATATTTTGAAGGTACAGCCAATAGAATTATCTACAAGAATAGATGTGGAATAAGAGAGAAAAGAAGGTATTAAGAATCATTCCAAGATTTCTAACCTCAGCAACTAAGATGGAAAATGCTGCAGGTGCAGATGTGAGGGGGAAATCAGCTCAGTGTTGGACATATTGAGCTTTAGATGTCTATTAGACACCTCTGTAGCACCTAAGATCCTCTTGGCCTTCTTGCCTGTGGGACGATTTGCAACTTATTTTGTCCCTATTGCCATGGCCACCCAATCTCAGGCAGTAACCACCCAATAGTGCTTTGCCTCATGCTCAGGCCCCACGTCTCACACAAAGGTCTGCTTGGTGCCCACACAAAACATAACTGTGTATATGTTCCAGAGGAGGATAGTGTTAGCATTTTTTGATTGAATCTTAACCTTCTCTCCTGACTCACTTCTTTTCCCTACCCTCATTTCCCCAGGACGGTACTCCCTAATAAGATAGGAGCACAGAAGCCTCTGCCTCAGATTCTGTTTTCTGGGAGAACCAAGGCTAAGACAACATCCTAAGACAACAGCGAAGGCATGAGTGGATAGCTGTTGGGAGTATGGAGTCTGGAGTTTGGGAGAGTGATTTGGGGAAAAGATATAATTTTGAGAGTTAATCAGCATAGGTGTTGTATTTGCAATCACAAGACAGGATGAGGGCATAAACGAGTGAACAAAAAAGATAAATAGCAGATACTGGAGAAGTTGACGATTTTATTCTAGTATCTTTGAAAGCAGTACTTTTGAGAGCAGAAACAACCTTTTATTCATTGCTATAGCTCCAGTTTTATAGTACAGGGCACAAAGTAGGTGCTCAACAGTTATTTTTAGAATAAACAAAATAGGTCATCATGGCCCTCGAGTTAGATAGAAAAACAAACTAAGTCACGAGAGGTGATGAACTAAAACAAGCAGGATTCATGGAACTTGAGTTCACAGTGAGGGTAAAAATTAGGTTCAACAGCGGAAGCAAGAGAGAAAAATAACAGGAAAAGGAAGTGGTGGTTAGAAAAAAAGTGCTCAGATACCACTTTCTCCTTGAAGCCTTTTACAATCATCTCATCTGCCTTATTCTAAGTCCACTTGCACCCATGTGCTCTTCTCTTTCATTAACCCTGTTTTCCAATTGAAAAATTAAGTCATGAATGGGAGTAGCTTTCAAGTCCCAGAGATAAAAATGGATGCTAAAGTTGGATGATTCTAGTTCATTTCTATGGTTTATGGATATGCAAATACATGAAATTAGAAGACTACATTTCAAATCTGAAGTATATCCAAAGTGTTTAGTAAAATAACATGCACTTGAATGACTGGATGACTGAATGAATAAGTGAATTAACGAGGTCAGGTAAGAACAGAGGTCAGGGGAGCTGACATCAAGGACAAAATACAATTGAATGATTGTTGGAGGCTCACCGATCTGACCATAGGGCAGAGGTGAATCAGGGAAGTGGGGCTGCAGTTAAAAAGCACCTAGGAAGTTAGCAAAGCAACTAAGACATGAAGAGGTAGGGCCTAAGTGAGTTCACAGTGCGAACAGAAAAGGAGAATGCAGGGAAATTTTAAAATTAAAAATTACCATAGTTGTTGAGTCGTAAGTATAGGCTATGAGTAACTTTATGACCCCATGGACTGTAGCCTGCCAGGCTCCTCTGTCCATGGGATTCTCCAGGCAAGAATACTGGAGTGGGTTGCCATTCCTTTCTCCAAGGGATCTTCTGGACCCAGGGATCCAAACCCAGGTTCTCCCACATTGCAGGCAGATACTTTACCATCTGAGCCACCTGGGAAGCCCCAAATAATCCCAATATTTTGGTATCATGTATAGTGCCAGGGTAAGAAGAACAAGAAGGTAAGCTACATTTTGAAAGTGTATTTGACACAAAGATGAGATATATAAATAAATCTAATAATGGGCAACATTTTAATTGACACTTGTTACATGTCATTGTGCCAAGTACACTTTCCATGAATGATCTCATTTAATTACCATAAGTCAGTCATGTCTGACTCTTAGGGACCCCATGGACTGCAGCCTATCAGGCTCCTCTGTCCATGGGATTTTCCAGGCAATAGTACTGGAGTGGATTGCCATTTCCTTCTCTTCGGGATCTTCCCGACCCAGGGATCGAACCCGGGTCTCCTGCATTGTAAACAGACAGTTAACCGCCTGAGCCACCATTTCACTGATGGGAAAACTGAGGTGCAGGAGGGAAGACCATGCCCAAAGTCACACAGCTGAACCAGGATTTGAATCCTAAAATATTAAGAAATTTTGCCATGACCACAGAGATATTATTTGTTCAATAAATACTTGATGAACACCACTGCATTGTGCTGAGGATGGGAGGAGAGAAACTCTGGTGGCAAACGAGGCACACTTGGTCACTACCTGCACAGAATTACATGGACAGTAAACAAATAATTCCAAGAATGATGAATCAGGAAAGTGCTAAGTTACAATTAGGTAGGAGGAGTGGGTGACAGAAAAGAATTTTCAAGGAAAGGGAATAGCATGTATAAATACCTTGAGGTGAGAGCCTACAGTAGAGAACAAGAGAAAAGAGTCTGGAAAAATAAAAGACATGGCTGGAGTGCAGATAGCTAGAGAAATCATTGGCGAGGCTGAGAACACAAGCCTGGATAACGGAGGGCCTGGCCTTCAAGATAAGGACTCAGATTGTGTTCAGTAAACAAAGGGAAGGACTGAAGGAATTCAATCAGGGTAGTGACTTGATCAGATTTGTATTTGTTAAAAATTACTCTGGCTGCAGTATGGCAAATGGATTGGAATGAGCCAAGACCAGTTTTGTAGGACCTAGATGCTAGTTGCTCAGAACTTCCAGCAAGAGGTGAAGTTAGCTTAGAGTGGGATGGAAATGTGGTCATAAGAACAGAGAGAAGCCACAAATCCTATTCTTTCAAGGTAGGTCTAGGTGATTCTGATGTGTGTTAGAGGTTTCTTAGGTTTCTGAACTAAGTAGATGGATAGGATTTCCTTTACTGAACCAAGGGCTATTAGGAAGAGGGGTTTGGCACACCCAAGTCATCCAGATGAAAGTGTAGCAAAAGCACTTGGAAATATGAATCTAGAGTTCAAGAGCAAGATCTAGGCTTGAGCTCTGAGCTGGAGTCTTTTGCATATGGTATCTGAAGGGAACAGAAGAGGAGGAGACCACCTAGGAAAGCATATACGGTGGGACTCCAGAAGCAGGTGAAGCTCAACAGGATTCCAGTATTTAACAGTTGGCTAGAGGAGAAGCGGGTTGTTAAAGAACCAGAGAGTTAAGAGGAAAACAAGAGTTTAAGAGCATATGTGGATGAGGGTGTGGGCAATAGTAAGATGCCAGAACAAGGTCTTGTAAGCAGAGGCCTGAAGCTTGTCTGTGACAATTCAGAGCTGCTCCAGGTGTGTGGTAAGAACAGAAACTAGACTAGAGAGGGCTGAGGAGTGAGTCATGAGAGAATGTCCATGTGGTAAGACATGGAGAGGGACTTAAAGACAGAAATCTAGGCGTGAGAGATTTGGTGGTGGTTTAGTTGCTAAGTCGCGTCCGACTCTTGTGACCCCATGGACTGTAGCCTGCCAGGTTTCTCTGTCCGTGGGATTATCAAGGCAAGAATACTGAAGCGGGCTGCCATTTCCTTCTCCAGGGGAGAGAGACTTAAGGCTGTTCAAATACTAGACAGAAACGCCAGTAGAGGAAGAAAGGTTGAAAATAACGGAAGGAAAGGAGGTTATTCTTCAGCCCAAGGAGAAAGCAGGAGGAGATCTACAGTACTAGGCTACAGTACCGGGCTAGGGAACTCTTTCAACAGCAAGTCAGTATGGGGCGGAGCTCTGACTTGGACCCTCTCCGCTTCCTAAGACACATTTGCTTTAAGCATGCCTGCTAAGTTGCTTCACTCGTGTCTGACTCTTTGCAACCCCATGGGCTCTTGCCCTCCAGGCTCCTCTGTCATGGGATTCTCCAGGCAAGAATATTGGAGTGGGTTGCCATTTCCTTCTCCAGAGCTTTAAGCGACTGAAAGTGAATTACAACAGACCTGAAAGACCGGGAGAGAGCATTGCCGAGTTAAATAAAAAGGATAATGATAAAGTCAGCATGGAGTCTCGGGTGACCTCTCAAGGGGCAAGATCAGCAGCTTCCAAGCAACGGAAGTCGTACTGAGGGTTCGGATGGGGGAGTGGGTGGTGAAGAAAAGGGGGCAGCGGCTGCAGTAGGAAACTGTGAAAAAGAAAGTAATACAGGATGGTTCCCCCTCCACCGCCCCCCCCCCCCAAAAAAGGCGGGCAAGTAAGGGGGGTTAGGGGAAGACACTTCGAAAGTGCAAAAGAGCAACCTCGGTCAGGGCAGGTCATGGCTCGGAGGCCGAAGGTGTGCCCCACGGGCCTGGCCTTCCTCGCTGCCCGGCTAAACTCCGCCAGCTGCCCGGAGTCCCAGGGCCTCCGTGCCCCGAAATTGAACGGTCCCGCCGGCGCCCGCCAGGTTTCTCTGCGGATTCTCAGAGCGGAGCCTCCCGGCCTGCCCAGAAAGGCGGAAAACCCTTCCCACAGGGGCCCACGACGCCCCCGGGCCGCGCCGAGGCCTAGCATCCCAGCGGCCCAGGCCTCGGGGAACCGCAGAGCTGCAGCAGGCCTTCCTCCCCGGCTCCGCACGGCTTCCGCGCTCAGCCGCGGCCCCGACCCGGTGGCGCGTCTTTCTGGTCCCTGCAGCTTTTGAAAGTTCCCGGGGCCGGCGGCGCTCTGGGGCCCAGGCCCGTGACGCTGCAGCCGCCCTAGAGCCCGCCGCTTACAGCCGCAAGGGCAGCCCGCGCGGGGGTTTCCATCGAACCGTCCACACCCTTCGGGAATTCCCCACCACGCCACACACAAACCCCAATTCTTCCTGCAAATTTCCGCCGCCGGTTTGAAACCGTCGATACGCGGCGAGGGCAGCGGGGGTGCGTAGACAGACCCCGCTCTTCCCCACCCCTGGGTCCCAGCCCACCGCCTCTTTCCCTCTCCCGGAGGAACCCCTCCGCCGCGCCCGAAGGAACACGAAGGTCTTCGGCAACTTCCGCCTCCAGCGCGGAGGGCGGGGCCGCTCGAGCTCCTCCGGGCCGAGCTCGGCTTTTTCCGTGCGCGGCCGCTGCGCACTCGGCACTGGGCGGCGCTGGCTGGCTCCCTGGCTGCGAGTCCTCAGTCGGCGGCGGCTGCTGCTGCCTGTGGCCCGGGCGGCTGGGAGAAGCGGAGTGTTGGTGAGTGACGCGGCGGAGGTGTAGTTTGACGCGGTGTGTTACGTGGGGGAGAGAATAAAACTCCAGCGAGATCCGGGCCGCGAACGAAAGCAGTGACGGAGGAGCTTGTACCACCGGTAAGAGGAGCAGGAGGAGGAGGCAGGAGCCGGAGAGAGCCGGGGGGACGGAGGGGGGACGGGGAGGCGCCGGACACCCGCGCTCGGGGCCTTCCCCTCGCAGGAGGGGCCGCGGTAAAGATGGAGCCTCCGCCCGAGCCCCACACCATCGCCGCCGCTCGCAGCGAACAAAGAATAATGGCGGCGGACTGGAGCCAGCGGCGGCCGGGGCGGCAGCGACTCTGCCTGCAGCCAGCGGCGGCGCTCATGGCGGGGGGCGGCGGGCGGCGGGCGGGGTGGGAGCCGGCGGCCGGGGGTGTGTGCGGGCGGGCGGCCGGCCGCGGCGAGCTGGCGCCCGCGTTCCCGCCGCCACCGGGCCGGGCGCGGAGCCGGGAGCCCGGAGCCGCCCCGGGGGAGGCCGCCCGCCGGCCCGGCCGGCGCTGCCCCCTGTGCCGCCTGCCCGGCCCCCGCCGACAGTCTCGCCCCCCGACCCGGCCCGCAGTCCGCCGGGGCAGCGCCGCCGGGGTGCCCGCGGGGGGTGGAGGAGGAAGAAGGCGACAGTTAAGGGCAGAGGAGGTGAAGGTGCCTGCCTTCCCGGTAGCCTCCGTGTCTGCCATGCCCGCCTAGCGAGGGGAAGCGGTGCTCAGTCTGACCTACTCTCCTCTCCTCTCTTTGTGCAATAAAGTTCGAAACCCAAGGTTTTCCTCTCGTCCTGTATTTTATTCACGCCCTTTCCCCCCGCTCCCGCCCCATTGGGAAAATGCTGTTTTCTGTGCTTTTCTGCTTACATGAGGTAATGAGAACTCGCGCTTTTTAAAATAATTTTTGACTCTTTCCCTCACCCTCTTTTTTTTTTTTTTTAAATCAGTAGTCATGGAAATGCATTCTTTGGAGGAGGAAGGGGTGCTAAGAAAAATACATTTGTAATTAAAAACCTATTGGGATCTTGTAAAAGGGAAGCTGATGTTTGAAAACAGTTTCGGTTTTAACCCTTTTCAATAAGGTAATCACTTGAGAGCTATCATTCTGAAACACTTCGTTGAAACGAGTATTAGCGATGTACTTTTGTTTCACATCACCTTGGCGGGGGGCAGCCGTGGTGTTGGGTCCTTTGGATCTCCCCTCGCACCCCGACCATATTTCTCACATCTTTCTTAAACACGAGATTGGTTAACCCTAATTCTAAAAATAGCCATTTAAAAGTATCCATTATTTGCCTCGCCCGTAGTAGGTAACCCTAGCCCCAGACCCACAATAATTTAAGCCACAAGGTTTATTTTTTTCTTGCCCTATTGGGGAAAACGGACAGCAGAAAAATCATTGACACATCAAAAATTAAAAGACAGTTTTTAAAGGACCATGGGATGTGACCTATTTAAGTTTCTCTTACCTTCTTCAGAAGTTAAACTTTCATGCTAGCGTTAGCTTTCATCAGTTCTGCCTTCTAAAGGTTTAATATAAAATACTTTTGGTTGCCAGTTGTTGAAATCTTTTACATTCATTTCCTGATTTAAATATAAAGCCAAAACGGTTATTTTAGGTGATGCAAAAGGTTCTTTTTAAAATACTTCCCTGTCTCATGGTATGATAGAATGGTGATTGATACAAAGTTTCTTGTTAGGAATAAATACTGTTAGTAGGAGCATTGTCTTCTGATATTCTTTATCCAAGTCACTTTTCCAAAACCTCCTTGCTGTATTACTAGTATTAAAAAAGAAAACACATTGGCCATTTTTCATTGCCAAGAAATTTAATTAAGATGAAATAAACAGTATTTTTCCGTTAAGGGTTGGGAAGATGATTTTATTTCCAAACACTGAGGAAATTATGGTCTTGATGATGCCATAGATTACTGGTTTTCCTTAAGGATTTTCTGCAAACCAGCATAAGTTGAACAGAAGTTCTTTGCCCTTACAGATACTATCTGACAATGACGCTTCCTTTGTTGAATTTTTTTTTAAAGTTATGATAGTTTTTTTCTTTTGTTTCATCCAAAAGATCTTTTAAATTTTTTAATTATAAATTCATAATCTAATTCTTACCAGTCTCAGGTGAAACTTCGTAAACTTTTGTAATCATTAATATTTGGATATTTTTTTGTAACATGTTACTAAGTTATACTCTACCCCCTCCCAGGGATCAGCAGAAATTACAGTTAAATCTGCTTGAACCTTTTTTTAATGGACGTGTATTCAGAAAGCCAGTGAGTCTTTAATAGAAATTAACTGAAAACTATTAAAAGGGCATTTCTTATGGAATATAAAACTCCAGTGTAACTCCTTTTGAATCATTTTTTTTTCTCCCCCAAAGAAGAGCCTAAGGAAACTTATTCATAAAATGGCACCTTTTTCTGCTTTCTGAAATTCATTTTCATGATTAGATCTGATTAATAGACATTTTTGTTTCTTTATAGAGACGTACTTTTATTTTTCATTCTAAGACACTGAGTTTTATTTGGGGGGATATAATATGGCTACAGTAAAAGCAGGTATATAGCCCTCACTTCACCTCATTTTAAAAATTCTTTTCCTTTATTTACACAGAAAAAAATTCTTGTACTCATTCATACAGTGTATCAGTGAAATTTGTAATTTCATTTATTCTGTAAATGTCTTATCAGACATGGTTATGTGGACTTGTTTATAGCCAGCCTGTGATACAATCTTACAAGCGTATCTTTCTTGATACATAGTGTCACTTCAAGTGATGGCTTCTTTATTGACTAGTTAGAGCTCAAATCTGAGTTTAAGGATAGTAGTCAGAGAATGAGAAAAAGAAAATGAAAGGATTTTTTTTCTTCTTACTCAAGTAAGAACACATTTCTACATTATCACTTGAAACACAGTTTATGGCGCTGAGTCCGAAGAGACTGAAGTGACTTAGCAACAGTAGCAGCAAACAGTAGTATTTACTGTGATAGAGAAGGTAGTTAGTGGAAAAAGCACTGGGTTTGGGAATCACAGGCCAGTTTGAATCCTGCTGTTGCCACTATTATCCTGTGCCTACCCTCAAGGAATTTTGTGACCAACATGAAGTTTCTTGATCTTTCTCAGTCTTTGTTTCTTTATCTGTTAGAATAATGCCAGCTACTTTTAGTGTTGTCAGGTAATTATAAAGTACTTCCTTGGGGATTAAATTTATTTTTAAGTTTTATTTTAACTTCCTAGCTGTGGAACCTTGGGCAGATTTCTTCTCTGTACTTCTCATTTTCCTTGATCTTAAGTAAACAGTTATCTAACTCAGACACATGTGGGAATTAAATGAGTTAATACATATTAAACTCTAGGCATGTCACAAGTGGTCAACAAATGTTTCCTTTATGTTTTAAATTATCCTTCATCATTATTGTTACTGTGTTTTAATTCACTAGGCCAGAAGCTGCAGCAAATCCAAAGATGGATTACACTGTCATATCTCTCTACCCTCAAGGAACTATTGGGGACATGATGACTAATAAGGCAGAATATATGCCATAAGAAAGCAGTCAAAAGGAAAGAGAGATCACACTTGATGAAGATGGAAGAAAAGAGGATTATACTTTTGTATTTCCAGTTTTTATTTTTTAATAAGTAATTCTTTTAGATAGTCCATAATTCAGAACACATAAAATGTCATACAGCAGAAGGTCATGTTTTTGCCCCCACCCTCCAATCACCCAGGTGTTAGCAGTTTCTCTTTTGTCCTTTCAGAGGTACTCTATCCATGTACAAACCAGTATGTATGTACTCTCCTGCCACATCCCCTTTTTTATTTGAATGGTAGTATGCTGTGTACACTCCTATATCTCGGCAGTTTTCACTTAACACGGCTTAGCATTGGGGTTGTGTCAGTACGTAAAGACCTTCATTCTTTTCATTATCAGGCACTTTATCATCTGGATATACCTTTGTTTATTGACTAGTTAGTGTGTTGATTTTATTTTTAACTCTCATGGCTTTTTAAAGGAAATCTGTTATTACGCCTTTATTTCTTTAAATGAAAGATTTCATTTGAATGAGAGATAGCAAGTTATTTAAACTCCCTCAATTATCTTCAGTTTCGGGGGTTTTTTTTAAGTTTTATTAAAATATTTGAGATGTACATGAATAGGGAAGCAAGCTGTATAAGAATTAACTCTCAAAGTAAATTTAGTCTGTATTTAACGTCTTTGTTGTGGTCCTTAGAGCCCTCAACAGACTCTTCCTTTTATTATTTCCGCCAATAAAAGTCTATAGTTTTCTCTTTAAATGAGAAAGAACATCTTACATAGTCTAGATCTTTTTTTAAGTAGACCATTCTCATGGGATGCGATTACCCAGTAATCTTGATTACTGTACTAGCTTTCTCCGAGTTAATTTTTTACACACTCATTAACTTATTTTTTTTGATGATTTTCTAATATTTCTTGGTGTAGTTATCAGTGAGTTTTATATTTGATACCTAAATAAACAGTTTCACCTATATGATTTTCTATTGAGATTTTTCTTCTTAGATGAATTTTTTTTTCTTTTACTGTGGAAATCCTTGGCCAAGTTATTACTTGGCCCAAGTAATAACTCCTTTCAACAAAAGCACAAAAGAAAAGTTTCAATGCTCTCTTTTTCTTTTTTTCGACCTTCTAAGCAGCATTTAACTATTTGTACATTTTAAATATACATCTGTTAGTATATTTATCTTTAAAATACACATGCTATAAGGTCTTTAAGTTGATTAAACTTAGAAAATGATAACTAATAATCTAGCAGCAGGGACGCAGAAAGCTCTCTTATCTTTTGAAAAAACAAATCATTAAATGAAGCTGTTTTGGTGATCTCATTCTTTGTATGCTTAACTTGACATATTAAAGCTTTTAATGTAAGAATATTGTCTTATTTTGAGGATTTACTAGTATTATATAAAATACTAATACATGCCAATTTTACCCACTCAATGACTAAAATGTTTACAAAGCACTTATAGATTGGTAGGGGTCGGGAGTGGATAATTGAAATTTGTCAAGACAGGAAAATTTTCCTCTGGAACATATCTGGGGGCTACCAGGGAATTAAATGATTTCTCACAGTCTCATTGTATCGGTGAATTGCCTTTTGGATTGGAGGTAAAGATCGTGAACTAAAACAACAAACTGATGCTGTGAAAATGGCTACTTGTTTTCCTCTGCCAATTTAATAAATGTGCTAACTCAGTCATTATAAGTGCTTAGTCTTGGTCAACTTTTTGAAGTTACAAGAAGTATGGTTCTAAATTTATACTATCAAATCTGTAAATGTAGATTTTTGAGACATATTTGAAACACATTTGTTTCTCTTCTGACTCAGTATGCTCCCTTAGTATATACAAACTCTTTGTCTTGTGTTTTGCTTTGCATTTTTCTCTTTGCTTAGCTCTGCCAGTCCTGATCCTGTACAGATGTGTTTCATTATTTTACCTAGTTTTGCTTACCTGTCTCCTCTGTTACCAGTAAGAAGATGGGGCAAAGATTTCTGGTGTTAATTACAGCAGATAAGTAGATGACAGTATTTTACATAACCAGTGATGAAAAATTACCTTTATGTATTTAATCAATTACATGAATCACAGTTTAAGAATAGTACCCCTCGTTAAACTTTTAAATACCTGAGTTGCTTTTCCTCAGGGTTGAGGTAAGATTAGTAAAGTTTAGTTTACCATAAGTGAAATGGGCTGTCTGAACAAATTCTTCCTGGTTGGATTTATCTAGAATCTCTGAATATTCTATCACTCATCAAGGTTTAGAGAGTAAGAAGTTTGAGGCATTGATGCTAACTTTTTTTACTCCTTTTGAGAAAAGTAAATACATTTGTTTGGAGAAGAGAGAATTAAGTGAGAAGTTAAAATAACTAAGTAATGACCTTGGTGTCTGAGTGGAGGATGGGCCTGAGAGTTTATACCAGTGGTATTAGAAAATGTCTACCAAAGATTACTAAATCTTGGAAACTAAGATTTCTTTCTTTAATTTTAAGTCTTTCTCTAATGAAGTGGTTATCTGTGTTTGAATTTCTGGTTGTTATTATATGACAGTATCTGTGTTAAGTTGCTTCAGTCGTGTCCAACTCTTTGTGACCCTATAGACTGTAGCCCCCAGGCTCCTCTGTCCATGGGATTCTTCAGGCAAGAATATGACAGTATAGATGTAACTAAAAATGTTTGTAATCTAAACGAAGCTGAGTAACAATTTTGAGGGGGGTTATCCCTTTTTGTGTAAGTAATTC
This sequence comes from Bos javanicus, assembly GCF_032452875.1. Classification (NCBI taxonomy): domain Eukaryota; kingdom Metazoa; phylum Chordata; class Mammalia; order Artiodactyla; family Bovidae; genus Bos; species Bos javanicus. The sequence goes on from NC_083869.1 coordinate 95,932,967, forward strand.
GCAATAGGAGATTCATAAATACCTTGTCATCGTTGAATTGAAATTTATTGCTTTTTCTGAACTCTCTACTCTTAAAAGGGCATCATATTCTTAAAATATTTATTGTTTGCTGTTACTGCCATTTATCCATCTAGTCATTCTGTGAACATTTATTGAACATCATCTTTTTCATAGTTGGTGAAATAGTCGTAAGAAAATTTAATCAAGTATTTTTAGAGATATTAAATAAACCATTGTTCTGGTTGCTATAGAAGCCTGAGTATGTGGCTTTACTGCCCTTAAGGTACTTACAGTATAATGGAGATGACAGAAACAAGTATAATAAAAAACGGTTTATATGTGGCAGAATGTCAGTTCTCACTGTCTTGAAGGACTACTGAGTTTAGAAGAAAAGGTGTTCAGTGAGGAAACTTATGAGAAGATAGTACTCAAATTGCGTACGGAAGAACTTGGAAGGTGAGACGAAGGCGAGTGTATTGTGGGCAGTGGCATGGACAACAAAAGTGAAGACATGGAAGCAGAATGAACTTGATACATTCACCTTTCTTGAGGTGAAGAAAGTGTCGTATTAAATGTAAATCCACAGTATCTAGGAGCCCTAAGTGTGAAGCAGGAAGCTTTAAATTCCATTTAAGAGGAGGAACAACATAAACAGAGCAATGGTGTGATATGACAAGCTAAAGTGTAGGTAACCGGGCTGCATACCCCCAGTCCTAGGCAACTACTAAAGTTCCCTAGGCACTTTTTGTCTCCAGTGCTGAATTCTTTTAGTGCTTAGTCGTGTCTGACTCCTTGTGGCCCCATGGACTAGCCTGCCAGGGTGCTCTGTCCATGGGATTTGGATTTCCCAGGCAAACATACCAGAGTGGGTTGCCATTTCCTTTTCCAGGGGAATCTTCCCAACCCAGGGATCGAACTCACCTTTCCTGTGTCTCTTGCATTGCAGGTGGATTCTTTACCTGCTAAGCCACTGGGGAAGCCTATTCTGAACATTGCATATAAATGGATTGCATTGTGATGAGCTTCTTTTACTTAACACAGTAAAACTGTTAGGGTTTATCCATGTTTATCAGGACTTCATTCCTTTCTGTTGCTAAATGATATTGTTTTATAGACATGCAATATTTTATTCATGAATTCATGGACATTTGAACCTTTGGGCCATTGTGAATAATGCTGCCACAAACATTCATTTATTACACATGTTGTCATTTCTCTTGGGTTTATACCTAGGAGTGGAATTGCTGGCTTATATGGTAACTATGTTAACCATTTTGAGGAACTGCCAGGCTTAGAGTGGTACCCTTTTACATTCCCACTGGTAGTGTATAAGAGTTATTTCTCTGTATCCTCAACACTTGTTTTTATTTTTCATTGTAGCCGTTGTAGTGGGTGAGACGTAGTATCTCATTGTGGTTTAGATCTGCATTTCCCTAATGACTAATGCTGTCAAGCATCTTTTTGTGTACTTATTGGCCATTTGTATATCTTGGAAGAAGTGTCTGTTCAGATCCTTTGCCCATTTTTAAATTGGGTTATTTGTCTTATTATTGAGTTGTAATAGTTGTTATTCTAGATACAAGTTTATTACCAGATATATATGATTTATGAAACTTTCTTCTATGGATTGTCTTCACTTCCTTGGCACAAAAGTTTTTAATTTTGACAATTTCCAACTCATCTTTTTTTTTTCTCTCCCTTTCATTGCTTGTGCTTTTTGTTGTCATATCTTGGACATTATAAATTCTTAATTATTATAGACATTTTCTAAATATCTCTGAAAGCCACGACTATTTAATGAAAAATATAGTACATATTTGGAATTACACCCCACTTGCTCTGATCTTCTCTTTTATCCTATGTCCAGATTCCTTAGTTTTGAGTACTGACCAAAAGAAGCAAAGGTAAATATCAAGAAATAGCAACTTTGAAACAAAGTTTAATTCAAATTTTTGTGAATTATTTGTTACTAGAGAATTTATTATGTTTGTGTGAATGTAGTGTATTACTCGTGAATGTAAAAATTCTCCTGTATTAGGGGAATTCACACTTAGCAGACTTTTACCATGGAGGCATCCCTGGTATCTTGGGCATAAGCAGTCTGCCTACAGTGTAGGAGACATGGGTTCCATTCCTAGGTCTGGAAGATCTCCTGGAGAAGAGAATGACTACCCACTCCAGTACTGTTGCCTGGATCATCCCATGGACAGAGGAGCCTGGCAGTCTACAATCCATGGGGTCGCAGAGAATTGGACACGACTGAGTGACTAACACACACACACACCATGGAGGCGGTACTAACTCCTTCATTTTTTGCAGTTGACTAAACTGACCTCTGGAGAATTTAAATTTACAAACTAGTAGAACATTTTCCCTGGGCAAGAAATAACAGTAAAGCATAGTCTTCGTCACTCTGAATATTAATAGCATAATCTCTTTGTGAAGAAAGTTTTGAAGGTTTAGCTTTATTGACGATTATTAAAATTTGTTGTTCCTCATCAATAGTTTTGGTTTATAAAAGTTCATTTACTTGAAGGAAGTATTGTAGCCAAAGTCTTGTAAAAATATTGATTTCGTTATCTTATTAATCAAGTCTGCATCAACAGAAAGGTTACCATAAATAGCCAGCTCTTGCTTTCCTTTTTTCCATAATTCATTGTTTTTCTGTCATTTCAAAAAAGTTTATGGTTTGAAATAATTATTAACTAAATACTTGTTTGGAGGGAATTTATATGTAAACTGATGGTAGGGATTAGTTTATACTTGCCTAGCTCTTTGGTAAGTTTGTGAGCCCTTTGAGAGAAAGGGTTCTTGGCTGCTTTACTCTATAGTCCCCATAGTTTTTGGCAGAACACTTATTATGTAATATGCATGAAAACTTACAATGAATGAATTCCTCTTGGAGGGTCACAGATTTGAAAAGCAGGATTAAAACCAATCCCCCTTAAGGTTTTGCACGAAAGGGACTAAAACCAATCCCCCTGAGGTTAGAGGAAGCTGACGTATATGCATATGCTTAGACAATTAGGGGCTTCCCTGGGGCTCAGACGGTAAAGAATCTGCCTGCAATGCCAGAGAACCTGGGTTCCATCCCTGGGTAGAGAAGATCCCCTGGAGAAGGAAGGGAATGGCAACCCACTCCAGTATTCTTGCCTGGAGAATTCCATGGACAAGAAGCTTGGCGGGCCACGGTCCATGGGATCGCAAATAGTCGGACACTTGTAATTGCTTAGACAGATTACAGGTTTATTTTTTAAAAGCCAAGGAAATTAGATTTGTTTTTTCGTAGCTTAAAAATAAACTTTTTTCACTGGAGTCTAAATTAATTCCGATGGTTTACTAACGCTTTTCACCTCTGAAACAGGAAAAATAGCATGAGACTATTAATCAAAGTGATTACCAGAAGTCACTATCAGGTTGATAATAAAGTACATTTACATGAAATGCTGGACTTGATTTTTCAGGATTAGAGATAAAAGATATCTAAATATGAAATGAGTCCTTATCAAAACTTTACATAAAGTCGACTGTGGTCTACATGTCATTTTTCATCTTTGTAGATTAACTATGGCTATTTTTTAAGATATAGTTCAATATATCCTTGGTGCTTTGAGTGCTCGAGATTTTTCTAGTAAGCCAAATATAATTAAAATGATTAGCATGTTGCTTAATAGTTTATGCAGTTTTGCTGCCATATATTTCTTCACTTTTTATAATATCAGAAACTAGATGTGCATAGCCCTAAACAGTCTTATAAAGTTCTTAGAAATCTCTTAACATCTGTAGTTCTCCATCTGTGAAGTCAGAGCTAAAGCCAGAATTCCTGTCTTATGACTCCTGCCATGTAACGTGTACTGTGTTACTTCGGGAAAACTGATTTTCACTCTTTGTTGTCTAGTATGTAAATAATTCACCAAGACTAGCATTTAAAATTTAGTTCAAAACAAACTGTTATAATAATAAACGTTAACTTTATACACTTTTTTTTTTAAAACACTTGGACATTCATTTTTCATTTCAATATAGTGATTTTCACATAGTCACTCAGGTTGAGTAAATGGAATAATGGGCTATAAATATTTAATCTCCAGGTATAACTTCTGTAAGTCCTTAACAGTTTTAGCCTTGAGCTAGTTTATGAAGCAGAACTTGAAATTTGAAGACAGCTTCACTCTTTACTCAACATGGAAATTGCTCTTCTAAAAGTAATTACATGTAGGAGGTGCATAATGCTTTTTTCCCTTAAAAAAAAAAAAAGCAGCTTCAAAAATCTAGTAGAATTTCATATATAGAACCTTATATAAGGTCACTTCTTTGTAAGGCTAAAGGTGGAAAAAGTTGTGAAAATGGTATCAGATGGGTGTTTGGATAGAAAGAATGGGAAGAGTTCAGTAAAGTGTTATTATGTAAAATAATGCATAGTCATAGCTGCTGCTTTGCTAAGCAACATTGTTTGTCTCTTGGTGACCAGATATGTGAAGGCTTGTTTTAGAGCCACAAGTAGTCTTACCTGAAGGAAAACAAGACAGATACATTTTGCCAGTACTTAAAAAAATAACAGTAACTGATGTGAGAAAGTACTAAAGCTTTCTTATTAAAAGATAGTATAGAATTAGTCACACTAGAATATGAGGATGGTTTATGTAGATCAAATAATAACTTTCCTAATTCATTTCAGTTAAGTACTGCCTTTGAGGACAGTTTCTTACAGAGCATACTACATATTTTAAAATAACTTATTAAAAATAGCATTCAAATGCTGTAGTAATCCGAAAACTGCAATAAATCATAACATGTAAATCTTGAACTTAAGGTGGTTTTCTGTAAGTTCAGCCCAATAAACAAAAAAATTAGAGAATTAGTTTTAATAAATAACATTGAAAAGATTCCCTTTTGTTGTATGTGTTTTTGTTTTTGTTTTTTTTTTAGGTAATGGTAGTTGAGTACTGGCAATTACTATTAATAATTTATTAAAACATATAAACACATTTTCAAGCTTTTTCTTTTGTCTCATGAGTGATTAAATTTCATCAGATTCAGATCATATAGAATTAATTTCAGATACAGCTTTTCTTCCCTTCCTCTAATACTAGACTATAGGCTAAATAAAGTATGGATTTGTATTCCAGTTAAGGGAGAAGGATCTTGGTAGGATCATAGAGAAAACTTTCTGAAAATTATGTCAGAATTTACGTAGCTTGGTAAAGTTACCAAGTTATTTTAGTTTTTCACATTGCCTATTCTGGTTCTTTCCCTAAAAACATATATATATATATATAACCTTAATTTGATGGCATCACCGACTCAATGGACGTGAGTTTGAGTGAACTCCGGGAGTTGGTGATGGACAGGGAGGCCTGGCGTGCTGCGATTCATGGGGTCGCAAAGAGTCGGACACGACTGAGCGACTGAACTGAACTAAATCAGTCTCTAATCTAATAAGGTTCTTACAGCTGGAGTTGGTACGTGTGTTGAGCGTGGAGTATACTTGTGTACGTGTGTACATACCTACACACATGTATACATATACATTACAACATTCAAATATGCTATTTTCCTATCTGGTTTCAGTGAAAGTATGCTGTATTTAATACCAAATGACTGTTATTAGCATCAGAAACCTGAAGCATTAAATTTCCAGTATTGATTGCATACATCTCAGTTCTGCTTAATAGGGCATAGAGTGAAGACAAATGAAGTATCTCAAGGTTAACAACCAAAAAGCATACAGGAGGTAAAAAGAGGAAGCAGTGCACCATAATCGTTGACTCCTGGAAAGCTAGAGTCCTTTACATAGCAGCTGAACATTTAGTTTTAATTTGCTTTATTAAATTAATCATGTGGTGGTGGTTTAGTTGCTAAGTCGTGTCCAGCTCTTGGGACCGCATGGACTGTAGCCCACCAGGCTCCTTTGTCCATGGGATTCTCAAGGCAAGAATACTGGAGTGGGTTTCCATTTCCTTCTCCGGGGGATCTTCCCAACCCAGGAGTCGAGCCTGGGTCTCCTGAATTGTAGGCAGATTCTTTACCAACTGAGCTACAAGGGAAGCTCAAATTAATCATAACACTCAGAATATTACTCTTAATCAAGACATATTAAATGTGTACAAGTAATGCTAGCAAGGCTTTCAAACAGCTGTAGTATACTAAAAAATTAACAAGTACAAAATAACTATGTAAAAAGTATTGTACATGAGCCTTAGATGTTTTTAGGTTTTCTGCAAAATATTTTTAGTAATACATTTGACTATGACAACAAACTGGTCATTTAGTTTTAAAATCATGTGCCCAAATGTGACTTTTTTCTGTGATTACTCTGGAGACTTTAAAGTCTGCTTTTGTGATTTCCTTAAATCTCTAGACTTGGTGAAAGAGTTCAGGAGTCACCCACTTGCTAGATACAAGAGCAGGTTTTTTTTTTTTCCCCCCTCGTTTATAATAAAGGTCATTTGCATTTTAAAAACCATGGCCTATATTCATATGTTCTCTTAGTTATGAATGTATTATTTATTCAGAGTCAAAATTCGTAGTTATTTCTATGAATACTGAACCTTTCATTCTAAACTGGATTACATTTGTCATAGATTTAAGGGATTAAAAAGTAAACTTGTGAGGGAGATGGATTTATTTTTCATAAACTTGAGCTAGGATGTTTAGGATCTTAAGGACCTGGGCACTTCTTAGAGTTCAAAGTATTTTAGGATAAAGAACAAGGTGAAGATTTACAGCATTCTTTGCTTTCACTTAATGGTTGTTAGTGAAAGTGATGATACAGGCTTGCTTTCTTGTTCAGTGACCTTTATTACAGAATTTGGTACTGCCAGATATTTCTCCCTGATTTGGTATAGTTCTGTATAGGTGCTGGGTAGGTGAATTTGAATGCTACCTTATCCATGAGGTATCCACTTTTATAGTATTGAAAATCCCTCAGCATCCTTCCCACCCTTATATTTTACCCAACACTTAACTGTGTTCTGATTTGTTACATGTTTTACTTGTTATACTTTCTCTCTTCTATTTCCACACACTAGAATATAAATTCCACAAAGTTTTAAAAAAAATTTATTTCTTCATCTCCAGTAACTTGAACAAGTGCCCAACATGTAAGTACTTGGATATAATGCTATAATACAAGTATACTGTATATAATGTAAGTTGTTAAAATTGAAGATCCTGTTAGTTTAAGAACAGTGAATTATTGACTTCTGGTGAGTTACCTCGGGATGTATTGCTTTACAGAGTAAAATACATTGCAACATAAAAATTCTAAACCCATTAACTTAACTTTGAGACATCATTCTCATATTCTCATTTTGCCCTAGTAGCTGCAGATTGATTAGAAATGACCATCCTTTATCTTTTATCCTTTATACACCAGCCACTGACTCACTCATTTCTCTAAAGGCCTACTGTTATTAAAGTCTTTGCTTACACCGTTTTTCTTATCAGAAAATAAATGCCCAAATTTATTAATACTGTATTTATCCTCAGTGTTTGGCATTCCACCACTCTTGACTATTGCAGCATACTGTCTTCTCAAATAGACACTTTACTGGAATGTTTATCCTAACTATATTGAAATTTTTGAATATCGTCTTGACTATGTAAAGGTACAAAAGTAATACAATCCTAGTCAGATAAATTTCTTGATACTTTCTAAGATGGAAAGAAAAAAGCTGCTCTATCCTCTTTGAAAATTAAGAAAAGGACTGTTAAACTGATAAATTTTATGTATCATATCTGAATGGTAATATTTTTATATTTGCCCAAGATTAAGAGGCTAGGCGACGTATTTTTAGTCCATCTTTGCTATGAACCGTATAGTAAAAGGAGGTAATAAATATTAAGTGGCCTGCATAATTGTGTGTGTGTGCATGCATCTTGTGTTGTCACTTCCTAAGACCAATGCATTTAAAATTGAGATAGATCTTTTTATCCATCTCTTGTTTTCAGATGAGGAAACTAGAACACAAAAAACTTAATTTTGTCCTGTGACCACTTGATGACAGCTCCAGCTTTCCATCAAATGCTAGGCTCTTTTTCAGAACAGCATTCTTTGTTTCGCTCAAGGTGAGGTGCATAATACTGCAGAATCATTCCCTTTTTGTTTTTCATGTTAAGAGATAGAACTCTGAAGACCCTTAGAGCAAAATGGCATGTCTTTGTGAATGAATTTTTAAAAGAAATTTTTTAGGCATAACACTATTTTGAAATTCATTTTTAAGTTCATGGTTTTCAAAGAATTACATTCTATTTTTAGGGTTAAATCATGAAAATACCTAAATCTTAAATATCATTCCCAAATAAATTTTGGAATTCAGAATTATTGGAAGAACTCAAGAATTCTTGATAAATTGTCAAGCTAATACTAGATTTTCCATGATTTCTAAAGATTTATTGTTTCTAATGTTCCAGATCCAGTATTGTTACAACATTCTATCAGACTTCATATGTACCTTATCTATGCTTATTCAGTCTTTTGCTTGTTTTTGCACTCCCAAAATGCATTTCATTTGTATAATCAATTAGGAATCTACTTTCTTCAAGTAATTTTGGAAACCCAGATATTGGCTTTGTTAAATGATCCTGTGTCTGAATACTGCTCTGCTGACTAAAATTGCTCCTGGGTTAATAGAAAAATTGAAGACTGTATACATCATACCTTATTATCTCTCCTCTCTCCACCTGAAGATACAAACATAAAGGAGTAAAAGCTTTCAAAGTCATAATTAATGTGCTCACATTAAATGCTAATTTAGTTTAGTTGGAGACGGCTGTTTCAGTACCTTCAAGGTGAAAACCAGAAGAATAGTTTCTGTTTTAGTTGACTCTTCTGAATTTCTTACCTGAAACAAATTGTTTTTCCTTAAATGATTCTCACTTGTGCTTTGAGAAAGGCCTGAATTAACTGATAAAAGACAATTGTACTGTTGCTCAAATGGTTGATATCTGCTGAAGCTAATTAATATGGCTGTCCCCCACTTTGAAAAAGGTTTGGTTGTCTTCCAGAATGAAATGGTAATGAAACACTGGCAGTTTATTTACATGGGGGATCCTAACCATTGGAAATACCACTTTGTCTTTAGAAGAAAAGTAATATAACATCATCTAGTTGGGGAGGGAAGAAGATGCAAATCAATCACATTCTTTCTTTGAATGTGACCTTGTAACTATAATTACTTATGTTAACTAATGGTTTTATTTTTTTATTGTAGAATCATAAATATCTTATTTTCTGAAGCAAGTTGCAATGATACCCTTCCCAGGTGGCACTAGTGGTAAAGAACCAGCCTGCCAATGCAGGAGATACAGGAGACGTGGATTCAGTCCCTGGGTCAGGAAGATCCCCTGGGGAAGGGCAAAGCAACCCATTCCAGTATCCTTGCCTGGAGAATCCCATGGACAGAGGAGCCTGGTGGGTTACAGTCCACAGGGTTGCAAAAAGTTGGACATGACTGAAGTAATTTAGCAAGCACACACCTTAAATGTTAAAAGAAAATTAAGTGGCTCTAACATATTGAAAAGTAAACAGAAGAAGTATGATCTGTGCTTTGAGTTACTTTTTATCAGATGGTAGGGTGAAACTGTTTGGATGACAGCGTAGGTTAAAAAAAAATGCGGCGGACGTCCCTGGTGGCCCAATGGTTAGGACTCCGTGTTTCCAGTGCTGGGGAGGGTGTGTGATCCTTGGTGGGAGATTCCACATGTGGCGTGGTGCAGCCAGAAGATTTAAAAACAAAATGTGGCTTGGACTGAAGTCTTTTCAAAATGGTTGTGTATTCTCTATGAAAAGGTATTATGATGGTAAATTTGTGTTTATCTTTGTTCTCATTAAGTTGATTATGTGGGGCAGAAGATAGAGAAAAGTTTGTGGGTTTCTGCTGTTATTTAGCTTGACTCAGTGCTGTCCTCGATGGATCCTTTACTTACTTTATTGTTATTATTAAGATTAGATTGTTTTGCTTTCATGTTTTCTTCCAGAGCAACAGTATGAACCGTATTTAGTATTCACAAACTATTTTTTGATGTTGCTTTCTGTTACTTTTAAGTCTGTGTGAAATTTTTTAGTTTAAAAGAACATCGATTTTAAGTGTACAACTCAAATGAATTATCACAGGGGGTAGTAAAGTTATTTTACAATTCTTTTAAAAAATTAGTTATTTTTACTTTTTGGAAATTGGGGTAAACAGTTTAGGTAAATTTTGAACAAATACTAATTTCATATTATAGGTATCAGATTAAAAACTTTTTATCCGTGGATATCTCAAAATCATGACTAAAGTAAAGCTTTTGATTCGTATTTTGAAAATGTTACCCATCGTTTCTGGTATTAAAATGTCTTTACTTGAACACATAATCCTGAATCCATGCTCACAGAAAAGTACTGAAATATATAAAAGGTGCAAATCATCATTTACAGTTCTACCAAATCTTTCTCTCTTCAGAGCCAGCACTTAACTATGGTTCAGTTAAAATTTCTACACCTTTTCCATGCATATACCTTTATAACAATTTGTTATACATTTTTTTTTTAATGTAAATGGGGTTCTACATTATAAAAAGTTCTATAACTTGCCATTTCACTGTCTTGGAAAGCTTTATTTGTCATTCCATTATAGTTAGACTTCATTGTTTTTCATTGCTTTAATATTTTAATGGTCCTTCTAATGATGGATACTTGTTTCTAGTTTTTTACTATTCCAAAAAAAATTCTATCTTTGTAAACTAGTCAATAAATAATAAGAGTTTCTTACTGAGTAGTAGTTTCTCTGTATTCTAGATGTTATTGTGTTGATTGTATGTATGAGATATTTTCTCGTTGTGTACTTGTCTTGGTGGCTTTTGTCTTGTTAATATTTTAAATAATTATGTAGTCAAATCTGTTGATCTTTTACTTTGTCATTTGTTTTGTGGCTTCTTTATTTCTAAATTATTCATTTCCACAGAGATATTTTCATTTTTAACTGTCACTTGTAAAAACATTCTATAGACTCCTGTGAATGGTGGCAGAATGTTAGTATGTGATACATTTTGATGGCATGTAATAATCACATAAGGATTAATGACTATTTTGATTATCAGTTTCAGAGTTATAAAATAAATGTAATAAATTCTGGAAAAGCATTGGAGTTTTTGTGTTGTTTATCAAATCGCCATAGGTAGTCCTTACTATTAAATTTATTTTTGACAGGTAATATGTTAGGAACTGAGTGATAACAGTAGTACACAAGTAAGAAATAATCCCTTTTATTCTGACTCCTTGAGACACGGTTCCTCCCCCAGTTTATCTGCTATATATATATAATCAGTTTTTCTAATCTCAAAGTAGTGTCCGCTGCTGGGAATTGCCCTCCACTTTTGCAGTCACCCAGTGCCAGATCTAACAAACACTCTAAACTCTTAGCAAAGCAGGATCTAAAAGGATCAGCCTTGATTAATGTATCCAGAATCTAGTTAAAATTTTTAAGTGTTTTATTGTGTGTGTGTTGTTTGTGGGTATACATGCACGTGTGGAGTGTTGCACATTATATAGGGTAATGAGTCAGAATGCAAAAGAACCTTTTACGTGTTTGAGGTCTCTAATTTGACTCTGTGTCAAGAGCCATAAGTTGAGCTCTTGAAACTTGGGCTATTTTGTCTTAACCACCAGCAATTTCCTGAAGAAGTAGGTTATAATTTTTCTGTTTCTTCCCTATCATAGAGGGAATACCTTTATAGGAGGTACCTTGAAGCCTGTATCTCATAGACCCTGTCATCAACTCACTTCTGCTCTCTGCCCTCCCTCCTTACCTGATTGATACATTTTGAAAACATTAAAACTTTGCTGCTGCCCTTCCTCTCCTTTTTAGGACAGATTCATGGAAGAGGGGAATCCCGTCTTCCATAACAGATGGAGTAATATTGGGAAGTAAAAGGAAAAAGCTTTTTTCTTTTTTGAAAAAACTAGAACTTTTACAGCTCAGCATATTTGGACAAGTCTTGACAGTAATCCAACTACATTGTAGCTTAACTAGATTTCTGAGTGCATCTGCTAACCTAACCACCACATATACCTTTTTATAACTTGAAAATTGCCTTTAAAACCACAAAAGCACAAAGCACTGTAGTGCTTGTAACACTCTTCCATATTATTGTAGGTAACTAAATGACCATGGAATCTGGAGCAGAGAACCAGCAGAGTGGAGATGCAGCTGTAACAGAAGCTGAAAGCCAGCAAATGACAGTTCAAGCCCAGCCACAGATTGCCACATTAGCCCAGGTATAAAAACATGGAGAGATTCCAAGTTGTCTCTTCTAAGAGGAATATGTTTCAAATACAAGAGAACTTAGTTTTTATTAGAGATATACATAGAATGAGTGGTGACATTCTTAGAATATCAAAATTCCTATTTATTTAGTATCAACCTAATTTTAGAAATGACAGTATTCAGTAACAGAAAAATGTATTGCTAAATACTAACACACTATTTGTAGTAGTGACATGATTCAGGATAATTACATTTAAACTGATGGGTAGATGGTCTCTTAAAGGAATAAAACTATGATGACTGGGTTTTTTTTTTTTTTTTTCATAGATTTATTTGGGGGCATGGGGACACATAATCTGAAAGGCTAATTTTACATGTGCTTAAACGAAAAAGAATAAACAAATAAATTGACACACAAGTAAATATCAAGGATGATAGTTTTTGTCCCTGTATTTCTTAAAGTATGATTCATAGTTCTTTCATTTTGTCTTTGTCTTAAACATTCTAAGGTTATATTCTCATCTTTATTTTTTGTTCTTATGTATTTTTCCTCAAATGTTTTATTAACATTTATTGGCATTATGTTATATATGAGTGAGAAAAGTGGTTAATATAAAAACCAAATAGCAAACAAATAACCTGCTAGGTAAGAAGAGTGGGATGTGGAGCTTCCGCTTCCCAGAGAGTTTAAAAGCTCTCCTACAGGAGAGTCTGGAGCAAGAATGGATCTTGGGAAATGGAGGACTAATCACATATGGTCACCACACTGAGCTAAAATACAGGTCAAATACTAGGTCTCTAGCAGGAATACTAGGGCCGAATACTAGGTCTTCTGGTAGTCAGAAGCAGTGGGATGTTCTGTGTTTTCTCCTAAGATCACTGGGGCCCACCTCCAGCCCTGAGGAGTAAGACAAAGCAGATTATATTTAGGGATGAAGTAAACGTACACTCACGATGAAGCAGGTGCAGGAACAAAGGTGAGAGCATCAGGGCCTCTTAAGTACATGTCAAGGCAAATGTGTACAGATCCTAATCGGGGCTCATCCAGGCACTCAGCCCTCTAGTAAAAAGAAGATACAGTACCAGCAGGGATTTTGGTGATGACAATCCTCAACATACCTATCTCTCAGGACACCATTCTTCTGGTCTGGATGTCCTCCACGTCTGCTGTGTAACGTCATTCTGGAGGTTGCCTTCCTACTGTCTTGTGGAGTTTTGTTTTCAGTGGTTCCTTGAGCAAGTTTGACTGGGTAAAGAATTCCTGGTAAAGAAAATGTTTTTCAAATTTTTAAGGCACAGTCATTTTCTAGTATTAATGTTTTAAAAGACTAAACCCATTTCTTACTTTGTATCTCTTGTTACTTGTAAAAATCTCTGTTCCCAGTGCTTCACCATTTCATTATCAAGGCCTTGAATTGTTACCATCCATTGTGCAGTAGTCTTCAGTGCCCCCCCCCCCTTTTTTTTAAGTGGAAACTTGGGTCTTCAATTCTGGGCAATTTCCTTAAGTTATTTCGTTGATGATTTTTTTCTCTCCCTCTTCTTTCTCTTTTATCTCTTGGATTCTTGTGATCCAGATGTTAATACCTCTAGGACTGTTTCTCTAGTTTTCTCTCCTGTTTCAGTCTGTCTTTGCTCTGCCCTCAGAGATTTCTTCAACTTCACACTTCACCCCATCTGTTGGATTTGTTTTATTTCTGCTATCATGTTTCCAAGAGTTCCTTTTGTTTCTGAACAGTCCTTTTGTATTTTAATAGTATCCTGTTTGTTTCAGGCTTCCCTGGGGGCTCAGACAGTAAAGAATCTGCCTGCCATGCAGGAGACCAGGTTCAATCCTTGGGTCAGGAAGATACCCAGGAGAAGGAAATGGCTACCCACTCCAGTATTCTTGCCTGGAGAATTCCATGGACAGAGGAGCCTGGTGGGCTACAGTCCGTGGGATCGCAGAGTCAGACATGACAGAGCAACTAACACTTACACTTTTTTTTTTTTTTAATGTTTCATGCAGGCAGTATTTTCCCTTTATAATATTAAGTTTTAAGTTTTCTTCTCTCTACATAGATTTTCTTCTGTATAGTTTTCCTCTTCTATCTTTTTGGTCACCATCTTTCATATTAGAAGCTTTCCTCATATTTGATAACTTGTGGTTGTTGGCCTACATTTAAAAGTAAGGTGACCAAAAACCTATGTTGGATGTTGTGTGTATACGTTCGGGGCCTGACATCTGTGAGTTGTGAGGTTCGTGGTAGGGTGGCATCCCAGTGTCATTATGTTAAGTCTTCTTAACTTGGTGTTTGTTGGTCAGGTTCCCCAGAGAAAAGCTTTACTATCTCCTCATGTAAGTAAAGACCTGTGAGCCAACCAACGGAAGGAGATTGGAGTTCAGTACCTCACCTCAGCAATGCCTGGTGTCAAGCAGTCAAGAAACCCTCCATCAGAAAATAAACCAACGTTTTTCTGTCCTCATAGGGGAGATTAGTGTCCATTCACAGAGGCTGAGGAGGGGATCTGCTTGCTTTTCAAAGAGCCTTCAGTCAGCCTTCCTTATCTTCAGCCCCTCCTTTCACTCTGCCTTCTAGGGGGCCCTAGATTCTGAGCCTCTTAAGGACCTTGTAGCACAAATCAAGCTGTCCCTGCCTCCACCTCATGAGTTGGTCATCTGAGGTCTTCCAAGTTCGTTACCATTCACCCACCTGTTTCTAGCCTCCAAAACTCATTATTGTTACTTCCTTTCCCATTCTTCTCTGCTGGTGTGATTATGCCTGTAAAAACAAAATCAGTTTCATGAAGCTTAATTGGAAATTCGGGAAAGAACAAAATTATATGCACATGTTCAATTAGCATATAATCACGGATAAGTGGAATGACATGATACTAGAGTTTTAGGAGAAGTAGTGTCTGTTCACTTTTGTAAGTTTTGTTGTTGTTCTTTTTAATACCTGATTACAGAGGGTTTTTTTTCATTTGCTCATCCAAGTCCTTAACATATACATTTTGACATAATTTCTCAGAATTCTGATACCTATTTTTGTTGTCTCGTAGTAAACTGTAAATTTGTAATAAAATTGTCAAGACCATTGTGATTTGACCATTGGATGTAAAAAAACAAATTCAGCCTAACTAGTGAAGGAGGAAAATCAGTCTAAAATAATAATGAAATGTCTTCTGTTACTTTTGAAATTTACAAGTATTTCTTTTAAAGTGGAAAAAACATTGGTTTTGACTATAAGAATGTTAATTTTTATGGAGGGCTTTAAGTAAAGAGTTGGGTGAAAGGATGATTGCTGCAATACTGTTGTCGCCTTTCTTATAACAGGCACATTTGAAAACCTAAATGGACAGTAATAGGAATTTATTAAATTATTATTACACAGTTATTAATTATTAAATTAAATTACACAGTCATTAAAACCGTTAAAGAATACTATTAATGGTATGAAGAGATATTTGAAATGGATTTGAAAGATTCTGTGATAGTGCCAAAAAAATTGAGTGTGCATATATATATATATGTATATATATATATGCATCTTTAAAAACACATGTATCTACAGCAAAAATATTAAATGATGAGCTCTGAGTGGTAGGAATATAAGTGATTTTTTTCTATATTGGTGTATCTGAATTTTCTAAATTCACAATGAGAGAAACCATTATGTGGAATGATTAGCATAGAAAGAGGATTATTTGTTAAGTTAGCTTGTTACATTTACCTTATAGAATACTCAGAGGACATACTAATTGCTTCAAATATTAGAAGAGCTTTCCATTGATATGAGATATTCTGAATAATTTACAGTTTTGGTTCTCCAACCTTGATGTCGGGGAACATGTCCTTGGGTCCATCAGAGGTTGTGACTAATTTATAAACAGGCACCCTATGGAACTCTAGTGGAGGTAATCGTGGATCACATTTTGAGAACCAAGTAAAACTTAAGTAAGATTTGTAGTGGCCAGAAAAAAAGTGATTGATAAGGAAGGACTTCCTCACTGTCCAAAGGGGAAGCTCAGGACTTAAGCCTCTGCCTTTAGTAGGTGTCTTTCCCCCCAAGCTTTATAGTCAGATATTTAACTGCCTTGTAAACATCTCTGCAAATTCAGATGTCGTATCAATTCCATTGTTTTCCACCATTACCCCAGCCACCCATAAGCTGCTTCTTGTGTTCTCTGTTTGGCATAGTTTACCCGTTTTCACCCACATGTGAACTATGTGGGTCGTCTTTGATTTCTCTCTCACTTCCTTCCATCAGTCATTCATAAATCCCTTTCTGGTCTGCCTCCTGAATTTTCATTAAATCACTTATATTATTTCCATCCCTAATACACCTAGTGCCTAATTGCTGGCCTTCACTTTTACTACTATATATAGACTTTCTCAGTTGGTCTCACCTCTACTTTCTTCTTCCTCTGAAATAAGTATCTTTTACCCTACCACTAAAGTAAAGTGATCTATCGAAAATGGAAACCTCACTATGGTATTCAGGAGTTCAAAAGCCCTTCAGTGTATAAAATGCAGATTTTCTTCCTCTGAAATAAGTATCTTTTACCCTACCACTAAAGTAAAGTGATCTATCTAAAATGGAAACCACACTATGGTATTCAGGAGTTCAAAAGCCCTTCAGTGCATAAAATGCAGATTCTTTAATGTAACTTATATAAGATTTCATGACTAGCCCATCTGGCCCCTGCCTATTATTCCATCTCTCCATACTTCCTACTGCCTATAGTAACACACTTATATGTTCCAGTAGTAGTAACTGCTGGTCATCCCTCTCTGCCATGTACAGACATTGCTGTTCTCTTTGCTTTTGCCAGTGTCACCGTCTTCGTGAAGTTCTGTGCCTCCCCTCTGCAACTCATAAGAACATGCCTTACTCGTTCTTTCTTTTTTTTTTTTTTAACTAGTATGCTTTGTTTCAAATTAACATACTTTCCTTGTAGCCTCTCCTCCTCTTGCTTTGGGTGGGATCACTCTCCTCACTGTGTCCATTTTTCTCTTTGCAGACTACATTACTTCATTGAATTATATTTATTTGTGGCCTTTTCCCCATTCCTTCATACACATGCCTCAATAATTTCTTTAAGGGCAAAAACCTATGTCTTTCTCATTTCTGTAGTTTCAATTCTAGCGTTGTTCTGGCACACATATCCCCAGTAGGTGAGTTCAGTCACTCAGTTGAATGACTCCTGGACTGAGTCGACCTCATGGACTTGAGTCGACCTCATGGACTGTAGCACACCAGGCCTCCCTGTCCATCACCAACTCCCGGAGCTTGCTCAAGACATGTCCATCAAGTCAGTGATGCCATCCGACCATCTCATCCTCTGTTGTCCCCTTCTCCTCCTACCTTCAATCTTTCCCAGCATCAGGGTCTTTTCCAATGAATCAGTTCTTCACATCAGGTGGCCAAAGTACTAGGGCTTCAGCTTCAGCATCAGTCCTTCCAATGAATATTCAGGACTGATTTCCTTTAGGACTGACTAGTTGGATCTCCTTGCAGTCTAAGGAAAGAGTATGATCACACGACCTTCATTAAATTCCCAAATTTATTACCAAATGGACAAATAAAATTGCTACCCTCAAACACATTCAAGCGCAGGAACCATAAATACTGTACAATCTGATAGATACATATGACTTAAGAGCCCTTTTAACCTGGGTATTGACTTATTAAGATTGCCTTCTTTGTGCCTCAGAAGAAAACTGGTTTCTCAAATTCTCTCAATTCTGCCCCTTTATCTCTTCAAGAGGAAGATAAATCCTTAAAATATCAACTATTACCAGTTCAGTGCTGGGAGGAGATAGAAATTTTCAGTTTGTACTTCCTCATGAATGAAAGGCATACTTGTAATAAGTTTATAAGAGAAAAATATGCTTTATACTGTAAGATATGTATTTGTTTTAGACTTAGTAGCTAAGCTTCACCCAAGTTTGGGAACAATTATACTTTAGAACATGGCTTAATTTAACACATGATATTCTGAAGAATTTTACATTCCTTCAAAGCTAGCTTATCTCTTGACCTTGGGTAAGTTGCTTAATCTCTTGGAGCACTTAATGTTTCTGTCTCTCAGTGGGGAGAGAATATGGGGATAACTCTTATTCTAACCCAGTCTGATTTCTTCAAAGAGCAAATGAGAAATTGAATATGAAAGCAGGTGGGAAACTTTAAAGCACCGTACAAATAAAGTGGTATTTAGTGTTCAAAAAAGTCTGTGTTACATATTTTGATATTATATTAGAACAGTTTTTTGATTTTTGTCATTTGGGAGGAGTTTAAAAGTGGGGGGCATGGGAAGTATTTGTAGTGTTTGTTTCTTTTTGTTTTTTTTTTCCAAAAAGAATATTAAGCTTAATGTTAGTTCCTTTCACACCATTGGAATACTTAAACCTAGCAGAAGGGTCATCCTTTTGCTGCTAAAAAGTTGCTTCATATTAAACATGAGTACTCCCAAGGAGGTATCTGTGATGGTAATTTTTTTCCATGTTCAACACCATAGGTATCTATGCCAGCAGCTCACGCAACATCATCTGCTCCCACCGTAACTTTAGTACAGCTGCCCAATGGGCAGACAGTTCAAGTCCATGGAGTTATTCAGGCGGCCCAGCCATCAGTTATTCAGTCTCCACAAGTCCAGACAGTTCAGGTATGTGTATAAAAAGTTCTGCATCTACTTTCATAACTGTCGTTGATAGCCATATTTCTCTTCCTCTCATTATGAAAATAGGAACATGTCTAGTTTAGAGTTTTATTTTATAGTAATTATGGAATATGCTGCATCTGTATAGTCACCTTAAGTATAGGAACATATATACACAAGAACAGACATAATAAAAAACTGTTTCTTAAACTGGAGGAAAAAAAGAATTGATTGGGAAAAATCATAAAGTATACGGGATAAAGTGGAAATGTTGGGAGAGACTATAAGGGTACCTCAGGGAAATAAGATGCAAAATAATAACTTTGTAATTATTTTCTAAGCATGCAATTGGAAAAAACAGCCCTTGTCAAAAATTAATAACCTTACCTAAGGTATTATTTGAATTTTAGAGAAAAACAACTATGTTTACAAGTCTTAAGTTAGAGTATATACAACTTCGAAATGATACCTTCAGAAATTGTACCTTAAGAATCAGGTATTTTTCCATGCATGTTATCTTATTCTTTGGAGAGATTGTTCCTTTAATTTGGATCCAAGGGGAATAAAGGCATGTAAACCTCTACTTAACTGTAGGGAACCTAGGGCAGTATACGTCTTTGCAATGAGCTTATTGGGGAAGGAAAAAAAAAAGACTTGAACGTTCATTCAAGTAGGCCATAACCCCAGCCTCCCATTTCATATTTTTTGCTTCACAGTCTTCCTGTAAGGACTTAAAAAGACTTTTCTCCGGAACTCAGGTGAGTCCTAGGTCCTATTTTTAGAAAGGAAGGTGAGAAATTATTCTTTATATCTTTGTCCCTTCTCTCTAAACATGGAACTCAAGGTTTAAATAAAAATCTTAGGTATCTTCTAGGTGTAGGCCAAACTCGTTACCTATCCAGCCCTTAATCTGTTACTTAGTTTCCCTATTTACATCCTTCTCCCCTCCTCCAAATGGTAGTCTGGCATTACTTCAACTCTTTCAGAGAAAGGAGGCAATCTCCAGAGGTAACCAGTTTATAATCGGGTGATTGCTAAAATATTCTTCCCTGAGGTGAACCAGAATACCTTTCTAAAAGTATTACCTAGTGGTCCCAATTCTATCCTCAGAAACAAGCAAATTGAACTCCTTTTTCTATTGGACTGCTTCCTTTTCCCTATCTCCCACATCCTTCCCATTAAAAATATGTCCAGACCAAGTAAATGCCTGTTTTTCTTCAGCCATTTATAATCGACATTGCTTTGTTTCCTCTTTACCATCCATGTCGTCATCTTGTGGGTGAGAGCTGTCTTCTTTCTTTTCCCCTTGAGTACAGTAGCCAGATTGATTGATACTTGTAGAGGGGAGAAGTCCCTTCTTTGTCTTCTATTAGTGTCATCAAAGGATATAATAGATGTTAACTCACCTCTACTTCATTTGATCTCTGTGCTTTGGTTTGCTTGGACATTTAGGGCAGGGGTAAAAGGAGAAAGAAGAATGAATGTTTTTATATAAGTAAAATCATCAAGTTGTAATATTGAAAAGGAATTTGTTGTTACTAAATAGATGGTATAGTCCAGGTAAAGACTGAAGAATTTGTTATTTCTATAGAACCACACTGACTGAACAATAGTCTCCTATCTTTTGTCTCAGTTTTTATTTCATTGAATGCTGCCTAACTGTTGTTCATATGATGTATGCCATTACTAATTCCCTGCTTGTATCTTCCTCTTGATAATAGTGGAAAGAACCTGACCTTCTAGTCAGGAGACCTAGATTCCAGATCTCACATTAACCTTTACTTTTTCTTTTTCACTTACGATAGGAGGTCTTTCTATAAAGAACACACAAAAATTAACACAAAATTTGCTAACATTATAAATATTGGTTTTAATAATGTTTAATTGTTGATTATATTCTTAATTTTAATCTTTACTCTGTGGTAAGAATAATAATAATGACCATTAACTTGTAGAAATGTGTGAGCTGTGCTTATAATTAGAAACCTGAATTCCAGAAACAGAAACACAAACAGTATTTTTAATTTAAAGGCCCTAAACCATGGAGAAGCTATTAAACTTCAGTGGTATTTCAGCTGGTTCACAGTGATTAGAATTAATCATTAGAGAATGGTTTATAACAGAAGAGGTGATCAAACAAGGAGAGAACTGATTCCTCAAACTTCTTGATGGAAGAATATTAGTATTCTAGAACAGCATTTCTGAAATATATAAGGTACATTTCTCTTGATGTGAGAATAAGATATTAAGATTTCTGTTTATCTTTTTTCATCTCAGAGGATTAGAAACTAAGCTTTACTAATATTTCATATTCATCAGTGCCCTAACTTATCCCTTAGGTATACGTGTAAGTCAGATCTCACAGATTATGTAAAAATTCCCACAAAAATAATGGGAGTTACACAAATGTATAGAAGTTAACAGTATCATCCTCACTTTTCATTTGTTAATTTTGGATGCATTTTTAATACAATGCAGTTAAAACATTGCATAGGATTTATGGATTATGTTACCTTAAATTATTACATTCATTCCTTCAACGAATTTTTATTGATCACATGCTATGTGCCAGTCACTGTTCTAGGTGCTGTGAAAGCAGCAGTGAGCAAATAATACTTCTCTATTCTCATGAAGATCACATTTGAGCGAAGAGAGACAATGAAAAAATAAATTATGTCAGGTGAGGATAAGTGCTGGGAAGATAATTAAAGCAGGGGAAAGGGATAGAGAATAATGTGGAGGGAAGGGTATTTTATTTTATGTAGAGTGGTCAGGGAACACAAAGAGCAGAAAACTAGAAAGCAGTGAAGGAGGCTAAGCCATACAAATAATAAAAGCAAGTCCAGAGGCCCAAAAGTGAAAGTATAGCAAGATGACATGGCCTGAATAGAGTGAGCAAGAGGGATTGTGGTTGGCACTGAAGTTTTTGATACAGCCTTTGCAGTACTTCATAATGTGGTGGAGACACACATTATGTCTTTTGTGATGGACGCACACACAAGTCTTTTGTGCAAGGTATCCAGTAGTTATCATATAGCAAATATTTGAGTTGCTGAACAAACACAAGGATGTTACTTGTTTATTTTTACATGACAAGTGTTCCAAAGTTGCTGATCTTTATAATGGCAAGCAAGAGATAACCTATAAAGGATATGTTAACTAACAGATATTTTTGAAAAAAAGAAATTCTTTTCAACTATCCTTTCTGAGAGAAGGTGACATTTTAACAATGTATGAGAGAATACCTCCATTTTGAAAAGAAATCATGCTTTGGACAGAATATTTTGAATATAGAAGTTTGGAAATGTTCCCATACTTTTTTTTAACTGAAAACAGTATAGATTTGTCACCTAGAAACTCAAATGTATATACTTTTAAAACTCTGGAAATAGAGTTTTCCAAACTATTCAGAAGTGTTCTTGAGTTTCAGGAGGTGTTGAACTTATTTGTTAAAATGTAAAAGCTTTTATTAGCATGTAATAACTGACCAAGAGTCAGGGAGATGAAAGTATACTAGTAAATTTCATCAAAAGTTTGTGCAATTGATAGATGAAAGTGAAAAAAAAAAATGATTGTTTTATTTAGTAGGCCCAATCACAAAGCACTTATTCCTATATCCACATGTCATGAACTCCTTTTTTCAGCAGTTGCAGATGTCAGATCACATTTCAGAAAGTCCAGGCTTCGAATCATATTTTTGCGTCACTGTTATAAAATATTAAATGGTTTCTTAATGAACCATATTAAAGCACATCACTCTTGTTGCTATGAAATATTAAGAAATTTACAAGTGTATTTTAATACTTACATTGACTCTTTAAAATTAATTTGTTTTATGATATAGATAATACTTAAAACTTGAAAATAAATGTATGTGCTTATATCAGATTTTCTTATTTATAAGGGAGATCTGCAGATCAAAACAGTCTGGAGATTACTGCTCTAGACTTCTATTAAACTCCTTGATCCAGTGAATAAACTTTGGCCCTAAACCTGAGCCTGAACTGTACTCCAGGAAAGTGCTTAAGTTTTCAGGGGACCATGTATAGTTTGAGAAAACATTTAATACAACCATTTTTAAAATTTTGTGCTAGTCACTGTATATTTTATTTTGACATTTCAAATAACATCGAAATAGGGATTTTTTTTTTCCTTCTTATATAAATAGGAGGTATGGTTTTTTAACAAACTTTGTCTTAACAAATAAAGAAAATATTGAGAAATACAGATCTAAAAGGTTCAGTGATGGGTTTGGCTTTTTTTAAATTTCTTGACCTATAAGTGGCCATGATTAAAGTCCTATTTAAGGAACTCAGGAAGGGATTAATAATAGAGGCAGGAGGAGGTGAAGACCAGAGGAAGGGGCTCTGTCATTGGAATGTGATGATAGTCTTTGATACTTACAAGTGGGATATAGTTTTTCATGTTATTTTTTTAATAACCTATTAAACGTGTTGAACTGTTATTATTTAAAAGGATTTTAATGGTGCTTAATGGTCTTAGCAATGAGGATTTAGTGGTTTAGGGGGCAGGTTTGGTTTTTTTGTTTGGTTTTGGTTTGAGGTGGGGTATGGTGTTGGGGGTGGGGGGAGTTTTGTTTGTTTTTTGGTAGATAGTCCATAGGAATTGGCTTCATATTCATAATTCTAAGTTCTCTCTGGATAGTATTCCACCAAAGAGGAAATACTACATTCATTAAGTAGTATTGAATAGTTCTGAATTCCCTTTACATTTAAAAAATTGCAGTACGTATCACTTATATGTGGAATTTTAAAAATACGACAAACTAGTGAATATATTAAAAAAGAAACAGACTCACAGATACAGAGAACAAACTAGTGGTTACCTGTGGGGATAGGGATGAGGAAAGTGGCAATATAGGAGTAGGGGCTAAGAGGTACAAACTATTATGTATAAAATAAGCTATAAGAACTTATTGTGCAACACAGGGAATATAGCCAATATTTTATAACTGTAAATGGGACATCGCCTTTAAAAATTGTGACTCACTATACTGTATACTTATAAATTACATTGTACAGCAGTCATACTTCAATTTTTTTTTTTTGAATTGCAATCGTAGAGTATAAGTTAGTTCCTTTTGTGTGAATTGACAAGTTATTTCAGGTAAGAGGAATAGGAGACTTTGTTCTACTGGGAGCAATAGATGCATTGAGTTTGGGGGAAAAAATTAAAGGCCATATATTTAAAAAGCAGTGTTAATTTGTTTCATTTCAAAATTGTCCTATGTGTGGTTTATGTAGCATATTTTAAAGTTGTTATTTTAAGGACTTTCAACTTGGAAGAGTGTGCTTTAGTTCAGTTCAGTCGCTCAATCGTGTCCAACTCTTTGCGACCCCATGAATCGCAGCATGCCAGGCTTCCCTGTCCATCACCAACTCCTGGAGCTCACTCAAACTCACGCCTATCGAATCAGTGATGCCATCCAGCCATCTCATCCTCTGTCGTCCCCTTCTCCTGCCCCCAATCCCTCCCAGCATCAGAGTCTTTTCCAATGAGTCAACTCTTCACATGAGTGTGCTTGCATCATTATATATCCTTGAAAGAAGGTTGTAAGAATGAGAGTTAAGCAAAAAAAGACAGAATGTAGAGAAACTAAGGTTCTAAAAAACATTAATGAGGATAAACATTTGTCAGGTTATTCACTTTGAGTTCGATCTTGTTATCCATTGAAATTCTGATTCTCTGCTAAGGCCTTTTTACAACTCCTCATCAGCTCTACATCTTTGAGAAAGTCTGTGTAGAGACTCTGCTGAGTGAGCTAGTTAACAGCAGCTACAGATTAGTGGGAAAGTGTTCTTTGTGTTCGTTTGGCAGTAACTATAGTGTTGTTCGGAGAAGGCAATGGCACCCCACTCCAGTACTCTTGCCTGGAAAATCCCATGGACGGAGGTGCCTGGTAGGCTGCAGTCCGTGGGGTCCCAAAGAGTCGGAAACAACTGAACGACTTCACTTTCACTTTTCACTTTCATGCATTGGAGAAGGACATGGCAACCCACTCCAGTGTTCTTGCCTGGAGAATCCCAGGGATGGGGGAGCCTGGTAGGTTGCCATCTATGGGGTCGCACAGAGTCGGACACGACTGAAGCGACTTAGCAGCAGCAGCATAGTGTTGTTACTCTACCATGAATCACAGGTCTATAGGACTATACTTGGTTTACTTTAAAAATGTTTTAAGGGGCACATACATTACTTTAACATAGATCTATTTTGTGAAAAATTACTAGATTTAACAAACTTCATTTTAAAGTGAGTGTGTATCACAAAGCCCTCCGAATACAACTGCCTGCTGTCCAGAACCCTTAGGCTCGGACCACATACTTGATTTCTCAAGTTTCTCTTAACTGTGTTTGTTCTTAACTGCCTTTGCCATAAATTTTGATAAGGCGCTATCCCACATAGACCCTTTTGCCTTGGTTAAATTTAATTCTCACTCCGACAGCAGCATGCTCACCTAGGTTAGGAGAGAGCAAGAGGCTCCTGCTGTTTAGCCTAGGGAAACTTGGCAGTGTAAATTTGACAGACTAGCTTACCTAAATGACTGAAGTTCTAGTCTAAAAATGGTCTGAAAATGCTCTGGGTTGCTGCTTCTGACAAAATTGGTTTGAGATTGGAACCAGCAGGATACTGATGCTAGTATCAAATTTAGTTGACATCTAAATTTGAGATGTCAGGTGTTTACAGTGGCTTCACTACTTCATAGCTTTGTGACTTGGGTGATTTACTTAAACGCTTTGTGCCTCAGTTATTCCATCTATAAACTGGACATACTAATGGTACTTATCTAGTACCTAAAGTGAGTAATGTAATATATGTATATGCTTTAACATATCATCTGCCACATAGTAAGTTCTCAGTAAATGCTAGTTGCTGCTATTATTATTATCCCACATAAAATCTGTATTCATTTACCTTTATTCCTTCTCAATCCAAGCGTACTTTCCAGAATACACAGTTCTTTACCTTGAAGTTTTGCTTAATAAAAATTGTGGATTGCCAACTTTGACACATGTCTAAATGTAGCAGAGGACTTCTTCCAGAATTGCTAGAAAAAGCCATCTGGAACATGGTTGAAGGATCACCGATCTTACTTGTACAATTGTAAATACACTCAAAAGTATTTACACATCAGTTAAAGGAAAATATTTGTACAATCAGTAGACTGACAGCTAGATATTTAGTCATTTATTCTTTCCTTTGTGTCAGAACTTTATTTTACTTGGTAGTTTTGTTCTAACTATAAGAAAACAACTGACAGGTGATACTGATACATTCAGTGTTGATTATAAGAAGACCTGAAAGAGATTAGGCTGAATTTGGATATCACAAAAGTTTGGTTTTGACAAAAAAATTTTAGGTTCTCTGACTTCTGTAGGATGGGGAAAAAAGGGGAGAGGAAAGGGATGGTATGATTATTTCCCATAAAAACTAATTTTCTACTGAAGCATGTATAAGGTTGATATATGCCCTTTTGTATTTTACCTTTTCTTAAAATTCATAAAAATTTTATGGGAACTAAATTTGATTATCATGATAAAGTTCTTCTTTATTTTCAGATTTCAACTATTGCAGAAAGTGAAGATTCACAGGAGTCAGTGGATAGTGTAACCGATTCCCAAAAACGAA
This sequence comes from Bos javanicus, assembly GCF_032452875.1. NCBI lineage: Eukaryota > Metazoa > Chordata > Mammalia > Artiodactyla > Bovidae > Bos > Bos javanicus. Next base: position 95,959,504 of record NC_083869.1, read on the forward strand.
GAGAGATTCTTTCAAGGAGGCCTTCCTACAGGTATGTAGGTAGTTGAATAGTTAAAAGAATTTAGGATCAGAAGTATAAAGGTGTACCCCTGTGTAGTTACAGATGAAGAGATGTCAGAACGCCAGTTAGATGCTCTATTCAGGACCATACAGAACATGTCTTTTCATCTTGAGTTGCTTCTCTCAAATAAGTTGAAGCTTGTCATATAGAATAAGAGCACTTCTTAATCTGAACATGTTGTGTCTGACTCTTTGTGACCCCATCAACTACAGCCCACCAGTCTCCTCCCTCCATGGGATTTTCCAGGCAAGAATACTCGAGTGAATAGCCATTTCCTTCTCCAGAGGATCCTCCTGACTCAGGGATCGAACCAGGCATTGCAGGCAGATTCTTTACCATCTGAGCCACCAGAGAAGCCTTACTCTGAACAGTCCTGGATAAAAGATTGATTTTTTTTTTTTCCTTCTGTTTTTGTAGACTGTGCTGGCTGCTGCTTTTCTGTTTAAAAGATTGGAATACATTTGATAAGGTTATAGCATTTTCTAGTTATAAGTCAGTTCTGAGACTGTACCATGTACTTCATAACACATTTCTTATTCCATGGTACTTAGCATGATAACTGCTTGTTAATTTAATAGTTGCTTAGGGTGATGTTTGATGATATTCCCTAATTTTAGGGGCACCTTACTGCAGTTTTATGTTCAGCTACAAAAGTTGCCTAATCCATACCTTGCTTCCAAGATGGACCAAAACTGTTTTTAGTACTACATAGAAATTGGAGCCATATTAAGTATTTCCAGGAAGAGCAATTCCACAAATCTTTTAAGTTCAATTCATAGTTTAATAAACTTCAAGCTTATTCTTCCCTTCTTTAGCCTACATTATTTCTATTTATATATATTTCTATTTTTCAAAGGAATGTTATATCTTTTCCATTTTCTTGGCTGTTAAGCCAGCCCTTTTCTTTATCCTCACAATTTAATTAGGGATCCTAAAGAAATACCAGTAAATTGAGGTCTTGAGGATTCTGTGTTACCAAGTATGTGTTGTATTTATTTATACTCATAATTCTCAAAATATAGCTAGTTTTATCTTTTAACTTTGAAATATATCTAGTGTTACTATGTAAGACATTTGATCCTGAAGCAAATTCAACTTGATACTAAGAAACAAGCTACATGGCTTCTCTATATAAGTTCTAGGTAAACCCTAGCTGTAACCTTATGATACATGATGTGTTTTATGTTGGAAAAAAATCTTTTTTTTTTTTTTTGCCTTAATTGGCACCACACATGTGTAGAGAAGGGTATCTTCCCTTATAATCAAACCTCCATAATGGAGTATGCCATTATTTTGCTTTTAGTTTATGAACTCTCAAAACCTAGCCTGTATGTCTTAATTTGATTATAACAAGATCTGTATCAATATTCTTAGGTTATTTTTGTGAAGTTGGAGAAATGGGAATTAAATAATACATGCTGGGTTTTTATTGGAACAGCCCAGCTTTATAGTGATCAGTTTTTACCCAGAGGAAGTCCTTGAAGGGTTCTCACTGGATTTCATCTGGCTTGGTGTTTTTATCAGTAATTGAGCTGAAAACATAAAAGCCATGTTTATCAGATCAACAAATAACAGAAACTTAAGGGCAAAGTACCCTAAGAGATGGTAGAATAAAAACCTTGAAAGATCATAGCAGCCAAGGGAAATAGAGTGAAACGAATAGTCACACTTTATTTTTGGGGGCTACAAATCACTGCAGATGGTGACTGCAGCCATGAAATTAAAAGACGCTTTACTCCTTGGAAGGAAAGTTATGACCAACCTAGATAGCATATTCAAAAGTAGAGACATTACTTTGCCAACAAAGGTCTGTCTGGTCAAGGCCATGGTTTTTCCAGTGGTCATGTATGGATGTGAGAGTTGGACTGTGAAGAAAGCTGAGCGCCAAAGAATTGATGCTTTTGAACTGTGGTGTTGGAGAAGACTCTTGAGAGTCCCATGGACTGCAAGGAGATCCAACCAGTCCATTCTGAAGGAGATCAGCCCTGGGTGTTCTTTGGAAGGAATGATGCTAAAGCTGAAACTCCAGCACTTTGGCCACCTCATGCAAAGAGTTGACTCATTGGAAAAGACTCTGATGCTGGGAGGGATTGGGGGCAGGAGGAGAAGGGGACGACAGAGGATGAGATGGCTGGATGGCATCACTGACTCTATGAACATGAGTTTGAGTGAACTCCGGAAGTTGATGATGGACAGGGAGTCCTGGCGTGCTGCAGTTCATGGGGTCGCAAAGAGTCAGACACGACTGAGTGACTGAACTGAACTGAACTAAACTATAGGATAAAATGTTGAGGATAATGGTAAAATTTCTGAACTTGAGTTTAAAATAAAATCAGTTATTCCCATACAGGATTCTGGATTAAGAATTCATCTAAAAAAGATAATGTTCTTTAATTATCATTGATTAAATGTGGTTGCCAAAAAAGCCAATACACCATAAGATTGTATTGGTTTAAAAGAAAAAAATAACCTAGTGTCTAGATTAAAGTGAAAGTTGCCCAGTTGTATCCAAGTGTTTTACCCCATGGACTATAAAGTCCATGAAATTTTCCAGGCCAGACTACTGGAGTGGGTAGCTGTTCCCTTCTCCAGGAGATCTTCCCAAACCAGTGATTGAGCCCAGGTCTCCCATATTGTAGGTGGATTCTTTTCCAGCTGAGCCAGCAGGGAAGCATTCTTTGCCATGCAAAAGGGTTGTTTTTCCTGTAGTCAGTTTTTCTATTCATCTCTTCTTTAATTGCACCTGGATTTTGAATCATCGTCTTTTTTATGTTCACTGAAAGGAGAAATTCATCTGTGTTTTTTCTAGTCCTCATATGGTTTTGACATGTAGATGCCCTGATTGATTTTTAGTTTAATGTTGCATATTTTATTGTTTATTATTGTAAGTTTTTACATTTTAAACTATAACATTTTTAAATTCTATCCTAAACACTCAACTTTCTGTCAGTTTTCTGATCTTTTCCTCTTCTTTGTATTTGGCCAGTAAATGTTACTTTTATTTTAACTGATACAATTCTCTATTTTTCTAGGAAAATTTTGAATGACTTATCTTCTGATGCACCAGGAGTGCCAAGGATTGAAGAAGAGAAATCTGAAGAGGAGACTTCAGCACCTGCCATCACCACTGTCACGGTGCCAACTCCGATTTATCAGACTAGCAGTGGACAGTATAGTGAGTAATTGATATTTCTGTTTTGGAAAATGAGTTGAAAAACTAATGGCTGCATTCTCAAAGTAATCTTATAAAAGCAGTCGGCACTTTGCTAGATCTTGATTGTCACTGTTATATTTCCTTTCAGTTCAGTTCAGTTCAGTCACTCAGTCGTGTCCGACTCTCCATCGAGTCAGTGATGCCATCCAGCCATCTCATCCTCTGTCGTCCCCTTCTCCTCCTGCCCCCAATCCCTCCCAGCATCAGAGTCTTTTCCAATGAGTCAACTCTTCGCATGAGGTGGCCAAAGTGCTGGAGTTTCAGCTTTAGCATCATTCCTTCCAAAGAAATCCCAGGGCTGATCTCCTTCAGAATGGACTGGTTGGATCTCCTTGCAGTCCATGGGACTCTCAAGAGTCTTCTCCAACACCACAGTTCAAAAGCATCAATTCTTTGGCGCTCAGCCTTCTTCACAGTCCAACTCTCACATCCATGCATGACCACAGGAAAAACCATAGCCTTGACTAGATGAACCTTTGTTGGCAAAGTAATGTCTCTGCTTTTGAATATGCTATCTAGGTTGGTCATAACTTTCCTTCTAAGGAGTAAGCGTCTTTTAATTTCATGGCTGCAGTCACCATCTGCAGTGATTTTGGAGCCCCCAAAAAATAAAGTCTGACACTGTTTCCACTCTTTCCCCATCTATTTCCCATAAAGTGATGGGACCAGATGCCATGATCTTCGTTTTCCGAATGTTGAGCTTTAAGCCAACTTTTTCACCCTCCACTTTCACTTTCATATATTTCCTTTACTTATATGCAAAGTTTTGTAACAGAAGCATTTGCTTTTCTTCAGGGTTTAGTTAGGATTACCCACGTATGTAAGACCTCTAAGTGGCCCTTTGTTTTGTTCAGGTGCATGGAGAGTCTAAGAAGTTTTTTAAACCACTACTTAAAAATGTATTTCAGTCCTCATATAACACGTTAATAGAAAACATGAGTTTTCAGATAATTATTCTTTGATTATGTTTAAGGCCAATTTTTGTCTCACAGAAAACAAAGATTTTTTTGAAAAATTATCAAAGTTCCCATTTCTCTGATGTCTCTGATACTTGGGTCTCTCTTCTTATCTTTCATCTCAATCTATTACAAAAGTACTTTTTGAGTTCTCCCTTTGTTTGATCAAAGGCATTTGTGTGAATGGTACCTTTTTCCTCTGTTTTTTCCCAATATCTTTTTGCCTTCCACAGTGCCTCACACACTGATGTCTTCATTTTTATTTGTTTATTAAATACAATGCTGCCCGCTCTATAGTTGCCCTCCCTCTCTTCCTTAATAACACATCAAATGTACACATCGAAACTCTTACTACATTGGTTTTCTAATGTCCTGGGGTAGTCTGTGTCAGAAATATGTATAAAAGTTTGACTGCCAGTTCATAATTTTTCAGTTACACCTTGGCCTTGGTTTGCATAACTAATTTGTATTCCACCCATATTAAAAACAAGTAGCAGACTTTTTAGCTCTACCAAAGCTGAAACTTTTAATAGTAAGTAGAAGGCAGGCATTTTTGACTAAGCTTCTTGTCCATTCTGTAAGTTTATTAGAGTTCACTCATCCTCTTCCTTCTTCATTGGCAGAAAGAGGTGTATTGTGTATTTTTTATCAAAATAATTTGAGCTATTCAAGGTATATGTGCTAACATATTGATACATGAACTTTTTCTCCAACTTTAGTACACTTGAGGAATATAGCATAGTGCTATTAGTAACAGAGATTCATTTACCACAGCAGTTCTCATTTGAATTAGAAATAGAAGGCATGCTCTCCAGACAGAGGCATATCAGAATCTGAAATAGGGAAGTGAAGTTGAGGGAGGTAAAGCTCAGAAAAACAGATGTCATTTGGCACACCCCTTCCATTCAGCAGCTAACAGTTGCTTGTTTTAAGGTTAATACTTTGAGATTTTAAAGGCTTTATGCATTAATGTTTATGCCTTATTCTCTCTGTATATGCATATATGACTTTGATGGAACTGATTTAACATTATGTTCTTGATTATTATTAACAATCAATATAATGACCACTTACATATGTAACAATATTATATATTTATTATAAAACAAGTATATGGTTGGGAAAATTCAAATGGTAGAGGTTTCTAGTATTAATAAAAATTAAAGACCCTTCCCATCCCTCCCCAGTAGTAAGAGTTTGGTATATATTCTTCATTCTTTTTCATTCTGTTTATACATACACATGTAAAATGTACATGTGAGACCTACATTATTTATATACTACAGACAAATATATGCATATATAGTTATGTAAGTGGTTTATTTTAATAGCTACATTGTGTTTCACTGTATAAATATAACATTTGTTTAAAAATCACATACACTGTTGAATATTTAGGACTTTTCTACTGTTTCAAATAATGCTACATAAACATTCTTTTAGTATATAGTGCCCTATCCTGTCAGTGGGGTAGCGTCTAATGAGTGGAATTGTTGAATCCTAGTCAGCCTGCCCAGTTACCCTTCCCAGTGACTACATCAATTTATAGCCAATAAATTGGTGGTTGTGTTTTTTCATTAACACTAGTATTAGTTTGTCCATTACTTGGTTCACAATCCCTGATAATAAGTGTTGAAAAGATGTTATTCTTAGGCAGAAAAACATGTTTCACTAAATCGTTTTTCTCTTCATTTTGGCTACTCAAACTCTCAGCTAAGTTTGTTTAATTATACACTTTCCTTATTTTGTGATAGAATCATTATATACATCTAAATACACGTTAGTTACTTGACTTCTTTTCCTTCTTGTTTTAATTTAGTTTTTTTGAGAGCAATCTTAAATCCTTTTAAAATATAACATGTATAAATAAATATTAAGAGAAAAACAATGTTTGATAGGATCAGACTTCAGTTTTCAGAGTACTTTCCTATATACATGGTCTCATTTGAGTTTTATAATAATTATACTTATGGGCTAGAACCATATATTTTTATTTTTACAGAAGAGATAACAGATTCAAATAATAGTTTAGTGATGGAACTTGGACTAGAACCCAGATCTCCTGATTTTTTAGTTTGCTTCTTTCCTTCCACTTTGATTTCGTTGGTATATAGTCAAGAAGAAAGCTCTGTGTGTTGAATACAGTGGAATTTGCTCATTAACTCTAATTGAGAAATTGTGGTTTGATTCTGTTAACCTTCTGATTCTTTCAAGTTATCCAGCAGTGTTAATCTCAGAATACTTTTTACATATTTCTTTTTTCCCCTTTGTCTAACATAAGTAAAATTTATGGAGTTAGCTAAAGTGGATGGATTGTATATTCCAGTATCTGAATTTTCACAGGTATTATTTACTAAACTAAATTGTAGCCATTAACTGTTATTATTTCTTTATTAAACAGTAAATAATATAATTTTTAATACATAAATGACTTGGGATATTAGTCATGCAGAGCTAGCTGACAGTTGATCCCAAACCATCAATAATTTCCTTCTAAGAGACACAAAGTAACATGCTCAAGTCAGACATGTTGACTTTGTTAAAATCCATTATGTAGTTTTATATGTAATACTGTGATTTTTTAGTCCTTCTCTTTCTGGAATACTTGAACTCTTAACAGGAGAAAGTGTCTAACTTTTTCCATGTACCAAAGGTTAATTCAGTTTCTTTTATAAAGTGAAATGTCTTGTATGAGCCAAAATTTATTTCCTTTGGAGCAGATGAATGACACATGTGAATAATCAATGGATTCTACGTGAGAAGGCTTGAATATGTAGCTTAGAAATAGCAATAAGATACTTTTTCCTAAATGATCATCTTGGGCTCCAGTTTTAAACTCTATGAGAGGTCTGTGGTAATTAAGTTCCATAGGACATTTCAGTTGTCTCATTGAGTGGATTTCTGTTACACTTTATGTATTCCTAACTGAGTAAGAGAACAGAATGCACTACTGAACTGCTTTATTAATTATGCATTAAAATAATCATTTATTGGGTGCCTATTACATACCCATGTCTGTGGTAATAAATACATGAATGTAGAGAAGAAATATAGTACATAGTTAATGCAAGAATAAAGGAAGTGTGGGTCACAGAGTGGTATCTGTTCTCAACCAAATAACTTCAAATGGAATTTAACATTTTCTCATTTTATTTTTTTAATTGTTTTAACTAACATTATTATAAATTGTAATGTGGTTCATAGAGTATACTTGTATTCTATAGAAATTGGATATAAGTTTTCCTGAGCAGAAAGTTCGGAGAAGGCAGTGGCACCCCACTCCAATACTCTTGCCTGGAAAATCCCATGGACAGAGGAGCCTGGTAGGCTGCAGTCCGTGGGGTCTCTAGGAGTCGGACACGACTGAGCGACTTCACTTTCACTTTTCACTTTCATGCATTGGAGAAGGAAATGGCAACCCACTCCAGTGTTCTTGCCTGGAGAATCCCAGGGATTGGGGAGCCTGGTGGGCTGCCGTCTTTGGGGTCGCACAGAGTCAGATAGGACTGAAGTGACTTAGCAGCAGCAGCAGAGCAGAAAGTTACTTGACTATACAGAATCTTTCTTGGTGATGTTATCTGCTGTAATAATTTCTCCTAAATATGTCTTGCAAATTATTCTTTGAATTTAGTGTGTGTGTGTGTTATATGGTATTAATTAAACTTGTAACAATAAAATCTGTTGGATTTTAGTTGCCATTACCCAAGGAGGAGCAATACAACTGGCTAACAATGGTACTGATGGGGTACAGGGCCTGCAGACATTAACCATGACCAATGCAGCTGCCACTCAGCCAGGTACTACCATCCTGCAGTATGCACAGACCACTGATGGACAGCAAATCCTAGTGCCCAGCAACCAAGTTGTTGTTCAAGGTAAGAGAAGTTAGAACTCACAGGTGTAAATTCTTTAAAAGGTTAAAATTTTACAGACTCAGAAAAAAGTAAGTATGGTAATGCAAAGCACTGTTAAAATACAGCTTATTTTCTGCAACATAGATAATATTGTCCATGAACTCTTCTTCCGTTATTCCAATTAGACCAAAATGTCATGGCATAAAAACAACTATTTTCAGTTTTAAAAATATAACTTCTATATTTAACACCTTTAACATTTGGATGTAGGAGAAATGGGGTAGGCTAGAGGGAAAGACAATAAAATTAGGAGTTTAAAAAGCTAGTTTCTAAATCTAAGTATATAGATTTGCTTTGTGACCTTCAGAAAGAGCCAGCCTCCCTTGACCTCATTTTTTTTTCAGTGTGTCACATGAAAAGTTGTGCTAAATCACTGATAAGAATCTTCGGAGGTTCAAATTCTGTTTCTCTGCTTTTAGTCAAAAGTAATTTATATCTTCATTTCTATGGTCATCATTTTTTATTTCAAAGGAAATCATTATATTCTGAAGAATCTTTTGCCAGTGTGCAAGTCCACTGCTCTATAAGCAAGAATAGTTAAATCCATGATGAATTACAAAAATTCAAAAACTACAAATATTTTTTCTTTTTTTGTTTTCTTGTTGTTTTCTTCCTGTTTGTTTCAGAAATCTCTATCAATAGTGGATCATTTTTCTTTGAATTCATTGTATATTTTAAGAAGATTTATGCCAGATTTAAAATTTGCATATTAAGGAGATAGTACATCTGTTTCTAAAGATATTTTCATTAATAGTATGTTTTGTCTCTATTAGGTAATGACAGATATGCCCCTTCACCATGGATGATTAATTTTCAATAATTCTAAAACCAGCTAAAGAATCATAATATATTTAAAGGGCCCTAGTGTACTTACAGGATATTTTGTTACTAAACAAATAATATTTGAAGAAGATAATATTTTGCTTATTAATGGGAGTAAAACACCTTTTCACTTTACACGCAGGTACTCAAAAATTGTAAAGCAGGATGTCAGTGAATTTGAATTCTGAACGTCAGTTTGAAGATGGTAACACATTTAGTATATACATCTTTTTGACTCAAACTACACATTTTAATTGATACTAATAACAAATATGGATGATTTTTAAAGAGTTTCAAATTCTCTCAGATAATGTTAGGTTTCTTATTCCTAGGAGGGCATATTTATTATTAAGCTGTTTTTAGAAAGAGACTTTTTTATTTCACAAATGATAGATCATTTAATTATAAAAATAAAACTTCAATTTATTTAGCCATTATCATTTACATTAAAGCAGTGCTTACAGGTGATATAATTGATCAAGTGATACATTTTTTCGTCCTTTCAGTTTTGTTACAATCAGGAATTTATAATAGTTGACCATAATGCTTTATTTTCTCTTCGATTTTGCTATTTTTTGAAAAGTCATGGTCGTTTTTATGTCGTGGCAAGAGTTTACTTGAAATTTTTTAATGTGAATTTACCAGTATCAAAGGAAGACATTGAGGACTATACTTTGTCTAGGAAGATCATCCAAGCTGTGCCCTACTTACCTTTTAGGTTTAAGGCTGGTAAACATGTTAACAACAGAACAGAACTATGTTCCAATGAAAGATAAATGTAAGATCCAGCAGATATAAGTCATGAAGATCCTTTTTCATCCAAGTGCCTATACTAATAAATACACTAAATTGGGAATTATTTCTGAGTAATGAATGAGCCAAAGAGTGCTGCTGATCTCAACATTTTAGTCAGAATCATCTGTTGCTTTTTTCCTTTTAATTCAACATGTATGTTCAGATTGATGATTGACCCGTAGTTTTACCAAGTCACAGTGCTTCAGTGTCTCACACCATGCTCACTGTTTCTCTTTTCAGCTGCCTCTGGAGATGTACAGACATACCAGATTCGCACAGCGCCCACTAGCACCATTGCCCCTGGAGTTGTTATGGCGTCTTCCCCAGCACTTCCTACACAGCCTGCTGAAGAAGCGGCGCGAAAGAGAGAGGTTCGCCTCATGAAGAACAGGTACATACATTGCATTTCCTTCGATTGTTGTAGGTCAAGTATAACTTCAGATTATGTCAGTAGCATCTTTGCATTGGGATTTTTTTTCTAGTAAAATTGATGGATCCTGCTAAAACTTCTTTATTTAATAAGCTGCACTTAATGATGGCTGATGGTCAGTCTTTGATGAGTAGTAGTTCTCTTTCATGCAGTTTCTCCATGAGAGAGATAATGCACAACTTTGCTGTATTTTAACTATTGCTTCAGCCAGCTGACTCAGTTATTTAAAAATTGTTTTTTGTCACAAGTAGTATCATTAAGAAAATTAGGAGTTGTGTGTGTATATAAATGGTAAGTTTTATTTACATTAAATGTATTTGTAATAAGATAAATGTATGATGGCCAGTCCAAGTTTTAATGCATATTAAACACCTAAATAAAGATTTTCAGAAAATAGAGTAATTCTGAGAATATCTTATTATTGACAAAAATTTTAAAATAGAGCTAGTCTTCAACAATGAACATGCTAGATGTCAAAAATTTCTTAAACATGGGAAAGTTATTTCCATAAAGTAAATTCATAGCTGTAAATAGCTTTGTTATTAAAAAACAAAAGCAGAATAAAAAATGTTATTTACTTGTATTTACCTTAGTATTTGTATGTATTTAGTTTAGGATTTAAATATTTACCTTAAGATATGGAAGTTATCTAAGACAAACCAAAGAAAAGGAAAATAAAGATATTAAAAGTTTGAAACATTGAAAATATTCCTCTGCCTTTCACCCCAAGATTCTTCACATGCTGTGATGAAGTGAAGGAAACATGAAAGTTGAATTTAGAGGATCTAGATTCAAATCCTGGGTCTACCCCTTTTGCTGTGACTTCAGAACATAACCTCCTAAACCTCAGTTTTCTGGCATTTTTACAAAGAATCTGTTGTAAAAATAGAATCCCACTACCCACCCAGAGGGTGGTTCTGTGGGTCAAATAAGATAATTCCTTTGAAAGCACTTTGTAACTGCAGTGCTCTATTGAAACATTTGTTTTTCTGCAATTTCATTTTTCAGCTCAGATCAGCCTCTTTGATTCCTAAAATATTCCTAGCTATTACAGAATGTTAGTAAATTAGATCTAGACTATGAGAAATGGCAGTTTTTTTCCAGGTTATTAGGAAAAGAGTTGGAAACAAGCTGAGTAACTTATTTGTGCTCTATCAATCTGTGATTTTCTGTAAGTATTTAAGTTAGAATAATAAGCAGAAACATAAAAGCTGTGTTCATATTTAAATGTATTTAAAAATATAAACTCCGTTTAAACTTTTTCAGTTTTAAATGTTTGTAAGGAAATGTTTTAACCCTTTTTAAAATTAGAAGCAAGTCTGATTAGAAGTCTCAAGTAAAGGCTAGGCTAAAAAATGTAAGATAACAATATTTACTGAAGAAACCATTTCTCAACAGACACAGCAGTCAGGTAAAAAATAAATCTCTTGATTGTGAAAACATCAGAAAGACTTCAGATTATGTCTATGTAGTCTGGCTCTGTAGAACAGAAACACTTAAGCACAAGCTGAGCAGGCAGCACTACAGCTTCTTGTCTACTCTGGTCTACAGAGAGAGAGCTGCCCATTTATAAAAGCAAATTAATTTGACTGGCATACCAAATTTTCCTTTTTCTCTATTCATTTGATTCATGATTTCCCACACACACACCCACCCACCCACAAACACACACACCTCCAGGTTGGGGACAGGGCACACAGAGCTACAGCTCCTAACAACCTCTGCTTGCCTGAGATATTCAGGGAAGCTACCTAACTTACTGTGAACTCTTTAATAAAATACTTTGGCTTGGATTTAATTTCACTCTAAGGAAACTTCCCATTGACTGCTATAGCTCCCTTTTCCCGTTATTCCCAGATTCCTGCTGCTTCTACTTTTTCAACTTTCATTCACTAGAATTTGCCTTCTGAGCCCACCATACCACTCCTGTGTCTGCAAAAACATACAGATACCCTCCAATTTGGCACATCTAGTATTCTGTTCTCATTTCATTTTACCTTTATGGGAGTACTTGACACTTCTAACTGCTCGTTTCTCTAAGCTCTTCTTTGGCTTATTCACCTGGTTTTCTGCCTACTTTTCAAGTTTTCCCTTGAAACTTTCATGCCTACCTGTATTTCAGGCACCACCTTTATGTTGATACAACTTAATTATATACTGGTTTTGACCTTTCCCTTGAGATATCACTTATTTAGGTACCAGTATATATTAGACACAGTACTTTGTTTCTTTATATATTTCATTAGTTCTGCCCACAGTAAGAAAGAAGCTTATCTCCACTTTACAGTAAGCAAGTAAATATTTTGGCAGAGGTCACACCTTTTAAGAAATGGGTAGAACTGGGATATGAGCCTGGATCTGACACCAGAGCATGTGCACATGCTACCTCTCGTGTGAGCATGCAATTGTCATCGCCTGCTCTGCCGCGCAAACTGGAACACATGGTGGCAGTGTGCTGGAGGTATGTAGGGCCACGAAGCAAACATGGGAGCTTCCCTTGAATATTTATTTTGCTCAAAAATTTGGCAGAAACAAACATTTTAAAGGTAAAACTAAAGATTCGAAACTAAAGGTAAAACTAAATTCATACCAAAGGTAGTTGGCTTTGGATTGTGCCCCCATCCTTAGTTTTCTCTGGTATTATGGTTATTTAGGTGGAAAAGTTAGAGAATCAGTCTTCTGAACATACTCACTAGGATAGATACCCCTTATGTACCCCACACAAAGGCTGTCCTCTAAACTTGGATAAGGAAAAGTTGTGATTCTTCAAATTCTGTAACATTCAAATTGCCATATACTCAGAAATGAAGCGGTAAATGTTCTAAAAGTATAAATGGTTACATTAATTGTGTTGCTACAGTAACAAAAAATCAGTGTCTTAGAAACAAAAATCTCTTCCTCACTTACTTACATTTTGGCAGCTGCAAGTCATATGCTATGGCTCTCCTCCACGTGCTCCCAGCCAAAGGAGGAGCATCTCTTTGAGGCCTGTCCTTGTAGCAAAGGGAAAGGGGCAATGCTTTTTGAAGCATCTGCTTGATTGTGATGAACATCACGTCCACTCGAGTACCACTGGCGAAAGCACAGGTGAGGACAAGCCCAACGTCAGTGAAATGGGGATGTATACTCTTCCCACAGGGAGGGAGGAGTAAAAAATTATGGAAGCAATGCAACCCCTGTCTTGTAATTTTAGAATGCAGGAAGAATATAACAGTTTTCATAAAAGTAGACGTCATAAAGGAAAAGGTTAAGTAGGTACGACAACACCTATGATTAGCCAAGGAAAAGATAAAATAGCAAAGCAAACAAACTAGAAACCTTTTAACATATAAAATCAGGAGACTAATAAGGGTATGTAATAGGTAGATTTAAAGACAATGAATTAGAAATAGGGTTTAAAAAAATAAAAAATTCAAAGCAAGTAAAGTGTATGCTATGTCAGTGAAGGTACATCCATTCAGCTTCCCAGGTTGCTCAGCTGGTAAAGAATTGCCTGCAAAGCAGGAGGCCCTGGTTCGATTTCTGGGTCAGGAAAATCCCTTGGAGAAGGGATAGACTACCCACTCCAGTATTCTTGGGCTTTCCTAGGGCTTTCCCCTGGGAAAATTCTTTATGGCTCAGACCGTAAAGAATCCATCCTCAATGCAGAAGTCCTGGGTTCAGTCCCTGGGTTTGGAAGATCCCCTGGAGAAGGGAACAGCTACTCATTCTAGTATTCTTGCCTGGAATATTCCATGGACAGAGGAGCCTGGCAGGCTGTAGACCATGGGGTTGCAAAGAGTCTGACACGACTGAGCAACTTTCACTTTTTCATTCAACTATATAAAACCAACCATTAATAATGAAGGTTTGTTTTTATTGAGATGGGAAGATGCTCATAGTGGAAAAGAGCAGGTTACCAATATATATATTATAATCCCATTTTTATTTATTTTTATTACAGAAGATAAACATACTCATTATAAGCATATTAGGAAACATAACCTAAAATATATACTCACCACTAATGTACCACCCAAAATGTTAACATTCTGGAGTATAATTTTTTTCCCCTAGTATATATGTGCAATGATAAATAACATACTTTTAGTATAGTTTTTAATTTTTTATTTTGGAAAAATTTTAGCTTATGGGAACAGTTAAAAGCATTTTAGTACAGAGTTCTAGATACTCTTATCAACCTTCTCAACTTTCTTACAATTTTAGCATATTATATAACCAGTCTGTGTTTCTTAAAACTAAAGAAATTAACATTCTGTCATATACTGTGGATAGTAATTAACATAGTATTTTTGGACTTCCCTGGTGGCTAAGACTGTAAAGTGTCTGCCTACAATGCGGGAGACCAGGATTCAGTCCTTGGGTCGGGAAGATCTCCTAGAGAAGGAAATGGCAACCCACTCCAGTGTTCTTGCCTGGAAAATCCCATGGACAGAGGAACCTGGTAGGGTACAGTCCGTGGGGTCGCAAAGAGTCGGACACGACTGAGCGACTTCACTTTCTTTCTTTTTTATCATGGTATAATACCATTAACTGAACTATCCATTTTATTTGAATTTCCTCAGTTATTCCACTTTTCTCTACCAAAATCCAATCCGGGTTACTACATTGCATTTATTCATTGTGGCTCCTCATCTCCTCCAGTCTGTGACAGTTGTTTTCTTTTGAAGAGTAATAAACTTTCTTTCAGAATATCCCTCACTTTGGACCTGTGTGCTGTTTTCTTATGATTAGATAAAGGTAATGAATTTGGGGTAAGAATCCCACAGAGGTGTAATCTGCCCCTTCTTGTCACTTATCAGGAAGCACATACTAGCATGATTCATTCCTGACAATGTTCACTTTGATCACTTGGTTAAAGTGCTCTCCAACTGCTCCACTACATTTATTTTTCTCTTTTTACACCCTCTTCCCTACAAGCAAGTTACTACATTCAGCCCACACTGAAATGGAGGATTATTAAATACCACCTCCTGGAACAGAGAGTATCAAAGAATTTGTGGTTATAGGTGAAAACTAACATAGTAATTGGTGTAATTTCACAAAGATACTTGGAGACTATGCAAATATCTTATTTCTTTTTCAGGTATTCCCCACTAATTTTAGTATTCACAGGAAGATCTTTCCTGATTATTACTATGATATTATAATGAGAATTTTGTTTCCCCATCCCTTCTGCAATTATTAACTGGAATTCTTTAAGGAAAATCTTTCCCTTCCCCGTGTATTTTTTATATCAGTATGAATTTATAGATATTTACCTTATTCTTTGGGCTGTAATTCAATATTACTTAATTATGATATTGTTAAGATTATTCCAGCTTTGGCCATTAGGAGTTCTTGTAAGTTGGTTCCTGTGTCCTTTAGATGGCATCTTAATTTTCTTGAAGCTCATCTTTATTTTCTGACACTACATTATCCAGGTTCAACTTCTCATCTTATGGTTTTCTCTGCCTTAGCTTTGAAATCAGCCATTTCTTCAGTGAGCCCTAGTTTCTTTCATTGGAAAATGGTTTACTTTGACCAATTGGTTAAAGTGCTGTCCAACTGCCCCCCATTACAGTTATTTTTCTCTTTTTATAAATTTTTCAAAGTGCTCTTTGCTACTGCGGTTTCACAGGCCCTCTTAAAGGACAGAGCTAGGAAATATATATGTGCGTGTGTATATACACTAGCTCATGTATACACACATCTATAGTTCTGTGTATTACTATATACTGTAGTAATTACTGTAAGTATGTTTTACTAACCCCACTGACTAATCTCTAACCACAGGGTTTATTTTAGCCTTACCTTCCCCCTTTGCTTATTTGTAACTTCGTTCTCTGAGAGAAACTTGGCTTCCCAATAAAGATGGTTTATTTATGTATTTATTAAACACTAGTATCATATAAAATAGTTTTATAATTGCTAACTTATACCCTTGTGAGAAACAAATTTACAATACAACATTTATGTACAATTCTTTTTTTTCTCGCTTATAACCTTAAAGTACTAGTAAAGGCACTGTTTTCAGACTTACTTAGCTGTGCTTCTTCTTTCTCTACTCCTTTCAGTGAGGTGGGTGGTGGTGGTGGTTTAATTGCTAAATTCTGTCCAACTCTGTGACCCCATGGACTGTAGCCTGCCAGGATCCTCTGTCCATGGAATTTCCCAGGCAAGAATACTGGAGCAGGTTGTCATTTCCTCTTCCAGGGAATCTTCCCGACGCAGGGATCAAACTTGTATCTCTGCTTCACAGGCTCGTTACCCCTGAGCCACCTGGGACGCCCTCAGTGAATTTATGGCATACATTTACAGTAAAGTTAGATTTGTCAACGTGTTCATTCAGTTCTGGGATTACCTGATATCTTGTTCTCTGTTTTTAAGTTGTCATTACTTTACTCTTTGTGCTGCGTGGTTCTCTGGCGTCTGACAGACATATCTCCCACCACAGTGCCGTACAGTGCATTTATACCATTCTAAAAAGCATTCCCAGTGATGATTCTTGGTGGTTGGCCTCTACCCCTTTCCTCAGCTCCTAGAAACCACTGAACTGTTTTCCATCTTCTTCTGTCTTTTCCAGAATCTCCTATAACTGTAACCTTTTGGATATGACTTCTCTCACTTAGCACAATGCATTCAAGACCCATTGTTAGTGGTGTATGAATCAGGTAGTTGGTTTTATCCCTGGTATTCTATGGATGTGGTTTATCCATTCACCTTAAAGTTTATCTTCATTTCTAGTTTTGAAGTATTATGAATAAAGTTACAATGAACAGTTAGATACAGGTTTTTGTATGAACTTTCAGTTCACTTGAGTAAATATCTAGGAGTGGCCTGGATGGATGCAATGATAGGTATATATTTAATAAGAAACTGCCAAACTGTTCTTCAGAGTGGCTATACCATTTGCCTTTCTACCAGCAATGTGTGAAAGTTCCAAGTGCTGTGTATCAAGTGTTATAACTATATTTTATATTTAGGTCTTTGATCCCTTTTGAATTAATTTTTGTAAGGTGTGAAGTGTGTTCAGGTTTATCTTTCTGTATCAACTGTTTATTCTAGCACCATTTGGTAAAAAAGATTATTCTTTCTTTGTGGAATTGCCCTTGTACTTCTGTCAAAATGTAATTGACCATATTTGTATAGGCTTGTTTCTGGGGTGTCTGGCTTGCTTCATTGTTTTTCTTTTTCTTTTTTTTTTTTTGCTTCATTGTTTTGTGTATCTGCCCTTTTGCCCATTCAGTCCATTGGGAGAATCTTTTCATTCTCTTATTTTCTTAAAAGTACTCAGATAGAAATTTTTGAGACACTTTAAGAGGCACTCTCTAAACTAAAGAGTTCTTTAAATTTTTTATTTAAAGCTCATTTGAATTTTTGTATTCTGTTCCAAAATATAGTAATTTTTATTTTCATGTGAGAATGCTTGCTACCCTTCTGCCCCATCAATTAAAATTGGTGCTTCAGAACAGTTTTTTTTTTAATCAGTTTTCTATGGTATGTTGAAAATTTTACATTAGGCAATTTCCAAGTCATTCTCTTTATTTTTTCAAATGCCTAATCTATAATATATTAAAATGTTTGTTGCTTTGAGCCAGATCTCTTTTTTTAATGTATTCTATCTAACCCAAAATAAAGGCTGCAGAAATGTTGCCTAATCTTTCCTGTCTTTTGCTTACAGGGAAGCAGCACGAGAGTGTCGTAGAAAGAAGAAAGAATATGTGAAATGTCTAGAAAACAGAGTGGCAGTGCTTGAAAATCAAAACAAGACACTGATTGAGGAGCTAAAAGCACTTAAGGACCTTTACTGCCACAAATCAGATTAATTTGGGATTTCAATTTTCACCTATGATGGTGGGAAAAGGACTGGCTTGGCCACAACCAGAAAGACAAAATAAACATTTTATTTTCTAAACATTTCTTTTTTTCTATGCGCAAAACTGCCTGAAAGCAACTACAGAATTTCATTCATTTGTGCTTTTGCATTAAACTGTGAATGCTCCAACACCTGCCTCCACTTCTCCCCTCAAGAAATTTTCAGCACCAGGAATCATGAAGAGACTTCTGCTTTGTATCCCCTGCCCTCTTCAAGAAGTAATAATTTGTTTACTTGTAAATTGATGGGGGAAATGAGGAAAAGAAAATCTTTTTTTAAATGATGTCAAGGTTTGTGCTGAGCTCCTTGATTGCCTTAGGGACAGAATTACCCCAGCTCCTTGAGTTGACGTAATGTTTGGGCCGCATGCTTAAAGTAAGTAAGGTGCAATGAAGAAGTGTTGATTGCCAAATTGACATGTTTTCACATTTCCATTGTGAATTATGTAAAATCGTTGAAGAGACATACCTTGTGAGAAAAGAATTTTAGGATGGTGTTGAAGAAATTAAGAATGAATTCAGAGTGCTTTCTGTGTATATTCTCTTCAATACTGAACACTTGTCCTTGGTTCTTAAAAATATTCTGTATTAACTATAGCTCTTCAATAGGGCAGTTGTTGCTTCTTAATTCAGTTCTGTATGTGTTCAACATTTTTGAATACATTAAAAGAAGTAACCAACTGAATGAAAAAGCATGGTATTTGATTTTAAATTAAATCAAAGTAAGTAAAATTACAAAGCTTCATTTAGTTTAGTACTAAATTTTTAGTACAAAGATGCTCATTAGTAAACCAGTTCCTTGAGTTATATAACAAGGTTTTTAAATAAATGTTTTTGTCATCACCTTCAAAAATATTTATATTGTCACACATTTACTTTAAAAGGTTTTTCTAATTAAACTGCTCCTCTTTGCACTTATACCACCAACAGGAAAGCCTTCAAGATGTTGAAGCAAAGTGATATATTTGTTTATAAAATGTTATGTGTTGTAGAAAAATGCTGATTTTAAATTGTTTCCATATTAACATACTTTAACAGTTTAGTGAATTTTTTAATGAAAAAAGTTGTAAGGATATAGTTTAAAAGTACAATATTAGATATACACAAGGAAAATATTTTCTTCAGACTTATTTGAATGACTGCTGTACTACGATATTTGAATTGTCATTCTTGCAAGACCTTTTTTTGTTGTTTTCTTCCAAAAGGGATAGGGATGCTTAGCTTTCCAGTATGCTGTATATCCTTTGTTATTCTGTGAAGGAGCTACCTGTTTTACCTGACTAGAACCGTCTGTATGTATCACACATTGTTTCCAATATGACTTTTAATTACTAATACTCATTTTATTCACTAAGTTGATAAATTTAAAAGTTGCCCTTTAAAAAAATAAGACTGAGATAGATCTGAAAAATTTGAAATTGACATAATGTTAAATTATAATTTCTCATTTGAAAAGGTGTTCTTTTTTTTAAGAGTCTAGGATTTAATGTTTTATATTTAGTTATGTCATGGGTTGTTTTTAAGTTTGTTAATGTGTTAACAAAATATGCAGATGTGGGTGTTAATTATTGAGTCCATTTTGAAAAGTAAGACTTTTAATTAATATTTGTAAATGGTATTATTTTTTGTTTGTAACAAACCGTTGTCTTTTTTTAAGGATGAACAGAGTTTATGAAGCCAGCATCATTCTAAGAATTGAGTGATGTAGTCTTATCTTTGGACAGTTCACCAGATTCTCAAGAAGGCTTTCAAACGACTGTAAATTTTGTTGTTTATCCTGCTGAGCTAACGGTGAAAGTTGTAGCATAAAAATTATTTGTATGCCAGCATAGATATACCATTTTCCAAAACTGGTTTGATAGAAACCAAGCAAAATCACAAATCTGTTTGCAAACCAGAATTTTTAAATGAGTCAGAATGTCAAAACTGAACATTTTAAAAGTCATAAGCTTTAGAAATGAAAATTGCTTAATATTTAGCAAATTAAATGTTTTCAGAAATCAAGGCTGTTTAATTAGCAAGTTGGTGGTCTCTTAGTCCCTGATAAATCAAGGCAATCACATCCATATTAGCTGGTTGGATTTATAAGTTACTTTGAGGATGACTGCTCTGGTTTGAAGTCAGTTAATGGTGAGGTAAGAAGTATATTCTGTTGCTAAATCTGTTTAGACCTTGGAGAGAGAGATTTTCGTTTATACAGATAGAAATTAAGCATCTTTTGTGAAGACTTTTTTTTTTTAAGAGAATTGGGGGAAATGTGTTTGTTTTTAAGCATGCAACTTTGAGAATCTTTGTTAACAACATAATTTTTAAAAATCTTACAGCCAAGAATATATGTGGCCACATTATAAATGTTTTTTGTCTTCATATTGGCCAAAAGGGAATAAAACTGTCATCATAGGAATCTGTACATATGCTACTGATTTGCCTAGAAAATAGCAAGTTTGGTATTGCTCACTTTGCAAATATAGGGCCATGTGGCACTTTTATCTATAGGACAGATTAATTCTAATAAAAATGAAGTGGGAGGGGTTTATTTTTGATATATTGCTCTTATGAGTTTTTAGGCTTTGATAGTGTTTAACTGAAAAGTGGTTTAGAAAGGGCTAGATCCAATGTGTTCACATTATTAAACAGAATTGATACCAGGTGTAATTTTTAAGTTCATTCTTTTTCAAACTCAAGTACCATATTGGCAACCATAATATTGTCATAGGTGCTCTATTCATTTAGATATTCTTGGGGGGATGGCATTTGTATAATACATGTGTACATATATATATACATACAGTATATATCTGAGGCTCTGAGAGCTCTTAAGTCAGGAATGCTAAGTATTATAGTATATTGAGGTCAGATGAAATTTTACATTTTTGCGTGATCTATTGCATCCCTTTTCGTAGTTTCTTGGACTGCATTACTCCAGCACTCATGATGGATTTTTTTATCTGCTAATTTCCTTTTTTTTAATTGTTAATTTTATTTGACTTGATACTTTTAAACATGTTACTAGTCACTTGAACCACCACCACAACCACCACCACCCCCAAAAGTATTTGGTTTTTATGCTTTGTCTCTGGCAGCTATAACAGTGGTGAGAACATTTTGAAGATAGCTTCTAAAAGGTACCACTGATTTTTTCAAAAATCATCCTGGGGGAAAATTTTTGGTGTTTTCATTTGAGCAGGGATTTTTGTCAGAAAATACACTTAGATGGTAAGTCAGCAGCAGTGCTAGTATCTGAAAGCACAATACCAGTCAGGCAGGCTGTCCGATCAGAAGTCATCTGGCTGAGGTTTATCTCTGTCTCTCAGGCCTAATCCCTGATCCTTTTGACCATTTAGGGTGACATGTGGAATCATACAAAGGCTTATTAGGAAGGTACAAGTTTGTTTAAACCAGGATGCTTTTACTTACTTTAAGTGACTTCAATCTAGATTTCTTATTTTCATTTCTAATATTTTTAATTCTGTGATCAGCTTTAGTCAGCTGTCAGCATAAATTGGTCTCTTTATTTTGAAGATCAGAAGGTTGGCTGCTTCATTTTTCAGGATTAAATAAGGCTGACATCTTAAAGTTAAAATTTTGAATTAAAGTAGGTTCCAAAGACACTTGTTACACACCATTTCATTTTTTTCAAGAGGCTCTATTTGTTGCCTTTGTAACCCTGAAAACTGTGGGTATATTGTTTCCCATTGACTTAATACAAAAGTTGTATATTTATTTGGATTATATTTACATTATATTCTTTGTAAATGTTTGGTGTAACTTGCACTTTTAAAACGACCCTGTTTGGGGTATTAGCAAACTTGAGAAATTCCCTCATCAATTGTCATCTGACTTTTTATGTCTTTCTCCTCTCTTCAAATCATGTGTCTTTTTTATGGAAGCTTTTCATTGATTAAAATATTTTATTTAACACCTAAATGCTAGCCTTATAAATAGCTGTAAAAAGAGGAAAATAAGGAAATTAGACTAGCTCAATTAATTTAAAAATGGGTTCAAACCCTATCTAATTCTCTTTCATCATGAATAAAGATAGTAGGAAATACAACTCAAGTGAATAAATACTTATTTCCAATTTTAAATGAGATTCTGTCCTCACCCCAACAATACTATCTATAGGATCCTAAGATATCCTTGAATTTGTGCAGAACAGTGAAAGACTTCAAGGTAATTAATTATTGTTGTCATGGAGAACACGTAATAATTTGATTAACTTTTTCACTTTAAATTGTCTTTGTTAACATAAAAAATAACTGTCTAAATTTGACTGGTTTCAGATGAGAGGAAAAGTGAGGTGTGCTTATAGTAAGCCTATAGGTGAACAGTTGTGGGATAAATTTGTTCACTCAGTTGTACAAAGCACAACTAGAACTTTTTGTTGGATGGCTTACATACATCTTGAATACTTTTAATGTTGATGTGTTGACTTTTTTTAAGTTGACTGCACAGTCACTGTTTGTACTAGGAACTGGTTTCCTTGACTGTCTAGAATCAACGGCTGAGAGAGGCACTAATCCCTGAGGGGTTGAACATATCATGGAGCTGAGTCAGTATGGAAGAATTTCAAATCAATCAAACAGGGTGCTGCAGTTCCATCTGTCTCATCTGCTGATGATAAGTTCTTATTGATGAGTGAATGTAGCTTAAGCCTTTGTATGTGTCCTCAGGGGGCAGACAAACTTTAAGAGGGACCAGATAACGTTTGAATGGAGGAATTATATTTCAGGTGTTTTAGCTTGAAATTTATTTTTTAAAAAAATAAAAATAGAAAAAAAAAAAAAGAACAAAGCCTGTGAAGCAATTTGATACTATAAACAGGCTGAGTTGTTTAGCACAGAGAGAAAATATTGACCTGTCTGCATTCTGGTACTGTACATACAGGTCCTAGTTGGGTAAAACACGATACATTTTGAGTTATTCTCACCAGCAAGTAAAAGTAAAGTGAATATTCTTCAGTAAGTGTCTTTTGAAAGGGTCAAACTATAGGAAATGCAAATTTTACCTGCTTTATACAGGCATTATTTAATACTTGCCTATAGAAGTATGGCATTTCTAAGCTGGTGTCTGAGGAGCATCTCAGATGTGAGAGTAAATCTAACATAGTTCAAAAATTGGTAAGGGAGGAAGAAAATCCCTGCAGATGATGACCTTAGTCAGCTGGCCAAGTGAAACGATCTGTCATTGTGTTTGGGAGGTTTTATTTTCTTACGTTTTTAAAATTGGTATATGCTTTATAGACATTGTATTTTTATCCAGGTGCCACTCCAATCTGTGTATGTAATAAAATTATTTATATTAAAATTGGGAAATAATCCGTGAGTATAGATGAGGATGGCAGAGAAGAGTGCTCGTTCGCAGTTTTCCATGTAAAGTCCCTGACTAGTTTGTCATGTCAGTTGTCATCCCCACCCAAAAAAGGAATTATTTCTAACCTAGCTTTATCACTTGAAACTTTAGAAACAAAGTAATCAGGGAAGTTTCTAGAGAGAAAGGTGTCAGGTTTTTGGTTTTGTTTTGTTTTTCCTTGAGGATTGGGGTCAAGAATACCTCCCCCCAAAACTGTCAGCACAAAACAGGGTATTGACTTTTAACTCTGATGTTGCTATTGGAGTTGAATACTAAATAAGTAACTATAGTGAGGAAAATACATTTCTAATAAAATTCCCTACATTCTAGAAGCATCCCTGTTTTAATTTTTTTTTTTTTTACCTAAATCTTTTTGTGCTTTGTGTAAAAAGAAAAAATGTACTGAGTTATAATGCATTTTATTAACACTATGTACATATTAGCTGCTTTGTGTTCAGAATGGTAGCAGTTGCTTTGTATATTAAAGTAATCCTTGTGAATTTGTGAAATATTGTCATAAAGTGCTTTTTCTTACTGTAATCTTTGTGGTATCAACTGTCATAATGCCCTTTTTACACAAACATTTATGTGCTGTCACATAAACATGCTTTTAAAAACTCTTTAAGTCTCTCTTTTTGGGATGGGATCATCTACATTGTGGTTTTTCTAGGTGTGTTAAGCAATATTTTGTGGACTTGGTTTATTTTGTTAAATGGCAAAAGTTATGCTAGAATATATCACAAGCTTATGTTGCACAGCAGCAGAAAACTAACTCAAACAACATATCTTTACTTAATTTTACTGTATTCCTGGTTTTTAGCACAATATTTCTTTTTTCAGCAAAATTAATGAACAGTGCCTTTTTTAGGATTTAGAGATGTTACTGCCCTGTTGAGACAACCGATGGGAGACATATGGCCAGCTGTGTTTAATGTCTCAAAATGCATGTTTGCATTGGAAGGATAAGAACAGATGGATCTATTGGGTCTCGTAATTCTAAAGTTCTGTGATTGCATAAAATGGAAGGAAAGGGGAGGAGATGTGGTTAATTTGCTCTTTACTTAAAGCTCAAGAATAAAAGATTCTCTCCTGTACTGTTGATTCAATTTCTGAAAATTAGCAGTTGCAGTCTAAAGGGCCTTTAAAAATTGCCATGTTGTTTAAGCCTGTTATATCTGCCATTGTATTGAAAGAAATACATGCGTTTTATTCCTTTCTTCTTCTACAAAGAGTGACCACATAATGTACAGACAGACATTTTTGCGAGGGAAAGGGTGAGGTGTAAGCCAGGACTATGATGAGCTAACTGGGATTTACGGTGACCTTCCTTGTCAGCTGAGCTTAGGTGCTTGGATCTCCAGTAAAAACGAAGAGTGCCTATCCTCTCCATCCACAACTTGCTGTCACTTGCTTATTTCACAAACACGTACTTGTTGAGAACACAGTTCAGGGCACTGAAAAGTTCCTGTCTTCAAGAAACTAAGACACACAGCCAAGGAAACAATTGTAACACATTAATACAATTTGAGTCCTGAACTCTAGACTCATATTTGTCATCTGTACTCCAACTGCAAAATAGAGGTCCAAACTGAACTTTTAATTTCTCCTCTAAATCTATTGTCCCTTAAGCTGGTTCTTCTCCATCTGGAAGGTGACACCATTATCCACTAAGCTGCCTTGAATCAGGGTTGTCCTTCCCTCTTCATTTTAATTTCTCCACAACTTAAGCACATTGACCATACTAGGGCTTAGAATGCTAGTGAGGGCCTAACAAGAGAGAAGGTAATTTGAGTTTGAATGTGACTTTTGTTCTTGAGGTGCAAATTCATAAAACATCATTTTGAAGTGTGCATTCATAATGTATTCCCACCACCTATATCTAGTTCCAAAACTTTTATCACTCCAAAGAAATGCTGTACTCAAATAAGAATCATTCAGTTTTCCCCTCCCTTCAGCCCTTGACAACCACCAATCTCTGTAGATTTACCTGTTCTGGATATTTCACATTATCATACAATATGTGACATTTTATGTCTGGCTGCTTTCAGTTAGCCTACTGTTTTTGAAGTTCCTCCACATTGTAGCATTTATCAGTACTTCATTTCTTTTTATGGCCAAGTAATATTCCAATGTATATATATGCCACAGTTTGTTCATCTGTTGTGCCTTTTTTGTTCCCACTTTGGAGCCATTGTAAATGATGCTTCTGTGAACATTCGTGTGCAAGTTTGGTGTTTGAGTGCTTGTTGTCAACTTTTGAAGGGTATATACATCTAGGAGTGGAATTGCTGGGTCACATAATTCTGTGAGTTAAATTTTGAGGAACTGCCTCAGTGGCTGCACCATTTTCCATTCCCACCAGTGATGCAGAAGTGTTCCAGTTTCTCTACATCCTGGCCAACACTTGTTTACTTTTTGAAAAAAAAAAAAAAAAGTAAAGCCATTCTTATGGATGGGGAAGTGGTATCTTACTGGGGTTTTGACTTGTAATTCCTTGATTAATGACACTGAACATCTATTCATGTGTTTGTTGGCCATTTGTATATCTTTGGAGAAGTGTCCAATTTCATTGCTTGGCTTTTTCTTGAGTTTCGAGTTCTTTATATATTCTGGATACTACATCCTTATCAAATAATAGGATTTTGCAAATATTTTCTCCTGTAACTTTTCTTCTCATTTTCTTGATAATGTCCTCATTCTAATTTTTTAACTTAGTTTTTTAAAGTAATAGTATATTTGGAAAAAAACAGTACAAATGGGTGAGTTTATCCTTTTAGTGACAGTCTGTCACTAAATGTACACACACATGTAAATCTTTTCTCTCCTTGTCTCTTTTTTATAGATGGTGCTTTATTCCTCTGAATGTGTCTTGGCAATAGTTGTATTTCACCACGTCTATCTACCTCAGTCTAACAGGTGTGAAGTATCCCATTGTATAGATATAACACAGCTTATTGAACTAGTACTCTCTTTCTGGACATTTAGTTTGTTTGAAACTGCTGACTGTTAAGATATACACAAGTTAGTATAGATGTATATACAAGTTAGTGTATCTCCAGGATAGATACCAAAAAGTGGAAACTTATTAAGTATAGTTTTCTTCATATTTCGAGGTGGTTTGCCAAGCAGTATTAAGAAACTGCTAAGTTAATTTTAAAATGTCGTATTCATTAGTATTTTTTATGTCAAACTTCACAGTCTCTCTTCTCATAAATATTCAGAGAAAAATTAAAAGTAGCAGACTAGCTTAAGGTTAGTAGTCCTCATTTCTGTTTTACTGTTTTCCCTTCTAATCTTCCTGAGCAACAGTTGTCCTCAGCTAGGGAGCATGTGGTGATGCCATCTTTTTAGTGTTAGATTTTAACCCTTCTCTGGTTGGAAGAAGAGCATAACGTGATTTTAAAGCAGAAACTTCTGAGCTAAGAAGTCCTCGATTTTTGAAGTGAGAGAGCCCTGAGGACTGCCCTGCTTTTTCCCTGGCAGCTCACGTCAGTGGTGAGAGAAACCAAATCTCCAGTTTCGAACAACACGGAAATATACTCACTATAGCGTCTCACCTTATTCTTGTAAAGCACTTGAAAATGCTGCTCCTGTCTCAGCAGAGGTTGTGGGAGCCATAACATGACTTTTTCTAACACTAAATCACGTGTGTATTTCACCAACTATACCCAGGACCTCGTATCAGCTCAGTTCAGTCCCTCAGTCGTGTCTGACTCTTTGCGACCCCATTGACTGCAGCACGCCAGGCCTTCCTGTCCATCACCAACTCCCAGAGTTTACTCAAACTCCTGTCCATTGAGTCAGTGATGCCATCCAACCATCTCATCCTCTGTCCTCCCCTTCTCCTGCCCTCAATCTTTCCCAGCATCAGGGTCTTTTCAGTGAGTCAGCTCTTTGCATCAGGTGGCCAAGGTATTGGAGTTTCAGCTTCAACATCAGTCCTTCCAATGAATATTCAGGACTGATTTCCTTTAGGATGGACTGGTTGGATCTCCTTGCAGTCCAAGGGACTCTTACCAATAGTGCACTAAAAGTGATTTTTAAAAGAATCTTATTAATAAATTGTTTCAATTCCCTGGCAAGTCCAGTGGTTAAGATTCTGCCCATTCATTGTCAAAGGTGTGGGTTCAGTCCCTTGTCAGGGAACTAAGATCCCACAAGCTACATAGTGCAGTCAAATAAGAAATTTAAAAAAGTGCTTGAATTTTAAGAACAGTATCTTAAATTGTTATTTTTGTTTCTTGATTTTAAAAATGACTGAAAATCATTTGCTTCCATCAACCACCATAAACTAAAGGCATAGATTAACCAGAAATGATGTTGGAACTGAATCTTTTATATAAGTGCATAACAATTTTGTTACTGAGAATACACTTTACATTTTGATATTGCTGAGAATAGGCAATTTAATAAGGTAACTGATACATAAAGGAATATTTTTCATGAGTATATATTGAACAACTTTTATGAAGAGGACACTGTTAACACTTGAAATATAAAATATGAGGTACAGTCCTTGCCTTGCTGGAGCATAAACTGTACTTGGAGAGATGATGAAACATTTCAGACAACGTTACTCTGCCCTCGGTTTTCAATCTAGTGTTCAGTTCACTTAGATAAAGTTTTTTGATCAATTATAATTGTGATCCTTGAGTACAAAGAATAAATGTACTATTAGAAGCTGTTAGAAACCATGGAAACCATGGCTTCAGATGGTTCTGTCATGAACTAAAGCAAGATATCCTTAAGAGGGATCTTAGAAAACAAGTGGACTTTAGAGTTTTAGTTCTAAAAACCTGATGTATATTTTAACTGAGCATCTTGGCATTTGATTCTTTTTTTTTTTTTAATATAAATTTATTTTAATTGGAGGCTAATTACTTTGTAATAGTGCATTGGTTTTGCCATACATCGACATGAATCCGCCACGGGTGTACACGTGTTCCCCATCCTGAACCCTCCCTCCCATCTCCCTCCCCATACCATCCCTCTGGGTCATCCCAGTGCACCAGCCCTGAGCACCCTGTCTCATGCATCGAACCTGGACTGGCGATTCGTTTCACATATGATAATATACATGTTTCAATGCCATTTTCCCATATCATCCCACCCTCGCCCTCTCCCACAGAGTCCAAAAGACTGTTTTATACATCTGTGTCTCTGGCTGTCTCGCATACAGGGTTATCGTTACCATCATTCTAAATTCCATATATATGCATTAGTATACTGTATTGGTGGCTTAGTTCACTCTGTATAATAGGCTCCAGTTTCATCCACCTCACTAGAATTGGCATTTGATTTTAACTGGGAAAAAAAAAGTTACTGATACCCACTTGGCTGTTAACCACATAACAGTTTAAGAAACCGAGCAATGTGAGAATCAAGGCTTAGGCCAGTAGGTCTAGAGGAGACTAGATTTCTATCCTTGAGGACAAAATAAGCACACTTTAAAATGCATATTTATAGAATAAATTAATCCTTTTCTCAGAAATAAAAAGT
Organism: Bos javanicus; assembly: GCF_032452875.1. Classification (NCBI taxonomy): domain Eukaryota; kingdom Metazoa; phylum Chordata; class Mammalia; order Artiodactyla; family Bovidae; genus Bos; species Bos javanicus. The sequence continues at coordinate 95,988,404 of NC_083869.1, forward strand.
CGCAACTCTGTTGACATTTATAGTGGACCGGATATATTCTTACACCCCCTCCCTCTGTACACACCCCTGAAGCACTCATTTCCCAGCTTCTGGTAACATCGGTGGCTGATGGCGCTCAGCTGAGTCTCTCAGGAACTGTCTCCACCCCAAAGTTAAGCCCCTTGGATCCAATGACTGACTACACAAGGATGTAAGTCCCACCCCCTTACCTCAACACCCATTTTCTGGCCACCCCAGCTCTGAATTCTGCTGAGGGCTTTCCCACCTGCATCCCAACCCAATTTCTCCCTCTTTCCCAATCCTGCTACTTTTACTCCCTCAGAGGTGTTGTTCTTGAAAGCATTCTCATTTAAACTTTCCAAACCTTAACCTTCAACCCTGAGTCTATTTCCCTAGGGAACTGGACCTGTGCCATTTTGAACCAAAAGCCAAAAAAAAAAAAAAAAAAAAGACTTGATTTTCACTTAGACAGCCGAGCTATTGCTGGTGAATTTTTCTCACCTTTTCTTCTATTTGTAGGACAAGGGGAAAAAATTACCTTCCACTTTTTCTGATTCTTAATGTTTTACAGAAACGTAAAAGAACCCAATCACAGCCTCACTTGGTGGTGCACCCAAGCACTCTACTGCCCCCCCCACCCATACCCAGACATTCTCAGAGCTCTCTCCAGAGTCAGGGATGTTCAAGCAAAGGAGCTGAACTCCAATCAATACATTCATTTCTAGTAACAAACCTAGATGGGGTTGGCCTTTCATTATAGTGTTGTTAATATTGCAGGGCTTTTATTTTACTTGTTTTTAAAGATGTTCCAGGCCCATGGTACAGTACTGGCATTTTATGGATTCGGTTATCTGTGGACATTTCCATTTCATGTGCATTTATCAGAACTGTGTTGAACTGGCACATCACAATCCTCAGAACTTTAAATTCACCTTTATTAAAGTAAAACCTCTATCTAAACCTCTATTTAAAATATGACACATCCAAAATAGTCATTAAAAGTTAAGAGGGAGGAGGTCTTGTTTGTAATGTTTTACAAAGAAATCTATCTCTAGTACGAAACATCATACTGAAATTATAATATTCTTGTGGTCTAAATGTTTAAGCTGTTGTTTAAGCTTTTACATTGTGGGGGTAAAAAACAAAAGGCCAGGGTATGTGTGTGACTTCATAACGTCTATCAAAGGTAATCATAAAACAATGTAGCAATCAATCAATCCAAAGATCAATACCCTCTAACTGTAATTCATTCAACAAATATTTGGTTATAATATACTAGATACTGGGGAGACCATAATGAAAGAGGCAGAGGCATTCCTGGCCCCCCAAGAACCATACAATCTTCTGGGGCACACAAACATTGAATAAACAATTATAAGTGCAATGTGGAAGGAGCTGAGACGGGGAGTTAACCTCCCATGGAGGGATGAGGTCTAAAACTTTTTCTTTTACTGTCATACTGTGCATCATGAGGAGGCAGGGAAAGCCTACAAAACAACATTTGAGAAATACAAAAACATTGGAGAAAGGGTAAAGCTGAAGGGAGATACTACAGCTTTTGATCTGAAGAAGATAATCTATTCCCAGCACATAGAGGTCTAAGATTTTAGGAGCTTACCAAAAAGTAACTAAAATTTTATTTTTATTTACTCTTTTGTTTATATACCTAAATGTGAAATTATACCAAAAATGCATATGAGACCTCAGAAAACTCACATCCTAATCTTTAGTAACCAAAAGTACTTAAGGCCTAAATACATCAGACAAAAGATTTCAACAGTATTAACAGATCAAGGAATGTACATTAAACTTCTTGTCTTATAAAATTAGACAACTGGGATAAACATATGTCTTACAATGTGTTTTAAATGATTTGCATCACCTAGCCTCACCAAAACAAGTTCTTTATACCAACCCTTCATCAGAGCATCGATGAAAATTGTTTATTGAGAGGCAGTATATGGGATACAGAAAAAACACAAACCAAAATCTCACACTTTCCTTTCATGTTAACTGAATTTCAGAGTTAGTAATATATAACTAAAGAAGTCACAGCTATGGGACAAAGTGCTGCTTTGTTTTACAACTGCACATTTGCTTTGTCTTTTGAGAACCTTTGGTTAAACTTGTACAGCGGGCTACTTTATTACATATGATTATATTCCCCATATAAGACCTTAATTGATACACTCAGTGACAACATTCTTATAAATTAGAACCAATTATAAGTCCTCTCTCAGGCATCTCCTCTGTGCTTTGTAAATATGTACGTCTTTTTCAGAATCATAGTGAACCTTACTCACAGTAAATTGCCTCTCCAACATTGCTAAAAAGTTGTAATCCCGTTCATAGCGAATTCGGCAAGCTAAAAGAACCACAGAGTGGTTGCTACAGAGATGCTCCAATGTTTGAAGAAGATCTGTGAATGTTTCTTCTAAATATATGATATCAGCTCCAAGTATCAGGTCAAATTCTCCAGGTGAAAAACTCCCCAAATTTTGTCCCCAAGTCAGCTCCTTAACCACAGCTTTGGGCTGGATATGGGGTGGTAAATTGGCTTGAACGTTTGATTTAAGAAACTCTAATGCTACTTTTCGATCCGTGATAGTCACATGAGCACCTAGAATGTGGGACAGAAAGTAATGCGCACATCAGTACAATTAACAAGGAGAGGGGTCAAGTTAAAAAGCAGGGTGAGCGACGCTACACATTTCACCTAATACATCAGAACAGTGGCCAGAAGCTCCTCCTCTAGTGCCTGCGGGTAAACATGAACCTTCTGTTCGCCTCTATGACTTCTCACTGTTTGCAGAAGTTACGCCTATTAAATACAACGTCCCCAAGTGATAAGGTAGCTGATGCTTCTGAATTCTGCAGGCAGAAGTGGCCCACCCTCCATAGGTATCTACCATTACACTTCATTCCTTAGGGTACCATCTTCAAGTCAGTAGGCTTCGGGGCAGAATGGAAGCCAAAGATGAAAAATCTGGGCGCAATTGATTATGAAGACAGCAAGATACTTTTAAACACAGAAAGGCTCCTTTCTGGGGCTAAAGCTTTAAAAAGAAGCATGGAAAAGATTAACTGGCTGCTAAGAAATTTCAATCTACCTCTACTTACGCTGTCAGGAAGCAGCCAATCTATATGCAATCATTCAATTTACATATAATTATGGAAAAATGATAACATTAAAAATCACAAGATTGTATTACAGTCCTGTAGGTGAAATAATGTTCTCTGTGTGCTAAGTTTCTACAAGCAATGTGTAAAATAAAGGAGGCAGTACTGTATTAATCTGTTTCTTGTGGGTTGTTTACAATGAACTAAGAGATTCAACTTTTTGAACCAGTATGGCGGAGAGAAGTCTGAACTGGTAGTTAGCCTTCAGGTGAAGCAACTACATAGGTCAGCCCTGAAACACCTCAGCTACACTGCATTAACACTATCATACACATAATCCTGCTTGGTTTTAACCCTGTAACTTCTAAAACATAAACATTACACTTCATTCTTTCATAAATTACTTTTCATCTGTACCCTCCAGTCTGCAGTCTTCATGGGCAATCCCCCAGAGGATCCCAGCACAGCTGCTGGCAGCACCATTTCCGTACAGTTTATCCTGAAGGGTTCTTATCTTGACATATAGCGTATTAGAGTATATAATTCCGCTGGACATGTGACTCAGTCCTGAGTGTGATACTGTGAAAATGTGCAAGTTGACGATGCATGCACCTATCACTGTTGCAAGACAGAATGCTGCCTGGTGAGTAGAATTCAGTGATACTTTCCATCTCTCCTGGTAACAAGCCTTTCCTGCTTTGACCTAGAACTTTACCTCTGGACTTCCTAACAGTCTACAGGGCACTCTGCTGTCAGCACTGGAGTGATGTGGTTTTCCATATGCCACCGCAGTGTTCACGTTAATAGCTCTTAGATGTAGACCTCCTCGAACGCCTGCCTCAGAGGTTTCTGAGGCTACCTCTGACCTGCCAAGTGTGCCACAAGTTTCAGTAGAATCTTACTGTCAGTTGACCATTCCCCAAAACACCCACCAGCTCCATAAATATCCAAGTGGCTGCCATCAGCCATGGGACAAAGACCCCTACCTTCACAGAATCTACATTCAAGTGAGGAGAGAGGCAGCAAGGGGTGTTTTTAAAAGTAGGGTATCCAGTATGTTAGTCGGAGGTACACACTAAGGAAAAAAATAAAGCAGGAAAGAGAGATAAAACATCAGGAAGTAAGAGAGTTGGTTTGAAAGGAAGGGCCTCACGGAGAAGGTAACTTAGGTAGGGGAATAACCAAATGCATAGACACATGTATGGAATCACGATTATAACTATGATTAAAATATGAGTGGAGATTCCTTTAAAAAACTAGTAGTAAAACTACCATATGACCCAGCAATCCCACCACTGGGCATACACCCTGAGGGAACCACAACTGAAAAAGACACGTGTACCCAGTGTTCATAGTAGCACTGTTTACAATAGCTTAGGACACAGAAGCAACCTAGACATCCATCCACAGACGAATGGGTAAAGAAGTGGTGGTACATAAATACAATGGAATATTATTCAGCCACAAAAAGGAGCAAATCTGAGTTAGTTCTAGTAAGGTGGATGAATCTAGAGCCTGTTATAAGAGTGAAGTAAGTCAGAAAGAGAAAAATATATCATATATTAACAAATAAATGGAATCTAGAAAAATGGGACTGATGAACCTATTTGCAGGGTAGGAATAGAGACTCAGACATGCAGAACAGACTTGTGGTCATAGCTGGGGAAGGACGGGATGGGATTAAATAGAGAGAGTAGTCCTGAAACATACACATTACCATATGTACTGCCAGTGGGAAGCTGCGGAAAACAGAGGGAGCTCAACCCACTGCTGTGTCTCAACCTAGAGGGGTGGGATGGGGTGGGTGGTGGGAGAGAGGTTCAAGAAGGAAGGGACATGTGTATATTTATGGCTGATTCACATTGTTGTACGCCAGAAACCAACACATTATAAAATTACTCTTCAATTAAAAATAAATTTTTAAAAATATGGATGGAGAAAAGGAAAAGAAGGAAACACACCAAGATTCTAATGGTAATTATGTTGTAAAGTCATGAACAACCAGAATCTTTGGTGGGTTTTTCCTTTTTTTCAGACTGCTTCTAGGGCTATTTTTGTAATAGAGTTATATCATTTTTATAACAAACAGTAATTTTCCTGATTTTCTAGCTCATCTTTCATTCCAAAGCTCTTTGGGCATCCACTGTGTGCCAGCTGCTGTATTCGCACCAAGGACACGCAGAATAAGACACCATCCCCCTCCTCGGGAGCCTCAGCTGGCCAGGAGAGACGGACACCTGAAACAACCGCCTGGAGTCAGACGTGGCAGAGCCAGGGGCAGAGCGGGCACCGAGCCCTGGGGCGGCAGAGAAACGAGGCCACAGCTACTGCTGGGGCAGCCACGGGCACGCCGTCTGCCCTTCTGCATTCTGGCCCCTACCAGAGGCCCCATCTTTTGTGGCAACAACTAACTAGTCCCTCGCTCTGGGATGGTCTTTGAAGAACCTTACCTGGCTTTCCCAAGCCCACAAATGCAGATTTCCAGATCGGAAACAAACACGCAGAGGGGCTATGAACACTTGCTGAGCATTTACTTTGTGCCAGTCAATGACCTACAGATGTCTACAGGTAATCTCATTTGATCCTCGCTGGGCAGTGAATACGGTCATTATCCCCATTTTATTGGGAAACTGAGGTTTAGAGATTCAGCAACTTGCCCAAGGTAACACAGCTGCTGCTGCTGCTGCTAAGTCGCTTCAGTCGTGTCTGACTCTGTGCGACCCCATAGATGGCAGCCCACCAGGCTCCCCCGTCCCTGGGATTCTCCAGGCAAGAACACTGGAGTGGGTTGCCATTTCCTTCTCCACTGCATGAAAGTGAAAAGTGAAAGTCAAGTCGCTCAGTCGTGTTCAACTCTTTGCGACCCCACGGACTGCAGCCTACCAGGCTCCTCTGTCCATGGGATTTTCCAGGCAAGAGTACTGGAGTGGGTTGCCATTGCCTTCTCCAGTAACACAGCTAGTAAGAAGTAAAAGAAGTCAGAGGTGGTGGAGTGCTTACTTGCGGCTGGGGGGTGGTGAGGGAGTGGGCAGGAGGGCATATTGGGAGTTTGGGATCAGCAGGTGCAAACTATTGTATGTGGGATGAATGGCAGCAAAGTCCTACTGTGTAGCACAGGGAACTGTATTCAGTATGCTGTGACGGAGCAAAATGGGAAATGTATGTATGTATATATATGTCTGGGTCGGGTTGCTGTGCAGCAGAAGTTGGCATGACATTGGGAATCAACTATGCTTCAGTAAAATTAAATTGAAAAAAAAAAAAGAGGTCAGCGCCTAGTGGGCCTCTAACCCTGTGCACATCACCACAGTCTGTCTTGACAGCAGTGAGGACGCCCTTGTTCTCAGGAAGAGACAGAAGAAACCTCATCTTTCCATCCAGTTAACTCCTCTCACGCCACCAAGACGAGGGTTAGTGTTGCAGAAAGAAAAAAACTCAGGCTGCTGTATCTGACAAGCCCGGTTTGAGTCTCAGCTCAACACTAATCAGGACTTCAAAAAGTGGGTTAGTTTCCCAGAACTTCCAGCTTCACTGGCAAAATGAAAATTTTAAAACATACCTAACATACACAGGGATGATACAAGGTTAATGTGAGGAGAACAAAAGGTGGTATCACTGAGGGCCTCCCTGGTGACTGAGAGTGCTGTGACACCAGATACGCGTGTGGGCTAAGTCGATTCAGTCATGTCCGACTTTTTGCCACCCCGTGGAACTGAAGCCTACCAGGCCTCTCTGTCCACGGGGTTCTCCGGGCAAGAGTACTGGAATGGGTTGCCATTCCCTTCTCCAAGGGATCTTCCCAACCAAGGGATGAAACCCACATCTCTTGCGTCTCCTGCATTGGCCGGTGGGTTCTTTACCACTAGTGCCACCTGTGATGTCAGACAGATGGACCTAAATCAGCTTCTAGGTACGTAATTCCACCCACCGCCCCGCCTATGCTCCCCATGGGAAGGCAAAATCTAAACAGAGAAAGTAATACTGAAAAAGATATGTTGCCAGAAAAAGAACAGGACAAAAGTGGGGCTTTAGTGGGTCCTCAAGTACTTGTACACACAAGATGGAATTCTAGATCCTGACCACCCCAGTGTGGTCTGAGGACCAGCAGTTTGGGCATCACTGTCATCACTTGGGAGCTCATAAGAAATGCAGGCTCTTGGGCCCCACTCTAGACCCAGGGAAGAACAAACAAGAGCCCCAGCTGACAATACCGAAGTGAGGAATAGTATATATTATATCTTAGAGGCAGGTCTACCCAATCATCAAATAGCTTGAACTGCACAAGCCAGAAATTGTAGAAAAGAATCAAAAAAATTGTCAACAGTCAACTCTTTGTCAAAAAAGAGTCAATGAATTATGAAATAGAAATGAAGGTTAAAAATGCTCTAGGCCTAAATTAATGTCTGTATGCAAAAAACACACACACACAAACCTTGACATCAAGTCAGAACTACGTACTATTTAATAGAGGATGTCAGTTCAAACTGCAGGGGGCCTAGCCCTTCCTAAAAGGAACAAACCACCAAAGATTCCTCAGCAACAAAGGTAAAAGATTTTCTGCTCTCCTTACTTCCTTGGGGTAAATCCAAACATAGACACAGGGATAGTGGTTTAGTTGCTAAGTCATGTCCAGCTCTTGAGACCCCATGACTGTAGCCCGCCAGGCTCCATGGGATTTCCCAGGCAAGAATACTGGAGTGGGTTGCCATTTCCTTCTCCAGGGGAACTTCCCAACCCAGAGATCAAACCTGCTTCCCCTGCACTGCAGGAGGTCGGTACCTAAAACTGTAAAATAAAAATAAAAATAAAAAAATACATGAATTGGATAATTCTCTTTGAATTCAGTCTCCTTAAGATCATCACAGAATTGAAGGGGGCAAAGCATCTCCAGTGAGAATATAAATAACAGGATGAGACAGAAAGAGAAGGAATGAGCCTTCCTGGAGTTGTGAACATAGCAGTTGTGGCCCGTGACTCATAATAAGTACAAGGAGAAGGACAGTAACCCAGTAAGAGGGAAACTAACAAAGGGTTTGCGTCATGAAAAGGCCACCCTTCCACTCACACGGGAGGGAGCCCTGCGTCACACTCACCCAGCAGGGCAGCCACTATGCCCACCAGCCCTGTGCCAGCACCCAGCTCCACAGCAGAGCAGCCCCTGAGCTCCACAGTGCCCATCTCCAGATACGTGGCAAGAACGACAGCCTGAGTCAAAACACAGTATGACAGTTAAGGTCAACAAGCGCTTCAGGATTTCCAGCAGGCTCCATGCTCCAGGAAGTTACCACACACCCCCTCCCACTGCGAGGCTCAACTCCCAGGTTAACAGCACCCGTGGGAACTCAGCTGCTGCTGGTAGGGTCACCTAGAGCAAACATGGATACCAAGTCCCACAGCCCAGCTGCCCCCAGCCCCACCGGAGGCCCTTGGGGGGACAGCAGCAGTCAGTGATTCTGTCCACCCAAGACCGGGTCCTGCTGAATCTGGGAAGGTGGTTAACTTCTGTGTCACAGCACTCTGACACTCAAGGTTTACAAACCCATTCTGGCAGAGCTGACATGAACAGTCTCTGTGATTTGGCTTAAGGAAAGTCCAGTTCCTAAACCGAGTTCAAATCAGCAAAGCCAAAACCAAAGGGGACAAGCAGAGCCCCACTAAGCCTCTCGGAGCTGCACCCCTCTCTCCTGCTCTCCTGAGCCCCTAACACTCATCACCCCTCAGCGACCCGACATCAAGGGGTAAGTTTCAGATGAAGGGTTGGACTTGATATGTGAGTTAGCATTTGCAAACAACTCTAAAAATCAGTGTATGCTCTTAACATAATTTTAATTTTTCATGGCCACATAGTATACTGAGCAATTCCTCTTCTCCGGGAGAATGAAGGAGACTCACCCATTCCTCACTATTCTGTATCTTTACTACTCTCTGAGAAAACTTTTCTTGTAGTTACCTTGGACTAGATTCCTAGAAGTAGTACCACTGGGTTACAGATATATCAATATTTTGTATCCCTGAATGTTTCTGACACCCCTAATACAATGTTAAGATGGTAAAACTGTATCTATGCCAATCATTTATCCAGCATTCACTGAATCCTGAGTTTCCCACTGAATCCCAGGTGTGGCTAGAGGCTGAGGGCAAGTCTGCCACAAGCAGTTGAAAGAACAGGGCTGGGGAGAGGGAAAAGTAGCAATTACAGTGCCCTTTTTTGATCATGACAACTATGGAAAACTTAAAGAAAACACATGATCCTCCTGTGGGGCTTTGTCAGTTACATTTTCTTTGTGCAATGTTAAACTTAGTCTCCAAAGCAGCTAGGGGCTCCAGTGGCAAGTCATTTAATTTCTCTCAGCTTTCTTTACTCACCCTTAAAATGCAATCTATTTAGTGGGGTGAGGGGCGGGCAGGAAAATGATTCTAGTGGGTAGAGGTTTTCTGGGGATGGGGTGTGGTGATGCAATGTTTTAAAACTCAGCATAGAGGTACTTGCACCACTTTGTGAATTTACTTAAAAAAAAAAAAAAACACAACTTGAAGTGAAAGGTACAGTATATGAATTACAAGCCAACAAAGCTGTTAACTTTTCAAAAATAAGAGCAGTCTTATCATCAATTGCTGATATGTTCAGAGGCGTCCGGGGCTCACTTACCGCGTCCCAAACCACCGCTGCGACTCCCAGTTGCTTCCAGTCCTGCCGGATCTGTATCGTGTGGTTTGCAAAGGAGAAGGTGGCCAGAGGCTTGTGGAATCTCTGCAGCCCCATCTCCGCGGTCTCCGTATAGGGCACCAGGGCCATCTCGCCCCCGCCCAACTCTCTGTTCCCTCCAAGCTGTAGGGCAAAAGAATCCTGAGTGAGGCTCTAGCCAGAAAATGCATGACCTCTTTAGTAGCTCCAAGTGCTCAAAGCCAGTTGTTACAAGTTCAAAAGAAGAAAGAGTTGAGGCGAAGTCTCTAATCCCTTTTGCACGGCCCTCCTGGGAAGTGAGATTTCGCTCTGAATTCACGCCAAAGGTGCTGGATGCCCTATACATTCAGCTGTAACCACTCAGTGAATTCGGTAAGAGTGAGCGAAGTGGAGATGTCAGCTCAGGGCGCGGACAAAGTAGCGCTTTATAAACCGCCTGGGCCCGCGTGGACTGCGGCTTGCAACCCGCCGCGGTCGACGGGGCATCTATTGTTTTGTGTTGGTCTCCCCTCGCTCCCTCTCCCTCGGTGAGTTCAATGGGGACCACCACGGACTCGAACCTGAACTTCAACCCGGGGTTAACGTTGTGATTATCCTGCTTTATGGTACCAGTTGGATATACACGGTCTACGCAGATCCATTTCCTGGAGACTGAAAGTGAAAGACCCTCGGGGATTCTGAATCACTCGCGGGGAGCGGGACCATGGGTCCGGCATGGAGTGGCCCCCCACCGCGGCTGGGAGCCCTCCCCGGAGTCGCCCGCCCCGCCAACCCCAAAGAGGGGCAGCGGACAGGGACGCACGTCTTTCCGCCGGGCCCTGAGGCTACGGGAAGCAGCGGGGTAGGGGCTGGAGCCTGGAGAGGGGCCGCCCACTCGGCGCGGCCTCACCCCGCCCCGGGAGCGCCGGAACCTCCCCGCCGATGGCACGGCCAGCACCCCGGGAGCCCGGCGGGCCACACACTGGGGCCCGCGGCACGGCCTTGCCTCTACTTACGGCTCCGGAGACGGCCTCGCGTGGCGCGCGCGTCGCTTTCCCCGCCCCCAAGGTCGCCGACGGAAATGACCGGCTTTAAAGGGCCAGAGAGCGGGTAGACCGCCGGGCCGGGCGGGGGCGGGGGCGGGGGCGGGGGCGGGTGGCCGGCGCTGGGCCACCCGTTTCCGGTCCCCCGCCTTCCCAGAACAAGCGATCCCCGAGCGCCAGCGACGCGGAGCGGCGGGTGCAGTGTGGGGACCCAGAGCGGGGATGGCGGGGCGGAGGCGGGGGCGGGGCGGGGTTCCCGCTGTGTGTGTCCGCAAGTCAGTTTCTCTGGCCACCGAGGGTGGAGCTCGTGGGGGATCCACGCTCTCTAAATCGGGGCGTTTTATAACGACCACCGCAGACTCGATCCTGAACTTAAACTGGGCGGACTCGATCCTGAACTTAAACTGGGCGGACTCGATCCTGAACTTAAACGGCATTAACAGTATGATTATCACGCTTTAGGATACCCTCTGTTATTACTGCCCCACCGTCATCTCCAGTATTAGATACAAGTGACATTCGCAAAGAACCAATGAATATCTACAACCTTAATGCCATAATCCGGGACCAAATCAAACATCTGCAGAAAGCCGTGGACCGGTCCTTGGAGCTGTCTCGTCAAGGAGCTGCAGCACGGGAGCTGGCCCCCGTGGTCGATAAAGACAAGGAAGCCCTAATGAAAAAGATCCTCAAGTCGCTACTGAGCACCAAACGGGAGCAGATCCGCCACACTGAGGGCGGTGCTGAAAGCCAACAAACAGGTGATCTCATTCTACTGGTGAGCTATGCTAGCCAACACTTTAGTTTATGCCTAAATGTTTTCAGTGTCCACTACCATCAGAATGGGAGAAGGAAATGCCAACCCACTCCAGTATTCTTGCCTGGAGAATTCCATGGACAGAGGAGCCTGGCGGGCTATAGTCCATGGGGTCACAAAGAGTCGGACATGACTGACCAACTAACACTACTACACTACTGGATATACACCGCTGGTGATGCGGGGGCGCGGAGGGCCTGGGTGCCACCGCGGCCGGGGACCGCGAAGCCACCCGCCTGGCGCTGGACAGGCGGTGGGTCCACCTGCCAGTCTCTGTGCTAGTTCTCGCGCTCGCGCTTTTGTGTGTGTGTGGTTTTAAAATTTGTGCGCTTGCGGGTCAGTAGCGGGTGTAGGAGAAAATTCGCCCCTAAGAATACGTGGTCACCCATCCACCACCCATCACCCATTCACCATCTCACCAAAGTGAAGTCCGAATTAGTGAATTCGCGCGCTCCGTGGCTGCGGAGTGGAAAACGCGGGGTTGTTGCTAGCGCGGTCAGCCGGGATCCTGTCTCCTTCCTCCCCCGGCCAAAAGGTCAGCGCACCTGCCCTGGGGGCACCCGTTCTCGAGACGAAACTGCTCAGAGTGTGGTGTCTGGCCGCAGGCCCATGGGAGGGACGCGGTTGGAGAGAGCATCCAGGAATGTGACTGCGCTGGGGGTTGGAGGGAGGGGGGCAAAAATGACGAGATGAGGGCTACCCTCCTTTTCCCTGGAAGGTTTCTTTTTCCTCTTGGATCTTGACCCCCAGACCCTGCAACCCACCCGCCGCCGCTCTCTCGCAGCGAGTCTCAGCTCCGCCTGCACTTTGGAATAAACTGGAGCGCTTTTCAACCCTGCAGAGCTGGATGCTGTCACTGCAAAGTCTCAGCTGGTTAGCGGTGGGGCCAGAGCAATCCTATTTTTCAGAGCTTCCCGGGTGATTCCGGCCGGCAGACTGGACCATGCCCCTCCCCACGACCCCCGCGTCCCCGCTTCCTATTCCTCTCGCATCCCGCAGGGGGCGTGCTCTGCTCTCTGTCCAGATTTCCTTAGAAAGCTGGGACCCTCGGCTGCAAAAGTGACTTGAAGAACTTTGAAAGCCACCAGTGAAAATCTTTTCCATTTTTCCTTCCTTTCTTTGCTTTGCTCAGTTATTCATCATTAACTTTTTTATGTTAGTGGCATAAAACTGGCAAGAAAGTGCAACGATTCCCCAAACACTCCCTGCCCGGTGCCTAGCCTCCCCGTTTATCATCTCCCACCAGAATGGTGCATTTATTACAACTGATGAACCTACGGTAACACATCATTATCACCCCAAGACCAGAGTTTACACATTAGACTTCACTGTTGGTATCAGTTCAGTTCAGTTTTGTTGCTCAGTCGTGTCTGACTCTTTGCGACCCCATGGACTGCAACATGCCAGGCCTTCCTGTCCATCACCAACTCCTGGAGTTTACTCAAACTCATGTCCATTGAGTCGGTGATGCCATCCAACCATCTCATCCTCTGTCGTCCCCTTCTCCTCCTGCCCTCAATCTTTCCCAGCATCAGGGTCTTTTCAAATGAGTCAGCTCTTCACATCAGGTGGCCAAAGTATTGGAGTTTCAGCTTCAACATCAGTCCGTCCAATGAATATTCAGGATTGATTTCCTTTAGGATGGACTGGTTGGATCTCCTTGCAGTCCAAGGGACTCTCAAGAGTCTTCTCCAATACTGCAATTCAAAAGCACCAATTGTTTGGCGCTCAGCTTTCTTTTTAGTAAAACTCTCACATCCATACTTGACTACTAGAAAAACAATAGCCTTAACTAGATGGACCTTTGTTGGCAGAGTAATGTCTCTACTTTTTAATGTGGTGTCTAGGTCATAACTTTTCTTCCAAAGAGTAAGCATCTTTTAATTGCATGGCTGCAATCACCATCTGCAGTGATTTCGGAGCCCCAAAAATAAAGTCTGACACTGTTTCCCCATCTATTTGCAATGAAGTGATGGGACTGATGCCATGATCTTTGTTTTCTGAATGTTGAGTTTTAAGCCAACTTTTTCACTCTCCTCTTTCACTTTCATCAAGAGACTCTTTAGTTCTTCTTCACTTTCTGCCATAAGGGTGGTGTCATCTGCATATCTGAGGTTATTGATATTTCTCCCAGCAATCTTGATTCCAGCTTGTGCTTCATCAGCCCAGCGTTTTCTCATGATGTACTCTGCATAGAAGTTAAATAAGCAGGGTGACAATATACATCCTTGATGTATTCCTGTCCTCATTTGGAACCAGTCTGTTGTTCCATGTCCAGTTCTAACTGTTGCTTCCTGACCTGCCTACAGATTTCTCAAGAGGCAGGTCAGGTGATCTGGTACTCCCATCTCTTCTAGAATTTTCCACAGTTCATTGTGATCCACACAGTCAAGGCTTTGGCATAGTCCATAAAGCAGAAATAGATGTTTTTTTCTGGAACTCTCTTGCTTTTTCAATGATCCAGCGGTTGTTGGCAATTTGATCTCTGGTTCCTCTGCCTTTTCTAAAACCAGCTTGAACATCTGAAAGTTCATGGTTCACGCATTGTTGAAGCCTGGCTTGGAGAATTTTGAGCATTACTTTACTAGCATGTGAGATGGGTGCAATTGTGCGGTAGTTTGAGCATTCTTTGGCATTGCCTTTCATTGGGATTAGAATGAAAACCGACCTTTTCCAGTCCTGTGGCTGGGTTTTCCAAATGTGCTGGCATATTGAGTACAGCATCTTTTAGGATTTGAAATAGCTCAGCTGGAATTCCATCACCTCCACTAGCTTTGTTTGTAATGATGCTTCCTAAGGCCCACTTGACTTCACATTCCAGGATGTCTGGCTCTAGGTGAGTTATCACACCATCATGATTATCTGGGTCGTGAAGATCTTTTTTGTACAGTTCTTCTGTGTATTCTTGCCATCTCTTCTTAATATCTTCTGCTTCTATTAAGTCCATACCAATTCTGTCCTTTATTAAGCCCATCTTTGTATGAAATGTTCCCTTGGTATCTCTAATTTTCTTGAAGAGATCTCTAGTCTTTCCCATTCTATTGTTTTCCTCTGTTTCTTTGCACTGATCACTGAGGAAGGCTTTCTTATCTCTCCTTGCTATCTTTTAGAACTCTGCATTCAAATGGGTATATCTTTCCTTTTCTCCTTTGCTTTCTGCTTCTCTTCATTTCACAGCTATTTGTAAGGCCTCCTCAGACAGCCATTTTGCTTGTTTGCATTTCTTTTTCTTGGGGATGGTCTTGATCCCTGTCTCCTGTACAATGTCATGAACCTCCATCCATAGTTCATCAGGCACTCTGTCTATCAGATCTAGTCCCTTAAATCTATTTCTCACTTCCACTCAAATCGTAAGGGATTTGATTTAAGTCATACCTGAATGGTCTAGTGGTTTGCCCTACTTTCTTCAATTTCAGTCTGAATTTGGCAATAAGGAGTTCATGATCTGAGCCATGGTCAGCTCCCAGTCTTATTTTTGCTGACTGTATAGAGCTTCTCCATCTTTGACTGCAAAGAATATGATCAATCTGATTTCGGTGTTGACTATCTGGTGATGTCCATGTGTAGACTCTTCTCTTGTGTTGTTGGAAGAGGGTGTTTGCTATGACCAGTGTGTTCTCTTGGCAAAACTCTATTAGCCTTTGCCCTGCTTCATTCTGTACTCCAAGGCCAAATTTGCCTGTTACTCTAGGTGTTCTTGACTTCCTACTTTTGTATTCCAGTCCCCTATAATGAAAAGGACATCTTTTTTTGAGTATTAGTTCTAAAAGATCTTATAGGTCTTCATAGAACCATTCAACTTCAGCTTCTTCAGCATTACTGATCAGGGCCTAGACTTGGATTGCCATAATACTGAATGATTTGCCTTGGAAACGAACAGAAATCATTCTGTTGTTTTTGAGATTGCATCCAAGTACTGCATTTCAGACTCTTTTGTTGACTATGATGGCTACTCCATTTCTTCTAAGGGATTCTTGCCCACAGTAGTAGATATAATGTTCATCTGAGTTAAATTCACCCATTCCTGTCCATTTTAGTTCGCTGATTCCTAAAACATCAACGTTCACTCTTACCATCTCCAGTTTGACCACTTCCATTTGCCTTGATTCATGGACCTAGCATTCCAGAATCCTATGCAATATTGCTCTTTATAGCATCATACTTTGCTTCCTTCACCAGTCACATCCACAACTAGGTGCTGTTTTTGCTTTGGCTCTGTCTCTCCCTTCTTTCTGGAGTTATTTCTCCACTGATCTGCATAGCATGTTGGTGTTGTACATTTTATGAACTTGGACAAATGAAGATATGTACCCACCATTATAGTGTCACATAGAGTAGTTGCACTTCCTAAAAATCCTCTGTCTTCTACGTATCCATCCATAACCTTTGGCAACCACTGATTTTTTTTTTTAACTCCAAAAAGTTTTGCATTTTCCAGGACGTCATATAGTTAGAATCATACAGTATGTAGCCCTTTGCTTAGTGTGCATTTAAGGTTCCTTCATGTCTTTTCATTGTTTGGTAGTTTATTTCTTTGAAGTGCTGAATGACACACATTCCATTGTATGGATATAGTACAGTTTGTCCATTTACCCACTAAAAGACAGCCTGATTGCTTCCAGGTTTTGGCAGTTATGAATAAAGCTGCTATAAACATTCCTGTGCAGGCTTCTCTATGGTCATAAGTTTCCACCTCCTTTGGGTAGAGACCAAGGAGCTTCACTTCTGAGTCACATGGAAGAGTATGTTTTGTTTTATAAGAAACTGCCAAACTGCTTTCCAAAGTGACTGTATGATTTTGCAATCCCATCAGAAATGAATGAGAGTTCCTGTTGCTTCACATCCTTACCAGCATTTGATGTTGTCAGTGTCTGGATGTCGGCCATTCTAATGGGCTTGTAGTGGCCTCTCATTGCTGTTTTAATTTGCAATTCCCTAATTACATGTGACATGGAGCATCTTTTTTTCCCCCAGTTTTATTGAGATATGATTGACATATAACTTTGTATTAGTTTACAGTATACAACATAATAACATGATACATGTAAATATTGCAAAATGATCACCACAGTAAGTTTAGTGTGATGATATATAGCCTCACATAGTTATAGTTTTTCTCCTTGTGATGAGAACTTTTAAGATCTGGTATCTTAAGTTGCTTCAGTCATGTCTGATTTTTTGTGACTCCATGGACTGTAGCCCTCTAGGCTCCTCTGTCCATGGAATTTCTCAGGCAAAAATACTGGAGTGGATTGCCATGCCCTCCTTCAGGGGATCTTCCCGACCCAGGGATCAAACCCACGTCTCTTGTGTCTCCTGCATTGGCAGGCAGGTTCTTTACCACTAGCGCCACCTGGGAAGTCCCCTAGGTAGATTTTATGGTAATTCTGTTCTATTTTTAAGTTTTTGAGGAAACTCCATACTGTTTTCCATAGTGAGTGTAGCAATTTACATTCCCACCCACAGTGCACAAGGGTTTTCTTCTCTCCACATTCTCACCAACACTTGTAATCTCTTACCTTTTTGATAATAGGCATTCAACAAATATCTCACTGTGGCTTTGATTTGCATTTCTGTGGTGATTAATGATGCTGAGCACCTTTTCACACACCTGTTGTTTGGACCTTTTTAAAATCTGATTTCTTATAGTTAGATTTTAAGAGTTCTTTGTGTATTTTGGATAATACTCCTTTATTAGATGTGTCTTTTGGAAATATTCTTCCAGTCTGTGGCTTGTCTTTTTATTCTCTTGAGTTTCGTTTGCAGAACAGAAATGTTTAATTTTAATGCAAGTTAGGCTTATCAGTTATTTCTTTCATGGATCATGCCTTTGGTATTATACCTAAAACATCATCACTATGCTCAAGGTCGTCTAGGCTTTCTCCTGTTTTATCTTCTAGGAGTTTTATAGATTTGCATTTTAATCTAAGTCTGTGATCCATATCAAGTTAATTCTTATGAAAGCTGTAAGACTGTATCTAGAATTATTTTTTCCATGTGGATGTCTAGTTGTTCCAGCACCATTTGTTGAAAAGACAGTTTTTTTCCTCCCTGGTATTGCCTTTGCTCCACCTGGGGATGGGGTTAGGGACCGCCCCTATCTGGAGCCCTGTCACTGCTCCTTTTCCCTTTGCTAAAGACCTGCAGACCCCAGATGGGGGCGCTTCCTAACCCCATCCCCCGGTGGAGCAGAGCCCCAGCCAACCTGTGTAATTTGTGAACCATGAGTGAGAAATAAACCTTTATTGAGCTCACCATTGAGACTGAGGATTGTTATTACAGCATAATGCAGCAGAAGCTGCCAGAACACAAGTGTGAAAAAGGGAAATTTCAAAACAGGGAGAAGCTTATAGTGTGGGTGGCTCAATTTCAGTAAAGGTGATCCTTTTTGGGAGCTCTACATGGGGCTTCCCAGGTGGCACAATAGTAAAGAACTCACCTGCTCATGCAGGAGACCTGGGTTCTATCTCCTGGAGGAGGAAATCGCAACCCACGCTAGTGTTCTTGCCTGGAAAATTCCATGGACAGAGGAACCCTGTGGGCTACAGTCCATGGGGTCACAAAGAGTCAGACACGACTGAGCACTCACATACCTCCCACTCTCCCTTGTTAGCATCAGCATCAACTGAGACAACTGACTGCCTTTATCCAACTGTGATTCTAAGGCTTGAAGACCATTTTCCTACTTGGGACAGTCTTGTGGGAGATGTGCAGAAAGGTAGATTCACTTTCTAGATTATTTATAATTCCAAAGTGCAGCTTGTTCATAATATAACAGTCTCTAAATCTATGTGCTTTTTGCTCATAGCAAGGTGGCTGGGCTTCATTCCCTGGTCATCTCCTGGACCCAAACAAAGGGACCATGCTTGGTCGTCTCCTCCAGGTCCGTGGTTCCCCGTGTACCTTTAGTCTATTGGACCCTCATACCCACTCACCCCTTGTGGAGAGCAGGATTTAGGGTAAGGTAGAATATAAATAAGTATACCCAGGGCCTTTTAATTTATAGCTTTTTGTTTTTATTCCTGTGACTAAAACTGCCTTTCCCCAGTCTTATGACTCCTCACTAGAGAATAATGGTAGAAGGGAGTTTGTTCTTTTATCCCTCCTGTTTTCTGGAACTGGCCCATATACAAGGTCACAGCAGATGCAGCCACCCTGGTACAATGTGATCCTGCCCCGGACCAAGGTGGATACCCAGCCTGGGCTGGGCAGATAATTCCCTCTGCAGATCGAGAATTCAGGGTGGCTACTGAACATCTCTTGTTATTATCTTTATTAATTCAATATTTATTTCTTGTTTGGTTGGTAGCAGTCCCCTTTTGCTAATGGTCAAGAGCCCTGGGGCCTGAGAATCTGGGTCCTATCCCAGCTCTGCAACTTAGTTTCAATTAGTTGTGAGACCTTAGCTAGGATGCGTTCACCTGTGCCTCACTCTGTTCCCCAGCTATAAACTGTTCACTCTGTTCCCCAGTATAAAGAGGGGGTAATGTGCTGATTAAACTACTAAACAAGGGCTTCCAGGTGATGCTAGCGGTAAAGAACCTGCCTGCCAATGCAGGAGACATAAAAGACGCAGGTTTAATCCCTGGGTCGGCAAGATCCCCTTGAGGAGGGCACGGCAACCCACTCAGTATTCTTGCCTGGAAAATCCCCATGGACAGAGGAGCCTCGCAAGCTACAGTGCACAGGGTCGCAAGAGTCAGACATGACTGAAACTATTTTAGCACGCAAGGTGAGGTTCAAATGAGTTATCTAAAGTACTTAAAACCATGCCCAGCAAACAGTGAACTTCATGTAGCATTTGCTCTTACTCGTCTATGTTTGGGATGGGACTAACCTCAGCCTTGACTCCAGGACCAGACACATGGCCCCAGCCTGGCCAAAGAGTATTTCCTTCTATCTGGTGGGTCAGAAGTAGGCATGTGACCAAAGCTGGGCTTTCCTGTGGCCAATCGTGAGACTTGCTGGGACTCTCAGAGAACCAGAGGGTTGAGGAGGACGAGAAATCCGAGTCCTGTTAGTCATCTGGTCCCAAGAGGACTGAACCAGGAGCGACTGGAGCCCCTGCAGGTGCCTGTGGAAGGAGAAGTGCCTCCTGAGGTGCCAAATGACCACCTGGATCCAGTGGGCCAGAAGTGCTGGGTTATTTGAGCTGTTAAATTCCCTAGTTAGCTTAAATGAGTTTGGGCTGCTTTTTCCCTTTTGTGTCCCCTGCAGAAGAAAAACAATCCTGATATTTTCAGTCTGGGCTGGTTCCTTGAACAAAGGAGAAAAAGCCATGCCCATCAGGGCCACCCGGTGTGCTGTGTGTGGAGAAGCCAGGCCTCCAGATGGTCCTCCAGGTCCTGCTGCAGCTGGGCTCCCAGGGTCTACAGGACGCCAGTGTAACCTGATAATAAAGCTCCCTTTTTTGCTTTAGCTATTGTATTTTCTGATGTGTTTTTTTAGGAAGTAACATAAACAGAAAATGAACATTCTATAAGGTCCTCATGTGTGTGATAGGGCTTCACTTTTGGCTCAGCTGGTAAAGAATCCGCCTGCAATGTGGGAGACCTGGGTTCGATCCCTGAGTTGGGAAGATCCCCTGGAGATGGGAACAGCTACCCACTCCAGTATTCTGGCCTAGAGAATTCCATAGACTGTATAGTCCATGGGGTCACAACGAGTCAGACACTACTGAGCAACTTTCACCTGTATAATAACTTGCTATTGTATTTTCCAAACAAAAATATGATCCTAATAGATGGACTTGTGTTTGAAAGACAAAAAAATCTCCTCTCTACACTCACTGTCAGCAGATGACTGGAGTCCACACGTGCGTGCTAAGTCGATTCAGTCGTGTCCAACCCTTTGTGACCCCATGGACTGTAGTCCGCCAGGCTCCTCTGTCCATAGGATTCTCCAGGCAGGAATACTGGAGTGGGTTGCCATGCCCTTCTCCAGGGGTTTTCCCAACTCAGGGATCGAACCCATGTTTCTTACATCTCCTGCATTGGCATGCAGGTTCTTTACCAACTAGCACCACCTGGGAAGCCTCCCCTCCCACCGTGATAAATATGTTGACAAAACAGAAGTGTGATCTCTGGTTGCATCTTTCTTGTCCATTCTAGGATGAAAAGGCACCCCCACCCCCACCTCACACAACCCTAAGTCTTCTGTCTTCTCTCCAGAACTGGAGAGGATTGCTCCCCACCTTTTTCCACCAATGGCTTCTCCTTTTTGCCTTCAAACAGGTCTGCTGCTGCTGCTGCTGCTAAGTCGCTTCAGTCGTGTCCGACCCTGTGCGACCCCATAGACGGCAGCCCACCAGGCTCCCCCATCCCTGGGATTCTCCAGGCAAGAACACTGGAGTGGGTTGCCATTTCCTTCTCCAATGCATGAAAGTGGAAAGTGAAAGTGAAGTCGCTCAGTCGTGTCCAACTCTCAGCGACCCCATGGATTGAAGTCTACCAGGCTCCTCCATCCATGGGATTTTCCAGGCAAGAGTACTGGAATGGGATGCCATTGCCTTCTCCATCAAACAAGTCTAAGAGTCCCCTATTATCTAAAAATTCAGGATTTTAAGAGTGCTACAGGCTTGCCTCTGCCTGTAACCTGCCTACTCTTCTCGGCGCCCAACTGGCATGTTCTGTTCTCTCAGAGTGCCTCTGGCCAGCGCCAGGTCTTGGCTCTGTCCTGGCACCAGCCTTCTCTGGACATTGGTTCTCTGAACCTTAAAAGGTTCTTTCCTCTAGGACATCAGGGCACCTGTCTCTGGTGTAGCCCTTCTGCCACCAGGGTCCTCCAGGCCTCTGCAGCTTCTCAGAATGCTGGCCTTTCTTCTTATGCTCTTGCCTACTTAGCCTCTTTACTGCAATTTCAGGGTTCAGTGTATTCAAAATCACCACTTCTGCACAAACAGTGGTCTGCTCAGCAGCTCGGCCAAGCAGTGGAAGAGTTGGGGACTGGGACTGCAGGATGCGGACTTGAATCCCACTTCCACTGGTCCTGAATCTCACGACCTTGGGCAAGTTACTACCGCACCTTGAGCTTCAGTTTCCTCATCTGTAGATGGGGTTAATAATAATACCCATCTCACAGGATTGCTACAGGCACCAAGAGGGATGCTGTATGGAAGAGCTCATTGAACACTTTAATGCATGGTATTGTTCTTGCCTGGAGAATCCCAGGGACGGCAGAGCCTGGTGGGCTGCCATCTATGGGGTCGCACAGAGTTGGACACGACTGAAGCAACTTAGCAGCAGCAGCAGCAGCACTGAGTATCTTTAGAGTGAAAAATTAAGAAAACAGGCTTAGAGTCAAAGCCTGGACCTTACTGCTGGTCATATCCTTTCCTAACTGTAGGACCTTGACTCATGAATTAGCATTTTGTGAATTTTCCTCATCCGCAAAAGGGATGTCTTATCATGACCCTGCCAGCTTGATAGGAAGAGGAAGGTGGTGACCACATGCTCAGTTCTTCGACCAGTACCTTGCACACAGGAAGTATTTATTAAACATCTGCTGTAATTTATTTCATCACCCTCATCTGCTACCCCGACTTTTCCCTAGTTCACAGGATCTGTAACCTTCCCACCTTCCAGTGCCCACGCCTTCAGTCTGTTTCATCAGTACTCATGTGATCCCAGGTGGCTTCGGTGACCGACGTGTGTTCAAGGCACTGGCCCTGGTGGTGCACATCCAGGGAAGAAGCCTGTGGTTTCTGTCTCCCCCATCTCATCCTGACATCCTCCTCTGCCCAGGCTGCTTGCTTGGGGTCTGCCTCTGACCTGAGGGCACCGTGAAGTCTTTACATGATTTGCCATCCTTCAGTTTGTCTAATGTGTAACAGGCTCTTACTGTTTCTTCCTAAACACTTTCCTTCTCTGAGACAAACCCCCTTGTCTGTAGACTGGCCTCCTGGTCTCCCGTCTGCCACCAACATCAGAACACACTGGGCAGCCCTGCTGGTGGTTGAAACATTCCAATACTGGCTGCAAGTATGTATGTGTCAACCCCAGTCTCCCAGTTTATCCCAGCCCTGTTTTGCCCTTGTTTCCTTTGTATCCATATATCTATTCTCTACCTCTGTGTCTCTAGTTCTGCTTTGTAAAATAAGATTGTCTGTACCACATTCCAGTTGGTGTACTTTGTTATGGCAGCTCTAGGAAATGGTTATACTGACTTCATGGGCTGGAGCCTTGGCTGAACCTAAGCTGCTGAGAGTGAGCTGCCTGAGAGTGGTCTCCTGGCTGGCTGACCTGCTGCCATGCCTGTGGGTCAGTGTCCTGCCAGGTTGTCACTCTACCATCCTCCCATTCTCAAAGTGAAGTGTTAGTTGCTCAGTCATGTTTAACTATTTGTGACCCCGTGGACTGTAGCCTGCCAGGCTCCTCTGTCCATGGGATTCTCCAGGCAAGAATACTGAAGTGGATTGTTATTCCCTTCTCAAGGGGATCTTCCCAACCTAGGGATCGAACCCAGATCTCCTGCATTGCAGCCACCAGGGGAGCCCCAGTATTCTTGCCTGGGAATTTCCATGGACAGAGGAGTCTGGTGGACTACAGTCTATGGAGTCACAAAGAGCTGGACACAACTGAGCAACTAATACTTTCACTTTTCTGGTCCCCTTCTCAAAGCCCACTTCTAAAGAGACCACTCTGCCTGCACACAATCTTTCTAGCCATGCATTTCAGTAGCTCCCTATTGCCTATCAATTCATTGCATCAAATTAAAAAACCTAAGTTTTTTTTTTTATCCTCCTCTGTTCCAAAAGATATTTAGGATAGTATCTTATTTACTTTTTTGAGATTCTTAGTGATCTCACTGCAAAACTAGACCTTCCAACAGTCTCAGAATCCAGACCAAATTATTAGCTTAATTTGTTCAGATCATCCGTTCATTTGCTGACATTGTCTCCGGGGCCATCTACTCTGTGTCTGGCACAGCTGTGCATCAGTAGTCAAGGCCTCGCTCTCAGGAGCGTGAGTTCAGCTGGGGCTCCAGCCCATGGCGTCAGTGTATCCATTTCCTGGAGCGGCCATAACAAAGTACAAAAACTGGGTAGCTTATAAAAACAGAAATGTATTGATACTTCCTCACAGAGCTGGAGGCTGGGAGTCGGAAATCAAGGTGTAGGCAGGCAGGGCTATACTCCCTCCAAAGGTCCCAGGGAAGACTCCTTCCCTGCCTCTTGCAGTTTCTGGGGGCCCTCAGTGTTCCCTGGTCTGTGACAACGCAACCCTAATTTCTGCCTCCATCTTCACACGGCAGTCTTCTCCCTGTATGTCCAGATTTCCCGCTCTTTATAAGGTCACCAGTCATTGGACTTAGGGCCCATTCTAATCTAGCATGTCTTCTTAATGGCATCTTAGCAAAGTCCCTCTTTCCAAATAAGGTCACATTCTCAGGTGCCAGGTGTTCGAGCTTAACATCTCTTTTATGGGGACACAACTCAATCCACAACAAAGCATCGAGGACAACAAATGAGAACAAAATTTTAATGAAAAATAGCTTTTTAAAATACTCCAAATTTGCTTAAAATTCATAATTTTATAGTACAAACCAGTAATGGACAGTGGTTGAGAGCTTGGCCCACTGAATCATAGCATCTGAGTTTAAATTCTAAAAAGATAAACTTCTTCCCTTTTTCAGAAATAGGTTAATAGTAGTGAGATGGTTGGATGGCATCACAAACTCAATGGACATGAACTTGAGTGAACTCCAGGAGATAGTGAGAGACAGGGAGGCCCGGGGTGCTGCAGTCCATGGGATCGCAAAGAGTTGGGCATGACTTAGTGACTGAATAACAACAAAATAGTAATGCCTATGTCATTGAACTGTTGGGAGGTGGTGAGCATGTCAATTTAACATGATAAACATGTCAATTACCACATATAACACCGATCTATTTAACCACTTATTCTGATTTACTCCTTTTTAATTTATCATTTAGAATCTTAATTTTTCAAAAAGGTAGAACATCTTAAAGCCATTGTTATTGCACCTTAAATCAAGCATTATTTGCACTTGTGCAATCCTTAGCTGTCATTTGTAAATGGGCTACTCTATGCTCATACAGTTCACCTTCTATTAAGTAACAGGGATTATAAATATCAAGTTATTCAGACACTGTATTCCATTACGGTGAACATTCTGCTCGCATGGCCTACCTTCTATGGGAAGGTAAATCAGATTATAAAATTGAGCCATTGTGACATCATATAGCCACTGCAGTGAACTGGAAGACAGTGCCTACTTGATTTTATTTAAACTGAAATTTCCCATAATGACAGCAGCCTGGGACAACATAACCACCCATTAGCCAAGTTCAAGAGCTGTTTACACAGTACATAGGTAAAATGGGTTTTGCTACTATAAATTTTACCTGTAGTGACTTTTCATTAATATGGGCCAAGGTAAACTGATTAGGCTATCAATCTCTGGAAAGTCGAAGCCTCACTGATTGAATATTATAGTAAGAGCAAATTGGCCACATTTCCCCACTATTCTTGAAAGGAATGGCCACCAGGGAAGCATGTAATATAGTTGTACCATAACCTCTTTTTAAAGGTATAGAAATTGAGATGTGTGGGCATTTTCCCCCCCTTTTGGCCATGCCTTGCAGCATGCAGGCTCTTAGTTCCCCAACCAGGGATTGAACCCAAGACTCCTGCAGTGGAAGCACAGAGTCTTAACCACTGGACCACCAGGGAACCCCCAAGATGTGGGCATTTTTAAAAGGTATTTTTTAAACTTTGCACTCTTAATTGAGTGCAAAGTTTAAATTGAGACTCTTAATTGCTGTACGCTAGCGTTTGAACTGTGACTAGAAAACACATTGCCCTGAACTTCTAACCCAGCAGCAGTTCTCAAACTTTTTGGTCTCAAGATCCTTTACACTTTCTGAAATCATTGAAGACCCCCCCAGAGAACTTTTGTGTGGGTTGAAAGTGAAAATGTTAGTTGTTCAGTCATGTCCAATTCTATGCAACCCCATGGATTGTAGCTCACCAGGCTCCTCTATCCATGGAATTCTCCAGGCAAAAATACTGGAGTGGGTAGCCATTCCCTTCTCCAGGGGATCTTCCTGACCCAGAGATCGAACCCAGGAAATCCTGGGTTTCCTGCCTTGCAGGCCTGGCATATTCTTTACTGTCAGAGCCACTTTGAAGCCCTTTGTGTGGGTAAGATCTATTAATGTTATATTAGAAAGGATATGTTTTAAGAAAGTAAAACAAACTATTTGTTAATTCATTTTAAAATTATAGCCACATCGCCATTATATGTCACTGTTACAGCAATGACATCATCATATGTAGGGAGCCTCTGGAAAGCCCCATAATCTATTCATGAGAGAATGAGAGTGAAAAAGGTGAATAACATCTCAGTATTATTGTGAAAATAGTTATAGGTTATCAATTTTCTTGTTATCTTTAACAGGGAAGCAACACAGGCAATACAGAGTTTGGGTTCTGAGTGGACTCAGGAGGTTGATGCCCTGGGTAGAATTCTGGCTCCACCACTTAGCTGCATGGCCTTGGGTCAGGGGTGAGGAGTCACATAGCCTCTCTCAGCCTCAGTGTCCTACCTGGAAAATGAGCACTCTATTCCCCATTACCTCAGAGGCCTGCTGTGGGGTTTAACTGAAATAATGCCTATAAAGGAAGACTGCTTTCCCAGCCACCTTTCAGGTAAGGTAAGCTTGGCCATGAGGGTGAGGGCCATAGCGTCCCTGCCTGAAAGCCTTTTCTCGCCCATCCTCCTGCCCTTGGAGGCGTGAGGAGGAGCTGGAGCCCTGAGCTGCTGGATTGTGACAGGAACAAGAAGTAAATCTTCATCTTATTAAGCCACGGAGATTTGGAGCTTATTCACAAATGCAGAATAGCCTGGCTCATCTTCACTAATACGTAAGGGAACTCACTGGAAGGAGAGGACTCTAAGGGGGTGATATTTAAATGGAAATTTTTAAAGATTAAAGAGAAACCACTACTTAAAAAGGCTGGGAGGCTTTCCAAGCAAGGGAGTAGAAAATACAAAAGCCCCTAGAGGGAAGGAAGACCAGCTGTGAGCCAGAGAGGGGCAGCAGGAGATGAGCCTGAGGGAGGCGCCAGAAGATGAGCCTGAGGGGGTCGGTAGGAGGGGGGCAATAGGAGATGAGCCTGAGGGGGGCCAGCAGGAGCTGAACTTGAGGGGGGCGGTGTGGGGGGGGGCGCCAGGAGATGAGCCTGAGGGGGTCGGTAGGAGGGGGGCAATAGGAGATGAGCCTGAGGGGGGGCCAGCAAGAGCTGAACTTGAGGGGGGTGGGGGGGGCGCCAGGAGATGAGCCTGAGGGGGCAGTAGGAGGTGGGCAGTAGATAAGCCTGAAGAGCAGTCAGACCTGGCACTGAACCACTGAAGGACCTGACTCCCTGGGCTTTCACCCCACAGGAGAGGTGGTTCTGGGGCACCACCACCCAGCTCTTCTGGGTGAGTCACAGAGCCCTGGGTGGCTCCGGGGTGAGGCTGACTGCCCTGGATGACGTGAACACAGCCAGAGAGGCAGTCTCGAGGATATTCGAGAAGCCTAAGGAACAAGGCTCACGTTGGTGCTACAGAAAGTTAATCACATTCAGAGCCCTGGCATGACCATGTTCATTACCATCTTCCTGAAGTTATCCTGCAGCTTCTGAATGTCAAAGTTTCTGTAAGACCTCACCGAGAGAGAAAAGGAGGACTGCCAGGAGCTCTACCCAAGGGGATGGGCAGCATCAGTAGCCTCATTCGGACATTTCATGTTGCCGGTGAGGTTGCCCTGGTTCACAGCTGCATAGCAGCTGCAGCTGAGCCTGACATTCTTGTTTAACAGCACAAGAGGCAGCTTCAGGAGAAGTTTCCAGGCTTGTGTTCTGGTGGGTTTTGCCATCACAGCTGTGGTTTTTAGAGAACTGCTGAGTAAACACAGCTTCCCAGGTGGTGCAGTGGTAATGAATCCACCTGCAGAGGCAGGAGATGCAAGAGACTCAGGTTCAGTCCCTGGGTCAGGAAGATCACCTGGAGAAGGAAATGGCAACCCACTCAAGTATTCTTGCTTGGGAAATCCCATGGACGGAGGAGCCCAGTGGGCTACAGTCCATGGGTTCACAAAGAGTCGGACGCAACTGAGCACGCACACACATGCATACATCAAGTAAATATTTGTTGAATCGATGTTACAATTCAGAACCATCACACAAAATTATGGCCCACCTCACTGCAAGGGTTTTTTAAGTTCAAATTCCACTTATTAGGTACCTTGGAGTCAATGATGCTGAAGAGTTAGCAGTGTTTTATCAACCTGATTCCAAGAAAAGGGATGGAGCCATTTGCTTTTCATACTGGGCATGTTAATTGATATGTAACTAGTATAAAAGTGGATACATTTTAAGTAAGTCAGATCAAAAGGAGAATCAAATGTTATCAAATGAAAATGATTAGCTTGCAGTTCCAAAAGAACTCATTCACTTACAGCAATGCCCCTCTTCAGGTGTCACATGGTATTTGGAATTCAAGTCTTGCTGATGGACTGTAAGGAAGTTTTCCAGATGGGATGATGGAAGTGGAATTACATGCAAATGTGAGCAGGGAGGATGCGGTGCTGAGGGTCCAGGACAGGATGCGGGCAGCTGTCCCTGATTGACAGCCTTTGGACAGCCTTGACTTACAGATAAGTTTTGTTCATTCCACACCAACTTGGCTCTCATGGTTTTAATTTTAATTTTGTTGTCAACATTTTGAAGTGGGGAGATAGAGACTTCCCTGGCAGTCCAGTGGTTAAGTCTCTGAGCTTCCAATGCAGAAGACATGGGTTTGATCCCTGGTCAGGGAACTAAAATCCCACATGTGGCCCCAAAAAATGTTTTTGATTTAAAAATTAAACTATAAGAAAAAAAAGAGGAAATGTCAGGTAAAAATCAAGGTCTCTGGCTTTCTTTGAAATTTTTGTAAGTATCTGGCTAAAATGAGCCTAAAAGCCCAGAAGATAGCAACGAGTTAGAGCTGAGCTGGCACTCTCCTCCCAGGACGGTACACTTTCTCTCCAGTTTGCCACAGTCCCCTCCATTCCTTAGTGTCTTCTCCTTAGCCAGTTTCATGCATTGCCAACACCATGGGAGTCTTTGAGGGGCCCTCAATAAACGGCATCTCTCTTTTTCTTCCTTGGGTTCTAAAGAAGCTGGAGAAAGAAAACAGCGAATAAAGCTGAAAACAAAAATATCCTTTTTACTTATTGAGAGAGAAGAGGCTGGAGGCGTGGATTATATCTGCAGGCAAAAGCAAGCTGACGCTGGGTGAGGGCAGGACATGCAGTGACTCTCACAGTACAGGGAGTGTGGGCTCTGTGCATGGACCTGCTTCCAGGAGGAAAAGGGACAGAACCGAGCCACATCTCAGAAGTTTACCCTTCCCCAAAGGTGTCAAAAGGCAGAGAGGCCTGGAGTGATGGTCTTGAAGATCCCAGAAAGGGGAAGGAGCCCAGGTTGCTGGCCTGGCCCCCGGGAGCACTGGGCTGAGGACGGCTGGAGAAAGGATTCCAGAATGTGCCAGGCTGATAAAAACCATCTCCTCCCATGGTGGTGGTGAGTTCTTCAAGTGGCTTTTAGCTCAAGGCAAATAAATATGGTAACATTCAGCAACAGTGAAAACGAAGAGTCTAGAAAGAAAGAAGCCGAACCCACTGATAAACTGGAATGAATCAACAGGATCAAGCTGGCATCCATTCGAGTGGAATGAAAAGCACTGAAAATGAAGGCCAAGGAATAAAGACGAAGAGCTGAAAGGGAATCCAAGATGTGCTGAGGACATGGGGGCTAAATTCAGGAAAATAAGGGAGAGAGAGACAGAGAGGGAAGGAGAACAGACCGGCAACCAGCAGAGATGGAGGGGCAGCAGCTGAGGGAGTATCATCATATTTATTGAGGGCAGCAGGTGCCGAGCACATTCACGACCCTACAAAGCCCAGGCGTGCCTCGCCTTACTGCTCTCCACTTTACTGCACTTCACAGATAATTGTGTTTTTTACAGATTGATGGTTTGTGGCAGTCCTGCTTCGAGCAAGTCTATAGACACCATTTTTCTGACATCATTTGCTCACTTTGTGTTTCTGTGTCAGTTTTTGGTAATTCTTTCAATATTTCATATTTTTCCATTATTATTGTATTTGTTAGGGTGATCTGTGATCAGTGATCTTTGATGTTACTATCATAACTGTTTTGGGGCACCATGAACCTTGATCATACAAGACAGTGAACTTAATTCATGAGTATTGTGTCGCTGCTCCTCGGACCAGTTGTTCCCCCATCTCTCTGCCTTTCCTGGGGCCTCCTTATTCCCTGAGACACAACCATATTGAAATTAAGCCAGTTAAAAATCCTACAATGGCTCTAAGAGTCCATGTGAAAGAAGAGTCACCATCTGTCACCTTAAACCAAAAGCTAGAAATCATCAAGCTTGGTGAGAAAAGCACGTCGAAAGCCGAGAGAGGACAAAAAGCTAGGCACCTTGCACCAGTTAGCCAAGTTGTGCGTGAGAAGGGAAAGTTCTTGAAGGAAATGAAAAGTGCTACTTCAGTGAGCACGTTGGTGGTAAGAAAGGAAAACAGCCTTATTGCTGATGTAGAGAGAGTTTGAGTGATCTGGATAGAGGATCAAACCAGCCACAACATTGCCTTAAACCAAAGCCTGATCCAGAATGAGACCCTAACTGGCCTTCAATTCTATGAAGGCTGAGAGAAGTGAGGAAGCTGCAGAAGAGAAGTGTGAAGCTAGCAGAGGTTGGTTCATGAGGTTTAAGAAAGAAGCCATCGCCAGAACATGAAAGTGGAAGGTGAAGCAGCAAGTGCTGGTGTCGAAGTTATCCAGAAAGACCTAGCTTAGACAATTAATAAAGGTGGCTATGCTACACAACATCTTCAGTGTACATGAAACAGTCTTATATTGGAAGAAGACGCCATCTGGATGTTTCATTTCTAGAGAGAAGTCAGTATCTGGCTTCAGAGCTTCGAACAACAGGCTAACACTCATTTATTTTCTTGAGCTCCAAAATCACTGTAGATGGTGACAATAGCCACAAAATTAAAGGTTGCTTGCTCCTTGGAAGAAAAGCTATGATAAACCTAGACAGCGTATTAAAAAGCAGAGACAATGCTTTGCCGACAAATGTTGGTAGAGTCAAAGCTAGGGTTTTTCCAGTAGTCATGTATGGATATGAGAGTTGGACCATAAAGAAGGCTGAGCACTGAAGAACTGATGCTTTTGAACTGTGGTGCTGGATAAGACTCTTGAGAGTCCCTTGGACAGCAAGGATATCAACAAGTCAATCCTAAAGGAAATCAGCCCTGACTATTCATTGAAAGGACTGACGCTGAAGCTAAAGCTCCAATACTTTGACCACCTGATGGGAAGAGCCGACTCATTAGAAAAGACCCTGATGCTGAGAAAATCGAAGGCAGAGGGAGAAGGGGATAACAGAGGATGAGATGGTTGGGTGGCATCATTGACACAATACACATGAGTTTGAACAAACTCTGGGGATAGTGAAGGACAGGGAAGCCTGGCATGCTACTGTTCATGGGGTCACAAAGAGACAGACACAACTTAACAACTCAACAGCAACAACATTCTATTAGGGACTAATGCAGCTGATGACTTGAAGTTGAAGCCAATGCTCATTTACCATTTCTAAAATCCTAGGGTCTATAAGAATGATACTAAATCTACTCTGCCTGTGCTCTATAAATGGAACAATAAAGCCTGCATGACGGCACATCTGTCTACAATATGGTTTAGTAAATATTTTAAGACCACTGTTGAGGTTTATTGTTCAGTAAAAAAAGATTCCTTTCAAAATATTACTGGCATTGATTATGTACCTGGTCACCCAAGAGCTCTGATGGGGATGTACAGTGGGATTACTGATGTTTTCATGCTAGCTAACACAGCATTCATTCCACAGCCCATGGATCTAGGAGTCATTTCAACTTTCAAGTCTTACTTAAGAAATACATTTCATAAGGCTATAGTGGCCAGAGATAATGATTCCTCTGAAGGATGTCATGAAGGACATTAGTGATTCATAGAAAGCGGTCAAGATATCAACATGAACATGAGTTTGGAAGAAGTTGACTCCAGCCCTCCTAGATGACTTTGAGGGGTTCAAGACTTCAATGGAGGAAGTAGCTGCAGATATGGTGGAAATAGCAAGAGAACTAGAATTAAATGTGGAGCCTGAGGATGAGACTGAATTGCTGGAATTTCATGGTGGTGGTTTAGTCGCTAAGTTGTGTCCAACTCTTGGTGACCCCATGGACTGTAGCCTGCCAGGCTCCTCTGTCCATGGGATTTTCCAGAGAATACTGGAGTGGGCTGCCATTTCCTTCTCCAGGGGATCTTCCCCGCCCAGGAATTGAACCCTGGTCTCCTGCATTGCAGGCAGATTCTTTACCAACTGGACTACCAGGAAGACCCAATAAAATCTCATGATAAAACTTTAATGGATAAGGCATTGCTTCTGACAGATGAGCAAGGAAAGTGATTTCTTGACATGAAGTCAACTCCTTGTGAAGATGCTGTGAAGAGTGTCGAAATGGCAACAAGAACAAAAAATAGAACATAACATGAACTTGATTGATAAAGCAGTGGTAGGGCTTGAGAGGATTGATTCAAATTTTGGAAGACGCTCTACTGTGGGTAAAATGCCATCAAACATCACTGCAGGATACAGAGAAATTGTTCCTGAGAGGAGGGGTCAATCAATGAGGCAGCTGTCATCGTTGTCTTATTTTAAGAAATTGCCACAGCCACCCCAGCCTTCAGCAACCACCACCCTGATCAGTCAGCAGCCATCAGTATGAGGCAAGACCTTCCACAGGCAAAATATTATAATGTACTAAAGGCTGATCATGGTTATCATTTTTAGCAATAAAGTATTTTAAAGTTAAGGTACGTATTTTTTTAGACACGATGTTAATGCACATTAATAGACTCCAGTGTCATGTAAACATAACTTTTATATGCACTAGGAAACCAAAAAATTCATGTGAGTTGCTTTGTTGCAGTACCCACATACCTCAGAGATATCATAGGTTCAGTTCCAGACCAACGCAGTAAAGCAGATATGAATAATGCACTATATAGTCTTCAAAGATGAGGAAACCAAGGCCCAGAGTGGTTTTAAAGGGCCAATGGAGGGACTCCAAGGCTAGTCTCACCGGCTTCTAAATCCTTCCTCTCTTCCTTCCTGTCCTTCAGGCCAAGCATAAGCAGTTGCTCTGAAAGCAGGGGGCCAGGGTCAGCTCCGTCAGAGAACCACCATCAGGAGTCAGGGAGCTGGCTGGGTTGGGAAGCCCCCGTCTGACCTGACCCTGGGCAGGTAGGCATGCTGGCCTCTCCCTGCCAGGAGATTGTTTGCTCTTGTCTGTGGTGCTGGGACCCCACCTTTCCCATCTTCTGCCCACTCCCCCTCCCCATGAAGTGAAAAACATGGGCAAACAGAGGTGACTTTGACCACCGCCCCACCAACCCTGCACACACTGTTTAACCCTCTCAGGTCATCAGGAGTAAGTGTTCTGGAAAAATGGGAGAGGTGCAGGCCAGACCTCTCCCTGAGGGGCTTCCTTGACTACAGTTTGATCCGGAAGCCCCCAGCAGACAATCCTCAGTCACACCTATTCCGGGTCACATTCACTCAGTATTTCTCCAAGAAATCAGCCGTTGAAACGTCCTTAATAGGAAATGTTTTTAGAAGGAGCATATGGAGAATCAAAAGGGAGCTAAATATAAACCTGAATTTGCAGAACTGAAGAAGGAGCAAAGAGAAGCTGAACAGAA
Source organism: Bos javanicus (assembly GCF_032452875.1). Lineage (NCBI taxonomy): Eukaryota > Metazoa > Chordata > Mammalia > Artiodactyla > Bovidae > Bos > Bos javanicus. The sequence goes on from NC_083869.1 coordinate 96,021,869, forward strand.
CGAGCTGGATGGAGAAGCTCTTTGCTAAAATAGGTTTTTTTCAGTGGATGTGGGTGTGTGTTTTGCTGTATATGTGAATTTCTAGAGCATTAGAGTTACCTATAATTAAAAAAAGAAAGAAAAAAAAAACAGTTTATGAGGCCAAAAATAATTCTGATGCCAGTCACATTATGGAAGTAGCTGAGGGCAGATGCACTAACTTCCATCAGAATAAATCCATGTGTCTGCATTTTACAGACTTAGAAGTGGCCAAATAGAACAGAGATTTTTTAAAATAGAAGTTTCAAATTTAATATTTTTTTTAAGTTCTTGAAGGAGCTCTAGGAAAATTATTCTACATCATTAATGCTGAAATAAAAAAAGGCAAACGTTGAAGTTAGGGCATAAGCAGGCATGAAAGAAATTCCCATGGTCTAAAAAAGGTGAGGAAAGAACAAGGACTCCCCTGGTGGACTTCCCTGGCAGTCCAGTGGTTAAGACTCCGGGCTTCCACTACAGGGGGTGTGGTTTCAATCCCTGGTTGGGGAACTAAGATTCCACACACTGCAGGACGCAGCCAAAAAAAAGAAATTTGAAACTTTAATAAATGGAAAGACATCCCATGTTTGAGGCTCACAAGACAATATTATTTTTTAATTAATTTTTATTGAAGTATAGTTGCTTTACCATGTTGTGTCAGCTTCTATTGCAAGGAAAAATGAATCAGCCATACATATACATATGCCCCCTCCCTCTTGACTTTTTTCCCATTCAGGTCACCACCCAGAGCATTAAGCAGAGTTCCCTGTGCTATACACTATGTTCTCATTAGTCATCTATTTTATACATGGTATCAATAGTGTGTATGGGTCGATCCCAATCTCCCAACTCCTCCAACCCCCTTCTTCCCGCTTGCTATCCATACATTTGTTCTTTGCATCTGTGTCTCTACTTCTCCTTTGCAGGTAAGATCATCTATACTATTTTCTGCTTTGCAGGCAAATTCTTTACCTCTGCGCTACTAGCTGCTGCTGCTGCTGCTAAGTCGCTTTAGCCGCTTCAGTCGTGTCCGACTCTGTGAGACCCCATAGACGGAAGTCCCTAAATTCCACACATAGGCATTAAAATGCAATATTTGTTTTCTTTCTGACTTCACTCTGTATGACATAGATGGACCTAGAAAGTATTATTAAGATGACAGTGGTCCTCAAACTGATCTACAGAGTCAATGCAATACGCATCAAAAGTCCCAGCTGGGCTTTCTGGAGAAATTGGCAAGTTGATTCTAAACTTAAATGAAAATCAAAGATAGCCGTAATAGATGAAACAACCTTGAAAAAGAACAGTTTTGGAGCACTCACAGTCCTCAATATCAAAACTTACAACAAAGCTAAAGTAATCAAGACTTTGTCATACTGACAAGAAGAGAGACATATAGACCAGTGGAACAGAACTGAAATTCCAGAAATGAACACTTGTGATTATGGTAAGCAGACTGTTGGCGAGGGTGCCAACATAATTCGATGGCCAAATCAATGGTTCTGGCATCTTTCAATAAAGGGTGCCAGAACCATTGGATATTCACATGCCAAAGAATGAAGTTGTATCTTTATCTTACAGCATATACAAAAATTAGCTCAAAATAGATCCTAGACCAAAATTTAGGAGCTAAAACTATAAAAATTTTAGAAGAAAACTTAGGGATACATCTTTTTAAACTTGGGTTAGGCAGTGGCTTTTTAGATACACCATCAAAAGCACAAGTAATAAAAGAAAAAATAGAAAATTGGACTTTATCAAAATTAAAAATGTTTGTACTAATGACACCATCAAGAAGCGAAAAGACAATCATAGGAGAAAATATTTGCAAATCATTTGTGATAAGAAAATTGTATTCAAAGTATATCAAGAGCACTTACAATTTAGCAATGAAAAAGATACCCCAGTTTAAAATATGCAAAGTCTTTAAATAAAGGTTTATTCAAAGAATTACAAATGGCCAATAAGTAGAAGAAACTATGCTCAATATAACTGGTCATTAGAGAATTGCAAGTCAAAACCATAATACGATGCCACTTCATACCCACTAGGATGGCTATAATAAAAATACACACAATGACAAGTTTTGGAGAGGATGTGGAGAAACTGGAATCCTCATAAGTTACTGTACGAATGTAAAATGGTGCAGGACTTTGGAAAACAGTTTGACAGTTCCTAAAATACTAAGGATAGAGTTTCTATATGACTTATCATTCCACTCCTAGGTATATGCTCAAGAGAAGTGAAAACATATATATCTACACAGAAATTTGTACAAAAATATTTGTAGTAGCATTATCAATAATGGCCAAAATGTAGAAACAATTCAAATGTCCATCAGCTGATAAATAAAGAAAATGTGTATAACCCACCTGGAATATTATTCACCCATTAAAAGGAATGCAATATTTATACATGTTACAACATGGATGAGCCTTGAAAACATGCTTGGTGAAAGAAGCCAAACATGAAAGACAGTAAGAATTTGTGTATATGTGACTCCATGTATTATATGATACTATCTACAGTGGACCTTCGAACAAGAGGGAGTTAAACTGTGTGGGTCCACTTATACATGAATTTTTTTTGATAAATCCATACTACAGTAATACCTAATTAGCAGTTGATTGAATTCAACATTGAAGAAACTTGGATATAGGGAGGGCTGACTGCAAAGTTATATAGATTTTCTACTGCAAGGAACATAGGTGCCTCCAACCTCCACATGGTTCAAGAGTCAATTGTATATGAAATGACCAGAATGGGCAAATCTGTAGAGACAGAAAATAGAATAGTGCCTTCTTCGAGCTGGGGAAGGCGGGGAACCGGGAGTCAGTGCTATGGGTGTGAGCCTTCTTTGGGTGAAGATGAAAATATTCTAAAATTCGTTTGTCGTAATGATTGCACAATTCTTTGAATGTACTAAAAACTACTGGGTTATACACTTTAACTGAATAAATTTTATAGTATGTGAATTATATCTCAAGGAAGCTGTTTTTAAAAAGTGAATTAGCCTTTAAAGCTAATAATTAAGCAAATTAATGTTTTACTATAATTTTAGGACAAGGTGATAATTTTCTTATGAATTTGATGGATATTTTAGGAAATAAGCCTCAAGTTTTTCATTGTAAAAAGATTTGCTGAAGTTTGGATTCTGTTTCTTCATTGAGGAATTTTCTCTCTTTCATTGTTACCTTAAGGAACAATACTAATTATTAAAATCTTGATCTTTCCCCTATTCCCTCCACACTAAGAAGCCCTAATAATAGGTAGCTAAAATTTTAAGGCAATAATAACCAGAAACATATCTGCTAGATCAGTGGAATTCAGACTTTTTTACTTCAGCTCACACTAGAAATATTTTCTTTTGCCTACTAGAACATGCCAACATATGCATGCTTGCTAAACTCACTTCAGTCATGTCCAGTTCTTTGTGACCCCGTGGACTAGCCTGCCAGGCAACTCTGTCCATTGGATTCTCCAAGCAAGAATACTGGAGTGGGTTGTCAAGCCCTCCTCTAGGAGATCTTCCTGCCCTAGGGATTGAATCCGAATTTCTTACATCTCCTGCATTGGCAGGCTAGTTCTTTACCACTAGTGCCACCTGGGAAGCCCATACTAATATATAAGCAAATTAAATAGAATTTTCATGAATCAATATTCCCCAAAGAATAGTAAGGAGAGATAAGAAAGCCTTCCTCAGTGATCAGTGCAAAGAAATAGAGGAGAACAATAGAATAGGAAAGAAGGCAATGGCACCCCACTCCAGTACTCTTGCCTGGAAAATCCCATGGGTGGAGGAGCCTGGTAGGCTGCAGTCCATGGGGTCGCTAAAAGTCGGACACGACTGAAGCGACTTAGCAGCAGCAGCAGAGATCTCTTCAAGAAAATTAGAGATACCAAGGGAACATTTCATGCAAAGATGGGCTCAATAAAGGACATATATGTATGAATCTAACAGAAGCAGAAGATATTAAGAAGAGGTGGCAAGAATACACAGAAGAACTGTACAAAAAAGATCTTCACGACCCAGACAATCATGATGGTGAGATCACTCACCTAGAGCCAGACATCCTGGAATGTGAAGTCAAGTGGGCCTTAGAAAGCATCACTATGAACAAAGCTAGTGGAGGTGATGGAATTCCAGTTGAGCTATTTCAAATCCTAAAAGATGATGCTGTGAAAGTGCTGCACTCAACATGCCAGCAAATTTGGAAAATTCAGCAGTGGCCACAGGACTGGAAAAGGTTGGTTTTCATTTCAAACCCAAAGAAAGGCAATGCTAAAGAATGCTCAAACTGCTGCACAATTGCACTCATCTCACACACTAGTAAAGTAATGCTCAAAATTCTCCAAGCCAGGCTTCAACAATACGTGAACCGTGAACTTCCAGATGTTCAAGCTGGTTTTAGAAAAGGCAGAAGAACCAGAGATCAAATTGCCAACATCCACTGGATCATCAAAAAAGTAAAAGAGTTCCAGAAAAACATCTATTTCTGCTTTATAAACTATGCCAAAGCCTTTGACTGTGTGGATCACACCAAACTGCGGAAAATTCTTCAAGAGATGGCAATACCAGACCACTTGACCTACCTCTTGAGAAATCTGTATGCAGGTCAGGAAGCAACAGTTAGAACTGGACATGGAACAACAGACTGGTTCCAAATAGGAAAAGGAGTACGTCAAGACTGTATATTGTCACCCTGCTTATTTAACTTATATGCAGAGTATATTATGAGAAACGCTGGGCTGGAAGAAGCTCAAGCTGGAATCAAGATTGCCGGGAGAAATATCAATAACCTCAGATATGCAGATGACACCACCTTTATGGCAGAAGATGAAGAAGAACTAAAGAGCCTCTTGATGACAGTGAAAGAAGAGAGTGAAAAAGTTGACTGAAAGCTCAACATTCAGAAAACTAAGATCATGGCATCTGGTCTCATCACTTCATGGCAAATAGATGGGGAAACAGTGTCAGACTTTATTTTTTGAGCTCCAAAATCACTGCAGATGGTGATTGCAGCCACGAAATTAAAAGATGCTTACTCCTTGAAAGGAAAGTTATGACCAACCTAGACAGTGTATTAAAAAGTAGAGAAATTACTTTTCCAACAGAGATCTGTCTAGTCAAGACTATGGTTTTTCCAGTAGTCATGTATGGATGTGAGAGTTAGACTATAAAGAAAGCTGAGTGCCGAATAATTGATGCTTTTGAACTATGGTGTTGAAGACTCTTGAGAGTCCCTTGGACTGCAAGGAGATCTAACCAGTCCATCCTAAAGAAAATCAGTCCTGAATATTCATTGGACAGACTGATGTTAAAGCTGAAACTCCAATACTTTGGCCACCTGATGTGATTCAAGGGAAAGATTGAAGGTGAGAGGAGAAGGGGACGACAGAGGATGAGATGGTTGGATGGTATCACCGATTTGATGGACATGAGTTTGAGTAAACTCCAGGAGTTGGTGATGGACAGGATGGCCTGGCATGCTGCAGTCCATGGGGTTGCAAAGAGTGGGACATGACTGAGTGACTGAACTGAACTGAATTGAACTGATGTGTGGTTTGGTGGTTTAGTCACTAAGTTGTGTCCGACTCTTGCGGCCCCATGGATTGTAGCCCACCAGGCTCCTTTGTCTATGGGATTTTCCAGGCAAGAATACTGGAGTGGATTGCCATTTCCTTCTCCAGAGGATCTTCCTGACCCAGGGATGGAAGCTAGGTCTCTGCATTGCAGGCAGATTCTTTACTGATTGAGCTATGAAGGAAGCCCTGATGTATAACACCCTCTAATCTTTTTCCTGTTCTGTTTTATTTCATTTTTGGAAGTGCTGGTCGTGACAGTACATTTATTTTTATGAACCACAAATGGGTTCCCTGGAGTAGGAAATGGCAACCCACTCCAGTACTTTTGCCTGTAGAATCTTGTGGACAGAGGAACCTGGCAGGCTACAGACCAGGGGGTCACAGAGAGTCAGACACAATTGAGCACAATGGGTCCCCGAAAGTGGGTCTGAGTCAGTTAGTCCCCTTGCTATCAGAAAGTATGGGTTCAGCTTTTTGTTTTAGGAAAAAGCAAAAAAAATATTTGGAAAAAAATTATCAAAAACAAATGTATACATGTTCATGAATGTTTTCATGGAAAATAATCTGATGATACAATAGGCCAGCCAGGCAAATTAAATGATCTAGGAATGTAGATGCTTGCGAAGTCACTTCAGTCATGTCCGACTCTTTGCAACCCTATGGGGTTCTCCAGGCAAGAATACTAGAGTGGGTTGCCATGCCCTCTTCCAGGGGATCTTTCCGACCCAAGGATCAAACCTATATCCCCTGCCTTTCCTGCATTGCATGTGGATTCTTTACTGCTGACCCACCAGGGAAGCCCAGGAATACAGATAGGTCTTAAAAAAATGTATCTGAACACAGAGGCAGGATTAGGGCTCCATGTGGATGCTTGCTTACTGAGATAGATGAGAAATAAAATGGGTGGAAAATGTGAAAGTGAAAGTGTTAGTCGCTCAGACCCCATGGACCGTAGCCTGCCAGGCTCCTTTGTCTGTGGGATTCTCCAGGCAATACTGGAGTGGGTTGCCATTTACTTCTCCAGGGGATCTTCCCAACCCAGGGATCAAATCCGCATTGCAGGCAGATTCTTTACTATCTGAGCCACCAGGAAAACCCAAAATTGTTGAAGGAGGTTTAAAAAGGAGGAAGCACTTTGAGGAGTATTTCCTGGTGGCCCAGTGGTTGAGACTCCAAGCTTTCACTGCAGGGGGTGTAAGTGTGTGGTTCCTGGATCCCTGGTCTGGGAAATCACATCCCACAAGCCACACAGCCAGGTGCGGGGCAGGGGTGTGGAGAGGTTTGGGGGGAAGCACTCTGAGAAGAGGTTAAAGAGTAATTCCAGGAAGAGCCATAAGCCAGTTTCTGATTCTCTATGCCAAGTTTCTGATTACCTTATCACCTTCCTCTTACTCTTCAAACTTTATATGCTGATGTTCTAATGCAATAATTCAATCACACTGCATTAGCCTGAAGCTTGATTTGGAGGACTGATAATCCAGTCTTGTTTTGATGACATTTTGAACTTGGAGCTAATAGAGAACTCTTTTTTGTCTAACTTAGCTCAGCCTAAAAAATTATACCAGCAATAATAACAGTATCATTTTACAATGAAAGTTGAATTGGAATGTGAATGAAAGTGCTACTGGCCAAGGGCGCTTTTCCACTAATTACATCTTATTTGAAAATCTGACCCAAGTATCTGACAATCAAAAAGATGACAATCAAATGACATCTTGCCATTATTGTTCACAGTTATTCCATCTGGTTCTTATAACCAGAAGAAAACTTGGCACTTTCATCCGATGAGAGTGACTGTCAATTCTCAAAACATCTTATTTTCTCTTTGCTGAGAATAAGTGACAACTGATCTCAAAGTATGAGTACTTATCATGTAAAACAAGAGACTTGGGTGAGGGATTTTTGTTTTGTTTTTTCAGAAAATAGGGCTGGAAGAGCATTTTGGTGTCAATGGATATCTCATACTATCTTCTAACAGTATAATCTAATTTATATCTCTTTGTGTTTGTGTCTGAATTTTCAGTTCAATTTAACAAGTACTTTTTGAGCACCTGCTATATGAAATGAAATGAGCCAAGCACAAATGAATATACCAAGTTGTATTAGTCAGGGAAATGGCTGTAGCTCTGTAAGAAAGAAAACATTGGGTTTCAATGGCTTAACCCCCTGAAAGTTAATGTTACCCTCACTTGATAACTCAGCGATGGTATTCCAGGCAACTGTCTTTCAGCTGATGATCCAGGGGCGTAGGCTGTACCTCTTGAGTCCCTGCCATGCTCTACTGCTACTGCTAAGCCACTTCAGTCGTGTCCGACTCCGAGACCCCATAGACAGCAGCCCACCAGGCTCCGCTGTCCCTGGGATTCTCCAGGCAAGAATAGTGGAGTGGGTTGCCATTTCCTTCTCCAATGCAGGGAAGTGAAAAGTGAAAGTGAAGTCGCTCAGTCGTGTCCGACTCTTAGCGACCCCATGGACTGCAGCCCACCAGGTTCCTCCATCCATGGAATTTTCCAGGCAAGAGTACTGGAGTGGGGTGCCATGCTCTAGGGTTCCAGAATTTTTGGCTTCAAACTGCCTAAGAGGAGGAAGAGTGAAGAAGGCAGGCACATTTCTTTTTTTTTTTTTTTTTCTGCAATTCTTAAAAAATTATTTTCCACTGGGACTTCTCTTGTGGTCCAGTGGTTAAGAATCTGCCTGCCAGTGCTGGAGACACGGGTTCCATCCCCAGTCTGGGAAGATCCCACATGCCTCAGTGCAACCAAGCCCAGTGAACTTCTCAACGACTGAAGCCTGCGTGCTCTGCTGCAAGAGAAGCAGCCACAGTGGGAGGCCCGTGCACTGCAACTAGAGAGTAGCCCCAGCGCCACGCAGCTAGAGAAAGTCTGCCCATGCACAGCAACAAAGACCCAGCACAGCTATAAATAAATAAATAATTCTTTCTCATTATGGTTTATTATAGGATATTGAATACAGTTCTCTGTGCTATACAGCAGGACTTTGTTGTTTATCCATTACAAATATGTATATAAAAGCTTACATCTGCCAACCCCAACCTCTCTGCTGCTGCTAAGTCGCTTCAGTTGTGTCCGACTCTGTGCGACCCCATAGACAGCAGCCCACCAGGCCCCGCCGTCCCTGGGATTCTCCAGGCAAGAACACTGGAGTGGGTCGCCATTTCCTTCTCCAATGCATGAAAATGGAAAGTGAAAGTGAAGTTGCTCAGTTGTGTCTGACTCTTCGCAACCCCATGGACTGCAGCCTACCAGGCTCCTCTGTCCATGGGATTTTCCAGGCAAGAGTACTGGAGTGGGTTGCCATTGCCTTCTCCAACCCCAACCTCTCGGCAACTACCAATCTGTTCTCTGTCCTGTGATTCTGTTTCTCTATCATAATAGGTTCATTTATGCAGTATTTTAGATTCCACATGTAAGTGATATCAGACAGCATTTGTCTTTCTCTTTCTGACTTACTTCTATCACACTTGCTAGTATGATCATCTCTAGTTGCATCCATGTTGCTGCAAATGGCATTATTTTGTACTTTTAATGGCTAAGTAGTATTTCATTGTATGTACATACCACATTTTCTTTATCCATTCATCTGTGAGAGGAACAGTTTCACTTCATGGGTGTTTGTCTTGACTATTGTGAATAGTGCTGCTATGAACACAGGGGTGTATGTATCATTTTGAATTATAGTTTTTTCCAGACATAGCCCCAGGAGTGGGATTGCTGAATCACCCGGTGGGCCCATTTTTCATTTTCCTAGGCCCCTCCCATTGTGTTGTTTTCATAGTGACTGCACCAGCTTACATTCCCACCAACAGTGTAGGGAGGTTCCCTTTCCTCCACACACTCTCTAGCATTTGTCATTTGTAGATTTTTAAACGATGGCCATTCTGACTAGTGTGAGATGGTAGCTTTGATTTGCATTTCTCTAATAATTAGCGATGTTGAACATCTTTTCATGCAGACGTATTTCTTAAAACACCCAGCCCAGAAGCGACACCTGTAAGTGTCCACTTATATTCAACTAGTAAGAACAAGCCATTCAGGCACACCTGGCTGTACAATACTGACCAATGTAGTCACTGGCTGAGTAGCCACTTCCTGCAACAAGTTCATACTCAGGAAGGATGAGAACGAACTAAAGGTCTCTAGAACCTTCCTCAGGGTAGAGAGAAAGGTCAACAAGGGAGCCGTTGTGGAGGTGACTTTGAGAAGATGGTTCTTGATTAACAGACAGAACTGCCAGACCGTGTTGGTAAGAGAGGTGTTCCAGATGGAGTGACTGGCACTAACACCGCGTGGAGGTGGGGAGAGAATGTTGAGAAACTAGTTTTCCTGAAACAAGGCTTTGCATAGGACAGCGATCAAGATTAAAAGGTTGTTTAGGTCAACATTAAGGCCTTGAATGTTGGGAGTTTGAATCCTGTGCTTCCATTATCACGATTATCATGCATTTTTAACACCAGGGCCCCAGAACAATGAGAGCATTAATCCCTGATGAATAACAGTCACAGACCAGACAATACATTCTGTATGAAGGGATTTCATCTCTTCAGATAGAAACACTAAGGACAGCATCGTATTGCATTCACAGGCTGTAACAGAGTCCAACATTTTGCCTTTGTTCCCACGTGTCTCGGTGTTTACGAAGTACAACCCAAACGTTTACACCTCACTCTTGCTCCTTCTCCCAGGATTATCTCACATAGTTGTTTAGAGATGCAGGGAGTAGCCTTACACACAGATGGCACATGGCAGGCGTGCCTTCTCTCAGGTACCACAGAGGACCTTCCTGGGGCTGTGAACTCTGAATGCCAACACCAAACACTGCACATTCCGAAAATATGATTTCCCTTCCCCTTTGACCGATGACGCAGTCACAATATTAAGGTCAGCGATGGCGTTTAATTTATTGTTGTTGCTGTGGAAGTCACTAAGTCATATCTGACTCTGCAACTCTGTGGACTGTAGCTTGCCAGGCTCCTCCGTCCATGGGATTTCTCAGGCAAGAATACTGGAGTGGGTTGCCATTTCCTTCTCCAGGGGATCTTCCTGACCCAGGGATCTGTTGAACATTTAATGGGCATAAATATTTGTTTTTAAAAATTCAGGGGCAAAGAGACAAGGGGGGACATACAACAACATTGGGGAGCCTTAGGAAGTGGACTAGAAATTAAACTTCTTCTGAAAGTACTTAGGTTTCCGATCCTAGTGTTCTGTGAATTGTGGCTTTAATGTACAGCCCTTCAAATACAACAGTGACTTTAAAATATACCCAAGTAGAACATTTTAAAAATTCTGATTGCAGGTAGGATCTGACTGTTTGAATTGTGCTGTGTATATCAGTGTATTAGTTGTCTATCCTTTGGGGAATAAGGCAGGAAAGAAAGAGACAAACAGATTAAAGAGAGATGCTGCCTTTGTCTCTTCCACAGAAGTCTTATTTGAGGCCGTTGTACCTGCCTTGCCAGGTACTTTCTTACTCTTTCATTCTCATTTAATATAATGCAGTTTTCAAAACAGTTTTAAAGCCAATGTTATCTTGGTTTAAAACAGTCTAAATAGGTATGATATAAACTAGAGTTTAGCTGTACAAAGCTCTCAAATATGTTTAGTTGTATATACCTAATCTGTTTTGTGTCATAAAATGAGACAATTATGAACAATTATTTTCATAACCATCAGTATTTTTAAAGTCCACATTCATAACCATTTTTTCCCACTATAAAATTAACCCCAAAATTTAAAAGATAGTATTTGAAGTTGGAAAAGATACTGTGAGATGAGCAGTTTCACTCACCAATGCTGTTCATTTTAATAAAAACAAATTTTCTGGAAAGTAATTTGGCAAAAATATATCAAGGGTTGAAAATGTCTATTCCATTTGTTTCTGTTAAATACGCATTCATAAACAGCAAAAATATATTCTCCTCTCAAACAAACAAACAAAAAAAACACAACCCGAAGTCTTAATGGAGGTTTTCTCTTGGTGATAATAGGTAGTTTTACTTTGGAGTTACATATTTTAAAAAAATGTCTCCCCAGTGAAAAAGTATTATTTTTATGATTATGGTGAAAATCCTTTCCATATTACAGAATATTTATAAAGATTTTTAATGAAATAAGTTATTCATAGTATTCAGCAAGAATACCATATTTTATAAAGAATATAATATAAACTAATTCTATATGTACTTGTGTGCTTATGTATAAATATACAACTGTTAGGTAGATAGAATAGGGAAAAGGAGTCCAAAATGGCGATAGCTAAAAGACATGGAAGGGAAAAACCCGCAAAAATAGAACAAAAGAAGGTCCGAGGACCAGAGTGAGGACCTCAGGTAAAACAAACAACACTCCTGGCTGGCCCAATTTACATAGGACAGGCCCAGGGAGAGGAAAACATATAAAAAGAGGAGCCAAAGCTAGTGCGTGTGCGCTCTCTCTCTCTTTCTCTCTCCCACGCGCTGGGGCGCTCTTCTCCTCCTGTCTTTGGATCCACGTGCTCTCACGCCTCGAAGACGGACTTCCCTGCCATCTCCTAAATAAAATAGAGCTGTAACACTGAGCTGTAACACTGATTTGTCTAAGAGCTATAACATGGTCCATTCGAGACCTGAGAGCTATAACACGGTCTATCCAAGACCTGAGAGCTGTGACATGCTGAGGGGGCTTTAATGTCCATCACTCCAAATCTTTGTTGTGACGAAACAAAGAACCGAGGAACATACACTCATGTGACACAACCATTCACTGAATAAATTCATCTGTTTTCTAAGGCCTAAAACGGGGTACAAATGAACTAAGTCTAAAACCATGTTTATTAATGTGTTAGGATTACTGGAATATGAATTATGGATTATTTTTAATTTTATTTAATTTTTAATTTTCTGAGCTTGTATTGATTTCATGTTAAAAAAAAAAAAAAACCCTTAAAATCAAATGGAAAAAAAAATCTTTACAGAGCATGATTATATCATCCCAGGTGGCTCAGTAGTAAAGAATCCACCTGCCAATGCAGAAGATGCAGAAGACAAAGGAGATGCAAATTTGATCCTCAGGTCAGGAAGATCCCCTGGAGAAGGAAATGGCAACCCATTTCAGTATTCTTGCCTGAAAAATTCCATGGATAGAGGAGCCTGGTTGGCTACAGTCCATGGGGTCGCAGAGTCAGACATGACTTAGTGACTAAACAACAGCATTCACTGTATGGTTTTAAATCATGTCAAGTTGTCAGCGTCCTCATTTGTAAATTAAGGGGATTAGGCTAGATGTTCTCTAAGGTATTTACCAGGCCTAAAAGACTCTCAGTCTATGAACTCTATAGCCCCAGTACCTAATAAATATGAAAGAAATGGACCAAATCTATTGTAATTCTAAAAGGACTCCAACCTTGGGTGTCATGATACAATAATCAGAACACAGCCTTAAAGAAACTTGATAAGAATCCTGGCTGGGTCTCAAAAGTGGGGATAATACCAAAGTTCCCAAAGAACTGAAAAAGAATTGAAATGTGTGAAATGTGATAACAAATCTGAAGGTCTTCGAACGTTGTTGGCTGGCACGGAGTAAATGATTGTTTTCTCAATAATCCAAGACTTAATCAGTATATTTGCCAGATTGCCCAAGACTGTCATTTCCATTCCCTGGATCTAAACTCCCATTTTGAACCCTGCAGCTGGATGTGGAGAGTGACACTTGTGAGGACTAAGCCATTTCAACTTGGTGAAGTTGAGACGTGGGTACTGGTGGGACCCTAGTGATCAGGTCTTCAGGGTTCTCTAGTCCTGGGTGAGGAGAACCAGGTGGCACAGAGAAGAAGCCTGGCTATGTATTTCCCTTTGCTCCTGCTTGCTCACCTGTCCACGGTCTTTCTTCCTTCTCCCCTCCCTTCCTTCAGAAAATTAACAATATAGATTCCATGGCAGTCTCCATGCTTGGCATCAGAGTCTGAATATTAAGTAAGATTGGTGCTTACCTTAAGGAGCTTATAGGCGAGTCTGCTGCTGCTGCTGCTAAGTCGCTTCAGTCGTGTCCGACTCTGTGCGACCCCATAGACAGCAGCCCACCAGGCTCCCCAATCCCTGGGATTCTCCAGGCAAGAACACTGGAGTGGGTTGACATTTCCTTCTCCGATGTATGAAAGTGAAAAGTGAAAGAGAAGTCACTCAGGTGTGTCCGACTCTTAGCGACCCCATGGACTGCAGTCTACCAGGCTCCTCCTCCATGGAATTTCCCAGGCAAGAGTACTGCAGTGGGCTGCCATTGCCTTCTCCCATAGGGGAGTCAGATACTCATAAAAATCACAGGCCCACGTGATCAGCCCTGAACATAGGGTCGATTGATGGTCCAGAAGAGGGTGAACTTGGTTCTCTTTGCAACAGATAATGGATGGGCTACAGGACATGGTGGGAGAAGGCCTCTCAGAGGTAATCCCCCCAAGGTAATTGTTCTTTATAACAGAAGTAGAATTTTTCTCCAACGGTCAAGATTTTTTTTTTTTTTTTTGGTCAAGATGTTTTTGGAGTAGGGAGGGGAGCACCCTGGCAGGAGCTACACTTGGAGACATCAATAGCCCAGCTCCTCTAGTAGAGAACTTCTATGAACTGAGCCTGCCACAGAGAAGTGTAGGAGGTAAGGAGAGGACGGAAATGGGGCTGATGTCCAAATCAGATCAGGAAGGGTGTAGACCATGCTTAAGAATTAAGAACGCCACAATAGAAAAACAAAACAAAATAACAACAGCAAAAAGACCCCAGATTTAAAAAGAAAAAAAAAAAAAAAAGGACTTCACTAGACATGTCTCCAAAAAAGAAAAAAGATGTGCAAATGGCCCACAAACATGAAAAGATGTTCCACTTCACTAATCACAAGGGGTTGACCACTGTAAAATAATAACAATATAGTAGTCTCTTCCAGCATCACTACCTTTACACTTTGGGACCATTATTATGTAAAATAAGGGTTACTTGAACACAAGCACTGAGATAGCATGACAGTTGAGCTGATAATCAAGACGGCTGTTAAGTGACTGACTACAGGGCGGATTCGTTGGACAAATGGATGATTCACGTCCTGTGTGGGTTGGAGTAGGATGCCTCGCGATTTCATCATGCTGCTCAGAATGGCCCACAGTTTAAAAGTTATGAATTTTTTCTTTCTGGAATTTTTCTACGTAATATTTTTGAACCATGGCTAACTGAAACCGTGGAAAGTGAAACCACAGGTAAGAGGGGACTAATGTAATAAGTACTGGTGAAGATATAGAAAAATTAGAACCCTTGTGCACTGTTGGTGGGAATGTAAAATAGTGTAGCCACTATAGAAAATGGTATGAAAGTTCCTCAAAAAATAGAATTATCGTGTGATCCAATAATCCCATTTCTTGGTATGTATCCGAAAGGATTGAAAGCAAGATCTTGAAGAGAGAGGTGTTTGTCCACTTTTGCTCAAAGTAGCATTATTCACAATAGCCAAGAGATGGCAACAACCCAAACGTCCATCAATGGATGAATGGCTGAATAAAATGTGGTGATCTTCATGTAGGGTAGAATATTAATATTATCTGTTGCCTGCCACAGTGTGGATGAACCTTGAGGATATTGTGCTAAATAAAATAAGCCAGTCACAAGAGGACAGATGCTCTATGATTCCACTTACATGCAGTCTCTAAAGTTCTTAAACTCAGAGAGACAGGAAGCAGAAGAGTGATTATCAAGAACTAGGAGAGGGGAAATGGGGAATTGTTCAGTGGGTATAGAATTTCAGTTCTGCAAGACGAAGAAGTTCAAGAGATCTGTTCAGCACAACAGTGTGCTTATAGTTAATTAACATGAATGTACGGTATACTTAAAAATGGTTACGGTAGTAAACTTCATGTTGTTGTTTTTTTTAACCAGAATAAGAAAGAAAGAATTGGGAAGTCTCTTGAAGGCAATGGGCCATTCTCTGAAGTATATTAAAGCTGGGAGGGACAAGGCTACACTTGCATTTTAGACAGCAACCTCTTGGGAATGTGTCTGATGGATTGACCATGAAATGGGCTGGAGCCGGAGGGACAATTGGAGGGCTTGCCATGGCCCAATTATGCTACTGGGCTTTGTGCTCAGTTGTGTCTGACTCTTTTTCGACTCCATGGACTATATATATATAGCCCACCAGGCTCCTCTATCCATGGAATTTCCCAGGCGAGAATGCTGGAGTGGGTTGCCATTTCCTCCTCCAGGGGGTCTTCCCGACACAGGAATGGAACCAAGGTCTTGATTGGCAGGTGGATTCTTTACCCCTAGTACCACCTGGGAAGCCCATGGTCCAGATGTGGGTTAATGATAGTGTGACCAGCTCAGAGAGAAACAGGAAGGCGATATAACAGCACGCAGGAATGCAGGTGTGGCTGGGAACCGCTGTTGTCGTTCCTGAGGTGTATAACCTTGGGACTTGTCCAGCTGGGAGTGCTGTTAATACTGCCGGGAGAGATCATTTAATTCAAGAGGTCTCCTTGTTAGAAATCACATTAACCACTTGTGATTCTTGTTCTGTATGATGGGGACAAGAATCTTTAGTGTGTGTTATGGGTATTTTTCTTTTTTTTTCCCTTTCTTTTTCCTTTTTATAATCAGTGATTGTTAAAAATTGATCCCTTGTATTAATTGATTCCCTTGTATACTGTCATTCAAAGTTGCAATTTTTATAAAGCCAATTTGAGTCCTGATTCAGCTAATATCTCTAGAAATTCAGCAACTTTCCACTGATCTTTCTGTTATCACCATTCAATGGAATTTCTCAGCGATGATATCATTCTCCATAATGAAACCTTTCTGAATCCCCACATTTGAGAAAAACTATTGCAGTGAATGTTTTCCTTTGTACAAATATTAATATATTAACATGTGGCTTCTGGAGAATAGTATGTCACAATAACCTGGTAAAAAGAACAAGGCCTCCTTGAAATTCAGGTGCTGAGGGGTCATATAGGATACTTTCACGTGAGGGACTCTGTCAGACATACCATGGTCTCAGCATTATTCAAATTTTGACTCAAAATAACATGGTTCTCTACATCATTGGCTTTGGGGATTGCTTACGAAATGTGACCATCACTGAATGCCAAAAGCCAAGAATAATTTCTTCTAAATTAATCATGAATGATCTTTGGTAAAATAGTGTTGCTTGTTAAAATCATCTTTAATGTTACAATTTACAAAACATCAAATCTCTTGTTTTTGTCCTTTGATATTTCACTCATTGTTTCCTAGCTTGGATAAGTTATAATTCTTCTAATGTCATAACTGCTTATTTCTGCTTTCTACTACTTAGCTGTGACTTGATTTATATGTTTAATTGTTAAATCTATCTAAGAATTTTTTTTTGTATAATGTGAATTAAATTGTTTTTCAATATTGCCGGCATCAAGAAATAAATCCTGGAGGGGTTTTACTTCTCCATAAGGCAGACAATTTGCATCTTTTGTAAAGTGCTTAGCACAGTACAAAAATGAGGTAATTTAAGCCAGAGGAAACAATTTTTTTTCACTCCATCTCTCCCTTGGAAAATATCTAAAGTACAGTGGTCACATATCTAATTTTCCTTGAAGGTATTTTTGGAGAGAATCCAGGAAAACCACCCTTTGTGAAACCGATGAATGTTTTATCTGTAAATTTGGTCCCACTCAAAAAAAAATTAACTACCAAACATGTTTAAGTGTCTATGTTAGTTACTGTGGTACAAATTATATTCACTAAAAGTTTCCTGCTGAGAAAAACCATGAAGTATGGTAAGATGAATGCCTGCAATGTGATTATTCTCTTTGGGAGCTAGAAAATAACTGCTTAGAAAGATTATGCATGAGGGTAATTGCTGTTTAATGGAGAAAAACTGAGGAAAATAATTATACAAGAGAAGGAGATATTTCCTAACCATCTGTCATTTAAAAATAAGAAACAAAAAAGAAAATATATAGTATATTTTTCAGAAAGACTTGGAAGGGATGCCAAAAGGCAACACTCTAATGGGACACACACAAAAGAACTTTCCATGAAGCAATCTGAGATTGCTACGTGTAAAAGTCCTTGTAGAGCCATGACCAAGGTGTGTTTTACTATGACAGTCAATTACCTTTATTTGACATCTCTCCATAGCTGCAGTGGAGGACACACCCAAGTGAGATGTCAGTCATTGGAAGCAGGAGGCGCCATTAGAAAGATAAATCATTCCAGGGGGGTGGGAGGGGGAAGAGGAAGGGGTGAGGGGAGTGGAGAGGACAAGGTAAGGTGGCCTTTAATCTCCTCTTAATCTCCTATTTAGTGCATTGAAGAAATATGAGGAAGCTAATAAAGGTCTATATTTATGAGCATATATTGCATATTCAGATAGCATCTTATTGATGTTCTCTTCTGTTGGAGCGGCATTCTTCAGTCTATAGACATGAGCCCCTGCAACATGCCTATCGGAGTTCTCCAGCCTTGCCTCGGAGGAGCTGATGGTCTGGAGGCAGAGGAAGGAGCGGCCCTGTGAATTATTCAGTGTGACTGGTTTGCTGTTGTTCAACAACACAGGAATCAGCAACCAGACAAGACAACAATAGAAGAGATGCTAGGCAGTATGTGATTAGCGTGCAGCTGGGAGAAATCTCCCTTTCCTCTAAACTTCCAGAGCACTTTGTCTGTGCTTCTTATGGCACCTCCTTTCTCCTCTCTTATGTTACTGTTGTTCCTGGGTTTTCCCCCTACTCAAGAGTGAATGACTGGCGGGCAAGCTCCAGTGCCGATTCTTCTTTGATCCCCCACACAGAGCCTAGCCTAGGCCTGCCTAGCGTTGCCACTGGTGAACACCTGTTATTTGAATAAAAGGAGGGACACAGACAGTGTTTGGGTGTGAAGGGCATGGAAGGAGGTGCAAGGGTTTATGTGAAGATTCTCATGTTGATCAAAAATGGATTTAAATCAAATAATAAATGTCTGAAGCAGACATTGCTTTTTACCTCTATAGCATCCATTCATCTTTTTTTTTTGTAGTGAGGACTACATGATTTTCCTTTGGGGAACTGTGACTCCCCTGTTGCATGTCCCCTTGGCCTAGACAATCTCGCTGTCATGGAGACGGAACTCAGGCAAAACAAGGACAAAAATTGACAGTCATTCACTCTGGCGATAGCCTGTCAGCTAGGACAATGGAGATTATCCATTTGGTCGGCCATCCTTTGGCAGATTAAAGACGGCTATCCATTCTCAGTCTCTTCTCCCACTAAGAGGTGGAGCCTGTGACCCGCCCCTTCAGTCTGGGTAGGTTCTGTGACTGCTCTGACCAAGAACAAGTGAACGTGACTGCTGATTTCAGTGCCTAGCTCTCACAGACCTCTTCCACTTTTTGTCCCTTAGCAGGTTTGCTCTTGGAGCTCTGAGGCACCCTTTAAGTTCAATTACCCTGAGTCCACCATGCTGTAAGGAAGCCAAAGCTAGCCACATTGAGAGGTCCTGCAAAGAAACCCATGCCCAGCCAGCACCCAGTGGTTCCAGCCATCCTGGCCCAAGTGCCTAACACGTGAATGAAGAAGCCTTCACGTGACCCCAGCTTCAGAAGCCATCTGACTACAGCTGCATGACTGGCCCCTATAAGAGCTGCCCAGATGAACCCATTAACCCCCAAACCATGAAAAATGACAGTAAATTATTGTTTTGATCCGATAAGTTTTGAGGTGATTTGTTACACAGCAAGATAACTAGAACACATCTAGACTCCCAGCTCTTCAGAAGACTGTTGTGCAACTTTTCCTTCCAGTTTCAAAAGAGTTCCCTTGTTCCACCATTACAATTTTTTTGAAAATTTATTTTGCTGCACTGGGCCTTAGTTGGAGCTCTCAGAATCTTTGATCCTCATTGTGGCATACAGGATGTAGTTCCCTGACCAGGGCTAGAATCCACACCCCTGCACTGGGAGCATGGAGTCTTAAGATACTGTACAACCAGGAAAGTCCCATCCTTCATTAATAATTATAATACTGCCTTGTGTTCTGGTAGCATGTAAAGTGTTACTAGCATGCTAATTGTGCATCTCATCTGTTTTTTATATACCTCTGTTTCTCATCCACAAAATGAGGTTATAAGGTCCTTTTATCATGGAGTTGACATAAGGTAAAAATGAATTAATATCTATAAAGCAGTTCAAGTATTGACTAGCAAAAAGTAAAGGCTCAATGAGTATAGCTTTTGTTATTTAAAAAAATAAATGTATCAATAATATTCCTGTGAGGTAGATGAGACCGTTAGCCTTAAATAGGTTAAATCAGAGACTGCAAAGTGGCCGAAAAGACCAAAGTTGGCCTGCCCAATTTAAGCAAATACTTGAATCAACAGTAGCCATTTCAAAACCTGATGGATTTCATATGAATATCTGTAATTCTGGCTTATTGCAAAAATGGGACTATCTCTTAGCACTGGGCCTGCATTCCTGGAAGGTACCTGCTGGCTCTTGCTGGCCAGTAACTTTGCCCATTCCTGTGGAGCCTGGGTTCTCCAGCCCACCATTGCCCCAGACTTCCCACACTCACATCCACAACTTGTGTTTATTTAGACAACTTGCCTGGCCCTTAGGGACGTGGGAATTTGTAATTCAAAAAAGACAGGAAAGATGAAGAAAGAGAGAAGAAGGATAAATCCAGTAAGTAGACATGTTCTTTTCTGACTGTAGCTACATTGGCAAATCCTTTAATAATCAAAAAGTGCTTTATTCTGTAGGAGGACCAAATCCACCTTTGTAGAACTGGAACCTATTTCAACCATTGAGACAAAACAAATGTTCAATTCGTAGATGTGTTTTTTCCAAAAATTTGCAAAATCTTATTTCTTGTCTTGGAGATGCTGTCTCTCTTTAGGGAGAACTTTGGGATGTCTAGGAATGTGTTTGTAAAATAGGCCAACATATTTTAAAATATTTTCTTTGAAGGAGATGCTTTCTATGGAAAATCCTTATTTAAAGTTATTTAGATCTCCTTTGCAATCTTACTTTTCTGTGTGGTCTCAGTATTAAATTTACCCCTTCAGGACTAGGATTGCTATCTTTTCAGAAACAGTGTCTGTTCTAAGAGATTCTGTACTCTTCCAGTAATTAACATCCTTTTAGGGTCCTTTGATTTGCTGCTTTGTCCTGAATTATTGGAGCCATTCGGCGTCCACATTTTATCCCAAAGGAGGCTGTAGTTACTCTCATCTACAATGGCATAGTATGACTTTAAAGATACTCTGTCTTCCATGTGAGTGTGTTCTGTCTCCCCTTTTCCCTCCCTGCTCAGAAGTGAACCTGGCTGTCACCTCGAAGCTGACTTTCCCTCTAAGTCAAGGCCTCAACCTGGTCTACTGACATGAGAACACTGTGGCTCATTTTTAGTAGAAAGGTTTTTAGTCTTTTATTTATTTCTTCTCTTTCCCTTTCCCTCCAAGTTCACTCCTTCCTATATGACAACATTGCTTTTGGCATATACCACACTTTTCCATCCTCTTTTTCTTTCAAATTTCATATGGTTTTGTTTTAAATGGTATGGCTGTAGACTGAAACCTACAATATCAGAGTAAGTCAGGAACATCAAACCTCTACTACATACCCAGTTCTGAACTGGAGATCCCAGCATGCCTTGCCACCCTGAACACCCCTGATCTCCTCTGATCGTGGAGGCTAAGTAGGGTTGAATCTGGTTAGTACCAGGATAGGAGACATTGTAGATATCATAAATTCTTTCACGCCTCAGATTGTGTCTTTGAATTTCTACTTCCCAACATCTGCAGCTTCCTATGAACCCACACCTCTAAGGTATGGGTAAGCCAACTTTTCCGTTCAGTTTCATATGAGTAGAGGGAGTCTCAGCCCTAATCTTTGTCCTCAGTGTTCTCTGTATGAGGCTGTATCTGTACGAGCTACAGCCTTGGACAGATGGGAATGGAAGATGGGAAGGTATACAGCTGAAATTCTGCTCTCTTCAACTGTGGTGGGTTTTGTTTGCTTCAGTTCCATGGTGGTATTTATATTTATGTTTTTTTAATTTGTTCATTGAGGTATAGTTACAATACACAATTGTTCAGTCGCTAAGTCGTGTCCAACTCTTTGTGACCCCATGGACTGCAGCATGCAAGGCTTTCCTGTCCTTCACCATCTCCCAGAGTTTACTCAAACTCATGACCATT
The DNA here is from genome assembly GCF_032452875.1 of Bos javanicus. Classification (NCBI taxonomy): domain Eukaryota; kingdom Metazoa; phylum Chordata; class Mammalia; order Artiodactyla; family Bovidae; genus Bos; species Bos javanicus. Next base: position 96,043,653 of record NC_083869.1, read on the forward strand.
GAGTTGGTGATGCCATGCAACCATCTCATCCTCTGTTTTCACCTTGTCCTGCTGCCTTTGGCCAAAATATTGGAGCTTCAGCTTTAGCATCAGTCCTTCCAATGAATATTCAGGGTTGATTTCCTTTAGGTTTGACTGGTTTGAACTCCTTGCAGTCCAAGAGACTCTCAAGAGTCTTCTCCAGCACCACAATTTGAAATCATCAGTTCTTTGGTGCTCAGCCTTCTTTATGGTCCAACTCTCACATCCGTACTTGACTACTGAAAAAGCTATAGATTTGACTATACAGACCTTTGTCAGCAAAGTGATGTCTCTGCTTTTTAACACTCTGCCTATGTTTGTCATAGCTTTTCTTTCAATGAGCATCTTTTAATTTTATGTCTGCAGTCACTATCTGGAGTGATTTTGGAGCTCAAGAAAATAAAGGTGTATAATATAGTGATTCAAATTTTTTATATATTATGTTCCATTTAAATTTTTATGTAATACTCCCTGTGCTGTATACTATATCTTTGTATCTTAGTTATTTTATACATAGTAATTATATTCCTTAATCTCCTACATTTTTCTTACTACAAACCCTTTCCCTCTCCCCACTAGTGACCAATAGTTTGTTCTTTATAACTGAAAGTTTTTCTGTTTGGCTACATTTGTTTGTTTTATTTAGATTCTACATATCAGTAGTGACATATACTATTTATTTTTATCTATCTCACTTATTTCACTAAGCATGATACCCTCCAGGCCCATCTGTTTTTGCAAAAGGCAAAATTTCATCTTTCTTTATGGCTGAGTAGTATTCCATTGTTTATATATACCACATCTTCTTTATTCGATCATCTGTGGTAGACACTGAGGTTGCTTCCATGTCTTGGCGATTATAAATAATGCTTCTGTGAACACTAGGATGCCTGTATCTTTTTGAATTGGTGTTTTTGTTTTTTCAGATATATACCCAGGGGTGGAATTGCTGGGGCATATGGTAGGTCTATTTTTAGTTTTTCTAAGGAACCTCCATACTCTTTTCCACAGTAGCTGCACTAATTATATTCCCCCAAGAAATGTACAAGAGTTCCCTTTTCTTCAGATTCTTGCCAAAATTTTTTATTTATGTTCTTTTTGATGATAGCCTTTCTGACAGATGTGAGGTGTATCTCACTGTGGTTTTGATTTGCATTTCTCTGATGATTAGGAATGCTGAGTAGCTTTTCATGTGCCTGATAACAATCTGTATATCTTTGGAAAAATGTCTACTCAGGTTTTCTGCCCATTTTTAAAATTGGGTTGTTTGTTTTTTTGGATACTGAGTTGTAAGAGCTGTTTATATATTTTGGATATTAACTCCTTATTAGTCATATCATTTGAAAATGTTTTCTCCCATTCAGTAGGTTCTCTTTTATATTTTGTTGACAGCTTCCTTTGCTGTGCAAAAAAGTTTAATTAAATCCCACTTGTTTATTTTTGCTTTTGTCTCCTTTCTTTATTATTATTATTTGGTCTCCTTTCTTGAACTCAATTATATCATTTTGATTTTTCCTTTTCATATGCTATTTATTATTACTATGTGTTTGGAATAGATGTAGGCACTAAAGGTGGAAGGGCGCATTTTATCAGAGCCTGAAGCTGCTTCACCAACTGACCAGACATCAATCAGTTACTTGTTTATATTTAATACGCAAACCTTTGGGACTTATGTGATCAAATATTACTTCATTCCTCTTTTTCTTCCTCTTCCTACTTCTAACCTTAAGGAACTCTCTCCTCCAGACATTAAAAAATATTCACCTCTTCCTCTTTGTCTGAAGATTTTACTATTTCAATCATTAGTTTTAAAATTCTACTTAGAACACATTTTATTCTGAAGTTTGGAACCAGAAAATTCTTTTTAAAGAGCTAAAATCTTCAACACCAGTTATTGAAAAGTCCTTTCTTTTCTCTCTATCATTTCCTAGTGTATTACATATAATAAGATTTATTTCTAGGCTATCTATTCTGTTAAGTTACCTCTCTAGTCATCTTCCAACAGCATTCTACTTTAGTGTACCTTTTATGTTTTGGTATCAAGCAGAACGAATGTCACTGCATTATTCTTTTTCCAATATATGTTTTAAATCATGTCTGTTTAGTTTTTCCCGATAAAGTTCACTTCCTTTTTTTAGTTAAAAAAATCACATTGGAATTTTTATTAGTATTTGCATTAAACCCACACATTAATTGAAGAAATTTTGCAGGAGTATGCCTGTATTCATTTATCATTTTAAAATCTCCCATTAAAATGTTATTGACTTTCTTCTTGTAGGTCACATTCAATTTTTTTTATTTTAGCCTTTTAATTGCTTTCTCCCCACCTTTCCATTATTTTTAAAAACAGTAACGTTTGACCTCTAGGGCAATTCTATCTTGTTACTGCTTCCTATGTTGGTTGGCATTTCTTTCTTTTTGCTTATTAGGGAGAGCATTTAAAGGCATGAATGTAACTCTTTGGTTCTGAAAGAATTTCTTGCCCTTTAAAAAAAAAAACTATGTTCAAGTTTTATTTGGTAAGCTGTTAAGTAGTTTTTAGTTTTTATTCCTCATTACAAAAGCTGTAATCCTTAGTTATGCAAAATTATGAAAACCCAAGAAAGGAGGAAATTCTAACTTGGAGATGATGTATGGGTTGCTTTATGGATGCCTTTTCTCTGAAGACGTACCCTGAATAAATAATTCGACAGTGGGATTGGGAGGTGAGGGAAGGAAAGATAAAAGGATAATCAAGAGGAAAAAACAGTTTGGAAGTAAAAATCTTTAGCATGGCTCACAAGATGTTGCTGGGTTCATGGAATCAGGATGGACCTAGATAAGATTGGAAGTGAGCTGGGATGAGCTTTTGGAGATCTTGAGTGTTAGGCTAAGGAATTTGGCATTTATATTCTACAGGAAGTGAAAAAATGCAAGTCCCACATTTGTCCTTAAAAAATCTCAACTTCCGGAACACACAAAATTCCAGTAAAGCTCTTTTTGTACTGCAGCACATAGAAGCACAATGTTATATTTGAGAATCACTATTTGTTCATTTCCTGCAAGACATGTTTGAATGTAAAATAGGAGGAAAAGCCTTGTATTTAAGTTCCTTCCTGATTTTTTTCCCCAAAGGGAGGGGGGAAAGTTACAAATTAATCTTCTACAGTTGCATACAAGCGAAATTCCACATCTGTGCCCAACTGTGAAACACAGTCACAGAAATGGCACAATTACTACGGATACAGAAAAAGTTGTATATTGCTGGAAGAGCACATTTACCATCAGTAAAGATTCTCTGTAATGTTTTCTGAAACCTGAAAGGTCTGCAGTCTTGGTGTTTGCCCAGTAAGTTGAAAGGAACTTCTTTTTTTTTTTACATCTAGGGTTTAATTTTTCTTGGTCTAGTGCCCAATCTATCACGAGTGGTGAGCAAGAATGGATGCCTGAAATAGTTCATGGGCAGCTCTTTATGCTCATGCCTGATCTTCCATGATGGCCAGAACTGTTTCTTGTTCATCTATTTGTTTCACAAAAAGCCAGTGAAGTGTTCATGTGTTAATCATTTGCTGAATTATATAAAAAGTTTTCAACTCATCTCTCAAAAATGTGAGACAAATATTTGTCTCAACAAATAGCACTGTGTGATGTGTTTTTTCATATGAACTTTAGGCTGGTGGTTAGAGCCATAAGGACAAAAGAAACCAAATTTTCTTTTCCCTTTTCCTTGACTGAGAAAACTGCTCAATAAATGCTATGAGCTGACGAAGAAAGTTCCGTTAAAGATATTTTTTTCAAAATATTAGTAGAAAAGTAAAACTATTTACTTACAGAAAGTGGTCATCATAAACTGGAAAGACAAAATTACACATGAAGCAGTGATATCTATCTTTGGGGGTGAAATAGAATAACAAATGCCTCCTCTCCAAAACTCTTTGAACAATGAAAACTATCAGCCAATAAATAATATACTGCTGCTGCTGCTACTGCTAAGTCACTTCAGTCGTGTCCGACTCTGTGCGACCCCATAGACAGAAGCCCACCAGGCCCCACCGTCCCTGGGATTCTCCAGGCAAGAACACTGAAGTGGGCTGCCGTTTCCTCCTCCAATGCTAGTGATATGCAAGTTAATGGAGGTCACAGATTCTTAAGAATGTCATCCTTAGGTAGAATGAGAGGGTTTGAGTCTTCCCACGTCTCACTTCTGCCCTGCCCTGCACAGGCAATGGTGGCCTCTGGAGCACTTCTCAGCAGTGACACTGTGCTTCTGTAAGAGCTTCTATTGGCCATACACACGGGTACCATATTAAGAAAGCATGAGAAGTCGGGCAGGAAGAGTTTAGGAAAAATTGTTACTAAAGGTTGTCATAGACACTAGCTCAAAGAGAATAAAGACTCCTTGCCCTAGACGTTTTTGTAGGAGGTAAGCTGGTATTGCTCTAAATTAAGGAAACAGATGGGACTCTGGAAATATTCCCTCCCTGGAGCTCCTGGACATGATTTATCTTTTCATCATTGCCATATATCTCCCCTCAACCACCCTTGAGTGCTGAATTAGAAAGTAGCATAACACATGGTTCTATAAGTAGCCTGGTGGTTGCCAGGGATTGGGGCGGGGAAATGGGGAGATGTTGGCCAAAGAATACAAACTTCCAGTAATACATGAATAAGTTCTGGGTTTCTTATGTCCCCAGTTAGCAAAACTGTATTGTGTACTTGAAAATTGTTAACAGAGTTGATCTTAAATGTTTCCATACCAAAACATGTTAATTAGGTTAGGCAATCGATGTGTTAATTAAACTTATTATAGTAATCATTTTCCAATATATAGGTATATCATATCATCATATTGTATACCTTAAACTAACACAATATTATATGTTAATTATATCTCAATAAAGCTGGGGAAAAAAGACAAAAAGACTCAATTTCTTAAAGTCTGGTGGTGGAGATTCATTTACTTATTCAATGCATATGCAGCACCTACGTGCCATGATGGGATTCCTTGGTGGCTCAGCTGGTAAAAAATCTGCCTGCAATGAGGGAGACCTGGGTTCGATCCCTGGGTTGGGAAGATCCTCTAGAAAAGGGAAAGGCTACCCACTCCAGTATTTTGGCCTAGAGAATTCTGTGGGCTGGAAAGTCCATGGGGTCACAAAGAGTCGGACACAACAACTTTCACATGTGCCACGAATATGTGACAAGAAGGCAGAGTATCTGCCAAATGAATGGTACAGCTACCACATGCAATGGGGTTTAGGAAGCTATCCTTATAAGTTGATGGCCTGGACAGGCTTTACTGGGACTTGTGGAATGGGTAGGATTTGAATTGGAAGAGAAGGAGAAATTAACAGCTGGAAGCAGGATGAATGAGTAGGAGACCTGAGAGAATTCAAGCAAGAAAGGGAGGTTTAGGCCAGATTGAAGAACACCTAGGGGTTAAAAAATATGGGCAAAAAAGGGAAAGTGTGGTAGGCAGAATAATCCATGCTGACCCCAAGACATCCATGGCCATATATGTCACTTTACATGGCAAAAGGGACTCTACAGATGTTAGTTATGGATGTTGAGATGAGAAGATAATCCTGGTTTATCTGGGTGGGTACAATGGGATCCAGAAGAAGAAGGCAGGAGAGTCAAAAGACGATCTGATCATGGAAGCAGAACTCGGAGGGATAGAAAGAATGGGGCCATGAACCGTGGAAGGCAGGCAACCTCCAGAAGTTGAAAATGCAAGGAAATTGATCTCCTCCAGCCTCCCTGGAGGAGGGCATAGCAATCCACTCCAGTATTCTTGCCTGGAGAATCCCATGGTCAGAGGAGCCTGGGGGGCTACAGCTTATGGGGTCGCAAAGAGTTGGACATGACTGAAGCAATGTGAGAGTTGGACTGTGAAGAAAGCTGAGCGCCGAAGAATTGATACTTTTGAACTGTGGTGTTGGAGAGGACTCTTGAGAGTCCCTTTGACTGCAAGGATATCCAACCAGTCCAATCTAAAGGAGACTGGAGTCATGGGTGTTTTTTGGAAGGAATGATGCTAAAGCTGAAACTCCAGTACTTTGGCCACCTCATGCGAAGAGTTGACTCATTAGAAAAGACTGATGCTAGGAGGGCTTGGGGGCAGGAGAAGAAGGGGACGACAGAGGATGAGATGGCTGGATGGCATCACCAACTCGATGGGTGCGAGTTTGAGTGAACTCCGGGAGTTGGTGATGGACAGGGAGGCCTGGCGTGCTGCGATTTATGGGGTCGCAAAGAGTTGGATATGACTGAGCGACTGAACTGAACTGAAGCAACTAACACCGGAGTCAAAGAGAATACAGCTCTGCCCACACCTTTGATCTTAGCTCAGGGAGACACTCGTTAGACTCCTAACATTCACAGCTTCGAGTTACCAAAGCGTGTTGTTTTAGGCCACTAACTCTGTGGTTATTTTTTACAGCAACAACAGGAAACTAATACAGAAGAGAAGTAGCATTAAAGCACTTCACATGAATCCTTTAAAAAATATTCACAACATCCTAACAAAGCTGGAACTACTCTTATAGTTATTTTACCAGGAGGAAAGTGAGGCTTGGAGAGGCTGTGAAAATGCTATGAGAGTCTCATACACAGTAAACTACAACTTCGCCCCAGGAAGGATTCTGAATGGGGAAAGGGAATTTGTCCATACTTAGGGAAAAAGAAAAGGGGCTTCCCAGGTGGCTCAGTGGTAAAGAATTTGCCTGCCAGTGCAGGAGACACGGGAGACACTGGTTCAGTTCCTGGTTGGGGAAGATCCCCTGGAGTATGAATTGGCAACTCATTCCAGTATCCTGCCTGGAAAATTCCATGGGCAGAGGAGCCTGGCAGGCTGCAGTCCACGCAGTCCCAAAGAGTCAGCACGACTGAGCATGAATGCAGGCACCCAGGGAAAAAGAAAGGTTTCACTAAAGAGAGAGAAAGACAAACGGGTGTGGCGGGGGGCAGGGGAAGGAGTATGTCAGTGTGGAGGTGTATCTCTGTGTGCATTTTCATACTATTTTACCTAGTCTCTTCAGGAGGGATGCCTCTTGACTCTAAAGAAAGTCTTTACTTCTACTTTGGCTACAGCAGCCAGGCTCAGATGGGTCCCTACCTTGATTGCCATTACTGAAGGGCCTTGCCCCAGTGATTTGATCTAATCACTTTTCTCTCCAAATGTTAAATGTTGAGTTTCCTTTTCTTTTAAACAAATCTGTAGAACTATTGAAAATGAAAATTCTTTTTTCACTGTCCAGTACCATGTTAACTTATACGCAGAGTACATCAGGAGAAACGTTTGGCTGGAGGAAGCACAAGCTGGAATCAAGATTGCCAGGAGAAGTATCAATAACCTCAGATATGCAGATGACACCACCCTTATGGCAGAAAGTGAAGAAGAACTAAAAAGCCTCTTGATGAAAGTGAAAGAGAAGAGTGAAAAAGTTGGCTGAAAGCTCAACATTTAGAAAACTAAGATCATGGCATCCGGTCCCATAACTTCATGGGAAATAGATGGGGAAACAGTGGCTGACTTTATTTTTCTGGGCTCCAAAATCACTGCAGATGGTGATTGCAGCCATGAAATTAAAAGACGCTTACTCCTTGGAAGGAAAGTTATGACCAACCTAGATAGCATATTCAAAAGCAGAGACATTACTTTGTCAACAAAGGTCCGTCTAGTCAAGGCTATGGTTTTTCCAGTAGTCATGTGAGAGTTGGACTATGAAGAAAGCTGAGCACTGAAGAATTGATGCTTTTGAACTGTGGTGTTGGAGAAGACTCTTGAGAGTCCCTTGGACTGCAAGGAGATCCAACCAGTCCATCCTAAAGCAGATCAGTCCTGGGTATTCATTGGATGGACTGATATTGAAGCTGAAACTCCAATACTTTGACCACCTGATGTGAAGAGCTGACTCATTTGAAAAGACCCTGATGCTGGGAAAGATTGAGGGCAGGAGGAGAAGGGGATGACAGAGGATGAGATGGTTGGATGGCATCACTGACTCGATGGATGTGAGTCTGAGTGAACTCTGGGAGTTGGTGATGGACAGGGAGGCCTGGCGTGCTGCAATTCATGGAGTCGCAAAGAGTCAGACACAACTGAGTGACTGAACTGAACTGAACTGAACTGTACCATGTTAAAAATGGATCATTGAAATGAAGTTTTTATGCTTTGTAAATTATATGCTGCCTTGTGCTTAGTCACTCAGCTGTGTCTGACTCTTTGCGACCCCATGGACTGTAGCCAGCCAGGCTCTTCTGTCCATGGGGATTCTCCAGGCAAGAATACTGGAATGGGTTACCATGCCCTCCTCCAGAGGATCTTCCCAACCCAGTGATCAAACTCAGGTCTTCCATATTGCAGGTGGATTCTTTACTGTCAATCAAAAAAAAAAAAAATTAGATGATTTAGCTAAGATCCCTAGAAGGAATTAAAGTAAATATTATGAACTTAACCTAAAATCAAAGCTAGAGTCACTTTTTAACCAAAGGTTACATCCTACCCAGCATATCAAATGAAAATTACTCTGGAAAAGTCCATGAATTGCCCAGGATACAGTAATATTCAGTATTAGTTTAGTCTTTACCATTTCTTAATGAATCCAGCACTGCCAGTTCTTCCCACAGGATTGGAGTCCTTCGCTGTTTCTCTTGTTAGGCAACAGATAAAGTTGTTGGCTTGCATTCCAGGCCTAGGTCATATGAAAACTACAATTTGAATATGCGCAGTTGACTTGTCAGAAACTAAAGACATATATACGCAATTTCTCTGTATGATTCAATTCTACTATTTACTTCATACTACGTCATCTAATCCCTTTCCTAACTTCTGTTACTTTATAATTAAATTCTACCATCTAGTCCTAGTGAACCATAATATTCCTCTGTAGATAATACATGCCCCTCCAAAAAACACAAAATCATAGTTTTTCCACATAGATATACATAACCATAACACTTTCACAGATTTCTTTATAATCATTTCTTCCATATTTTTAAACACAGTTGAGATCATCATATACAATTTGTTACACATTTTCATTGTTTTTAGTTTTCTGATATAAATCATGCTGCAATGGACAGATATGAACACAGATTTGACCTTTCTGACTGTACTTTTAATTTTTGGAATTTTTGAAATAGATTTAAATTTTGAAACAATTACAGAAAAGTTTTAAGTACAATTCAAAGAATTTTACTTTCTTTAATCATTTAAGAGTCAGTTATCTACCTGATGCCTGAATATTTCTATGTGTGCTTTCCTAAAAATAAGAACATTCTCCCACTTAACCATAAAATAAAAACCCAAGTCCAGAATTTAACTTTGATACATTACTACCATCCAATAATTCATAGTACCCATTCAAGTCGGCCAATTGTTCTAATAACTGCTTTAGAGCAAGTTTCCACTTCAGAGTGAGCTATTATATGCAGTTGTCTTGCCTCCGTCCTGTCCTACATACTGGAATGTTGCTTCAGCCTTTTCTTGATCTCATGGGCTTGACACTACTGTCTTTGTTAATGCCTCACATCTCTTTATATGTGTCTCCTGTGGATTTTTACAAGATTCTAAATAAGAACCCATAAGTGCCAAACTCTAAATTTCCCACCTTTTCTGACAACTGTCATCGTCTCTTAAACCAATCCTTTGATTTAAAAAAGAAGAAGTGGGGAAGATTTTAAAGAAATCTGGTATTTCATCTTTGTGCCACAGACTTGTTGCTTGCGGCCCCTTGCCTTTTGTCTCCCTGTTGTTTTCCTGCTTCTCACACACAAATGTGTGACCCTGGACAGATCCTCCTCTTCAGCCTGAAGCAACGTAAAGAGACTTCATGGTCTTTTCATCATCTGTGGTTGTCGTTTAGTCGCTAAGTCATGTCTGACTCTTTGCAACCCCATGGACTGTAACCCGCCAGGCTCTTCTGTCCACAGGATTTCCCAGGCAAGAATACTGGAGTGGATTGCCATTTCCTTCTCTAGAGGATATTCCTGACCCAGGGATCAAACCTGCGTCTCCTGCATTGGCAGGCAAATTCTTTACCACTGAGCCACCAGAGAAGACTTTTCATCACCTAGTTAGCCCTTTTGATTTATTCGTATCATTTTTATAAAGTTGTAGGGCAAAAATAAAACCTCAAGCAGAGTTTGGGGCTAAAATACTGACCAAACTAGAAGCTCTAATTTAAGGAAGCAGCTCGATTTCCTAAATGCTCTCTAATTATGTTTTTCATTTATTGTCAAACCAACGGCGACCATAAATTGAAGCGCTATAGTTAGAGGGCACATTTCTGATCAAATGAATCATGAATCTAAGTCAGCCAGTCAAGTCATAGCATGCTCTTTCCCCTTTTTACACTCATAGGAAGCAATAAATGATGAAGACTCACATGCAATAAAGCTGTTATCAGACTGTGAGAAAAAAATCCCATATATTAGTGGCTACATTATAGCTTTACCAAGCTAACAAACTCAGATGGCTTTTATATGCTGGGATATTTTCCCATCACGAGTGAGATACCATGTAATGTTTGTCTTTCCAAAGATTTGTCACAGTCATTCCTACCATTCCTGCATGAATCACCCTGGCTCATCTGTTATGACTGAGAAGATTGCAGCCAATGGTCAATATAATCGAAATGATAAATGTGCAGTTGGCTTGTGTGAAAGCCCATGTGGGTTCATTTCAGAAGTAACGGGGAAGATTTATGGTGAGAAGGCAGTGATATGTGTGGGAATTTCAGCTGCTGTGGAGCTGAGATGCAGAGGGATCAGAATGAGAGGGTGAAACCCAGCTATTGGGCTGAGAGAAGTAAAGTTTAGAAAGAACTGCTGAATCCAGATCACAGCTGCAAAGGACAACTTGAGTCAAGGAAGGTGTCAGGTCAGTGCTAACCTAGATGCCCCAGGTTTGCCCGGGGGACACCAGAAGGTCTTCAGGCAGCTTCTGCTGTGAGATGAATAATAACTCTCTTTCCTTTTCTCAGAGGAGTCTCTTAAAGCCAATGAGATGACACTTGACAAAAAGAGCTTACACAAATCTTGGTGATGTCCTATACAATAGGAAACAAATTTTATATCTTTTTTAAAAAAGATAATTCCTACCATTACTCTCTGTTGAGGCATCATATAATTAAGGAAAACTCATTTTAGTGATCCCCTGTGGCTCAGCTGGTAAAGAATCTGCCTGTGATGCGGGAGACCTGGGTTCCATCCCTGGGTTGGAAAGATCCCCTGGAGAAGGGAACAGCTACCAACTCCAGTATTCTGGCCTGGAGAATTCCATGGAGTGTATAGTCCATGGTGTTGCAAAGAGTCAGACATGACTGAGCGACTTTCATTTCATTCATTTTAGTGATGTAGCTAAAAATCAGAACCTACTAGTCAATTACCCTTGGGTTGTGCTTATCTGTATCCAGCCCTCTCAAATTTTTCATCAACAACAAGGAGAGCATGGGTGCAAATGGCAGAAATCTCAGGAGTGAGAGTGGCTAGTGGCCACTAGCACAGAGTTGTGGGTGAGAGGTGCCCCATTACGGTAGCTTTCATTTTCCTCTTTGGGGCTCTTTGCCTAAGCTCAGGACTAGACTTGTGGTGATGGAAGAAGCTCAGATCATTTCCCTATTATGGTAACTGAGCAACTATAGCATATACTTAACCAATTATGTTTAATTTGGATGAAACTTCGCTTTGGCATTTATCATAAGAAAAATCTTGGGAAAGACACAAAAAAGTATATCTAGTTTTCTTCTGGTCATTATATTTAGTTTTAAAGAATTACCTTAACCGTGGTTTGGTGTTGAGGGTGTTTTCAGATGATGCCTAAGAGAATGGTGAATACAGTTCAGAGTAATTTCTTAGCTTTTTTGCCTACTTCAACATACAAAAGTGACCTACTTAGAGCATTTCTACCTACTAAAGAATTTAAACTCGATGGACATGAGTCTGAGAAAGCTTCGGGAGTTAGCGATGGACAAGGAAGCATGACATGCTGCAGTCCATGGGGTCACAAAGAGTCAGACATGACTGAGCGATTGAACTGAACTGAAAGAATTTAAGGAAATGAAGGTCATGTAATCATACACGAAGCGCTGTGAAAATGGAAAAAGTTAGATGCTCTAACTATTGTTAATGACGAATCTCTAGTGACTCTCCTCAAAATGAAGGCGATGCACCAGGTGTGTTAATAATCTGAGATGATCTTGTCCAGAAAATCTCTTGAGAGATCCAGCTAAGACAACTCTTCCCCTTTTAGAGTTCCAAGAATCCCACAGAACTCTTACAAACCATAGGATTTCTGGATAAGATGCAAAAAACTTTAAAATACATATAAGCTTGGAAAGGAAATACTGATGCATCAGAACAGAAGATAGAAATCAAAACTAGAGCAATATGTGTATGGGATGACATCCAAGCCCCTGGGGCACTGGGGCCAGATGCATGTCCTAAGGGCTGTGGGCTGGCATTTTAGCAACCATATAGGAATAAAGGTCATGATTGAGGGCTCGCAGCAGGTGGGGAACTGGAACCAAGATTGCTGCTTCAGAGCAGAGTCCTAGAGGTCTGGTCCCTCTGTGAAGAGAGTATTAGACACAACACACCAGTGGCCTCAAGGAAGCTAGTGCCCTCGGCACTTTGTGCATAAAGAGGAGTCTCCACGGAGAAATTAAAACCCCAAGCAGAGATGTAAGATCTGAATTGATATTGTCCATGAGGTATGAGAATCCCAAGCCCAGAAACCAGTATGAAAATGTATCATGAGTGGGATGGAATCTCTGAGAGATAGACCAGAAGCAAACGCAAAATCTTTCTCTGAGGCACTTTTATAATGTAAAGCACGTGGACCATCTAAAGAACAAATGTACCTGCTAAAGACATGCCCACAATTAAAAATTACAGACCACGTGAGGAAATGATCCACTGTAAGGGACAGTCAGTCAGTTCAATTCAGTCACTCAGTTGTGTCTGACTCTTTGCAACCCCATGGACTGCAGCATACCAGGCTTCCTTGTCCATCATCAACTCCTGGAACTTACTCAAACTCATGTCCATCAAATCGGTGATGCCATCTACCTTTCTCTGACATGAAGGTGATGTCATCCCCTTCTCCTCCCACCTTCAATCTTTCCCAGCATCAGGGTCTTTTCTAATGAGTCAGCTCTTCACATCAGGTGGCCAAAGTATTGGAGTTTCAGCTTCAACATCAGTCCTTCCAATGAATATTCAGGACTGATTTCCTTTAGGATTTACTGGTTGGATCTCCTTGCGATCCAAGCGACTCTGAAGAGTCTTCTTCAACACCACAGTTCAAAAGCATCAATTCTTTGGTGCTCAGCTTTCTTTATAGTCCAACTCTCACATCCATATATGACTACTGGAAAAACCATAGCTTTGACTAGACAGAACTTTGTTGACAAAGGAGAGAGTCAGGAGACAATAAATGGGAGAATTAGCACTTGAGGAATTTGAGATAACAGAGAATAAAATAATCAAGGAAAGAAGATGAGATGAATAGATTATTTAGTAAAAGAAATATGTTAGAATGTGAAATAAGCACACATATTCCTATAAAGTCACTAGGTCATAAGGGATCCAAATGGAAGCCAAAGAATTAAAAGTAAATTTGACATATTTTGATCATTATACTTCAGAATAGATTACCTACAGGGATAATAGAAACTTAATTATGTGACTCTTATAGAATTATATTAAAATCATCAAATAGGTTTAGTTTAGATTGTAATTACATAAGCTTTTCATTGACTTTTGAGTTGGTATATGAATAAATTTTCTTTCATATAAATGTTTTGCTAGTTTTTAACTCTCTTCTCACTATCACAAAACAATTCATCTTCATATTTGAGACAAATTCTGAAATATGGAAAAGAGGCAAAAAAACCCCCACCACATTCTAATAGTCTCACTATCCTGAAAATATTTGTACTGAAATATAACTTAGCAGGCCCTTGGTTTTATAAACTAAACATTATATCATAAGCATTTGCGCATGTTCTTTAAAGTTGTTATAAATATAGCTTAAAGACTTGCGTAATAGTTCCTCACGGATATACCATTTATATTCTAATTCTCTTATTATTGCCCTATTAGATTGCTTGCAATTTATTGCTGTAACTCTCAAATAAACATTTGTGCATGAATCTTGCTTTATGGGGTTATGTCCTGAGGCTATATCTATGATTTTTTTGAATCAAGGGACAAGTCTTGATTTCATAATTCATGTTTTCAAATGTATTTTTTACATTCAACAAAACTTATTGAATATCTACTGTGTGCCAGATAACCATACACTTAATTACTATGTTTTTTTCCTAATTGTCAAAATTATCACATGCACTGTAGAAAATTTGGCAATTGTACACACATGTGCAAGTGTGTGTGTGTGTGTGTGTGTGTGTGTGTGTGTAAAAGGACAAAGTAGGAAAGAGGATGTATAAGGGAATTCACCTACTTCTCTGCATCTAAGCCAGCAAAGAGAAAACTCCAGTTAGAAGAACATTTGCTCAGTTGCTCAGTCATGTTCAACTCTTTGCAGCCCCGTGAACTGTAGCCCGCCAGGTTCCTCTGCCCATGGAATTTTCCAGGCAAGAATACAGGAATAAGTTGCCATTTCATACTCTAGGGGATCTTCCCCACCCAGAAATCGAACCCGAGTCTCCTGTGTCTCCTACATTGACAGGTGAATTCTTTACCACTGTGCCACCTGGGAAACCCCAATCTTTAGAATATATCTGTACTACAACAGGGAAGTTAGATTACTTCCTTCCCAGAATTTCTCCCATCAGAACTCTAGGATTTGATGAAAACTTTTGTAGCTACCTTCAAAAATGATATTAGCTTACCAAGATATCTGTTCATCTGAAGCATACACCCATCAGAGCCACATATACAAACTCTAAGCTTTTCATTACATTTCAACTCAGAGAAGCAACACTAACCTAATGTGATCAAATGAATCAAATTTATCCCAGAGCAAGGACTTCCTGAAAAATCCAAATTAAAAAAATTAAGTTGAATCTCTTTCAAATAGGCCAACACCTGAATTTCTGTCTTACACATAGGTAAATATATTGTTTTGCTTGTCTGCTCAGGTTCTGCATTGCAGAGAAAAGAATTTAAAAGTCAGAATGCTAAAATTTGGAATTAAGGTAAAGGATTATGTAGATAGAGCAAGGGGAAAAAGTCAAAGGACAGTAAATTCCTATTATTAAATTCTCTGTTCTAGTACTGGATTTTTCTAGTGTTTAATTGGTCAGTCGTGTTTGACTTTTTGGGATGCTATGGATTGTAGCGCAGCAGGTTCCTCTGTTCATGGACTTTCCCAGGCAAGAATACCGGAGTGACTTGCTATTTTCTTCTCCAGAGGACCCTCCCCAGCCAGAGATTAAATTCACGTTTCTTGTGTATCCTGCATTACAGGAGGATTCTTTTTACTCGCTGAGCCATCAGGGAAGCCAGAATTCTTCTAGCACAGAGCTCTAACTTCAGGGGCACTGCATGTAGTTATGCATTTGTGCACTGAATATTCCTAGGCAGTGCCATTCACAGTGAGCTCTGGTTGAGGACTCAAGCTCTCTAAGTCTATTTGTGTCTGTCTGTCTATGTATCTGGGTTTCCCTGGTGGCTCAGTGGTAAACAATCCCACCTGCAGTTCAGGAGCCACAGCAGACCTGGATTCAATCCCT
Organism: Bos javanicus; assembly: GCF_032452875.1. Taxonomy (NCBI): domain Eukaryota; kingdom Metazoa; phylum Chordata; class Mammalia; order Artiodactyla; family Bovidae; genus Bos; species Bos javanicus. The sequence continues at coordinate 96,059,357 of NC_083869.1, forward strand.
GGGTCATTAAGATCCCCTGGAGAAGGGCATGGCAACCCAGTCCAGTATTCTTGCCTGAAGAATCCCATGGACAGAGGAGGCTGGTGGGCTACAGTCCATGGGGTTGCAAAGAGTCGAACAAGACTGGAGCTACTTAGCATGCACACATCTATGTATCTATCTACACATAAAAACAACATTTTTATATTACATCAATTTGTGAATATATATTTATTTATCCAATATTACAGACTGAGATGACTTCAGACAGAAGAAATGACAATGGTTTATTGTATGAAGGGACTTATTTCTGAAAAAACAAAGAAAAGTGACAATTCTGCACACAGTTCAGGAAAGTGAAACACCTTTTTGCAAGGGAAGTATCTTTTCCACAGTGCACCAGGCTGAGCTGGAACCATCACCAAATTTTTCAACAGTGGCTGTTAAAAGCTAAAGCTATGTATCAAAAAGATGGATTCTGTATCTTTATATGTGTGATTTTATGTGCTGGGAATGTAGATGCTCGCCCTTTAGGATAGTTTTAGGTGGCATCATGAAGTTCCAAAGATGCTGCTCATATTGATTACCAAATATTTCTCAAACACCCACTTTGCACAGTATAAGATGTGAGGTTCTATAAGGATTAAAAACATGAGTAAGATATAGACTTTGAATACATGTAGCTTGGAGTTGATTTGGAATATAAGCATATAAGAATACATACGGTAGAAGAGCACAAGATATTTTAAAAAATAGCTCGAGGCTATGAACCTATGTCAGAAGAAATTTAAGAAAATAGAAATTACTGCAATTTAGTACTGAAATATTTCCTCAAACAATGTTCAATGGTAAGGAAGAGGAAGCTCAAAATGAATAACAGGAAAAACTACAAGCTGAAGGTTTTCACTCGACAAGAATAGTTTCGCTTGTGCTTCTACTCCCCACCTGTGACTTGAATCTTTTCAAACCCACTGGCCTAAACAACCAACTCAAAAAATCAGAGAAAGGAGTGGAAACGGGACCCACGAGGATAGATTCTGACCCTGTGTCTCTCAGCCTAAGCATGGCCATAAAAAGTCCGGTTTGCCTCGAGCCTGACCGGTGCTATGGAGCGCTGGCAGCTGAAGATGACAGCCTCTTTACTTTCTGTTTCTGGAGCCAGCACTTTCCTTGCTAAGTGGGAGGTAAGACTGGGTTTTAAGCCCTGAGCAAGTGCCTTCCTTTCTTCATCTGAAAAATGAGCAAACAATGAGCTCCTCAAGGAGAGACAGTTAACACATGTAGACCATTTGATACAGTGGCTGGCACACAAAAAGAAAATATAGCAGGTGCTGAGCAGCTGCTTAGTAAGGAAGACCTGCTGCTAGACAGATGGAGTTGGAGGCTTGGTTATGCCACCTACAGCTTAGTAGCCCTGGGCGCGTCATTCAACTCTGTACCTCAGTTTCCCCATAAGGTACTTTGTGGGAAACTGTGAGAAATAAACTTCCCTGGTGGCTGACAGTAAAGAATCTGCCTGTAATGTGGGAGACCCAGGCTCAAAGCTTGGGTTGGGAAGATCCCCTGGAGGAGGAAATGGCAACCCACTCCAGTATTCTTGCCTGGAAATCCCATGGACAGAGGAGCATGGAAAGCTACAGTCCACTGGGTCGCAAAGAGTCAGATAAGACTGAGCAACTAACACTATACTTAAAAACACCTAATACATGTACAGTGCCTGACACACCATAAATTCTCAATAAAACTCTTAGCTATTCATTGCAGTGAGCCCCTGGTGGCTCAGCAGGTAAAGAATCTGTCTGCAATGCAGGAGACATAGGAGACACAGGAAACATGAGTTTGATCCCTGGGTCGGGAAGATCTCCTGGAGGAGGAAATGGCAATCCACTCGAGTATTCTTGCCTGGAAAATCTCATGCACAGAGAAGCCTGACAGGCTACCGTCCAAAGTGTTGCAAAGCACAGAATATGTCTGAGTGCGTGCACGCCTCTGTGCGTGCACACGCACACACACACACACACATACACACTAGGAATTAGTAAATTATTTTACCTATCTTTCAAGGTTGTTGAAAGGTTAGTATAAGACCACCCATAAAGGTACTTACCAAAGCTTCTTGCTCATGCTAAGTACTCAATCAGAGTTGCGTATTACTTCAATGATTATTATTACTATGATTATTGGTATTGTACTATACTGAGTACATTCCAGTGTTCTCGCCCGGAGAATTCTATGGACAGAGGAGCCTGGCAGGCTACAGTCCATGGGGTCACAAAAGTTGGACACGACTTAGCTACTAAACCACCACAACCACCACTGTATCGAGTAGTATAAAACAGATTTGTACATTTCTAATGATTTATTATTCATAGCATCACCAGCTCAATGGAGATGAGTTTGGGTAAATTCTGGAAGTTGGTGATAGGGAGGCCTGGCGGGCTGCAGTTCATGGGGTCACAAAGAATCAGACATGACTGAGTGACTGAATTGAACTGAATTAGGTGCTATCATAAGTCAGTAAAAAAAAAAAAGCAGTTTTTTACACATGGCTAAGAAAAGATGTGAATTGAAAAGGGTTATAAGAATATAGTTAAGGAAAGAACAAAATTGATTGGCCTTTCTGGAAAAGTCTTACTTTACTACTTTCCAGCTCTTTGCGAGATAGATTTTCTGAGCTTTTAATGTTTAGCCATCTGAGTTAAAGATATATTTATTTCCTCCGCAGTAATTCGAGTCAGTCCTCTGGTATTCAGCTAAATTGAACTCGGGTATTTTGGAACGGTGTCTGTTGACATGAATATATTTGGCATCACTAGGGAATCTAAAACTACATACAGACGGTGTCATGATCCCTCACACTCAAGATGACCCAGTATCATTATGAAATAGAAGGAGTTGCTAAAAAGTTTCATGCTGTCATTTCTAATACTGAGCATAAAGGCATGCTAGTGTCTGGTTAGCAATGGTAGTTACAAAGATTATAGTTTTGCAAACATACTTAATGATATGTATTAGATACTTTTTTCTATTTTGCTCGAAAAAGTAGAAATGGGACTCTGGTAAGACACGCGAACAAACACATAACTGTTTACTCACCTTCCATCTGATTTTGAGGTGACTGTGTGTGGTGGGAAGAGTTCCCTCACCTGCTTCCTCCCAAAGGCATATCGGATTCTAACTCAACTTGGAGAAGATGGATGTACACTTGAGATTTTGTTTTGGTCTTGCCTAGATATTTCCAGTCTAGACAATTCCCTGATGGCTAAATTTAACTAAAAAGCTAAGAATTCTGGAAACAAATTCGCCTCGGAAGAATACTTGTGGCTCTGGGTCTTCTGTGATAACGTTTTATTTTTCTAAGTAAAGAAGTAACATGAGGAGGCCCTTAGTGCTGAAGGACCAGACTTTGTCACCTCGCCTTGGTTTCAGGTTTTCATGGGGCCTGTCAGAGGTCAAGACAGGCACAGGCCACTTCCATATTAAATCAAAACAAAATAAAAAAGGAAGAAAAAGAAGGGAAAGAAATGCAAAACAGAGTTACAAAAGTTGTGATATATTTTGAAAGTCAGTATCTAAGGAGTGAACTGTTTCAACCCACACATGCTCCTGTGTATTTATTCAGTTCAATATAATTATGCCATTCCCAAGATGATTAAAGGATGATTAGGGGATTTATTAAAAATATTGATTCATGATACACAACAGATGTGGCCCAGTAATGAGACACAGAGGTAGGTTGAGCAGTTATGTCTTCTTTCTTCAAACCTACCAATGCTTCTCTGTAATCATAGGTATAACTGGGTGGCATTGTGGCTCTTTGTGACAGAGATGACCAGGGCCGGTGACTCTCCTGGTGTTTCCCTTCCCTACAGGCCCAGGGCATCTGCACTGGTGAATATCCAGCTTATATATCCACCTGTTAATGTCAACTCTCTCCTGTGGTCAAAGAGGGGATTAACCTTCATGTCTGGGCTGCACAGGCACACTTGCTAATGGAATCTATTTTTTTTCCAGTTTCATGCATTTATTGTGCTTTAAGAAAGGTGATCCATTTGATCCTTTATTTTCAATGAATAACAGTCAAAATGCAGCCAAAATAGAATGACAAGTGTACACTGATGGACTCAACAGGCCTTGGGTGGGAGGCAGTGGAGTACATGGAAAAACTTTGAGCAGAAGCTAACAATAAACACACATATTCTTAAAGGAAGTTACTGATGGGGGCTTTTTCTATGAGAGAGGACCTCTCAATAGCGTAAGAGGAGTCTGGAAACTGATGAAAACCTCCTGAGAGTGCTCAGCACACTGATCAAAGTTCGGTCCAAGCTGCACTGTTATTGCCCACGCAGCTGTTACCTCTAGTTTGTTAGAAAAGCCCTAAGTTTCCAACTGGGTTGAGTAGCTGTGACTTCACCTGGTGATTGTCCACTTCTGTGAAATTTCATTTGCAGATATCAGAGGTGGCTTCCCTGTCTCCTTTTCCCAGAAAAAAGTAGGAATGAGGGAAAGAAGGAGGAGGAAGAGAGACAGAGAGAAGAGTAAGATGGAGTCTTAGCAGATGGCAGTTGGTGCCCATGAGTTAAGAGGTTTGAGTTGGTGCAGGGAGCCTGAGGATTGGGATCCTGAGTGTGAGACCTGGTGAGCAGGAACAGACATAAGTGAAGGAAGCAACCAGCAACCAGCTAGCCTCAGCTTGGGGGAGGAGAGGCCCCACACTATGACCCTGTAGAGAAAGACTCATGGCAAAATCTGAGGCTGGTTTACAATGACAGTTGATACAGTTTGTCAGATTGGGGAGTGAGGTGCTGGGGGTGCAAAGAAGACTTAGGGCTTGGGGCCAGTGTCTGAGAAGCTCCTCCCCGTGCTTCTCCTTCCTCTTATTAAGATGCAGTAATAAAACATTTTATGAACTCATTAAAGGGTTACAAGGACATCCCTGGTGGTCCAATGGTTAAGATTTTGCCTTCCAAGACAGGGGGCAAGGGTTCCATCCTTAGTGGTTGGAGCAAAGATCCCACAATGCCTAGGGGCCAAAAAACCAAAACATGAAAAGAAGCAATGTCGTAACAAATTCAATAAAGACTTAAAAAATGGTCCACACACACACACACACACAAAAAACTTTAAAAATAAAAGCGTTACAAACTTTTTGATACATCTTATCTGGATTCCACTCAGGAGCCAAGAGCTTTGTTAAAATGTCAGGTCCAACTGTCCTCCAGTGCTTTCCTGTTTCCCCAAAGCGTAATCTGAAGTTCTTTCTGAGATCTGCGGGGAGCTTTAGGACCCAGCGGTGCCCTGCTGCCTCTTCTGACCTCCTTTCTCCCTCAGCCTCCCTCAGGACCCCAAATGCCTTTGCTTTTCTCCAATTCAAGCTCCCAAGCCTTGGGCCTTGTGGTCCCCAGACTTCACAGGGCTTGTACCCTCCCACTTCATCCTGGCCTCTTTCTCCAAATTTATTGGTTTCCCGGGGCAGCCATGACAAAATTCCACAGACCCGGTGGCTTAAATAATGGAAATTAGTTGCCTCACCATTCTGGAGGCTGAAAGTCTAAGCTGAAGATGCCAGCAGGTTGGTTTCTTCTGAGAGCTGTGAGGGAAGGATCAGCTCCTGTTCTCTCTCCTTGGCTTACACGTGGCCAGCTTCTCCCAGTGACCTCCTTATTTCCTCTTCTTGAAAAGATCCCAGTCGTAATGGATTAGGGGTTACACTTATGATCTCATCGTAGCTTATCACCACTCTAAAGACCCTATCTCTAAATATGGTCACGTTTTGAGGTACTGGCAGTCAGGACTTCAACGTACAGATTTTAGAGGGACAGTTTTATGGAACTGTTAAGCATTAAAGAATCTGCCTGCAATGCAGGATAAGAATATACAACCAGAAGCATTTCTCCCAGTTTTTTTTGTTGTTGTTCTTTAATAAGCAAATACGTGGGCTTCCCAGGTGGCGCTAGTGGTAAAGGACCCGTCTGCCAATGCAGGAGATGTCAGAGACTTACAAGTTTGATCACTAGGTCAAGAAGATCCCCTGGAGGAGGGAATGGGAACCCACTCCAGTATTCTTGTCTGGAGAATCCCATGGACAGAGAAGCCTGGGGGACTACAGTCCATGGGATCACACAGAGTCAGACAGGACTGAAGTGACTTAGTATGCATCCGCACAAGCCTCTTACCGTGGAAGACTCCCTGATACATCCAAAATAGTGTCCCTACTAAGTAGCATACATTTATTGTCCTTTTTTTAAAAGATCATCTTCTACCTCAGTGTCAACCCTAGAGGGCCAAATTCTTTGTTTTGTTAATCGATGTATCTCTAGTGCCTAGTCGGAAAGTAGCAGGCCCCCAGTAAATATTCATGAAAGGATGAATGTGTATTATGAAGACATTACAAATTACTCTGCAAAGAACAATGACAGAGAATGATGTTCAAGGTATGTTAAATGAAGAAAGCACACTTTAAAAAGCTGCCTGCTTAGCATGGTTTCATTTTAAAATCATACACATATAATTTATCTTTATTAAAAGAAAGCTTAGAGAACAAAAATAAATAAATCTTGGAGAGATACGCAACAAAATACTAACAGTGGGTGGCTCTGGAGGTGAGATTTTGATTTCTCTTATATGTTCATTTTCTAATTTCTCTTTAGTGAATATGTATTACCTCTGTAAGAGGAAAAAGACAATATATGTATCAAAAGTTAATAGAACATATTTTCCCATAATTTGTAACTGACTGTTATGTTAAGAGAGAAAAAAATACATTATTTGTCCTTTTCACTGGGGAACGGTAGGAAATACAGTGAATGGGCAGTCTCTTGGAGCCCAGTGACTAAGAGCACAGCCCATGGAATCTGCCCAGCCTGAATTCAAGCCCTTATGTGTCACTTTCTAGATTTATCATCTCAGGCATACTTGCCAACTGTACTGAGTCTCAGTTTCTTGTCTGTACAATGGGCTAACAGTGGTACACATGGGGCTTGGGGCTACCTTCTATCTCTGGCCCAGGCTGGAATTTGATTCTTTTGAGCTCAGTGATTAGACACCAAAGGTCAAGGACCAATCCAAGGATCTGACTCTTCTTTAGTCTCTGGTCAAGAACAGGCCGGGCAACATCCAGAGCACCCCATGCATTGCTTCTGGGCCTGGGCAGGGACAGGCAGCAGGAAATAATGAGGCACTTGCTGCAAGTGCCGAAGTTTTAAGGGGACCTCAAAACGCTCACTGATCAGGAGAAATAATATTTGGATGGGATATTTTTAATAAATACATGTTTAAAAATCTATAATGAACAAAATGTCAACACCTTAAATAGAGACAGATAAGCATTACTAATTCCTCCTTTGTTTCAGGCTCCATTACGGCTCAGCGTGGCACTGCTCCCAGCCCACAGACTGAAGGTGGGGAACCTTCAATTATTCAAATCATTATTAATTGCTACTTAACTATAATTAATTATCTAAATTGTCCTGAGTCTCAGAATGAGCATTGCTCTTTCTGTGATTGTTTGGCCCTCAGTCAAGGCCGTGTAAGGATACCTGTGTGTGTGTGTGTGTGTTCAGTCACTCAGTTGTGTCTGATTCTTTGTGACTCTAAGGTAGGGAATGCATATTTTTCTGATCCTATTTATTTCTTTCTCCTCAGTAGATACCTGATCACAATTGCTACCTAGACACAACCTCATCTTGTTGAAGACCCTGAGGGGCAAGTTTCTTCCTATTGTTTTATAGAAACATAAAATGCCAGCAAAGCAGAATTTCTACCTAAAAGAGGGCCAAACAAAATTTGCAGATGTTGCAAACTCCTCCCCTGGTGCTTCTGGGGAAGGGCACACAGACCTTGGCATACACCTTGTTTCAAAAGCAGGCAATAGTAAACAGTGTGTTCATTCCACCTACTTCTCTGGAGAAGGGAAGATCCTTATGAGGTGGGATCAGATGGGCCATTGGTCTCAAGTGGAGTTTTCCTGAAGGGCTTTCATATTACTGTATCACGGCGGTGGTTTGTGGATATTTGTTTCTGCATATCAAACACTTCACAGTATACATTCACATGGAAATCGTTAGTTAAATGTAGCAGCTGTAGAGCTTCCCCAGTGGCTCAGTGGTAAAGAATCCACCTGCCAATGCAAGAGACAGGAGTTTGATCCCTGGCCCAAAGAGGATACCACATGCCATGGGGCAACTAAGCCTGTGTGCCACAACTATTGAGCCTGTACTCTACAGCAGGGGAGCCACAGCTACCGAAGCCCGTGTGCCCAGAGCCTGTGCTCCACGACAAGAGAAGCCACCACAAAGAGAAGCCCATGCACCACAACGAAGAGTAGCCCTCTTAGCCACAATTATAGAATGCCTGTGCAGCAATAAAGATCCAGCACAGTCAGAAGTAAATAAAGGAAAAAAAAAGTAGCAGCAACAATAATGTTTGGAGTTTTGTTTTCATCAGTGGTTTCATTTTACAGGACGTTTTTTTTTTGCTGGAACCGTAGATTCTAAGTTGCTCTGTCAAGGTAATCACTAGAAAAATAAGATATTCTCTTGCCTGGAAAATCCCATGGACAGAGGAGCCTGGTAGGCTGCAGTCCATGGGGTCACAAAGAGTTGGACACGACTGAGCGATTTCACTTTCACTTTTCATGCATTGGAGAGGGAAATGGCAACCCACTCCAGTGTTCTTGCCTGGAGAATCCCAGGGAGGGTGGAGCCTGGTGGGCTGCCATCTATGGGGTCGCACAGAGTTGGACACGACTGAAGCGCCTTAGCAGCAGCAATAGCAGCAGCAGCATATAAACTTTAGGAAATTTCTATTACTCTTCTCCATTTAATGCACTATATGTTGTTTTCAAGAAAGAATCTGCCTGCAATGCAGGAGACCCAGGTTCGATTCCTGGGTCGGAAAGATCCCCTGGAGAAGGAAATGGGTACCCAATCCAGTATTTTTGCCTGAAGAATCCCATGGACAGAGGAGACTGGCGGGCGACAGTCCATGGGGTCGCAAGAGTCAGACACGACTGAGCGACTAACTACCACCACCACGTTGATTTCAAGCACATCATGTGAGATATCACAAGATGAACATAACCTATGGCAGATTTGTTTCTGCGCAAATCTGTGTTCTTTCTAGCTACCAAAAAACTCAGAGACCAAGCAGGGAAAGGAACTGTTTGAATGGCAGGTAGTGCATAAGACTTAGATTTGGTTACAGTATAAGTTTAGCATAATACATTATAAGGTGATGGTCTGGATGAACTTCAGAGGTTGATGAACTTTGGTGAATAAGTTAACTTTGAGGTTTGTTTTTTTTTCTCTCTGATTTAAGGAATGTTGCTCACTATACCTCTCCCTTCCTCCTCCATATTTTTAGATTAATACGCTTACTAGGGAAGCAAAATACACTGGGATTACATACCTGCATCCAGTAAGCAGTCTGACTCTCCTGAGACCACCATGTGCTGATGCATGTCCAGCTGGCTCCAGATGTCCCAGCCTTCATAGACTAGGCACCTGACAGGAGAGTGAGGAAGCCAGCTGACAGCCAGAACAGACACTCCGGCTTTGTGGCCCTGCACGAACCATGTCCAGTTGCTAGATCCACTTCAAATGAGGCCCGAACTGTTCTGGGTCAGAGAGGAGAGGTCCCCACTGTGCCCTGCCCATGGGGACCCACAAAATTGTGAGCATTAGAAAATGACTATTTTTTAAATAGATTTTTATTGGAGTACAGTTGCTTTACAATGTTACATTAGTTTCTGCTGCTGCTGCTAAGTCTCTTCAGTCGTGTCTGACTCTGTGCGACCCCATAGACGGCAGCCCACCAGGCTCCCCCGTCCCTGGGATTCTCCAGGCAAGAACACTGGAGTGGGGTGCCATTGCCTTCTCCATGTTAGTTTCTACTGTACAGCAAACTGAATCAGTTATATGCATACATATATCCCCTCATTTTTGGACTGCCTTCCTATTTAGGTCACCGCAGAGCATTGAGTAGATTCCCCTGTGCTATACAGTAGGTTCTCATTATTTATCTATTTTATACATAGTAGTATATATATGTCAGTCCCAATCTCCCAATCCATCCCACCACCTCCCCTTCCCCTTTGGTGTCCCTACATTTGTTCTCTATGTCTGTATCTCTATTTTTGCCTTGTAAATATAGTCATCTATACCATTAGAAAATGACTATTGTTTTTTTAAAAATGCTGTAGAGGAACAGAAACTAGAAGCAGAGGCACACACACACACAAAAAAATAGAGAAGGCTGAAAAGTAAAGAATAATTGTATCAGTTCTCAAACTGTGATTGCTGGTACTCTCAGTCCAACTTTTTCATTTTTCCAACTTTTATCATTCATTTATTCATTCAAGAAAAAACATATTGAGACTGTTGCAAGCCAGGCATTATACTTTGTGCTGGGGATACCAAAAAGCTGAATAAAATAGCTCTGTCCTCAGGGGAAAGGCTGGTTTAATGAGGATGTCAAGCAATTACCATACAACGGGATACAAGGCTGCTTTAGAGGAGGAACTGATTGCACTGAAGATGCAGAGTTTCCTAGCTTTAAGAGTCAGAGAACATTGCAGAAGAGGTGAGATAAGCCTCAAAAGAATGAGTAGAGGTTTACCAGATGGCCAAGGTGGGACTGGGCAATTTCTATGACTACAGAGTAGTGGATTCTTTTTTGGACAGTAGCTTCAGCTGCTCCTGTGGTCTTGATTTTTCCTTGCCTCTCCTGGGCAAAGCATTGATTGCATAACCAGCGTATTACTTTCAGATGAGTATTTGATTTTATCTGCATGGTAAGTATGACTGGAAAAACACAGCTCATGGGGTGTATGGCCGTACTCAACCTAGGCTTGTCAAACAAATGCCCTACATAAGCGAAACTTACTCACCAGAGGGGACAAGGCTTTAGCCCCCCTCCACACCCCCACCCCCAAAGTAACCTCTGTTATTGTTTTTTGTTTTTTTTTTCCCGAGTGTGCTGTCTATTCAAATCTGACTCTTAGGACAAGTTCCCTGGCCCCTACCTCCTTCCAGTTTGCTGTCTTAATCCCTTTTGATAGAAAAGTTCTAGAAGTACTTCAGGGTGAATGCCATGCTATGAGGATAAAAATTGATTATATGAGAAAAATTTCATGTCCTAAAAATCTATGAGCTTTGTTTCTAGCAGACAAACTTGGTGAAAAAGGCATCTTCAAACTTTTCCCTACTGCCAAGTTTAATGAAACTCCTTTTTCTGCAGCGTTTTTAACACCAACTTGGTTTCAGGAGGCCGTTGTCAAAAAGGCTAGGAAAAACTGAGGGGAACATGGTGAACCACTGCAAGAAAATGGTTCTAACTTCAATAAGGCAACTTGGCCAAGGATTCCATTTTAAGAGTATAAAATTAAATGGAAGTGCAGAGAATAAACATCTTAAATACCCTAAGATAACACACAAGGGAAGCAAGTGGAAATAGTGAAATTTGGAAATGCTGGGGGGAAGGAGCATTGGCATGATTAAGAACAAACAACAGAAAGCATCTAATATGTGTTTTTAATGTGGTTTTAAAAAACACTCTGCCTTGTTGTAAGTGGATTTGGCAGTGAGTTATTTCCTGGGTAAGAGGGGAGGAGCTCTCTTATGAGACTAGTTAAGTATAGACCACATACTGTTACTGTCTTTGGAGCTGGGAGCAGAGCTGGCACCTGCTTTAGAAAACCAGCAGCCTGAACAAGGCACTCCCAGAAGACAACGGCTCCTCTACCTTCACTTGGAGGTGATCAGAGGAAGTTCTGGTGGGCTGAGAAAGATTTTAGATTTCCTATCATACTTAGACAAATGGAACTGGAAGTAAATAAACCATTAAATGGCAGAGAAAAATAATGGCCCCAAGAAGGCAGAAGGAAACCCCTCGACTCTAGAACTGCAGACTTTTCCTAGAACTTGTCTGAGAAAATGCCTCAATATTTGGGATTGTAGCCACAGTGACTTGTCCAGTGAGCATTCATTGCCCTGATGGTATGGTAAACTAACAACTTTTTCATTTTTTTAGAGCATCATTTCAACTAAATTCGCATTCTCATCTCAACAGACTCACTTCGCAGAAGGAAAACTAGATGGTGTGAGAAGAGAAAGAAGTTGGGAGAACAATTCAGAAGGAGTAGGGAAGGAAGACAGCTGGAAGAGACATGGGGTAGTTTATTACAATATGACTCCCAGTACTGTCTAATGCCCCACTTACTCCAAAATCTGGATTATAATGTTCTGAAGTCGGGAATTAGAGAAGTCAAATTGTTCCACATGAAATCAGGTATAATAGTAATTCTCAACTTTTTTGTTCACATATGCCACTGAGAATATGATGATAAGGGTAGACTCTACATCCAGAAAAAAAATGTACCTATTACACACAAAATCCTCTTCTGCAAGACCAACTAGTTGTAATACTCAGGACAGTGGGGTGGAGGAAGAGAAGGGAGATTTTTTCAGAAATCCACATAGCACAATGCTTACATATCATTGGCTTAAAGCTTAGTCCCATGGCCATACATAGCTGCAAGGGAATCCAATTACTCACAACACACATATAATATATAATCCTGTTTATTTGACCACTGTAGACACTTTTTTGCATCTGACCTAGTTTCATTCTACAGTTTGTCTTTCTCCACTTTTTTTTGTCCTTTTAGCTTAAGAAAAGATCGTTACAGAACTCCTTGTATAACTTTTTCAAATATGCTTGGAAAAGGCTATGAAATTTTATCATGATCATTCTTGCTTTAAGTTGAAATTTCTCTAATCTTTCCTTACAGATTGTTCCTTACAGAGTGCTTTCAATATCCAATTTCAATGTCTAGTTCACCCTTCTGCATTAGTTACTCAGCTATATAATTACATTTTCTAGCCTCCCTTGCAGCTATGTATAGCCATAGGACTAAGCTTTAAGCCAATGATCCGTAAGCACTGTGCTATGTGGATTTCTGAAAAAATCTCCCTTCTCTTTCTCCACCCTACTGTCTAGAATGAAGACACAATAGCTGGAGACAAATAGACATCCTGGGCCATGAGTTTGAGGGGTGCTGGATAAGACTGGTTTGTGGACTCCCTTATTGGAAGATAAATTTCGTGATAACAGGGACCTTGTTTTTCTTGGTCAAAGCAACCTAAACCTGAACCTATAAAGTGTGGCCTCTAGTAAGAGCTCAGGAGCGTGCATGCTATCTCTTCAATTGTATCTCACTCTGTGGGACCATATGGACTGTAGCCTGCCAGGCTCCTCTGTCCACGGGATTCTCCAGGCAAGAATACTGGAGTGAGTTGCCATGCCCTCCTCCAGGGTATCTTCATGACCCAGGGATTGAACCTGCATCTCCTGCATTGGCAGGCAGGTTCTTTACCACTAGTGCAACCTGGGAAGCCGAAGAGTTCAGATGCTGTGCTTAATTGCTCAGTCGTGCCTGACTCTTTGAGACTCCATGGACTATAGCCTGCCAGGCTCTTCTGTCCATGGGGATTCTCCAGGCAAGAATACTGGAATGGGTTCTTTGCCCCAACCCAGGGATCAAACCCAGGTCTCCCACATTGCAGGCAGATTCTTTACCTTCTGAGTCATCAGGGTATTGAACAGCCATTAAATGAATAAGTTGAATTAATGAATGCGTTTACTCCAGATCCATGTAAAACAGGGAATGTTCATACATCAGTTGGCATTTGCAAATGTCAGGTTCTATCACAGAATCAAATTCTAGCTGAATTCAAACGTCATTACTCCTCTGCCTCCCTTTTCTCTCCCAGATTTGCCACTGTCATAAAAGGATAAGGTTTTTTCTCACTGCCCTCCGATGTTCTTTTAAAACAAAATATTCTCAAATCTATTAATACTTTCGTAATGGTGCTTCTGAATATTTTTTCTGCTTAGCAAGTTTAAAAATTCTTTAATTTTCAAGGTCATGCATATCTATTTTTGTATGTCCCTGATGTTAAATGCAGGCACTATTTTGAAACTTAATCTTAGGCGTTGTCTCAAGTCTATAAGAATCATCCAAAATGGTAGCTGATGACATTCCTAGGACTTCAGACAATATTATTATTGTCATGGAATGTAGTCACTAGTTCCTAAGGATTTAATGAGATGTGTTCACTGAAACTGAACTTCCTTGAATCCTTTCCCATTCTACCATGGTTTCCCACATTTCAATGTATTGCCTGTTTTTGTATCCAAACCTTATTTATATATTTTAAACAATTAAATTAAATATTATCTTTGCTTCCTTGATTTTTGAATTCCGTCCTGGTATTCTTTTAGCAAAGAAGAATACTCCCTCTGGGTTTTTTTCCCTTTCCTTTTGGTCTCATGTGTGATTAAAGGGTTTGTAAAAGTTCACATGTTTTGCAATTACATGTCATTTCTTAATTTTTAAAACTCTTCCCCCTCCAAAGTTGTTGCTATTTCTTTTTACTATTTGGAGGAACAAATGTTCCCATCATCCACTTTTGTGACATACCTGTTTTATACCTGAGCTCCTTGGTTTTTTGCTCAAATTTATTTTCAACTTTCCCAATTTTGAGGGAAGCTATCATTGGCTTTTTATTAGGTATATCAAGCTTTTCTAATGTTTAAACTTCTTTACACATTATCCTCGCTTTCCTGGAGTAGCTTTTCAAACAGAAGCCTATCATAACAGAGAAAAGTAGAGCTCTTTTCTCACGTCATCAGATGAGCTCTTCCTAAACCTCTTCTCTATCAGAAATGTCTCTATTCTAACAGACCCAGAATAGGCATCTGTCACTCAGGTCCTGTTTCCTTCCTTGCTTTTCTTTCAATCCAAAGCTAACCTATGCCTGCCCTGGAGTACATCCACTTCTGCCTTCTTGAGGACCTTGCTCTGTCAATTTTCCCATCTCCTCTAACCTCAAACTCCAAACTTTTTTCTCCATAGGCTTATACCCTTTAACATATAAATATACTCACATTTTTCCATCTTAAAAAAATTATTAACTGTACATTTCCTTGTAATGACTGGCAAGTCTTTCTTCTCAGCCAAATGTTTGGGAAGAAAATCTTTGTGTCCACTTTATCACCTCCTATTTATTTCTTTTAGTCACTGCTTGCCTTCCAGTTTGCACCCATCCTGTCACCCATGTACCATATTATTTGTAATTTTCCTGCCCTCTGGACAACACTGGACTCTCTTTATGGAATTACAAATAGAGCTTCTACTGGCCAGGTACTATGCTGGGTGCTCTGTTTCAGAAAAGAGAAGCAGATGTGATTTCTCATGGAACTGAGCTGATCAGCCATTTCTGATTAATACACAGGTCCCTTGATTTCCACTACTCCCTTTGGCAGGTTTACTTAAATGCCATTTAAATTTCCCTATTTTTGAAGTTCTCCTCTCCTTCTCCCTCCCTCCCTCCTTCCTTTGCTTATTATACACGTCTTCTCAAGGCAATCACTTCACCCACAGCTTCAACTACTTTGTACTCCAATGACAATTTTAATATTGTTCTAATTTAACAGTTTTATTTTACATAGGACATGTCATTTACTAAAACCATAGATTCCAAGTTGCTCCATGAAAAATATTATAGTCTTAACTGTCAGCATTAGGGGATTTCCACAATTACATTTAAAAATTGATTTAATATGTATTATTTTCAAAAACATAAGATGGGATATCACAAAATGGACTTAGCCTACAGAAGCTTACATCAAACTTTCAACCTGAGCACTCTACTTCCATGCTCCCATTAACAGAGCACCAAATGATCTTCCTCCTCAAACCTCTTCCTCTTTCTGCATTATCTAGGAAAAACTCACTGTGCTCTCCCTAGTTCCCTAAGTCAGAACCCTGGCAGCCAGTTTTGCCTCTCTTTTCCCCTTCTTGCTCCATATCTAGTCACTAAATGACCTCAAATCCTTTCCCACCACACCAGTCTCTGCCACTGCCTTTAGTTGGAACTCTCACTCCCCTCTTAGATGAATATAAAGTCGGTCTTGTTTCTTCCATCAATCCTCTTTATTGTCCAAAGTGACCTCACTAGAAGCCACCTGATTGTGACTCCTTAACATCACAATATTCAAAGGCTTTCATGTTTCTGGGGGGAAAATCAAGCTCTTTACCCCAGAACCTACTTTGGGGTTAGATAGATCTAGGTTTGAATTTCAGGTTCAAGTACTTGGCAGCAGTGTGACTGACCTCAGACAACTGGACTTTCTAAGCCTTTATTTTCTCATGTGCCTGACTGAGCTCATCGAGGGCAGGGCTATTGCAGGAAAGTGGGAGGGACTAACCAATGTTGAAAGAAGGGAAAGTATTTTTAAATTCACTTCAAAAAATTGTTCTCCCTTAGAGAAAATCCTATGCCACTTCCAATCAAATTTGACTTCTACATTTATTTTCGGATAATCACAATAAGGTGCCTTTGGGGATCCACACAATCGGAGACCAAATCCTGGCCATCCTCCTGAGCAATCATGTGACCTTGGGAACATATCTTTACCATCATCTTCATTAAATCAAAATCGTGGTACTTCACTTTGTGACTCTCAGTTTTGTATGAGAGAATCATGCTTTGTGCTTTATGTTACTGGTGAAAGTAGGGAAACCTGGAGACTCGTGCCGTGGAAGAGAGAAACAGCGAGAAAATCGAGTTGCTGAATCCCAGCGTTTCAGAGTTGGGAGGGAGGAGTTCGGTCCCTAATTTACCGATGAGGAAGTGGAGGGGTGACGTGTCCTCAAGTCTCATTCAAGACGCAGACACAGCTCTTTATTGAGGACCCGGGGGGTTGCTATGGTTAAACTGAAGGCGGAAACCTACACTCTTTCGAAGTCAGTTAGAGAGGAGTATTTAGTTACAAAAAACTCAACGATTCGGGTGTAACTAAGTTTGTTGAGCAATGCATCAAATGAGTCATCTGTCAGATCCGATGAAACCGAGTTGCTAACAGAACTGACTCTTTACTAACAAGCCTTCTATAGAGCCCACTGACTCAGAACAGCTTCGATTCACAAACTCCCTCAAGGCTTCCCGAAGGACCCGAAAGCTCCGAGTGCCGCAAGATGAATGGAAACAGGAGTCCAGGGCGCGCCACTCGAGGGGCGGAGCAGCCGCGGGGTGGGGGCGGGGCATTGTGAGTCACGTGCCTGCTCTCGGAGGCGGGCTCCGGGAGGAAACTCTGTGTGTGATTGGTCCGTCGTAACCAGGTGACCGAAGGACGCGTTCCGGTTGGCAAGGGCCGGCCAGGCCAGCGCCTTTCAGTCGGGAGGCGGCGGCGGAAGGAGGAGGAGCTCTGACCGCGCTCTCTCCCGGCAGTGGCTGCGCGTCTCAGCGCTTGTCGGGTCCCCACCCCTTTTAAATAAGCCGGGCTGGTCGCCGCCTTCACAGACTAGTTGACTCCGGGGAGGCGGCGGCGGCGAGACAGCGGGGGTGCGGCCGGGGCCGGAGCCCTGCCCCGGGCCCGGCGGCGGGGCGGACAGGCGAGAGGCAGGCGAGGCCGCGTCTACATGCGCGGCGCAGCCCCGGCATAGCCCGGGGCTGCCCGTGCCCGCCGCGCCATTGTTGGGGGAGGGGGCGGCTTCTGAGCTCGGCGGAGTCGGGGGCCGAGCGGAGGCGACGGCAGCGAGGAGCGGAGGCGCCCCATGGGGAACACGCTGACCTGTTGCGTGTCCCCCAGTGCCAGCCCCAAGTTGGGCCGGCGCGCGGGGCCGGCGGAGCCAGACTATGAGTCTGAGGTCTACGAGGCGGCGGCCGGAGACGCGGTGGCAGTAGCACCGGCGCCGGCTACCGTGGAACCCACCGAGTTGGATTTCGGAGCGGGTGAAGGCCACCACCTGCAGCACATCAGCGACCGGGAGATGCCCGAAGGTAAGAAAGCGGCCGGCGCGCCTCGCCCCTCGCGGGGCCGGCGCCGTCTGCTCTCGAGCTTACCTCTGGCCTCCGCCGACCCCCGGGTCCCCCGGGAGGGAGCCGCCGCCTAGGGCTCCTTCCTGCCTGGAGTTGGCTCTCTCGGGGCTGGGCACCGGGGACGGAGGCTGGCCCTGCCTGGCGTCCCCACCCCTTATTCTTTCCCTGTCGCGTCCGGCCAGTCTCTCTCCCTCTTCTCTACCCGAACGCCCAATTCTTCCCCTATTCCCATTTCGCAACCCGACCCGAGACCCTCAAGTCTGAGGCCCCTCCTGTTCGTGATTCTATTTAACATCTCGTGGGACTTTGTGAAGACTTTCTGATGTATTCTGTCTTCTCAATGAAAACTTAAATACTCCCAACTTCGGCGATATCCATCCCATCTCCCTATCCTTACTTATCCAGATGGTACCTAAGTGAAGGAACGAGGTAAGGATCTAGATACACTTCCACTCGTTAGGATAGTTGATACTCGGGACAATTAAGACAGATTTTAGGATTTGTTATTTAATATCAAAACGGAGATCGACAGAGTTAGTGTGGCGTTAAGTAGAATTCTGTCTAGAGTTGTCCTGATTGAAGCGACCTTATTCTAACTATAATCTGAACACGATAGCAAAGAAAAAGGTGAGAGTGGGGCTTAAAATAACTGAACGGAGTGAAACGTTACTGCAACGGCTGCAGGGAATAGATTTTTTTTTTTTTTTACCCAAAGACGACCCCACGGAGCTCTGATTAAGAGTCCAACTTTGACACAAAAATGTCTTCAGCTTTAACCAACTTCACTTGCATGTTGCCTCTTCTAAGGGAGGGGTGGGGGTGGTTCCTGAGACTGTTGGTCAAAAGTTTCAAAGGAGAAAAAAGAAATTCAGACTTTTATTTGTAATACAAAGATTTGGCAGTTAAGATGGCAGATCCTGCAGAAAAGTTGTCTCCATGGCTACCTCTCCTTCCAACCCCCTCCTGCCAGTGGAATCCTATTCAACTTTCAGAATGTTCAGGTAAAATTCTGAAGACCAAATGGCTGGGGGTGGGGGTGGGTTGTCATGGAGAAGAGAAAAGAGAGGAGAGGAAATGTTTGAATTTTTTCCTCTAGAATTTTGAAACTGGACGGCTCTAGGTTTTTTGTTTTTTTGGTTTTTTTTTTTAAAGATTCTGGATAACACTGGCTCATTAATAAAGACTGTGTTCTTTAAAGTAGAAAACATTGTGTGATGAAGATGTTAAAGCCCCATTGGCCCAATTGTTGCGTTTAAATGCCAGAGAGTATTTCTTTATTTCATAGAGAAAATGTCTTATAGCTTTTCTATTTAAATTTTATTTGCGTTTACTTAATTTCTTTCAAAGTTAGAATAGGTAAGCCTGTGAACTCACCCATATGATGGACATGGCTTTGTAAGTGGAAAGTACTCCCTTTTCAGATACTGTCAGATACTAGTCAGATACTGTGAAAGAATAAATTATGTAAATTAATTGTAGCTTTAAAAACAAAACTTGTGCATAGTTGTGAAAATTGTTCAGTTTGTTGCTATAAGGTAAGCCTCTAAGGGATTTTAAAAAACAATATGTAGGCTAGTGTAGTTGGACTTTTGTATAATTCTTTTAAGATTTACAATGTATTTTCGGGTGTATTTCACTTGACCCTTCCATCTATAAATAAGACCTGTGAATATTCTCCATGTGTTGCCAATGAAGAAACCAAGACTTAGAGATCTGAAATAACTGTGTAACATAGCTGCTGAACAGAAGAGACAGACGTGAGAGTGGTAGATACACCAAATTCAGTTGTTGGGTACTTAAAAAAAACTATTTGGAATGCACTTTTTATTTTATAATTTATCTGTAAGATAGGCCTATCTCAACTTCAGTTTTTATTATTTCCATTTGAGTTTATTGTTCACAACTCAGAAGCAACATTTACCTCTCCATTCTATGTCTGTACATTTATTACAATGGGTAGGAATAAAAGAAGTTGTGAAATAGCCTAAATTTACCAGCCAGGTAAACATGTTGGTATATTCGAAAGAGTTTGTTCTGCTGACCTCGAATTGAAGCCGAGAATGCCCTGGACAGAGGGACATTAGGAGAAGCTGGTAAGCAGGCAGGTAAGGTACAAAGCATTTAGTGAGGAGGAGTGCTAAGTCGGGAACTAGAAAAAGAGAGTTCATGTGTACAGAATTTACCTTTTTATGTTTGACATGATTGTTAAAATTTTACTTAAATTTGTCTCTCTTTTTTTTGGCGTTCAATAAAGTGATAAGAGAAACCTCAGTTTCAGCATTTGCCTATTATTAAGTTTCCATAGAAACAAGGTCAAAACACCGAATGTAAAGTGCAAGTACATTGGAAGTTTGCTCTTAATGTTTTTATTTCAGACAATTTTATATCAGTTTCCCTGGAAACTGAGAAATACATTGATATAAAACATTTTGGCTTTTCTGCAGTGAAGAATTATTTGGTTACTTAGACAAAATCAAACATAAATGATGCTGTGTCTTGTTCTTCAGAAACCCTTGAGAAGAACATGATTTCTTCAAGCTGTTTCAGTTAACTCCTAAAGAACCTAGTATAAATATCAGACTTAAAAGAATTTTGTTGCTACCTTGCCTTTAACAGTGTTATCTAATGTAACTGTGATATTAGTGTCAATAATAGAAAATAAGATGCTATGGTCCTATTACCTGATTTTATTTTATGCATCTGCTTTTCAAACAGCCTTTATATTGTGCCCTTAGGAACTTTGCTCATTTTCTGGTGCAAGGTGCGCTCTCAAATGATTCCTTCCTTCCATCCTCCAAAGAGTGGATAGGGAGGGAATTGACGATGTAATGGGGAAAAAACCTCAGAGCAACAGGTCTTTCCTCTTTTCAGTAGCTATTATAAACACTTTTTTTTTTTTACTTTTTTGATAACAATAAACATTTGAGGTAAAAGATTTACAAAATACTGAAAAGTAGTTCACTTATACTCAGAATATCAAGAATTTTTATTAATACTTTGGTGTTGATTCTTCCTGAACCTTTTGTATACATATAAATAGAACGTTGTGTTGTATGAAATTGTTCTTTGTGTGCCACTTTGTAACTTTCTCTTGTAAAGTGAAGAAGGGAAGCTCCTGGAATCATGCTGACACCTGAAGCACGCTCCAGGATGTATTTCCATGCAGCTGCATGTAGCTGTACAGTCTGCTTTTTATCGCCTGTTTAATGGTTGGAGCATCATTCATTTACCCACCCTTTATGGTTGTCTTTTATAATCCCATTATATTGCTTTATTCTGGGCATCGACATAAAAAGTGATGTGATGTACTTCCCTGTAGAATTCTGGTAGTACACTTTGTCTTATGACTTAATTAAATTCATAGGGTGAGTCATTTTGTAGTTAAGGTATTTTAACATTAAATGTTCTTTCCCCAAATTAAAGTTACCGTTGATTTTTCAGTGAAGAGTAGATTTCCTCTCTTAGGTTTTTGTGGTTCTTGGAAACCTGTCGGTGTCTTTGATTCTGAGTAACTAAACTACCACTCTAAGAGATCTGAAATTAATGCTGGTCTTAGGTGACAGACACATCAAAGGACAGCATTAGAAGGAATCTTAGATGATGAAGGAAAATTAAGGAGAAGCATAAATGATCTGGGGTACACTGAAATGGATGATTATTGGGCACCATTTAGGAGCAGGACAGACAGAGGTTATACAGACAAAACCCAAACCCTAACTCTGGTCTTTACTTCCTAGAGGTACCGGGGGCAGGGGCTGATGACACAGGGATAATGTTAAGTAGCGAGACACTTGAGAAGAAAGAAAATGATGATCACAGACTGGGGAGGAGTTTTACTGAGGGTGGTTTCCTTAAGTGACCAGTGAGCATCCTAGGAGTGAGGGGGAGCCATGTGAGGTCCTCAGAAGGGAATATGCTTGGGGTAGGCAGAGGACAGAAAGGGTGGCTGCAGCTGAGTGAAAGAATGCCAGGAGGAATATCAGGGGATTAAGGCCTTGACAAGAAAAAATACGAATTTTAGTCTAATTGTAATGGGAAACCATTGAAAGGTTATATGCAAGGGAATGATAATTCTTAAAGAAGGGGAGGAGGGCAGGAGAGCAGACCAGCTACTCTAATGTGGGCAGGGGTAGAATGAAGCAGGGAGACCAGCTAGGAGGCTGGTGTAGTTGCTCAGCTGAGAGCCAACAGTGGTATGAACAAAAAAGCAGTATTAATAAGGGCCTAAAATAGGCCGACTTGAAGAAACTGAGTGAATCTAAAAGTAGGCTAACCACAATATGAATGGGACAAGTCACAGAAAAAGAAATGCAGATGGCTTTTAAACATATCCTCACACGTAAGAGAAATGAAAATACAACTACTGTAGCTTCTGTTGGGAGAAAATTCAGAAACTTGGCACTGCATTCTTTGGTGACACTGAAGAAAGCTACATTCGTATATTGCTGGTAGAAATGGGAAATCGGTCAACCCCTTGAAGGGGAAGTTGGCACAGTCTCACTTAATCCAGAGATCGTACTAAAGGAATTTATTCTGAAGGTATAGGCCGCATATGTTGCATTATCTTCAGTAGCAAAATACTGGAAATAATTCAGATGTCCAGTAAGGGACTGGTAAACTAGCACATCCAGACAGTGAAGAATTAGGGACTGTGAAAGAGCTCTTTCCACTGTTAATGACTTCATCTCCAGGGGATGTTAACCTGAAAAAAAATGGGGAGAGAATATACACTAATCTCCATGACAGAAGCAGGAAAAATGGTATGTATTTGCTTATTAAAGAAGAAAAAGGAAGAACACTAGGAGAAATGCCTGCCCTTCTATACTCTTATCCTCTTTCCTTTAGTGGGTAGCCTGACTCAATGACATGAGTTTGCACAAACTCAGAATCGTGTAGGACTGGGAAGCCTGGCGTGGTGCAATCCATGAAGTTGCAAAGAGTCAGACACAACTTAGTGACTGAACAGCGACAGAGCATTGTTTGTTTAAGATATTATTTGGCTGAGGGTGATGAGTGGAGATAAATTTTCCTGTGAAATGCTAAATGTTCACTTTTGGCTTTTAGTTAATTTGTGAAAGCTTTGATGTGTCATTTATTATGCTTTATATAGTATATCCCCTTCATGGATCACAGCCTTGTCATGGCGGAGGGGCTTATGTAACTCAGTGAAGCTATGGTGTATACATTACTCTTGAATTTCATTGGATTCTCATCATGTTCTGAGTTAGGCAGTGTAGGGGTTGTTCTCTGAGGTACAGAGTTGTCCAAAGTTTTATTCATTTTTAAAACCTTGATAGATGAGGACTGTAAATTCCAAATACATGATATATAGGAACAGAATTTATTGATGTCATTTTGTGCTCTGCTTTGCAATACTACCTTTTTTCTCACCCCTTTTTAAAAAATTGTTTATTTTTAGGGTATTAAAGTAATAAAACTTTAAGAGTTAAAACAGTAACATTGCATAATGTGAAATGAAATCACTGTAGCTTGCAACCCAGAAAGGTTCTTAAAAGTCCAAGAAGCCTAAGTACTCTTTAGAAATACATAAAGCCAGGTATATTTACCTGTATATCATCTTTTAGTCATGATTATTACAACATTGATTGAGGATTAAGGTAAGGCAGAACTGAGAACCCAGTTAGAGGCAAGTTCAGAAGCAGTTTGGAAGCCAGGATGGTCAGAAGCTAGGGGAGTAGTAGCAGTAGAGGGGCTTGCAGGAGCATGCTGTGTGCCCTCTGGTGAGACAGCCCAGTTCAGCATCGGCAGGCAAGAACCACTTGGCTAGGGTGCAAAGTGTGGACTCAGATGAAACACCAGATGATCGTAAGACGTGAGATGTATTATTAGCCATAAAACTAATATATTATACTACTGTGGCTGGATGGCATCACTGACTTGATGGACGTGAGTCTGAGAGTTGGTGATGGACAGGGAGGCCTGCGTGCTGCGATTCATGAGGTTACAAAGAGTCGGACACAACTGAGCGACTGAACTGAACTGAGGGGTGATAGGGCAGTTCAGTAAATGGAGTAAACCTTTAAGTAAACTGGAGCCCAGAAGTTGGCCCAGAAAATGCTGACAATCCTGTTTAATTGCAATATATTAAGTGAAGATAGCATATGAGATATCATGAGATAGCATGAGATAAAAAGCAACCTAGATAGCATATTAAAAAGCAGAGACATTACTTTGCCAACAAAGGTCTGTCTAGTCAAGGCTATGGTTTTTCCAGTGGTCACGTATGGATGTGAGAGTTGGACTGTGAAGAAAGCTGAGCGCCAAAGAATTGATGCTTTTGAACTGTGGTGTTGGAGAAGATTCTTGAGAGTCCCTTGGACCGCAAGGAGATCCAACCAGTCCATTCTAAAGGAGATCAGTCCTGGTTGTTCTTTGGAAGGACTGATGCTGAAGCTGAAACTCCAATACTTTGGCCACCTCATGCGAAAAGTTGACTCATTGGAAAAGACTGATGCTGGGAGGGATTGGGGGCAGGAGGAGAAGGGGACGACAGAGGATGAGATGGCTGGATGGCATCACCGACTCAATGGACATGAGTTTGGGTAAACTCCAGGAGTTGGTGATGGACAGGGAGGCCTGGCGTGCTGCAGTCCATGGGGTTGCAAGAAGTCGGACACGACTGAGCAACTGAACTGAAGTGAAGAAGAACTAAAGAGCCTCTTGATGAAAATGAAAGAGGAGCGTGAAAAAGTTGGCTTAAAGCTCAACATTCAGAAAACTAAAATCATGGCATCCAGTCCCATCACTTTGTGGCAAATAGATGGGGAAACAGTGGCTAACTTTATTTTTCTGGGCTCCAAAATCACTGCGGATGGTGATGGCAGCCATGAAATTAAAAGACGGTTGCTCCTTGGAAGCAAAGTTACGAGCAACCTAGACAGTGTATTAAAAAGCAGAGACATTACTTTGCCAACAAAGGTCCGTCTAGTCAAGGCTATGGTTTTTCCAGTGGTCATGTATGGATGTGAGAGTTGGACTATAAAGAAAGCTGAGCACTGAAGAATTGATGGTTTTGAACTGTGGTGTTGGAGAAGATTCTTGCGAGTCCCTTGGACTGCAAGGAGATCCAGCCAGTCCATCCTAAAGGAGATCAGTCCTGGGTGTTCATTGGAGGGACTGATGTTGAAGCTGAAACTCCAATACTTTGGCCACCTGATGCAGAGAGCTGACTCATTTGAAAAGACCCTGATGCTGGGAAAGATTGAGGGAAGGAGCAGAAGGGAACGACAGAGGATAAGATGGTTGGATAGCATCTCTGACACAATGGACATGGGTTTGGGTGGACTCCAGGAGTTGGTGATGGACAGGGAGGCCTGGCTTGCTGCGGTTCATGGAGTCGCAAAGAGTCGAACTCGACTGAGTGACTGAACTGAAGTCAATATGTTGGCATTAGTCTCCTGTCAGATGATTTCTTGGTCACTACTTTCTCTGATATTTTGACAGGGAAAAATCATTTATTGACAGTTTGATAGCATAATTTTAACACTTAGGCTTTGGTAATGCATTTTGAATGTTCTAGGTTGCCTTTATTTTCACATTTTTAACATCTGCAATTAAGATGGATCTCACGATTGATAGAATGTTAGGTTGGAGGAAAAGCAGCATTCAGTGATCTGGTATACAGGTTTCCTCCTGGGAGTGTTTATATTAAGACCTGAGCTTAATTTTTTCTAGTCATCCTTTTTCTTCATAAGTCTATCGTGCTGTCAAATGAGTTGCAATTTAAATTGATAATATAAAAGTGATGGCTCTTAAAATATAACTTTAATGATAACCCCTAATCAAGAGCTCAAGAATATTTCTCCTGGGTTAAAACATTCTTAAAGATTGCTAAAGAAGTAATTTTAGAAAGAATTCACATATAAAATGCACAGTAATTTCTCAAAATACCTCTAACATTATTGTGTGTGCTTGTTGCGGGAGAGGGGATGAGGGGAAGGGTGGGTGGTAATGCTTTGCTTCCTAGTTGACAGTCTTACCTTTGTGACAGTGAAGAGTATGGTACATTTTTTTCATCGTCTCCTTAGACTCTTGGCAAAACAGTTAATGGAGCGTGCAGAAATATTGTGTGTATGTATGAGTTTATTGTCTAATGGCTTACCTGTCAAGTCTAAAATAGTGATGTAGTTTTCACTGGCAAAAAGTGCAAGTTGTATAGAAAATTGTTCTATAGACTGTAAACAGAAGATTAGTATTTTCTGAAAACCTCATGCAGATTGACAGCAGTAGGGCCCTAGTATGTTTAGTACCTATAAATGATAGGCAGCTCACCACAGTGGAAATGACACTGATAATTATGGGAAAGTGGTCAAAACTATGTAATCAAAAGAAATACAGATTAGATCTACAGTGTTATTCCTTATTTCTGTTAGTAGGACTTTTTCCTCCACAACTCTGCAGAGCAGGGGTAGGAACTAAAACTGCCATGATTGGTAGCATTATACATTAATGTGGCCCCACCTTCTTCAGGAAGCAGTTTAGCACTGTACCTTGAGCCAGGAAAATGATCTAACCTTTTGGCTTAGACATCCCACTTTTGAAGATCTTTGCTAAGGAGATAAAACCATTATTTATTTAAAAAGCTGTATAACAATAGATGAAAAGTTTCCTCATCAAAGAATAGAATGTTTTAAGTACCTAAACCCCAGCAA
The DNA here is from genome assembly GCF_032452875.1 of Bos javanicus. Taxonomy (NCBI): domain Eukaryota; kingdom Metazoa; phylum Chordata; class Mammalia; order Artiodactyla; family Bovidae; genus Bos; species Bos javanicus. The sequence goes on from NC_083869.1 coordinate 96,085,893, forward strand.
TAGGGAATTGGCTAAGTACAGTATAGGAATAACGCTTGATGGGCTGTTGTGTATTCATTAAACAGTAAAGATGCAACAGTCAGATGTAGAAGGGTTGTTAATAACAAGAAGACATAAATTATACACTAATTAGAGCTTTTTCTAATGTGTAAGGAAAACAACTAAAAGTAAGGGTTGTGAATCTGTGGGTTAATTTTTAAATAGTGTCATTTTGGCGCATGCAAATTTTTGTTCATGACATTTGTTAAAGGAATGAGCAAATGACTTTTACCTTTCCCCACCTTCAATGTGATCATCAGTTCTGCTGGTTAACCAGGTCTCTTTCTGTTGCAAGTTTGAGAAAATGTCTCAGAATAGCTTAAATTAAAAATACATATATATTGACTTTTATATAACTGGAGTTGATAGAGTAAATTAAGCAGTACTTGACCCGGGAGTTCAGTGACCTCACAGCCTGTCTCAGTTCTGTTCTCCTCTGTTGATCTCTCCCGGAAAGCTTTTCCCCTCTTGATGGCAAGAGGAGTGTCCAAGCAGCTCCAGATTAGCTAAGGAGCCTAGGGTACCCCTCTGCCTTTTTCTGCTTCTTGGAAAGTCCCAGGAAAGCTGCAATCTATTAGCCAGTTCTGGGTCATGTGCCCACCCTTGAAACCTCTAGAGTAGGGTAGGGGGAGTGCCAGCTCTTTTCTGATCACTTGGGCAAGTTTACCTTTTTCCTGCATGTCATTTCTTTTATCCCAGCCTTCTTGCTTTCTCTATATAGATCTGTAGTAGCACATCATAGCATACCAGTAGCACACCCTGGTTTGGCAGGGTGTGTGTGCATGTGCAGGGTGTGTGTGTGTATGTTAAAGCTTGCTTCTCTTTGATCCTGACACTTACTTTTCCTGGACTTCCATTGACTCTTGTTAAATTTTACCATGCCATAAACCCTGATGAAAAATATGGCTACTTTGCAAGCATTTCTGCTTATTTTTTAGATTCCAGTGTAGCCTGTTTACTTTCTGGTACAGATAAGTAGTCATGAATCCTTTCAGAAGCCTTAGGTCGAAAGTCTCTGCCTGTCAACTTTGTGTACAACTGAAATAATTTATTTTCTCGGTGTCGAATTTTTCAAATATGTAGGGGGTAAAAAACTTTAAAATAATTTTATGGGTCTTTTACATAAAACTGTTGAATAGAATATTTTCTCCAAAAATAGCTTAATAAACTCCAAATGCAGTGAAGGAATTTTCATGAAGAACAAAGCAGTTGGTTTACATATGTAAATTTATAATGCTGGCAGTAACATTAAAATTCCCATTAAACCAGGAAGTCCCAAATTACTGTTCATGCAAAATTCTTTCTTTGAGGAAGAAAAGGGTTCTAGGTAGATAACATTTGTGAAATGCTGGGTTAGACGGAATTCACTACTGGACTGGTTGGTTTTTAATATATCAATGTATATAGCTTTTTGATTCTCAGGGATAACATGTAAATCACTTTGACCACCAAACACCCCTTTAAAAATAGGCCAATTATGTGGTTTGGGAAATATTGTCTTAACTATTACTCTTTAAAAATCTTGGTCTAGTTTCTTTTTTTTTTTTTTTTTGGTCTAGTTTCTTAAAAGATTGTTTAATTGGTTTGAGGTGGACTTCACTGAGTAAGTGCCCATAGGGCTTTTATGTTTGTTTTAAACAACAACCTTACTGTCCAATGTGGCAGCTTGTGCTTGCTTGATATTTCTGCCTAAATAGAAGACTCTCCCACCTTGGTGCAAAGTGAACTGCCAGCAGACCCACCTTTTTTACGTAGGTATGGGCAAAATTTTTTTCAAGCAGCCCTTTGATGTGCTCCAGGAAGTACTCTTATTGAAGCCTTCTATTAATCATGCACCATGAAAGGAAAAAGTGAGAGTTTAGCTTTGGAAATAGAGGGTAAAGTTAAAAATCACCATCTTGGAAGTGTTCCTATGGATCAGAACATTGAACTCTTACGTATTCCTCTTACATCTGCCATGATGAATAGCCCCTAGATAAACGGCAGCCAACTGTTGAGTGGAGTTAGAATTAGCTATTGGATTGTCTGAAGAACACTTGCCAAAAGCAGCTGATTTGGTTATAGCATATTTGATAGATTGAGCTGGTATCTGACAGTAATTGACTACAGCATAACTTGCTTCTTGAGACTTCCTGAAATTTGCTAGTAATATCAGCTTAAAGAGAGGTGACTGAATTTTTAATCAATAAATAGGAGGGGGGAGGCATAGATTAGGTGCAAGTTAAAAAAAAAAAAAAAAAGCCTAAGACATAGCCCTGGTTTTATTCCACATGTTTGGAGAATTTCTACAGTTTTTCTGTTTACCAATAGAATTTTTATATTGTTGCCTTTACTACAGTTTCCTTCTTGTCATTACTAAAAGCTCTTCTTAAGGCTATTAAACATGATTAAAATCAATGTGTAGCTGTTTTAAAAGTCATGTCTTTTTCTACTCAACTAATTGTCACACCTTTCTCTCTTCTTCCTGTGCAGACTTAGCTTTGGAATCAAACCCTTCTGACCACCCAAGGGCAAGCACAATTTTTCTGAGCAAATCTCAAACGGACGGTAAGACAGTGTTTTTCCCCCCCTGAGAAAAAGATTGAAAACTGTTTTTGTTTTGTGTATTTTAGGAAGATACAGAAAAACACTTAGAATAGTTTAAATATTTTATTTTTTCATATGTGATAATATTTTAATATTTGATATTTTAATATGTGATGATACATTTTTACTTTAGGTGTCACTATTTTAATGAGAAACACTTAGACCATCTGTTTATACACTCTGCTACTTCTTTATCAACACAGTCAGCTTGCCACATGATTTAGTTGTGGTCTGTTTTTCCATGCTACTTTGTCCTTTTCCTCTTGCTCCAAGAGCACATGAGTTAAAGATGAATGATAGGGTTTAGGTCACAGTTAGGTTTTCATTTGATAAAATAAAAATCAGTTGTTATGTATGGGAATCGAGTCTTGTGATTTTGGCACCATTTTGCACAGTGCTCAACCAGATGAACCTTTCTCACATCCAGATTCATGTAAATTTTTAAGTTCTTTTAAAAGTTCCTATAAGAACTTTTAGCTCTTCAAAGTTCTCTCATCCTAATGTGGTGCTGGGCCAGGGTAATCAGAGCAGCATGCCTGCCATATGGGGTTTTCCAGAAGGTTATCCTCAGTAAGGGAAACCTTGTGTAAATTTCTGGTGTCCTGCTTGTTTTAAGATGAGAATCAGAACTGGAAGTTTTTGCACTCCTGCTTGTTGTCTTGCCTGCTTGTCTTCCTTAATATATGTTAAATCCTAGTTTACTTGCTAAAAAGCCACACATGATCAAGTTTTTCGGTTGTTTATGAGAGCAGGAATACAAGTGAACGTTCTATAATATTTGAAGTAATGCAGCACAATAAAAAATACAGGGTTCTTTTTCTTTTATTTTCATTAGATTACCGGTTTTTATCAAAGGGTCTGTCTCAGAAACGGCCAGCCAGAAGAGGGCCAGGCGTGGGGGTGGGGCACAGAGCGCTCACGCCCTCTCGGAGTGCACCATGTGTTCTCCAGCCTGAGGGCGCCTGCATTTTCTTAAAGTGTGTGTTCTTTGTCTTGAGGCAGTTATTTCTAGTTAGGATTACTGTATTTCTCAGTCTTTTCCAGACTCATGAGCTGCTCACACTGTAGAGAGACAGTGGAGAGAATAAAAGAAACACAACCTCATGCCCCTGTCTCTCTTCAGTCTAAAGGAATTCATGCTTGTGATGCCATGGGAACGAGTGTGGCCTGAGACTCTCTTTGAGCTTATATTCTTCTGGTCTTTGTTGGAGCAAAACAGTTCTATGTTCTGTCAATACATGTTAGTGAGGTCAGCACACATGTTAAAGTTTATAGAGCTTTCCAGTGTGTAAAGACCCTGTATTTTTTAACTTGGGTGTTTGAGTAGGTGACCAATAAGTGGTTCAGGATGCTTCCAGAGACATGGTTGCTTGACCAGAAACTGGTTCTTAGAGTTGTCATCTGTTAATCCTGGTGACTAATGTACATGTAGAACTAGAAAATACTACATACTGTGCAGCTGGTAAATTTTTTTATTAGCTAAATATCTCACCTGGCCTAATTTGCTTTGTCCTTTTCTTTTGTAAATGGAGAGTCTTTGATTTGTACCTAATACAGAGTATCTGTTAGGTCAAATAGTAAAACTAAGTTTTTAGATATTATTTATAGGATTCATTTTGCTGGGTGATTTAAGTTATATGTTTTGTTGGAAATTATTTTTAAAAATAGAATGAAATTTTAACTCATTGTGTATATTGGTAATCCATCAGATAACTAGTGACTTATTTTTCTATGGTATTTGTATCGGAATTCATCAGTTAATTTTTTTTATTCTTAGTGCGAGAAAAGAGGAAGAGCAACCATTTAAACCATGTAAGTAAATAGTTGAAAAGTTAAGAAATCAATAGTTCAATTAAAAGCATGTCTGCCATGATTTCCTAAAAAGTATGATGGATCCAATACTGTTAGCATTGACCTCTTATTTATAAATTTTCTGAATGTCTAGTTCCTAATTATCAAGTATATTCAGAAAGGTTTTTGACTTAGTAGTTCCCTTTTTTTTTTTTTTAAGGGTCCTGACATTTAAGTTAAATTTCAATATGGTTATAATATAAAGATCGAGCTTCAACTCTTTTGCCTTAAATTTTTGATCTTAGTTTTTAACCAAAGTAATAAAAGTGTAATAGGTAATTTAATTTTTAGCACTGTCCATTGACTTCTTGGCACAGCAGGTGAAATCTTAACTTCCTTGTCCACCGTGATTTTATCTCCCTCCTTCTGTTCCCTTTGCGTGCGTCAGTTTTTATTAAATCAGAGTCACTGTCTACATCACTACGACTACCAGGTGTTGTCCGTCGCTGAGCCGTGTGGTTCTCCGTGCTGCCTCCTTGTGCACCTTTCATTCTTTTTCTTCAATGTTAATGAAATCTCAGCACTTCTGCACCTCTCAGGATAATCCAATTCTGCTTTTTCTAGCAAGCATGATCTCACACAGCCAAACACAGTTGAGTAGCTCCCTGGCCAATCTCCCTATTTTCACATCCTTCATTTTTTTCTGTGGAATTAATTTCCTGACTGGATTCACTTGCCTGTTTTTTAACAGCTATTTTTTCCCCCAAATGTTGTAACATTTGTCACATACCCATCAAAAATATTTTCCATCCACAAAACTACATCTGTTCCATTTTTTCTTGGAGACACTTTTTGCCAACCTTTTGTCTTCCTACCCTCTACATACTAGTGTTTCCTAGATGGGCTCTGTGCCTATTTTCCTGGGATATCTGTGTGAAGTCACCTGGGATCTCACATCACTACTCTCTCATGTTGGATCCCCTATGTCCTAGATTCTGTTTCCCTCTGTCTTGTTATACTCCCTTGTTTTACTGGAGCACATTTTCCTGGAAAAAGGCACATGGGCAAAAATTTTTTAAAGACCTAGCCTCTATGAAACTCCTTATATTTGATAAAGTGTAGAATTCTAGGTTGAAACTAATTTTTGCAGTTCTAGAGATGTTTCTCTCGTCTTCTCATTTACAGTGTTGCTCTTAAATCTGTTGAATTTGGTACATTGTATCTTACCAAATTAGTCATTTCTCCATTCCTTCCTCCTGTGGAACCTTGTAGTACCTTCTGTCTTTGTGGGGTTTTGAAATTTCATAACATGGTTTGATATAGACCTTGTCACTCTATTGGGGCCTTTAAACATACAGAACATCTCTTCTAGTGAATTTTTTTATGTGCGTCTTTGGTATTTTCTTTTTCTTTTTTGGATTCCTGTTAGTCAGATGTTGAAAATTTTAGAGCATATTTCTGCACAGATTTTTTTTCCCCTCCTGTTTTCCGTTTTGGCTTCTTGTCCTACTTCCTGGGGGTTTCCTTGACTGCTCTAATCCTTCTGTTGAATATATTGTTTTGTCTACCTTTTTTTTATAGAGTTCTCTTCCATCCTTTTATTCTTTTTTCACTGATGCAATTTCTCATCTTTCTGTAGATGTTGAAGATTTTTTTTTTTAAGTTTTTATTTGCTCCTGCATTTTTATCTTTCCTGTCGATGCCTTCTTCCTGTTTTGATCTCTGACTTCTTGGAGGTTTCCCTCAAATATGTGATTCTCCCTCACTGTTAAGATCTAATTGGAAGCATCACTTTGCAAACTCGTTAACTGATAGACCTCACTGCAAGGATTTGGTGACCATGCCTCTGAATTCTGAACCTGCCTCGGGTTCTGTAAGACAAATTGGTTTTGTTGTTCCCATCCCAGTCACTCTGTAGGTTCCAAGGTTGTGCTTCCTCTGTTCTGCCATGTCCGTTACCACTCCTTTATCTAGTTTTTTCTTCTTTCAAACATCAAAAATCGTCTGCTGTTTATCCTGTCTTGGGTATAGCTTTTTTTAAAAATACTTTTAATTCTAATGAGATGATATCTCTGAAAGAAGGGGGAAAGGAAGTAGATTTGTGGTTAGTCCACTCTAAGTTGGATTTATACTTTGAATATAAATTCTAAGTTTAAAAGTTTTAATTCAGTATAATTAATGGTACTGATTCAGACAATACTTTATATTATATCTATAATTAGAATACTGTACATTTCTACTAAGACCTTGATTAAGAATCCTATTCAAACTACTTATCCTGCCACATTGTCCGTTAATGTGTAGTAATGTAGGGAGTAGTTTACACTAATGCACTTCTTGTTGTTTTATTGCTAAGTCAGACATGACTCTTTTACAACCCTATGGACTGTAGTAGCCCACCAGGCTCGCCTGTCTGTGGACTTTTCCAGGCAAGAATACTGGAGTGGGTTGCTATTTCCTTCTCCAGGGGATCTTCCTGACTGAGGAATCAAACCCACGTCTCCTGCTTTGGCAGGTGGATTCTTTACCCACTGAGCCACCAGGGAAGCCCCACACTAATGCATTGAGTATTACAAAATTTTAAGTAAAAGTCTTAATAATTACTAATAAACACATCTAAAACTTGTGGAAAGGGGAGGAAAAAAGTGAATTTCAGCTTAATTTTTTTGATGGGTTAAACTCAGAGGCAATAGGCAGGATGGGAAGATTCACTGGGTGGGAGCAGAATTTCAACAGGTGCTTGACTTTTAATGATAAGTTTTGGGGGCGATTGTTACTTATTAGTCTTCCAGTATGATTATTTTCTAGTCTCTGCCATTAAACCTGAGGTCTACTAAGTAAGCCTTTTCCCTTCTTGTAAAGATTGTAAAAGTCCATCGGTTCTGTCCTTAGCTCTGAATGACAGTAAATACTCTTCTTCAGTGAACATTAAAGTATCAGTGGTGGGTTTTGCTGTTTGATTTTTATATTTGCATTTTATATCATTAATCTTTGTCAGTGTAGTTTATTGAGGTTTTGAGCCAGCGATGATAAGGCTTTAATCATAAAGGACAGTTACCTTAAATTTTAAAGTGAGATGAGGGGAAAGTGAGCTGTTGGCAGCTAATATATCCAGGCTTTGCTCAGAAACTTTAATTCTGCCATCCTTTAGTGAATAGTAGATGCCAAAAGTTTGAATCACTTCAGGAGTAGGCCTGGAGAAGTGTTCACTGTTTCTTGGTAGGATCTAGCCAGTAGTCTGTAGGTTGCTGATAGACTAAAATGAGCCCCACCCCGCCTTGGTCTGTAGCGCCACGTCTAATTAAACTTCTTAAATATTTCAGCACTAATATTTCCAAAGATAAACAGATATAATTCATAATAGAGAAAAAGTTTTAATAGAGAAAAATGGGATAAATATCACCCAAAGCCAAAGCTCTACCAACGAGTCTATATTTTGGTGCATTTTCTTACTATGTTTGTTCCCCTCATAGATAGATTTTATAGTCAGAACTGACTTTTACTATGTGTAGTGCATCATACTCTTAATAGTAGTGACCTTTTAAAAGATAACTTCATTTAGAATATAAGCATTTGAATAAATGTTCAGTTTTCATGCTGTGTCTCCTTTGAGATTCTAAAATTACACATTAACCAGATAGCTTAAGAAATATGTAAGTTTCAGTTTAAATCATTTCTAGCTTGAAGGAGAAATTCCTCCAAATAGTGGTACTTTTCAGGTATGTTATGTCTAGAACTTTTTAATAAAGGAGTAAGTGGCTTTGCCATAAAATATCTGGAAGAAGCAAAATGGTGGTTTATACACCATTTGGATAGTTCTTATTATTGGCTATTGGCACTGTTTATTTAAATGCTCTGTATTTTAAAAAAACATCGACTAGATTTTCTCCTTGTTTCACCTTTGATGTATTTGTGGAGGACACTGATAGAGTGTGACAGCATGGTGAAAACTACTTTATATTAATAGGAGGAAGGAAGGCTCATCTGAATTAGTAAACAAAAACCAACAGAACCAAGTGTTGAAATTGTTTGTGTTCTGTGGTATTAAAGAATGCTATTACTTTGAGCTACTGACAGTGACTGGGATTTGAGTATTGGCCTTTACTTAAAGGAAGAGAATTGTCCTAACATAGTTTAGGCTATTGTAGTATTTGACTATGGCTTGTTCTTGGGCTCTTCACAAATAAATGGATACTTCTAAAGTGTTTTAAAGACAGTTTATTCTCTAGAGGGTCTCACAAAGTTCTTTGTCACCTATCCAGCACCACTGCAGATAGTTCTAATGTGTATCATTAGTATGATTTACCTTCCAGTTGTAATTGATCTTAAATAATTTGTCAAAGGCTTGTTGAATCCTAATTTGTCCCAGATTCTATGCTCAGCAACTGGAGTAGGAGGAGTAAGAATCTTCTGTAACCTGGAGGAGCTTGCTTGCTTACTTAGGAGGGGGATACCAGGCAAGCAGTTGAGACCATGTAACTGGTGGTGAATTAGATGTGTAAGTGTGCAGAAAGGGAGAAGTTCAGTGGTGTGGCTGCTGGCCGAGGTATGCTGGAGGTCATGGGGTCAAGTTTGCTGGGACAAGGAGGAAGAAGAAGCCAGTGCAGGCAGAGAGCAGCGTGCGCAAGGCACCAGAGTGCCATGATGAGCGTCAGATAGCATGGAGAGTAGAATTAATAAAACTGCAATGAGTGGGAAGTATTCTCTGAGGCTCTCTCTTGTCTAATATATGGCAGTCTTACTTAAACATGAAATGAGAAGTTAAATTCTCAGAGCTGCTTTTATCTGTTTCTTGGCTGTGAGAGAATCTTAAAGCTGTACCCTTTTGTCCTCCAGATAAGGAAACTGAGGCCCAGAGAGATCTATGGCCTCCAGGTTGCAAGTGATAGAGCAGCCCTGGCATGCCCAGCCTCTGACTCAAAAACGCTTGTTTCCTCACACTGTCTCCCAAGCTAATACACTTATGATTGGTGTTCATTTACTGCAATGGAATGCTCTCACATCGATATTACATAAAGCAGTGCGTTTTATTGTAGTAAATGAATAGAAATAGAAATCTCCGCTGCATTTCATTGCTTAAGGAAGAAACACTGAAATCTTACTATATGCTTTCTACATTATTATAAAGGCAATTTATAATAGGTGCTTGCCAGGTTCATTTATGGGTCCTGTATCAAGGGCAGCAGTTTATACCACATTTCTCAGATCTTGCCTGTGGAAGTTAGAGTACAGAGGTTTCCCATGGAGCTGCACGTGATGCAGCACTCAGCAGTTCATGGAGTGTAAGGAAAATCTTAATGCTTTATCGTTTGACATTTTAACCAAGGAAAAAACACACTTTTATAGGTTTAACTTACTGTGACATTTTCTTCTATCTCCCTTCCCCTTCAGGTATCTCCAGGGCAGCTTACTAAAAAGTATAGCTCATGCTCAACCATATTTCTAGATGACAGCACAGTCAGCCAGCCTAATCTTAGAACCACAATAAAATGGTGAGTACAACTAGGTTGCCAAGGGCTGAGTGACAGACCCCCTTCTTGCTGAAACCATTCTAGCCATACGTAATTTCATTCATTTGATTTGTCCTTTTCAGTGATCAGGTTAAGAAACTGGTGTCAACTATATGTTGGTTTCAAGGACCTAAATATGAGTCTTCAGTTTCCATTTTTATTATAGAGTACATGATGGAAGGGAAAGTCAGTTAGCAAGTAAGAAATCCCAAGAAAAATGTAAATCTTATTTGATGATTTCTATTGTTAAGATAATATTGAACATAATGAGAAAGAGAGGGGTACCTTTTTATTGTATGTTTCTAGAAAAAAGTATTTCTTTACGAGTTGGGAGTGTCCTACAACAACGTATACTAGTTTGGAAGCTACCGTTAGAAGAAGGAACAGCGTGTCCCCTACTGGCACCAAAGCGAATCTGCAGTTAAATTTAATTGGACTTCGTCAGATTTATCACACCCTGCATTTTTTTCCTGCAGTATTTCTGTATGAAATTTTACTTCTCCTTCCTCTCCCCCAAAGAGGGGGAAAATATATCAAAACTGTTTCAAGGGGCGTACTCTCAAGCTTAATTTCTCCATAGATGAAATTTGTTCAACTAAGATTTTAACTTAATAGACACATTTAATTTTTGTTTATATATGTGTATCTCCAACACACTGTATCAATCAAAGCAGAGAACAATAAAAGAGATGAAGTTTCAGAAACAAGGCTGTGGTCAGGCTTATACTTAAGACACGAACAGTGTTAGGATGACAAAAACTATTCCTCCATTTCTGGAAGCCCCTCATAGTCCACAATTGGAGATGCACAATTCAGAACGCCCTAATGATGGGAATGTTCAAGTTTATTTAAGAGAGAGAATTAAAAACCAAACAGGATGCAGACCTCCTTGCCTCTGTTGGAGTTGTCCAGGAACATTAACTAGTGTCTCCTTAGCATATGAATGTTAACTTTCCAGAACAGTTTGGGAAATGCTACTTGAAAATATTAGTATCCTTATCATTAATTTTAGTTTTCTGTCTTAAAAATATAATTAGCTTATACATTTAATTTCATTTTTAATGTGCAAGGCTTTTTATTTTTTAGCTGTTTAAATGATCAGTATACTTCTAATTTTAATTAAAAACAACCAGTTCACAATCATAATAATGTAACTTTCTTATTAGTTTTGGTCAAATCGTGTTTCAACAAAAACTGAGCCCCATTGCTCTTTAAAGTCCTGAGTTTTGGCACTTCTCTCGAAATCAGTGTTTTTATTCAGCCAAGACACTAAATCTGTGGGTTAAAAAACTACTCTCACTGTGGCTAGACTCACAGCTTCTTTTCAATTCAAAAGAGCCTGATGTTCTAGTATATAATTCAGAAGTAGTTTTAAAGATTAACCTTGCTCAGATGAGTAGGTTTCATGCTTTTTATTCTCAACCTAGTCTTAATGTTTGGAAATACAGTAAATTTTTCTCTGATTAAGTTTTAAAAATGACCATTCAGCACATTCATTATTGGTGAAATAAAGGTTTACTGAGAAAATTAGGGCAAATTGGCTTTTAGGAATGATTCTGAAAAGTACCATGGGATTAGTTTTCAGTGGGGTAGGTGAGCCTTATTAGAATCACCTGTGCAACTTTTTCAAGATGTGTATCTCTGAACACATGGATTCCACCTTTCCTCCCTGCCTCCAAGACGCAGAGTCTGTGGGTCTGTCTGGCTCTCTGTCTCTTTCTCACACACACACCCCTTTTGACAAGCTGAGGAATGATGTGTTTGAGGCATGATTTTATAGACAAAAGCATCCTGAGAGATTCTGATCTTAACCCTAACTCATTCATTCCTAAACTTGGCTGCACGTTGCAGTCACCTGGGGAGCTTTAAATACAATCCTGATGCCCAGGTCGTACCTAATGGAGTTAAATCAGAACATTTTGAAGCAGAAGCCAGGCAGTGTTTAAAGTGTCCCGGGTGATCCCAGGATGCAGCTGAGCTTGGAAACCACTCTCTGCTTCAAGGGTAGGAGAAAGAGAACTACTTCTGATAATTGGTGGGACCTTGAGTAAGTCAGTTTTTAGCCTTGATTCCCTTATTTGTAAAATGGGGTAAGTGTCATATAAGGTTCAGTTGCCCTTTTTATCATGTAACTTTTAATTCTGTGACTTTAAGGTCAATTTGAAGAAACTTTGAAGCACTATAGAAGTATCCATCTTTGATGCTAACAGTGTAACTGGCCTTTCTGCAAATGCTAAGATTCTATAGACTAGTTACAAAATTCAGATTTGCCTTCTCTCAATTATTTTGAGTTTCATTTTAGATACTGAGAACAAAGGGAAACAAATAACTTAACCAGAGAACCCCTTAATGGCCTAATACACAGCATCTGTGAATAACTTAGGGCTATAGTAATGTAAAAAGTATCTGAGGACTTGTATCTATTGGTTAGTTAATACTTTATTTAAAATAATTTGGAAATACCTGTCATTAATAGTGTACTGTGCTGTATTGTGCTGCCTTATTAGCAGTGCTTATTTCAGGATAACTAGGCTTATCATCAATTTTGTGACTATAAAACTTTGCTATTAAATTTTCTAATAATTATGTGTGAAAGTGATTTTAAATCCATTTTATTTGGTATGGAGCACTTGTATTACTTACTTTTAGAGAAATAATGGAAAATAGACATGTTAGAGGGATACTGAACTAAATCAGCTGAAATGCAGTGCCTAACAAAAAGCCATGTGTGGCTTAAATTTAACCATGTGGATAGATGATATAACTTGTATGGGACGAAAGATTTGGTGCATAGAAGGACAAATGACTGGGGAAATATATAATAACATATATTATAATAATCAACCCAAACATGTCTTCTAAGAGCACATCTAGCATTTTGGGTCTCCTAATTTTGCTAAAAGCCAAAGAACCTAAAACATGGGGGATGGCACCTGTGGGTACTGCTCTGAATTAGAGGATGTGGGGGCCACTGGGCATCTGGAAGGTCTTACCTCTCTGCCAACCCTTTTTAAATGTCTTCAGGCCTAATGTGATAAAAATCAATTATTACAATATATTTTTTTCCTCCACAGTGTGACCTTAGCAATATATTACCACATAAAGAACAGGTGAGCTCTTTTAAAACCTATTTTGTTATTCCAGCTAATTAATTTACACAGTATAAAGTTTAGTGTTAAGTAATAACTATAGACAGTATTTAGAGTAAGCTTTTACTGTTAGAGTGCTTTTATTAGAGTATGGAAGTAAGTCGTTTATTTTTATTTTGGGACTCTTAATTCTTTAACCACTCTTATGTGGTTTATATGGATATTTACTGTATTAGAAATTGAAATTGAAAATTTAAAAAATTAAATCCATTGTATGTTAAAACAGGCTTTCCTTAGCACTACTGAAATTTTGAGCTGGATGAAGCTTTGTTGTGGGGTGCTGTCCTGTGCGTTGTCGAGCACTTCACAGCACCCCTGGCCTCTACCCTCTAGGTGCCAGTAGCACATTCTGCTTCTCTCCACAGTAGGACAACAAAAACTGTCACCTGAGGGATGAGATCACCATCTGGTTGGGGACTCCAGTGTTTAACATAAGTCTTTTTTTTTTTTTTTAAATGAAAAATAACCATTTTCCACAACAAAATAGTGGAGAGAAAAGTATCTCATTAATAGGAGACAGTTGATTCTCATATCAACACTGTCTTCAGTCATTTGCTTTGAAGAAGCAATATGAAGATCCAGCCACATGTAGACATATAGTTGGGAAAAGGTGAATTTTTAAAGCCTTGAGATAATTTGGCATATTCTTTGATACTGTCCCCAAAATCCACATGTGCTAGTTCATTAAATTAGTTAAAATGGAGTTCCAAGTCATTATCAGTGAACTTGAAGTAGGTACTATGTTAAATTAATGCCCATTGATCTGTCCTGCATACTGAGTGGATCTGTTTATCTGTACATGATTTTATAATATTATACATTGTCATTTGCAAAGTATTGGCTCACATTTCTTTAGACAGTGTCAAAAACTCACTCTTGTTAGTATCACCACCAATGTTATCAGAAAAGTCTTTAAGTATTGAGAAATCAAGCTCACCATAAATAAAGCTCACACTAGAAGGTACACGTTTTCCAAAAATCCTGATATTTTTAGCTTGATGGTTTGAATTTTATCATTGGTAACAAATAGTTGTGAGTTTTCTTTGAAGTGACAGGCTCACTTTATTCATTTTTTGAAAAAATGACTGTCAGTTGGTGTTTCATGAAAAAAGTGGTTTAAATATGATGTTCTAGGGGAAAAAAGTGACTTACCAGTAAGTTACAAGTGCTCTTCCTTAACAGAGCCATATTTCAGTACATGCAAGTGCTTAATGCATACTTTCCACTTAGAATATGAAAAAGAAGAGTAAAGGTTTAAGAATACTTAATTTTTACTCTTTCATCAAGGATGTTCTTAAGTGAAGCAGACTTTTTACATGCATTTGGCCAGGAATAACTGAGTTACTTCTAATTTAGTTTCATACCGCTGCCTTGATTCACACTCAGAAACAAGCAATTTTACCCACTTTTGCTTTTATACAATCATAGTTAAGTGTCACACAGTGTAAAGGCAGGTGATGTCTTGGTATTCTTATAAAACACAGTTTTGACCTCTTAGACTTTTAGGCTTTCTGAAGAGGGGCCAGGGGAGAATCCCAGAGGCCTATAGACCACATTTGCAGAACTGCTGTTTAAATGGGCACAGAGTAGTAGTGTGGTGGAATTTAAAATAAAAAACCTGGTTTCTCTTAAAAGACAATTAACATTTTTAACTCAGACTATTTAAAAGAGACAAGAAATAACAATATAAATATATAGTTATAGAATTAGATTATATTTATAATATATAATTTATATGTTATATATTATATATGTTATAATAAGAATATAATATAAAGAACAAAAGAGGGGAAAAAAACAAGAAAAAGCATGAATCTCATATTTACATTCATTGAAGTTAGAAGACTTTATTGCCCACTACTGCCACTTTATAAAATGTTCTTGTGTATTCCAGTGTGAGGTTAGTGCAGTGAAAATGTATTGGTCTACTAACATTGCCTATTAGAAGGGGTCTGTGCAGGTAAAGGCAACTCTGGCTGGTTGTAGAAAAGATTTCAAGCAACTTGGTGTGCTGAGTATAAAATAGGTCAGAAAACCTTTCTAAGGGCAGAATCTAGGAGAATATGTAAAACTGTTTGCTTTATTGAAGGTTAATCTTCCTCTACTCCTTTCTCTACTCTTAGCAGATACTTTACTAAGCTAGTAACTCCTGAATTAATTTTTAAAATATATATTCTTATTTTATAGAGATGCCAATAGATCCTTGGATATTTTTGATGAGAGATCACATCCACTCACAGTAAGTGTCACTTTTGATTGAAGTTGTGTTTTTATTGTGCTTTTATTGTAGGTGTCCAATGTATATTTTAATGATTGTAGAACTTGAACTGCTCTATAATATGAATGACTAGCTTTGTGTTTTACTCCTTTTGATTTGTGTAAAGGATCTCCTATGAGGAGTTCTCGATTTAGACTTTAATATTGTGTGGTTACTTCCTTGACTTTACTGAAAAAATATTAAAGTACTTAGTATGCCAGTATCTAACTTGAACTGTAAGTATTAAATATCTTATACATTTAGTGCAGGTACCGTAACCAAAAGATATTTCTTATTTTGGGGGATTGAGAGGTAGCTTTCTGCTGTATATTATAGCAGTTACAGATTTGATCATAACTGCACCAGAATTTGGATCATAGAAGTGCACTTCCTAGCTATTTTTTATTTAGGTGTAAGAAAACACAGTGAGAACCTTATGGGTAGAATGTAGCAGTTACAGCAGAGGTAACTACACTGCAAGACTTAGGAGGTTTGAGCATGTGACACTATCCTTTTGTTGGGGAGCAGGGTATAAAGATACACAGGAGATATAGAGTAGTTAACAGTAACGTTTTATATGTATGTTTTAACTTCCATGATATTTATTATTTTGTAGAGACGTTTGTGATTGTTTATAGAATTATTGTTTTTATTATATTTATGTATAAGATTGACTTTTTTTTAAATAAATAAGCTGCAGTTGTATTTATTTAAATAAATAAGTACAGTTGTATTTATTTCATGCTTATTTGCTTTGAAATTAATTACTAGAAGAAAATTACTGCCTCCAGCTCGAAGCCAAGATTGTCTTCCTTTTAAGTCTTCTTCCCCCACCCCATGTTATGTCTAGTCATTTTACCAAAGGCATGTTGTGTCAGGGGTGTGACTGATAAGAACCGAGTTGCGCTTTGTATGACGAGTGAGTGGGTAAGTAAACATCAAGTAACAGAAAATGTAGCTTTTTAAAGGACGATTTTCCATAGCATCACATAATATAAACATTTCCTAACAAATACGTAAGATCTCTAAGGAGAACATTAAAATAGTGTTTAAATTTTAAACTAATTAAAATGACAGGGTTTTAAAATTCACTTCTTCAGGTGCTCAGTAGACGTGTGACTGGTGACTGCTGTGTAAGACAGCAAACTCTTAGCGCCTTCTGGTTACAGGACACTGGAAAGGTGTTTAAGTAGCACGTGGGCACACGTGTGAAGATTGCTGTCTTGAGGGTACTTTTAAGTATTTTTCTTCAGTGGATACTTACATTGTGTTTTTTCTTCTTTCAGCGAGAAAAGGTTCCAGAGGAGTACTTTAAGCACGACCCTGAACACAAATTCATTTACAGATTTGTTCGTACTCTTTTCAGTGCCGCACAGCTGACTGCCGAATGTGCAATAGTGACTTTGGTAATATATTTTTCTCTAATAGAAGCATCTCTAGACATTTTTTTCTTGTACAGAAGGTATGGGCCTGTTTTCCAAATGAAAGTAGGTTCCTGAAATGATCATCGGAACTTTATTAAAGAGAAATGTATCAAAAGGAAGTAAACTGTACAGATTTGAGCTTTAGTAATCATGATTTAAAATGTTGCCATTGCTTTTCTCATCGCAAAACAGTTGGTGTTAAGGGCAGCAGGAGAGACTTCTGGTTTCTCCTTCCACACGTCAGGGCACGTGCACACACAGTGCACACAGGTGCACACTGACAGTGTGCTGGGCGGTAGGATGGAGGCGATCACTCAACTTTCTGGTCCACGGCAGGCGCAGATTCAGTGTGTTTCTGAGTCTCAGGCTGTGTTGCCTAGGCAGTTCTAATGTGTGTCTTGATTGAGACTGACTGCCTTCAACTCCCTGTCCTTGGACGATAATGTTAACCATCTCTACTGTCCTCTGGTGCCTGCATGTGAAGGTACCCAGGATTGGGTGTCAGTGGTGCTTGGAAAGGCTTGACTCAAGTTAGCCTGCCAAGCTCCAGCTGTGTAAGGACCTTTGTGTCATCCATACTGAATTCCTATGGTAAGATTTTATCATTTGAATAATAAATCATATTCAGCTGAGAGGCAGTTGGGATTGCCTAACTCCTCCGTATAGCAAACCTATAGGGGAAAGTCAACTGGATCATCTGGAGGGAAGGAGTACGTCCACCTCTGCCTGCTCCCCTCCAGGCAGAGTGTAGGAGAGGAGGCTTCTCCTTGTGCAGAGAGACCCCTCAGTGGGCACCGGGTCAGACACAGGCCTTTTCTTGGAGCTGCAAGCCACTTGCAGTGCTTAGTTAGCATGTGCTTGAGAGAGGCAGGGTGGCGCTGGCACATGCAGAGCTGGGAAATGCAGGCAGGAGAGTAAGGGTTGGAAGAGGGGCATTTCTTTGTAGACAAGTTAAGCCCGATGGACCTGTGAAACAGCAGAGTGACAGTGTCTAGCAGTCATTTGACTGTATGGGATTGTAGCCTGAAGCTGAGCGAGAGGCAGGGAATTACGTATAGCTGTTCAAATGCAGAGAAAGTAAGTTAAATAAAAATTGAGGAGAAGATAGATCTGTGGGGACTATCAGCACTTATGGACACATCCCCAGAGGAGTGGCCAGAGTGGTAGGAAACCCAGGAGAGAATCACAAGAGGTGCCAGGAGAGATTGAAGGAGAAGAGCGTGATGCACATGCTGAGTGCTGCCAAGGAGTTCCTCAGGGCATACACACACACCAAATACCTACCTGTGTCACGGTTCTAAGTGCTGGGGATAGAAGAGAGTTCTTGCCTTTATGAAGTAAGTATAGCAGACATAAACAAAGGGTGTTTGTGTTTTTTTGTATTAAGTTTTTATTGGAGTATGGTTGATTTACAGTGTTGTGTACAGCAGAGTATAAGACTTTTTAAATGAGTATTTTTTAAAAGATGACTATTTCAAGTAGTACTGAAAGCTAGAAAGAGAAAGCAAGGTAAAGGGATAAAGAGATTAGAGAGGCTTCCCTGGTGGCTCAGACAGTAAACAATCTGCCTGCAGTGCAGGAGACCAGGGTTCCTGGTTTGGAATCCCTGGTTTGGGAAGATCCCCTGGAGAAGGGAGTGGCAACCCACTGTAATATTCTTGCCTGGAGAATTCCCCATGGACAGAAGAGCCAGACGGGTCCATGGGGTCACACAGTCAGACACGACTGACTGACTTAACGCGTGCATGCTAGAAAGACCAGAAAGAGCTTCTTTACAGAGCTGAGATCTGAACCAGGACCTGGCTGGACTGAGGAAGATGAGGGGCACTGATCCCACAGGCAGAGGGGTAGACCACAAGGCACTGAGACAGGATCAGCAAGGTGGCCACTGTGATCAGAGTAGGGAGTGAGGGAAAGAGCACAGGTGATGAGCTCACAGAAGGACGATGGCATCTCACACAGGGCCTCGTAACTTGCAGGCCACAGAAATTATCTATTTGATGGGAAAGCCCTGGCAGATAACCTAAAGTCTGTCCTGGCTGCTCTGGGGAGAACAGACTGTGGTTGGCAGTCAGTGGAAGCAGAGAAGTTAGGAGGCAATGGCAGTGATACAAGTCAGAAGTGATGGACAGAAGAGCAGAGCCATCAGGTGACCAGTGAAACGGAGATAAGAATTCCGAACAGATTGGAGTGAGATAACTCAAGTGGAGGTTTTTGGTCCCAGCAGCCAGGCGTGTGGCAGTGTCTTCAGCTCTGAGGGCAGGCTTGGGGAGTGGGGCATTGTGATGAAGAGCTCTGGTGGTAGGAAGGCAGCAGTGACTCTGCCTGAGTAGTTTCAGTGGAGCAGTGGTGGCCAGGGGCAGACTAAAGTGGGATGAGGAGAGGATGGATCATGAGGAGCCAGCCTCAGGACATTTCCTGAGGGAAGTGTTCTAAGGGGTGGTGAGGGGATGGGCTGAGAATATGTAAGAGAACATTGGAGAAAATCTCTGACAGAGAGGGGGTTGTTCAAGAAGAGATGAATTGTGGGAACAGTGTTCTGCAGAAATGAGAAATGGGACTGACTGCATTCGTAGAAGAGTTAGCTTCAGGAAAAAGAAAGATGTCACTTCCACTGAGACGGGAGGGCAAGTGGTATAAATGAGACCAAGTTTGCCTTTAGTAAAGGTGAGAGGAAACTGAGGGATTGCCCCTAAGGTTGAACTGCCTGTATTAGTGCCATGAAGTAGAGAGGTGGACCCTGTAGGGAGATTCGTTCTTAATACTGGAGCATGCTGAGTTCTCTGGGGAACAGGGGCAGAATTTCGCTAAGGGTATATAATCTCAGTAACTGTTTGAAACAGTTGAGTTTGGAGAGCTTTGGCAGATTGGAGCTGTCAATCTGATAACATACTCTGATAAAAACTGGACGTTTTTCTTTTTGTCAAATGGCATATATTCTCTTCTGCAGAGGTAACACCATCACCAACAACTGTCTTTAAACTTTACTCAGCTGTTAACTTGGTCCGGTTCTTTATCGAATAGCCATTTGACACATATAAAAGAAGCCATGAAGTCATCCCACAAACTACCTGGCGGATTTAGAGGAGCCCCAGGGATTCAGACACTGGCAGCTCTTAACCACCTCAGAACCAAACAAATTGACTAAGTTGCAGAATATGTAAGACGAATTATGAAATAATGGAGATGTGAAAAATGGGGGATATGAAAAAAAATGCTCTTTGTATGCATGAGTCTTCCTTAAAAAGGCACTAAATGTGGTAATGTAAAGCTGCTTTGTACTGCCTGTCCTGCTGTGCCACACAGCAGCCACTGGGAGGCTCTCTTGACCACCAGTTATCATCTTCAAGTTCATCCTCTGAAGAGAAGATAAAGAACTGCTCAGTCTTACCAGAGTTTTACATACTCAAGCTTTATGTAAAATTGCCACGTACCCACCACCAGTATGGTAGGTACATTGCGCACGGTAGGCGCTCAAGCATTTACTGAACGGTTGAATTGATGCTGGCCTATATGTGCTGCTTTTTGCAAGTGGGAAAGTAATAACACAATGCCTGTCTTTAGAATGCCCTTTGCTGAGATGTCCTTTCATTCCTGCGACCAAAATTGGGTTGGAAATTCACATGGGCAGAGTAGAAATACCGGACTAACAGAAATACCTGCCTTACAACTGTGACCTGGCCTTTGGCCTTGGCTGGCCGAGCAAAAGTCGCTGTAGAACCAAAGAATAAAAGACATGTTAAAACAGATGAAATCTATCATTCCTAATAATTCTTATCACAGCCCTTAAACTGAACTAAAATCAAAGATCAGTCCTCTACTTTTGCAGGTTTACTTAGAAAGGCTTTTAACTTATGCTGAGATCGACATTTGCCCCACTAACTGGAAAAGAATTGTTTTGGGAGCCATTCTTCTTGCCTCCAAGGTTTGGGACGATCAGGCTGTTTGGAATGTGGACTACTGCCAGATCCTCAAGGACATTACAGTTGAGGACATGTGAGTTTGTAAGGTTACGGTGAACTGTCTAACCATTTTCCAATACCTCATTTGCTCCCATAAAGTTTACATCTTAAGAAATGTTACACTTTAAGAAAGGTTACATTGTGCAGAGAGCTGAGTTAGGTATAAATATAAAATTAGACTCTTGTCTAGCTGTAGTATAACCATTTGTATTTCCCATCATTAATTAGTTAAATCTTGGTGTGTTATTGTAATATTCTGCTTGATAAATTGAAATTACTTTTTGATGGTTTTTGCCAAACATTTTACAAGCTCACTACCAGAACAACATGATGCAGTAAATAATTTCACATCTTTCTTAAAGCTGTCTACCGGTCCAGTCCGTTTTTAAGAGGCACATGTCTGGCCTTGGAAGTTAAGTGGTCACTGCTGAGGTCTTAGCACCTCCAGACTACTGAGAGGTTATAACTTCAACTTGAGTCACACGTTGTACGTTTGTTTTTGCAGGTCTTTTCTTCTTTTGTAATCTGAGGTTGTATCTAAGGTTCTATTGTTACAGAAACCATGATGTACAGATAACCACACAGGTTTCAGATCTCTGTGTTCTCTCTCCTCCGCTGTTAGGAGTGTTCCCCATGTTTAGAAATAGAGGTCTGCTGAGTTAGGAAACTCCTTTGTTCAGGTAGCCCAGGAAGTGTCACTGGGGCCTCACCCGGAGCACTCAGCAACCACAGCAGCACTTGATGGGGCCTTGAGTTAACTTGGGGGGTTCCTCACAGATGGCATGCTCACATGGGCATGAAACATCAGGCTTCCAGTCTGGCTGAGGGGAAGGCCCCGAAGGTGGGAGGCAGCAGGAACCAGATAGGTATTTGCAGAAGACTCTAGAAGTGCTCACTTGACAGCGAAAATGTCCTTGTGGGTGGCATTTAGGAAAACGTAAAGGTGTACCTCTTTATTATAGTGAACAGCAGAGGATGATCAAGGTCACGGCAGGCAGTGGCAGGAGTTTGTTTTTGTTACCTTTGCCCCTGACTCTCAATTCAGAATTACCAAAGTGCATATTTACACTGAAGCAAAGAAGCTTGTGACTAAGAGAAGGGACCAGTGATTGTTGGTAGCTGTCAAAGTGACTTTTGGTGAAAATGTCCACTTCGGTGGTAAAAAGTGTCATGGTGATGTTGCTGGTAGCCACCGTAGTGTTATGGCAGATGATTCGAGATGAGTACAAGTACTTTTGGAAGTTGTAGAAACGAAAGTGACATCGAGCACCACTATCATCCATCTCTAAACTGGTTCCTTGAAGGAAGGGAAATGTGTAATCATAAACACCAGGCCTGCCATGATGGCAGCTGAAATTTTCTCAGAACCTACAACTAAGCTGATGGGGGCTCTGGGTCCAATTAGAGCATCAGAGAACATGCAGGGAAGTGTGTGGGTGTTCATAGATGTGAGCCCAGTAGCACTGATGGCAGTGTCTAGCTACAGGAAGAAGCTAATTGCAAACAGCACTTTTCTGTGTAAAACAGAATCACCAGGAGCTGTGTTTGTAATAGGCTGCTTTTGTTTATGATCTTTGGAAACTGGAAAGCATTACAACCAAGTGTTCAAGTCACATTTGTCTCATCCCCCTGCTGTTTGTAATGGTCTCATTTTGAGTCTAAATTGAAAAATTGGCATCTGTCAGCTTTTCCTTAAAAGTTTTCAAACATCCATGTATCTTGTTTGAATATATTTCCCTTCAAAAGAATAAGTTAAACTGAGCAGCTGCTGTTCAGAAAATTTGCTGCGCCTATAAATGGCATGCTCTTCAGTCATCTAGTCATTTAAAAAACAACAGCCAAAAAAAAAAATGCAGAAGATACGTATTCTGTAGGCCTAATGCTTTTTTCTTCAGTAAGTAAAGCTCTGTTAATAGACATGTTAATCCTATGAAGTACTGTATTTCCACACAATTAAAATGTATTAGTAGAAGAGAATATAAAAGGGATAGTGAAGTGCATTTATTCCTGTAGTAAATTAAGTCCTGATTAGCTGATTATCAAAACATTATCTGATTTACATTTCTATAGACTTATGGCCATTTGAACAGGAAATTAATTTTGGAGGTAGGTTCAGTTAGGTTTAAAGTTAAACAAATGAGAAACCTCATTTCTGCTCACACTGTGCTCTCCACACAGGAGAACATCAAGCATTTGATGACTTATCCAATGGATAAAATATTAACACTTTAAAACCAGGAAACATATTGAAAAATAAGTCACTCATTTGTCTGGGTATTTGTCATTTTTATATAATTAACTCTTTAAAGTGATTGCTGTGAAAGTGGTAAGACTTACTCTGATTTTCTTTACTTAAACATTAGACAAGCAAATGACTGTGTATGGTCCCATAGCAAAGACCTGCCCCCAGCACCCTACTTTCCCACTTCATTGAATTCGCCCCCTGTGTGTGTGTGCACCTTCTGTCTTAGCTAGGGGCGGATGGAGCACAGGGGAAACTGCTCCATCAGAGGTCATATGCTCAATGCATTTAGTCTAGCCCAGACGTCTACCCTTAATCCTGCTGCCTCCCATAGCTTAAAAAGTGTATCCCATCCTCTCCCAGGAACACCTTCTCATCCTACTGGGGTTAAGAGGAACAGAAACTTGCATTCTGCCCTTTGCCACAGTCCCCTGTACTGGGGCAGGGGGAGGGGATTCCCTTTCCCATCGAGTGTAGCTTATTTATTTATTTATCTGAGATGAATCCTTGTTGCCTCAAGAGTCTTCTCCCCTCAGAGATAATAGCAGTGGCTCTCCATGGCTCCATTTGTTGCCGTGGTGATGTGCTTACTCCTTTTGTTGGCGTGTCTCTACTTCAATAAGCCCCTTCCTGTTATCGGCCCGGTGAAAATGTCTGCAAGTTCTCCAGAGCTAATAAACAGCATACATCATTCCTTTCATCTGATGACTATAGCGGGGCCTTGTGAGTGAGCGTGGAGCATGAATGCACGGCTGCACTAATGGAACTCTGAAGAATGAGCCCCCGAGTCAGCAGCACGGGTGCATAAGAGGGCCGTAACCTCTCCCCCCTGTCCCAAACTCAAAGTGCCAGGACGCAGAAAGAACCGCAAATAGCTGTACCTTGTTGGAACATTAGTGTATTAATCCAGCTGGGGAGCCATTATTTGTTTCAAAACAGTATTTAGAGCTGTTGTAGTGGCTCAGAATGGGGTTTCTGAAGATAGCCCAGTTGACTAAAATTGTCCTATGTTGGTTTTGTCTTGTCCTCCTCCCCCAGGAATGAGATGGAAAGGCACTTTCTGGAGCTCCTTCAGTTTAATATTAATGTTCCCGCCAGTGTTTATGCCAAATACTACTTTGACCTTCGCTCCTTAGCAGATGACAACAACCTGAATTTTCTATTTGCTCCTCTTAGCAAAGAAAGAGCACAGAACCTAGAGGTAAGACTGTGGAATCACTCACTGGGTTTTCTGTCAGCCACCAAAGCCAACATCTGTGGCTAACTTACACTAAGCAGTGACTAGGAAAATGAAAAGCTGTTAAATTAACAGTTTGAAGAGCTTATTAACCCGTTGGCATCTTATTCCCTGTGTCTTTTATGGGTTAGGGATCTCACATTATTTTTTTTAAAAAATTACAGATATTCTCTCTTCTGGAACCATAATTCAGAATATTTTAAATCAGATTTAATCTGTTCTTAATGGTTTTCCATTTGAACTTCCACACTTAACTAGAGAAGGAAATGGCAACCCACTCCAGTATTCTTGCCTGGAGAATCCCATGGACGGAGAAGCCTGGTGGGCTACAGTCCACGGGGTCACAAAGAGTCTGACATGACTGAGCAACTTAACTTTCATTTACATATAACCATACAGGCATAATTTCTTTATAATTGTATCCTTAAATCATATGTACATTGATAATCTACTTACCACTCTTAACTGTCTTAGCTTGCAGTGTGTGTCCCGTGAGTTTATTAGACCAGAAGCATCGGTTGCTAACCTGCGAGACCTGTACTTGGAAATTACAATGTGGGTTCAGAAACAGGATGTAGAAAGTACATGGGTTTTTAATGGAAATGGTAACATACATGGGATGAAGTAATTTGTAGTGGTGATTTGAAGTAGCTTGTGATTTCTGGTGGGTATACAGCAAAATTTACAACTGAAATGAATACATATAAAACTGACACTTTTCTGGTACCTTGGTACTTTGGAATAAGACGTTTTTCCATGGTAATTTACATGCATGTGAGCACCTTGTAGTGCTTCATCATTAGACCTTTCTTGCCTTCAACACACCTACCTCATTAAAATTTTCTTAGAGTGTGTAGTGAATAATGAAGACTGAATAGAAGTTGAATAGCTGGGTAAAGACTGATTTTGCTCAGGTGTGTTCATTATGTTTAAGGATCTAGTATGTAGGTAACATCATATTGCTGTTAGACGGGGCCTATTTTGGGAACCCAGTTTTTAAATAAGTTCCCCCCTGCCCCAGCAATCTCATCATAGCCCTTCAAGGATATTACCTTAGGGAATCAGCAGTGTAGATATGAGCTATCCAAAGTAGCAGTAACTGTGAACCTAAATGAATGCAGATGTGTGGCTTATCAATGATGCTTGCTTTTTTTAAGGTTGGAACTTTTTTTTTTCCCCTAAATATACCTATGTTCTATCTGATTGACTTTCTTAGGCCATCTCCAGATTGTGTGAAGACAAATACAAAGACTTGTGCAGAGTTGCTGTGAGAAGGTCTTTCAGCGCTGATAATTTCATTGGTATTCAGCGCTCCAACGCCATCCTCTCATAAACAGAGAGAGGTGAGGGGTTGTAACACCATGAACCCCTCGTAACAAGGACTGGAGAAATACCACCTCTCCTGCTCAGAAACCAGCAGTTAGTATTTTCACCTAACAGAAAGACACTGAATTCAAGACTCACGACAGCAAGGATTATGGTCATAGGAAAAAACTGGACTTGTCAATGCAACACACTCTTCTGTCCTTTTTAATGTAAACAGAGTTACAAAAACCACTCCAAAGCCAAAAGCTCCCCACCCACCCACAGATATTTGCTTACTATGTAGGCCAATAACTGTGAACTATGTGAGGTTTTTTTAAATAGTTTAAATTTTTAGACTTTAAAGACACTAACTATATAACTTACTTTTTCCTATTTTTCTCGCCCATATTGCTGCATATTCCTTTAGAATCAATGCAGTATTACTATTCGAACATGGGACTCCTAACAACTCATAAAGCCACTTAGGAACAGACTGTTGTAGCATTGTTAGGTTTTGAAGGATTCTTCCTCCCTACTATTTCATTGAAGCTGCTAGTCATTTTTGGCAATCAGTTTAAACCAAAAAGCTGCTGAATAACACTTGTCATTCAAATTTTTTGCAAACACTACTTATTAGCATATTAGCATGTTTGGGATCATAAGCAGAGAAAGTATGTTGTTACCTACTTCTATTGGGTCCGTGCTGTGTTTCTTGTTAACTCTAATGGTGCTTCTCATTTTCTGACGATTTTCCTCTTTGTTAAATACTTGTATTAAAGGATATTTTCATAATTCCAGCTGACCTGTTAGTCCAGGAATAAGCAGATAGTGAAATAGGTGTCCCAAAAGTCTTGGTGCAATTTTAAGCTTTAATACAGTGTGTGTGGATACTCCAGGACACTGCCGCAGAAGTATAAATGCTACAGACACAAAGCATCACTTGAAAGTTTACTTGAATTTCTTCTAAACTCATTTAATTTTATAAATCTTAGATGTTAAGCTTTTAATTTTAATTTTTTGTTTCAACCCCTCTTGAAGATGGCAAACAATGGGCTGAAACAAAAAAGTAAAATTAAGAGCTTAATGTTTAAAATTTACAAAACTGAATGAATTAAGAAGAAATTCAAGTGGACTCTCAGGTGATGTTTTGTAAGTTTGTAGCATTTATACTTCTACAAGTATCAGAGCTTCAGATTGCACACAGACTTCAGGAGGATATCTTGTGTCTTTATAGACCTGGCGCCTCTTTTTAAAATAGTCCTTTGCCTGGGTGGGCTGTTTATCTGCTTGAGCACCAAAGTTTCTTTTTTCTAGATTTGGTAAAGGAATTATGAACAACAGCATTAATTCTCCTGTAATAAATTGAAAGGAATTGGACCCTAATCGGACACAACTGAGCAACTTCTCTTTCACCTTTCACTTTCATGCATTGGAGAAGGAAATGGCAACCCACTCCAGTGTTCTTGCCTGGAGAATCCCAGGGACGGGGGAGACTGGTGGGCTGCCGTCTCTGGGGTCACACAGAGTCGGACAAATTGAAGTGACGCAGCAGCAGCAGCGATAGGAAAGTAAGTGATATGAAACAGCTTTTCTATCCTGTGTGTTGACCTGGCTGTAGGTGTGTTGTGTTATTTGAGGAAAGATAAATCTTAGGAACCCTTACCTCAGGCTTTTTAAAACACAGGGTACCACTTAGCCACCAGGAAGCCCATTAAAAGACAGGGAGGTCCAGTAATCAGTCTTTTAGGAAATTGGTAATGATGTCACCTAAACTTGAAACGTTAAAAAAAAAGTGTTCTCAACTATGTAAAATCTTTCTCCTCCTACCTTCTCAAATGTAATCCTAGGAATTTTGCCTGTCAACAAAGCATTTCTGGGCCAGAAATACTTTCTCTCTTTATAGCAAGGCTTCACATTATATTGAGTGCCACAGGTTCCATCATTTTTAAAGGACACAGACATAAATGATAAATAATAGATATAAAAATATTACAATCTACCACCTCAAAAAATATTGTTTATGGAGCTTGGAGATTCAAGTATTGATTGCAGTTTTATTTTGAAAAGAATGCTACAACTTATGTGGTTTTTCTTCCTCATGTTTATATTAAAAGAAAAGCTAATAAACTCTATTTTAATTAAAATACATGGCTGCTGTGTAACTTCTCACTGTTCACATAACATTGTGGTTCTGCCTAGCTCAAATGTTTTCAATCAGCTCTGATAGTCAGGCCTTGAAGCATTTTCCGACTGACCATTCAAAAGTTGTTTTGACCGTTGCCTTTAGTTAAGAGGCAGGCATTTATTTCTTTGGCTTATGTTCTTTTCAACCAGAAGATAATTTAGTACACTTAAAATCACTGGCTGTAGTGCTCCGTGGCATAGTGCATTAGATGGCACTTTGGAATTGTGTGTTATTGTACCAAAAGGAAAAAGCACTTTGCAAGATAAAAGATAAAACACAGAAAGAAAGGAATTAAAGAAATACTGTTGAATCAGAACATGAGTTATTTGAGGATATAAAGCCATTGAACAGGAAAGAAAATGGAAGAAGAGGAAGTAGATTTGCGGTTGTTATAAAGAGGGTGACTTTTAAACAAGCCATGTAATATACAAAATCACCATAAGGTTTCTTTAAGACCCTAGTCACCGCCCTCGAGCAGTATTCCATCACTCCTGATAGTATTGCTGTGTTTTCATCCACCTTAATTCACTACTTAAGGTCAGATCTTTTAACTTTATTCTTGATAGGCTGTTGATTAGGAGAAATGATCTGAATTAGTGCAGAAGGAGAGAAAAACTATTGCAAATCACTAAGATAGTTTGTACCGTGTAATAATATGCCAGTTACTAAGTAGAAATGCTGACATACCTGGAGTGGTCAAAGGTTAAAAAAAAGTGGGGGTGGGAACATTGCTTGGACACGACTGTAGCTTCAAGACAAGTTAGTAGAATCACTAAAAATTGCTCTTTCAGTGTTAATTCTAGAGACAATAACAGCCATTTTGATAAATGGGGGAAACTTAAAGATTTAAACCACTGAAAGTAGGTTCTCAAATACTACAGGGTATGGAAACTAGTTCCTAGGGGCAATAGGGTAGCTGTGAGATACTAGGAAGGGTTTATTCCCTAAAGTACTAAGACTATAAAAGAAAACCTCAACTCAAATTTATTTTCATTTTTAGTTTTTGGAATATACTGACAGTGCAATTTTAACTGGAATACTGTGAACTGAACTTTATAAGGAAAAGACAAAAAGGTTTCAAGTCTATGTTTGAACCAAATGAAACTGTCATTTTTCTACATTAAACTCACGTGGTTCACCCTAAGACCACTTAGGGCCCAGTGCTTCTGAGAAGTTTTTTCCATCCTGTATTAGATTCTGTCATGACCCTATTCTACCATGTCTACTCCTAAAGCACCCTGTATGCCCATTATTGAAATTCAACATTACTAAATCCTGGTTTTATAACAGCTGGTTTCATTTGTTAGTTTTCCCATTCTATAAAATATACCATTACTTGATTTTTTTTAAAGTGCTGAAGTCAGTATTTCCTGGAAAATAATTCACTATATTTTAGGTTATACAGTGTTTTTGGAAGTGTTTACCTACAGCATGTAGGTTACCTGAACTCTTTGATCACACAAGCCTTCTAACCACATGTAAAGTGACTAGGACTGTTCCCTCACCCAGAAGCTGTCATCTTTGAGTACAGAGCTACTTGGTAAAGCACTCGACAGCTGGCAGAGCCTCTCTCAGGCAAGTACTAGTTTCTATGCAGAATCTGTAGATTATACCTAGCATCTATCAAGGATTAGATCACCTAAAATCTTAACTGTCAGCTTAGCAACCTGGCCATCCTGACTGCCAGGAAAATATAAATCCAGGAGCGCTTCAGCAGTCTGGTCGCTTGTACACAGGTGCAGTCTGTATGGTTCCTGAGGCAGTTTACACTAGTCTATTTTAAATGGGTTTGGCAGATGAGAGAACATTTACTTAATGTGAAACAAATTTTAAGAATACCAGTTTGTGGTTTAGGATCTCTAGGATGCAGAAAGAACTAGGAAAGTGAAATAGAAATTAAGAGGAATCCAGAGTCAAATGAAAAGTGGTTAACATTCTTTAAAAAAGGCCCAGGTTAGGTGATTATTGTAAGTGTGAAGGGAGCTAGTAATTTGAATATTAGAAAAATCCAGTGACAGCCTCAGAACCTAAGGTCCTCAAGAATGTGTCCATGTCTACTCAGATTGTTCTTTCTCTTATAACATCTATTCCTTCATCATAGCATTCTCATTTCCAACCTTGTAGCTCCCCAGACAGTGGCCCTGTATTTCCTCACTGTGGGAACTGACTCTTCCAAAGGCAGAGATTCAGTGTTTGGTCACCTCCCACTGGCCTCTCTCAAGAGGATCATCTCAGCTTCACCCTCTGACTTTCTGCTAGTGCCCAATGTGGCAGTGCTTGATGCTGGTTACTACTATGATCCATTTCCAAAGCCTTAGCAGCAGGTTCCAGGAAATACAGGATTTATGTGGCTCACAGGCCAACTCGTCCCTGTGATCCCCTTTAATCAACTACGTGGGCCCTCCTCAAGGTGCTGGTGCCCCACTTGCTGCACTCAGTCCCCTGACCTGCCCACAATTCTAGATGCATCTCCTCAGGCTAAGCAGCAACCCCACGTTCCAAACCCCACAACTTCTTTTAACTTGTGTTAGGAACAGATGCCTCACTCTTAAAGTAACCCCTCTCATCCAACGGAGGCAATTCCATCCCAACTCTTAAAATCAAACTTCTATATCCAACCCCATCCCCTCCCCTCACCAATTTATTCCGCTTCAAAATTGCATTCATCTTCCCAACATGAGGATAGGGCAATTTGACCTTGCTTGGTCCTTTACGTGTCCTAGTATTTCACAAGATGTGGTCCCCAGACCATCTGCCTCATGGGCTGAAAGCCTGTAAGAAATGAGTAGAATCCTGGAACAGATAAAGAAACTGGAAAATCTGGTGAGATCCAAATGAAGTCTAGTTAATATGATAATCTTGACTTCAGTTTAACAAAAGTGCTATGATAATATGTTAATATTAGGGCAAGATGTATATATTTTTGCAACTTCTCTGTAAACCTAAAATAATTCTACTAAAAAGCAAACAAAACAAAAAGACCCACTTCCTGGACCCTAGACTAAACAAATCTCAATTTCTGGAGCAAAGCCAGGAAATCTA
Organism: Bos javanicus; assembly: GCF_032452875.1. Classification (NCBI taxonomy): domain Eukaryota; kingdom Metazoa; phylum Chordata; class Mammalia; order Artiodactyla; family Bovidae; genus Bos; species Bos javanicus. The sequence continues at coordinate 96,116,622 of NC_083869.1, forward strand.
CATTTCTAATAGGAACCCCCAATGATTCTCACACAGACCCAAACTTGAAAACTAGTCTTTTTCTCTTCCATTCCATGCCTGAATGGCTGCTTCCTCCTTTTATTGATACTTACCTTAACCTGGTTTAATCATTCAGATCCTCTCAACTCTAAAATATAAATACTATCATTATCCCCCTTTCACAGATGAGAAAGTACTAAGATGAGAGTACTAAAAGGTTAAGTAATCTGTCTAGGATCAAGCAGCCCATGATGGATGGAGCTGGAATTTGAGTCCCTTGTCAGTCTAGCTCCCAAATCTATGCATAGAACAATTCTACTGCCTCTCATTCTGTTGAACATGACCAATTAAAGAGCTCTGAAACTAAACCACTAAAGCATTATGACCTATTTCTCTAGCCACCTAACAGGCCCCTTTTCTACTGCTGGGGAATAAGCAACAAGAAAGCACTGGGAAGATGTGTCAACTATGGAGACCTGTATGGGGAAGGCACAGTGGCTTTTCTACCAGGATCCAGCTCAACTGCTGTATTTTCTATTCTCTCAAATGCCCTAATGTGTACCAATCTAACAATGCTCATCATACTCACTTTGACACTACATTCTCTCAGGTTTGCTAAGCATCTGTCCATATTGTCAGGGAAGTGGCAACTTTAAATCAACTTACAATAGGTCCTCTGTATCCACAGGTTCTGATCAGTGGATTCAATCAACCACAGGTTGGAAATACTTGGGGAAAAAATATCAGAAAGTTCCGAAGAACAAAACTTTAATTTGCTGCATACCACCAACCATTTGCATTATACTTAAAACAGCTCCTTACTGAGCATTTGTATTAGGTATTAGAAGTAATCTAGATTTCGGAGAAGCCAATGGCACCCCACTCCAGTACTCTTGTCTGGAAAATCCCATGGACGGAGGAGCCTGGTGGGCTGCAGTCCATGGGGTCACGAAGAGTCGGACACGACTGAGCAACTTCACTTTCACTTTTCACTTTCATGCATTGGAGAAGGAAATGGCAACCCACTCCAGTGTTCTTGCCTGGAGAATCCCAGAGACGGGGGAGCCTGGTGGGCTGCCATCTTTGGGGTCACACAGAATCGGACACGACTGAAGCGACTTAGCAGCAGCAGCAGACATGATTTAAAGTATATGGGAGGAGGCAGGGGGAAGATGGAAGGGCTGTGTGTAGGTTATATGGAAATATTGTACCATTTTATATAAAGGACTTAAGCATCTGTGGATTTTGGTATTTGAGGGAGGGAAAGTTCCTGGAACCAATTCTCCACAAATACAGAGGGAGAATATATATCTGTTTATCTGAGCTCCCTGACTGGTGTTTAGACCTTAATGAAAGTGTTAGTTGCTCAGTCATGTCCAACTCTTTGTGACCCCATGGACTATAGCCCAAGAGGCTCCTCTGTCCATGGAATTCTCCAGGCAAGAATACTGGAGTAGGTTGCCATTTCCTTCTCCAGGGGATCTTCCAGACCCAGGGATTGAACCCAGGTCTCCAGCATTGCAGGCAGATACTTTACCCCCTGAGCCACCTGGGAAGCCTGAATACCAAGTTGTAAATCTAATGATCAAGTTTGGGGAGCTTACGACTGCCAAGCAGGCACACAGAACAGCACCACTTCCATCCAAATTGCTTCAGCAGAGTCTAGACAGAGCTGACAAAACAGAACACAATGTCAGGCAGTGTCTCTCTTCTTGTGTATTTCCTTTCATTTCTTCAAGTGAATCATAAAACAATCACAGGATTGGCAGGAGAAACCTAAGAAGTATATTCAAGTAAAACATGTTTTCATTAGTTCTGCTTCTGTGATTGGAATTTGTTTGATTTTATTATCAATAAAAAGGTTGCCACTCATATCTGAGAAATATGATAGTTAGAATCCACATAGCACCTGCAGCCAGCACATGCTCATTCGTGTCCAACTCTGAGATGCCCTGGACTGTGTAGCCCACCAGGCTCGTCTGTCCTTGGAATTTTTCAGGCAAGAACACTGGAATGGTTTGCCATTTCCTACTCCAGGGAATCACTTAGAAAGCAGTGTGTCTCTTTGTAAAAGCATGAGGAGAAAAATACTTGTATAGCATCTTTTTATTTACTTTACCATTGCTTTAATGCACTTTAAAATTTATCTACATTAATTGGGAACAAAGAAACAAAAATAGACATTTCTTTGTTTTTCATAAATAACTACTCTCCATATTTGATAAAAATCTCAAACCATTATTTTAGCTTCCCACAAATATAATACATACAGATTTTTTTTCTGAAATAGTGTCAGCAAATTAAGTACCTTGAAACTAACAACCACATACAACTGCTGTTCTTCTGACTTCCAGGAACAAAACAAAAACAAAAAACTTCGTATCAAGATGCTCTGGGTTTCCTTTTGTTAGTGTTAAGAGATTCAGAATTATAATCATCTGCCAGTAATAATTTATAGATTTGAGTTGATTGTCTACAAATAAAATACCACTGGCGTTGCTTTATGAGTTCTGGATTTGACATGACATCGACGATACCTCATGGGACAGGCAGTACACATGTGTGGAAATCAGAAAAAGTAATGAATGCCCTGCGCTCGAACTGCTGACTCGGTATGTGCCTCATTTGGCTCAGTAATAAATTCACCTGCACCAAACCCGTATCAAAAGTCACTAAATCTCCCATATATATAATATATATTATTTATATACACCCACAACACATACACACTATACATACAGTTTGTAACAACATGAAGTAATATTGTCTTCAAATAATGTACCACAGACATTATCCTGGCTGAAATAAATCCTGTAATTGTCATCAAGCTGCTAGAAGCTTTTGAGAGTTCTGAGTCAGGTTACTTAGTTACTTTCATCCTGCCTACCCTTCACCCTGCTTTCATGTGTTGGTAGCTTTTTCTTTCAGAACCACCCTCCTCAACCCAGGCAGATTTCTTTCCCAGGATCACTTGATTGGACTTTGGAGGCAAGAAAGGGCACGCAGAGGGAGCAGGCAATTCTCAGCCACTGCACCTCACACCTGCCTCGATTTGTGATGTTCTCTGTCCTGTTGGCCCCATTCGGTGTTAGAAAGCAGTGATTCAAAGCTTTGTCCCTCCTACCCCCCTTGGTCTTTCTGTAGAGCACAAAAGTGAAAGAAGCCTCTTTAGCAGGGGTGGCAGTTCATTAAAATATACAACTACATTTCCTAGCTCTGGGGTTCCCATTCTGTACTTGAGACTGCAGGTCACGGATGCTGTTATTAAGGTTCGGTGTGGGATCCATGAGGTTTCCTCCTGGCAGCCGGTGTCAGGATTAGTGCAGCCCTAACCCAGGAGGAAAGGGCCTAATGAATACCAACTTGGAAACAGTGCTGTTGGCACATTATTTAAGCCTGTACATGCGCACGTGACACACAACACACACACGGGCCCGTCGTTGGAAATGACCGCAAGAAAATATGACCAAGGTTTGCAAGGATAAACCGATAAGGCACCAAGAGAACTTTCTTCCAGTCAATTTAGACAGCTTCAAAATGTGAGGTTAATAATACATATTAAAAAGACTTCCTAAGTCTCTTTGTCAACTGATTCACTGATAGGTCACATATTAGTTCCTTCTAAACCTTTACCCTCCTATCTATGATGAGAGACATTCCTTAAAATTGAACCGTGAAAGGGACAGCCCAAAAGCGGTATATGAATGAGACTAAACTGGGCCTTAAATCCTCATTAAAATCAGAGCTAGCTCTGAAGAAGTTGCTAAACTACCTCACAACCTTTCATTTTATAATTGTTTTCATGAGTATGGATTGTCTGCCTAATGAAAATAAAAATCAGGAGAAAATCGAGTACGGGATGGAAACAGGGTGAGCATAAATACATGGATTTCTCTGCCTGGGTAGGGGGAGGGGTGGTTGATGCAAGACTTCAGGAAGCAGGTGGGCTTAATCTTTGAGAGAAGGGAGAGCAGGGGTTAGAGAGAGAGACTTGAAAACAGGCAACGCCAAGAACTGGGATGAACCTAAAAAACCTCCAGTGCATTACCTCTACTCTTGCTCTTTGCCTTAGTATCCTTTCTCTTAACCGTCTTACATTCTTTTTTAAAGTAAATTGGTTGTTCTTTTTAGGTTTGGTATGTTGCCAAAATAAAAAAAATAATTGTTTTAAAAGTAAGAATTAAATCACTTCAACCACATCCTCTCACAACTTTTAGATAAATTCTGCATCATCTTTACATTCTTCCACACAAAAAAAAAGAGAAAGAGGAACAACCCAAATTAGACACAATGACTGAAGGCAGCAGAATAATCTATGTACTTTCTGGGAAGAGGTCAAGATGATCAGAAAAGGTCCTCATTTGAAAAACAGGAGAGGACCTGGCCCTCAGGCAGGGGATCTATTTCAAGGTTCTAAGAAGCTGCAGAATAAGTAGAGGAATTAGATGTGCAAAAAGTTCTGTAGCTAGGTGTACCAGGTTTTGTCAAATATACTGAAATTTAATTGTGATTTAGATGAGTGTGTAAGAGCAGTGCATTTTTATAAACATGAACAGCCTTTGAAAGTTCATGAAAACTGTTAACATCATGCTTCTTTCCACCAGCATAGCGCTTAAATCCACTGTGGAAAATATATACGTCTTTACTTAATATCCATAAAGTAAAACCTGACCTGGGCTTAAATCTTACTTTTCCAACTTTGGTATAAATGAAGTGCAAATCTTTATTCCCAAATTTTAATTACATTTGCCATTTTAGCTTCTTAAATTTAGTCCCGAGTATTTTACTGTAAAATGCACTTTCACTCCCTTCCCCAGCTATAGCCTCACACTCTTCTTGAATGAATGAATGGTTAAACAGATTAGGAGAGCAAACAGCATTTTTAACAGTAAAGTGTGTGTGTGTGTAGTGTGTGTACGTGTGTATTCAACAATACGCAGGCTTTCATATATGAATGAGGGAATGGTTCAACAGATTAGAAAAGCAAACAGAATTCTCTAACAGTAAAGTGTGTGAGGGTGTGCTCACCAATATATAGGCTTTCTCAGAAGAGGAGGAAAAGAAACATATATTGAGGTGGGGTGGGGAAAACAGCTTTCCTTTTGCTACACCGATCCACGTTTCTAAAGCTTAAGCAAGTGTGTTATGGTCTCAGTTGTTGTCAGAGGCTGCAGAGAGCAGTGTCTCGCTGCTTTTGAAATATCTGGCTGTAATCTAGTCCAAAGTCCAGGGACACTCATTCTCCCTCATTGCTGCCAATGTTTGTTCACAGGTAGCCAGCCTCCCTCCTACCCCACCCCCCTTTCAAGCACCTCATTCAAGGATGGGTGTGGTTTCTAATCACAGCTCTCCAGGAGAGGAGGAATAAGAAAAGCCAAAGGACTGTTTAACATGATAAAGGAGGTGGATGGGGGTGGAGCAGATAAGAGAAGTGCTGGAAATTTACTTAATTACAGGAGGTATATCCAGTTTAGTCCTTAAATGTAAAAAGGAGCCCCCTTCAGCTCTATCAGTAAGTACTCTCAGAAGAAGGAAGGGGGTTCATTTTTACCAAAATATAACACAAGTTGTTTTTTTTTTAAAAGTAAGATCACTGGAGTCTATTAACAACCACCCACTCCTCCAGCACAAAGCTGCCATCTTAACAGTCTAGTATTGAAGTTCAACCAATCACCATCCCTTAGGTTAGCACTATTCCAAACATTTATTCTGGACACTTACAATGCTACCTCTAAGTCATTCAAGCAAAGCTGGCACTGTTAAGAATGAGAATGATTACAAGTACTACAGAAAACCCAAGCTTGCTAAACAAAGCTAGGACACACACACACACTCTGAACACTTCCTAGCCTTGTCACTTTCCGGAGGCCCCAGACCCATTATGCTTCCTCTCCTCAGTGTGACTTAGGGTGTCCCCCCCTAAGTTAGGGAAAGGGTCAAGCAGCTCACCGTAAAGCATCTGGGACACTTTAAGCAGTGGAAGGAGAAGTAAGCTGGAGAAGCCCACGGGACAACTTCCCGGTCACAGCAACCTGAACTTTCACTGTTCACATTATTTTTAAAGACACAAGTATAGGAAATACATTTTCCCAATTGAGACCACACAGTTCAGAGAAACCTGAACCAAGCGGAACTTCATTATAATGCCAACCTTAGGATTGTAAAGCCCCCACAAAGCAAAGGTAAATTTTGTTGCCAAAATGCAACAAAGTTAAAAATTAAGAAAACGACATATAAATTAAAAACAGGGTTTCCCTCGAAAAGGCAGGAAGATAGAGCAGACATCAGCTGAGCCCCTCTGAGAAGTCCTGGGACAGGTGCCCCCCTGGAAACAGCCTCTTCCCTCCTCTCTCCAAGTTGCCCCAGGAGGGGGCGTCAGCACCATGAAGGTAAACGGAAGTGACCTTGGCAAAGCTACCAAACAAAAACAACCTAGCTCCCTCAACTCCGCCCGGCTCCCGGTCCCTTGGCCTCCTCCTCCTCCTACACGTGCGACAGTGACACCTGCTTGTGGTAGGCGGCGGCGGGGCCGGGGGGCCCGGTCCTGCCCGTGAGCGCGGCGCTTGCCTCGGCGTAGTCCCCCGCGGCCGTGGCGCCGCCGCTCTTGTGGCCCCGCCGCGGACGGCAGCAGCAGCGGCTGGTGAAGCGTCGCCATGACTCCACAGTCTTGCCGGACCAAATCCAGACGCCTGACGTGATGCCCACCACGAGGCACATGAAATACTTAAGCATGAGCACCCAGTACTCGGGCTTGGCGCGCGGCTGGCCGGAGTCCGGGCCCGGGCACGCGCACGTGAGCGCGGCCTCCCAGCTCTCGCGATAGTGCTGTTCGTACAGGTAGCAGGCCACCACGATGCTGGCGGGCACCGTGTAGAGCAGCGTGAAGATGCCGATGCGGATCATGAGCTTCTCCAGCTTGTCCGTCTTGGTGCCGCCCTGCTTGATGACGCTGCGGATGCGGAAGAGTGACACGAAGCCCGCCAGGAGGAAGAGCGTGCCCACCAGCAGGTACAGCACCAGCGGGCCCAGCACGAAGCCGCGCAGCGAGTTCAGGTTCTGGTTCCCCACGTAGCAGATGCCGGCCACCGGGTCCCCGTCCACGGAGCTCAGGGCCAGCGCGGTGATGGACTTGACGCTGGGGATGAGCCACGCGGCCAGGTGGAAGTACTGCGCGTAGCCCGCGATGGCCTCGTTGCCCCACTTCATGCCGGCCGCCAAGAACCAGGTGAGCGATAGGATGACCCACCAGATGGAGCTGGCCATGCCAAAGAAGTAGACCAGCAGGAAGACGACAGTGCATAGCGCAGGGCCCGTTGTCTCGTAGTGGATGTGGCTGTGCTCGCGGCTGCAGGCGACGCTAGCATGGCCCACGACCAGGCGCACCAGGAAGCCCAGCGACACGCAAAGGTAGCAGGCTGACAGGAAAATGATGGGGCGCTCCGGGTAGCGGAAGCGTTCCATGTCTATGAGGAAGGTGGCCACCGTGGTGGAGGTGGAGATGAAGCACAGCACAGACCACAGGCCGATCCAGAAGGTGGCGAACGTGCGCTCGTCGGGGCTGAAGGACGGCTGGTAGCAGGGCACCGCGCAGTTGGGTACCTGGCCCGTCCGCACCTTGTTGTAAAGCGGGTGTGACTCCTTCAGAATGGGCACGAAGGGCTCGCGGCACTTGCACACCGACGGGCCCCCGGCGGCGCAGTCGTTCCCCGAGGCCGGCGACCCCGGCAGGCCCGAGAGTGTGGGCTTGACCGGGAAGGGCCTGGGGGGAGCCGTGGTGGCCTCGCTGCGGTTGTAATCCATGCACAGGACCTCGGCGTCGCGGCCCAGCACCGGGAGGCGGTCGCAGCTCATGCGTTCCGGCCAGGCAAAGCCGTACTGGCGCATGAGCGGGGAGCAGCCGGCTTTGGCGCGCTCGCACACCGAGCGGCAGGGCGGCAGCGGCTTGTGGTAGTCCGGCAGGCAGATGGGCGTGTACATGGAGCACAGGAAAAAACGCAGGTCCGGAGAGCAGTGGATCTCCACCAGCGGCCAAAACTGGTGCACCTCCAGGCCCGCCTCGTCCTGCGTGTCGTGGTTGAACTGGTTGGGCATGTGCGTCAGGTTGTAGCCGATGCCGCGGCACATGGGCACTGTGATCTCCTGGCACGCCGGGGCCTTGGAGGCGGCGGCCGCCCTGCCCGCCAGCTGCGCCAGGAGCAGCAGCAGCAGCGAAGGCGGCGCGGACGGGTCAGGCCGAGCCATAGCCCCCTCCCTCCCCGCGTCTCCCGCAGCCCGCGCGGGGCCAGCTCAGGCAGGAGGAAACCGGGATCGGAGCTTCCCTCTCCGCGGACTTGTGTGGCGCCTGGGCTGGCAACCTGTTGGTTTCTTTTTCAAGAAATCCGTCCAAAGACCAACTGTTTCGGGAAGGCGCTGCCTCCGCAGGAGCGCTCAGCTCTTCGCTGGACAGGGCTGGAGAGGGACGATTGGGCTCCGATTCTGGGAAAAAAACTCTTTAAGAAAAAAAAAGTGGGGGAGAAGAAAAATGGCAACCACTCCCAATTAGAGGGGCGTCAACGGTACAATCCCCTCAAGCGGTCTCCAAATCTCTAAGTTAACCTTTCTCCTTTCCCTCCCCTCCACCTCCTGGAACACAACTACAGACTCCCCGTCCCTCACCCTGCCTCCTTTTTCCCTGGGCCTGCCAGGCTGTACCCCGAAGGCACAGCGCTCAGCCCCCCAGGAAAAGGGCTGAGGGACAGGGAAAGGACGGGGAGAAGGGGAAGACGCGGGCTCTCACCTCCGAGAATCCCGAGAGAAGCAGAGAGTCCGTAGCCAGCCTGGGTCCCCCGTCTCTGGGACACTCCACGTTTCTCAGAGACGGACTGGCATCAGGAAAGTTTGGCGAGAGGCTGGGTATCCGAGGAAGCAGCACATGGCAGCAGGTGGGGGCGTCTCAGAGAGGGGGTCGCCCCCTGAACGAGGTCGCCGCAGACTGGTCATTCGCCCTCTCCTCCTCCGGGGCCCCCCGCATGATCCGGGCGGGAGTAGGGCGGGGACAGGCCGTGCGTTCCACCAGGGTCCGGGAGCCGGACGGAGGGGCGAGTGCGCCTGGCTGCACCTGGGCGAGAGGAAGGCGACTGGCGTATCCTGCCGCCTCACAGCACCGCGAGCAGCCAGCGCTGGCCCTGCCGGGACCGCACGGTGCGCGCCCGCCGCCGCGTCCCGCCCGCCCGCCGCTCGCCTCCTCCCCTGCAGGGGGCTCCGCGCTCCAAGCGGACTCCTGGGGGCGGTGGCGGCGCTCCCGGGACGAGCAGGGCTCGGCTCCTCCCCCGCACTCTAACACCCTTTCGCCCACCTCCGCCGGGTATTGAACTGCACGCGGCGGCGGTGGCCACAGCAGAGTCACGGTCGCGGGCGGACTGGCCTCTCCCGCCCCGCCCGGGTCACCTGCTTCTAATGCCCGCCGGGAGACTCCGCCCCAGCCCCGCCCCTTCGCGCTGGGGCTCGGTTGGTGGGCCGCCCCGCCACACTCTCCATGCGTCCCCGCCCACTGCCCCGCCGGCTCGGCCTCTCCCCAGGCGCCCTTGGGTCCAGCCCGGAGCGGGTAGCCGAGGAGCGCGGGCCAATCGCCGGCCGGGAAGCTGTGGAGGGCGGGGCGAATGCTAATCACGCCTTCTTGAGACCCTGAGCGGGAAACCCTGGCTAGAAGTCCCTCCCGAGTTGTCTGCTGATCCCCACTTACGCGGGGCTCACTTTCCCGTAATGTTCTAGCTTATGAACCCTTGCTTTCAGGGCACCTACCAGATCTCTTCTCTGCAGCTAAGTACCCTTAGAGTCCAGCGCTTGTTTAAAAGACTGCTCAAAGACTCACTCTTAACCGTGGCACCTGTCTCCGCTCTGCGCCGCCCTCACACCAGGTGAGCTCAGATTTAGAGGAACAAATGCTTACCGAGTCCCTACTGTGTCGGACAGCGCGTTAGTCATTCACATCTTAATACAGGACGTCTCAGATCTTTAAAATAATTCTATGAATCAGACACTCCTTACAGGTGAAGAACAGAGTTTAGAAACTTGACCAAGGCAACCGAACTAATGTTAATGACCCCCAAGAAAACCACAAAGAAATGTTGTTCAGCGCGGTATTCCGAGCGCCTGGCGCAGAGTAGGCACTCAAATGGGAAACCCGGGATTCGAATCCAGATAGTTGGGCCGCGACATCCACAATTTTTACCACCTCTTTCCCCTCCCCGCCCCCATATTCTACCGGTTATCTCCCAGGCTTTAACCTTTACTTTTGCATTTCGTAACAAAATCTTACTGTTGCAACAAGAAAGTAATTTTCTTTCCGTCTTTGGAAGACTCCAAACATGTTAGTCCTTTATCAGTTTATCGGGTTAAAAATCCAGGCAGTTCCGAAGCTGCCTGCAGAGAAAACCAACACTGGCTCCGGGCAGTGTAATGGGCAGGGGCTGTACCCCCTCCCCCTCGACCCGCCCCCGTCACTCCCCCGGGCTACCCACTGCTTCGCGGTGCAGCCGACCGCCGCCGGGGATCTGGGGCATACGAAGCAGCGGGAGCCCACGGGAAGACCTGCTGGGCTCCCCCAACCACTGGGACGCACTGTGGCGCTCTCCAGATGGGTTATTATGCTGCAAGTTTTAAATGTCCTAAAAATGCCTCTTTTCTACGTGTTCTAATTAGGTTGGAAGACTGAGGTGTTTAGCATTCTTGAAATTCATTCACACGCTTACAAAGAGGGTTTGAATTGTTTCCCTTTCCGCGACCCCTTCCTTCTACTGGGAAGAAGGCGGAAAAAAAAGGCAGGAGGGCCTGAGTTCTCAAAGTACTCAGAACTGGACTAAAGGACCGAGACACACCGCGGCTATTGTCGTTCTTGTGTCCTGGATCCCACTTACATAGACTGGGAAACTAAACTGCAGAACAGTCCTCTCCTCCCTGCTTATCAACAAGACTTGTAATGAAGAATATGTGTATTAATTCCAGCCTCAAAGTTAAATATCAATCGCTTCACAAACATCAAAACTATTAATAAATACGTTTAAAATGTATATTACTTATTTCATTCCCTGTGATTGTACCTGTGCTTATATTTTGTTTGTTTGTTTGTTTGGGGGAACTACTTGGCAGTCAATGTCGGCAAACATCCCAGGGTTGAAAGCAGTGGGAGTTTTCAGCTATGGAATAGCAATCAAAAAGAAAGGGAAACCCTCAGTGGAAAGTATGCACAGATTGTGAACATGCCAAGAGAGGCTGCCTCATTCTGTGGCCTTTATGCAACGTGTGTATTATTGGGGATGGACAAGTGTTGGCTAATAATAAAAATTATTTGAAGTTGGAGAATGTTAATCACTCATGCTGGAATTTGGCCAGAATACATGTGTTATTTCACTTGGTTCTGACTCAAAGGATGTTATCTCCTAGTCTGTAAACTTTTCCCTTCTCAGTCAACAGGGAAATGTTATTTTTGCTTGGAGATCTCTAATAATAGTATTGTAATAGTAATAACAGTGGGAAAACTTTGCCAAAAGAAAGTTACTTTGCATTGTATAGCTTTTCATGTCATTTGAATTTTTGCTTTTTCACCTATATTACCTCACTTTAAAGGCAGTTTAAAATATGCTGTTTAACATGAGTTAGGTGCTACCTAATTCATTTCAGTTAGCTCATTTAATCCTCACAACAATCAGATGGAATTGGCACCATAATGACTTGCTTGAAATTACGTATTTAGTCCACGGAAAGAACAGAAATCTTGAATTTTTTCTCCTGAGTAATAGTTATTGTTTAACAAACTGGAAAACACGAAATTATTTTTAAAGATGCAATTTTTAAGCAACTAGAACATTGCCATGCCTTTTCACCTATTAATTCACTTATCTGTCTTCCATCTAACCATCCATCCATCTATCCATCCATTTAAAAGCATCAAATTTCTGAGTTGAAGACACTACTGCTATATTAAACATGTTACTCCAAAGTGAAATTTATGAGATTCAACTTAAATTATTGTCCCAGGTGTACTTTGCAGCCAAAGATGGAGAAGCTCTATACAGTCAGCAAAAACAAGACCAGGAGCTGACTGTGGCTCAGACCATGAACTCCTTATTGCCAAATTCAGACTTAAATCGAAGAAAGTAGGGAAAACCACTAGACCATTCAGGTATGACCTAAATCAAATCCCTTATGATTATACGGTGGAAGTGAGAAATAGATTTAAGGGCCTAGATATGATAGATAGACTGCCTGATGAACTATGGAATGAGGTTTGTGACATTGTACAGGAGACAGGGATCAAGACCATCCCCATGGAAAAGAAATGCAAAAAAGCAAAATGACTGTCTGGGGAGGCCTTACAAATAGCTGTGAAAAGAAGAGAAGCGAAAAGCAAAGGAGAAAAGGAAAGATATAAGCATGTGAATGCAGAGTTCCAAAGAATAGCAAGAAGAGATAAGAAAGCCTTCTTCAGTGATCCATTCAAAGAAATAGAGGAAAACAACAGAATGGGAAAGACTAGAGATCTCTTCAAGAAAATCAGAGATACCAAAGGAACATTTCATGCAAAGATGGGCTCGATAAAGGACAGAAATGGTATGGACCTAACAGAAGCAGAAGATATTAAGAAGAGATGGCAAGAATACACAGAAGAACTATACAAAAAAGATCTTCACGACCCAGATAATCACAATTGTGTGATCACTCACCTAGAGCCAGACATCCTGGAATGTGAAGTCAAGTGGGCCTTAGAAAGCATCACTACGAACAAAGCTAGTGGAGGTGATGGAATTCCAGTTGAGCTATTCCAAATCCTGAAAGATGATGCTGTGAAAGTGCTGTACTCAATATGCCAGCAAATGTGGAAAACTCAGCAGTGGCCACAGGACTGGAAAAGGTCAGTTTTCATTCCAATCCCAAAGAAAGGCAATGCCAAAGAATGCTCAAACTACTGCACAATTGCACTCATCTCACATGCTAGTAAAGTAATGCTCAAAATTCTCCAAGCCAGGCTTCAGCAATATGTGAACCGTGAACTTCCTGATGTTCAAGGTGGTTTTAGAAAAGGCAGAGGAACCAGAGATCAGATTGCCAACATCTGCTGGATCATGGAAAAAGCAAGAGAGTTCCAGAAAAACATCTATTTCTGCTTTATTGACTATGCCAAAGCCTTTGACTGTGTGGATCACAATAAACTGTGGAAAATTCTTCAAGAGATGGGACTACCAGACCACCTGATATGCCTCTTGAGAAATTTGTATGCAGGTCAGGAAGCAACAGTTAGAACTGGACATGGAACAACACACTGGTTCCAAATAGGAAAAGGAGTACGTCAAGGCTGAATATTGTCACCCTGCTTATTTAACTTCTATGCAGAGTACATCATGAGAAACGCTGGGCTGGAAGAAGTACAAGCTGGAATCAAGATTGCTGCGAGAAATATCAATAACCTCAGATATGCAGATGACACTACCCTTATGGCAGAAAGTGAAGAGGAACTCAAAAGCCTCTTGATGAAAGTGAAAGTGGAGAGTGAAAAAGTTGGCTTAAAGCTCAACATTCAGAAAACGAAGATCATGGCATCTGGTCCTATCACTTCATGGGAAATAGATGGGGAAACAGTGGAAACAGTGTCAGACTTTATTTTTCTGGGCTCCAAAATCACTGCAGATGGTGACTGCAGCCATGAAATTAAAAGACTCTTACTCCTTGGGAGGAAAGTTATGACCAACCTAGACAGCATATTCAAAAGCAGAGACATTACTTTGCCAACAAAGGTTCGTCTAGTCAAGGCTATGGTTTTCCCTGTGGTCATGTATGGATGTGAGAGTTGGACTGTAAAGAAGGCTGAGTGCCAAAGAATTGATGCTTTTGAACTGTGGTGTTGGAGAAGACTCTTGAGAGTCCCTTGGACTGCAGGGAGATCCAACCAGTCCATTCTGAAGGAGATCAGCCCTGGGATTTCTTTGGAAGGAATGATGCTAAAGCTGAGACTCCAGTACTTTGGCCACCTCATGCAAAGAGTTGACTCATTGGAAAAGACTCTGATGCTGGGAGGGATTGGGGGCAAGAGGATAAGGGGATGACAGAGGATGAGATGGCTGGATGGCATCACTGACTCGATGGACGTGAGTCTGAATGAACTCCAGGAGTTGGTGATGGACAGGGAGGCCTGGCGTGCTGCGATTCATGGGGTCGCAAAGAGTCGGACACGACTGAGCGACTGATCCGATCTGATCTGATCTGAGGTGTAGTTATTAACTGATGAAAATATGGAGGATCATGCTAAACATTCCATCTAGTAAGCTAAACATTCCATCTAGTAACACTCCAAAAGTTTTGAAATATCAGTGTTGGATTTTGTATTCAGGGAATAGTTACTGTGTTTCTAATGTTAAGACTTTTGTTGATTATAACTGTATTCTGGGAAGATACTTGAGAGTTTAGTGCTATAGGGATGACTGGACAATTAGCCTCTGTTACTCTTCAATATCTTGATAATCCAGTGTGGAACAGTATGCTGCCCAGAGATGCCTTCCATAAATATTTGTGAAATAAATGGATGAGTGAATGGCAACTGAGAGTAACTGTTTAAACTTTAGCAAATGGTATTGAATCCTTGAATAAAGTTTATATTATGAGCTGTCTCAGGTTGACCATGCCCTGTTGAATGCAACTCGAGTCCAAACCGTGGCTCTCCCTTTAGCTGTGCCACCTTGGACAAGTCACCTAACAGCACTAGATCCTCTTTCTTCATCTGTAAAGTGGAGTCACAAATAATTATTTACCTAGTAGAGCTTTAGTGAGGAGTAAATTCATTTACATGGTAAAGGGTTAGAACCATGCCTTGCACCTTGTAACGCTATGTAATTCTATTATTAGTTTCTACTGGGTTTATTGTATTTTTCTGTTTTTCCACTCTTCTTTGGGGTTCCCAGGTAGCACTAGTGGTAAAGAACCCGCCTGGCAATGCAGGAGACATAAGAGATGTGGGTTCGATCCCTGGGTCTGGAAGAGCCCCTGGAGGAGGGCATGGCAACCCACTCTAGTATTCTTGCCTGGAGAATCCCATGGACAGAGGAGCCTAGCAGGCTCATAGGGCCACAAAGAGTCAGACATGACTGAAGTGACTTACCACAGCACTTTTCTTTATTTTCTTTTGTGTGTCACTTTAATAATGGGAAAAAAGTTAGTTTTTAGATGTACAGGCATACCTCAGAGATATTATGGGTTTGGTTCCAGACTACTGCAATAAAACAAATATCACAATAAACTGAATCACACAAATTCTTTGCTTTTCCAATAGTGTCTAAACTGATGTTTATACTATTCTCCAGTCTCTTAAGTGTGCAATAGCATTATGTCTAAAAAATGTACATACCTTAATTAAAAAATATCTCTAAAAAATACTAGCCATCATCTGACAACTCAGAGTTTTCACAAACCTTCAATTTGTAAGAAAAGCAATATCTGCAAAGTGCAGTAAAATGAGGTAGGCTTGTACTTTATGTCCAAGCACACTCCCAGCTGTCACCAACTATCTCTAGTCTTTAGATATTAGCTAGATTTTATGCCAAAGCAGGGATCATTTCACTTGCTCTGGATCAAAGTACAAGTACATTCACCTGACATTGACAACCAGCCTGAAAGTGTGCAAGCTTGCACAGGGCTGGCACAGAACAAATACCTATAAGCCAACATGTATCCCTCACTGGATGTTTCCAGACTAGCCTTTTTCATGTACTAGAGCATTTCTAATCACTCCTCTTCTCATGAGACACCGCTAAAGGAGAAACCAAGACACTAACCAAAGGATTAACATGATGAGTCATTTATCCAGGTTCATAATAAGAATGCCTTGTTCACATTATAAGTGGAATCATGCAACTATAATCTTCAGTCCTCTCCCCTCTGCCACTGTGGTGGAGATTATAGAAAAGTAAGAGCTTCTATCTCTTTTCCCAGAGGTGACAGACGTACTAATCTTTTCCACACTGAGCAGTGGCTCTCAGGTGCGCATTACGAGCACATGGGGAGCCTTAAGAAATACTGATGCTTGGGCCCTATTGAATCAGAATCTCTGGCTGAGGGACCCAGACGTTGTTTCTTGGTTTGGTTTTGTTTATTTTTGTTGCTGTTTTTGTTCTTAACTCTCAAGTGATCCTGAACTTCAGCTAGGGTTGAGAGCCACTGACAAAGATGGTTTTTGTTTTTTCTCAGCACAGCCCCAGTCTTGTGCCTAGCTGGATCTTCTGCAAAAAAAAAAAAAGGGTTAATCACAACAGAATACAAAATGGAACATCTCAGGAGTGGATATACAGAAGTGTATTCTAGTCTGATTGTGTGTGTGTCTGTTTGGGCTGAAGGAAAATATATGTATGCAAAGTAAAAAATATGTAACAGAATTGTACAGTGATGGCACAGCCAAGAACAGTGGAGACAATAATAATAGCAACTGATGGATGGATACTGGGCATTTCCAATGTTTCACACACTGTGCTAAGCATTTTACATATATAATCTCTTCCACCCCCAAGAATCCTGTGAAGTTAATATTATCAACCTGACTTTATAGAGGAAGAATCTGAGGTACAGACAGGTTAAGTAACTTACTTCACAAGCGCACATACCTTCCAACTTGGGTTTTCCTCACTCCAAAGCCTATGCTGCTAATTCCAGGCCTTGTTGTAGGCCCAGCAGTAGATGGTGGTCTGGTGACCATCTGAGAACCACCAGATCATAGTTCTTGAGATAAGCAGCTTCCCTTGCTCCTTATCCCTTTCATGGGTACCAGGTCAGATCTTCAGTGCTGGTGTGACTTCTTATGTGGTGGGCTAGAGTATGGAATTGTTGAGGGCTCTGGATTCCTCTAGAATGCAGTTGTAGTCTAGAATGAACTTGTCCTTTGGACTTTGCAGAACAGGCATGAGACGGGCATAATCTAAACCTTTGTCTAGATTTCAGGACCATCCTAGTATCTTGGCAGAGGAAGTTTCAATTCAGTAAATATTGACACTGCACATGCTGTGAGCCAAGCACTGGTGTTAGGGGTACAAAGGTGAAGAGGCATGGCTCCAGGCAGAGCATGGAAGGAGAACAGAGGAGGGACCTGGCCCAATCTTGTGCCTAGCAGGCTAAACATGAATTAGGTGATCTATGAGTCAGGGTTTAGCACAGGAAACAGAAAGCACTCTAGGTATTTCAAACAGAGAAAGATTTAAAACTGAGAATCAAGCAGAGGCTTACAAAATTGATGGGCTGGAGGGGCAGAAGTCAGGGGGCTACTCATGGGCTATTGAGTTCAAGGGCCCACCACAGTAGCGATGTTCCAGAAGTCGGAATGGTGCTTCTGCCGCCACAGCTCTTCACACCCACGAAACTGGTGACTAGACCCCAAAACAGAACTTGGAATCCAACAGCATTAAATGGCCCTTAGAATTATTGCTCAAACCTTGCTTGCCAGCAGCACTAGCAGCAGAATGATACCTTCTTCTTGCATCTGTCTCCAAATCTCCCGCAAGTGTACCTCATTGACTGAACTTACTTCAGAGCCAGATCCTAGCTGCAAGGGAGTCTGAAAAAAGTAGTTTTGCAATTCCCAATCTCTTTAAGTAAATTACTAGAAGGATAGAATGGAGGCTACAGAGGCAATCCCCAGTATCCACTACAGGTGAGGCAACTGGAAGGACTTCCTAGACAGAAGAATTGGTACAAATAAAAGGCACAAGGCCATGAAAGAGTATGATATAAGGGGTGAACAGCTGGGCGTGGCTAGGCCATCAGAAGCATCTGAATCAAGGTTTTTACCTGAAAGTGCACTCATGTCTAATCAACGTATTTTTGACTAATTCCACTTGTATATACACTCTACACATAACACTCTTTCCTTGTGATACAGCACTTGATTTATTCAACTAATTACTAACACAGAAGGAGAAACGAAAGGAGCTAAAAGCATGAAAAAGAATAAATAGAAATGTTAGATAATCTCTATCTACAAAGAAAACAAAACCTTAACCTTCCAAGGCTCAAGTTTTGGAAACTTCCATGTACGGTTGACTACATGCTAAAGAGTCATCTCTCTTTTCTTCTTCTAACAAAACCCCAATCATTTGTTTTGTTCTTTTGGGGTGTCCATCCTTTATTGAACAGCCCTGTGCTTTAGGAGAGGCAGGACCTTCTGGCACACCCCTAGGAGTAACGTGTGACTAGTCCATTTGTTCATGTTGCTCCCCTTTTTCTTATCAGTGTTTGGGTGACATATGTGCATGGAACACAGTTCTGGCCAATACGGGATGCCATGGGGGCCAGTGTGAGGTAATCTGTCAGGGGATTAAGGGAAAGAGTTATTCCAAAGGAGAAACAGTCCTCTCCCTGCTGGGTATTGTTTTGTCTGCCTGTGATGCCTACCACTGTAGGTGCCAGCTTGCAAACGTGAAAGGGCCAAGCTGACCCCATGGGGAAGGATGGCATTGAGGCTGCCTGAACTGCAGGCCTCCAAACTTCTTGTTATGTGATACAATACACTACTTAGTTTTTAATCCATTTGAGTCCCTCTTTCCTTTCACTTTCAACCAAGAACATTGTAACTACTCCATGCAGTCTGTACATTTAGGATGAGGATCTGCCCACTTAACTGGGCTGATGGAAGTCTCTGGAGGAGATTTAAAGACAAAAATTTATTCCCCCCCTTTTTACCAGAAAAATTGTATTTATCCTTCAAAAGCATTCAAGACCCACTCAAATGTCATTTCCATCAAGCTGAGTTCTTTGTTGTTGCCTTTCCTTTCTCAGTCCTTCCACTACTTCTCTATTATAGCACTTACTCTTTCAACAAATATTTACTGAGTACCTGTTTGTGGCTTGGTAATGTTTTAGGCACAGGGGTTATGGTAGGGAACTAAATGCGTGGAGATTCCAATCTAGTGGAAGACAGAAAATGAATGAGAAGATTTAAATGTGATGACTCTTATAAAAGGGACCAAAACAAAATGGATTCTTTTAAAGAAGGGAAATAACTACCTTGATATTTATTTTATTGTACTGTGATTATCTCTTTGTACATCAGTTTTTTCCACTAGATTTTGTGTTCTTGCAACCTCACATCACCCAACCATTCCTTGGGAGATTGCCTTTTCTAAAGATGACTGCAAAAACCTTTCGCATCTGACATATTTTTCTGCAGTTCCCCATAGGAGAGGGATGTAAAAGGTCCTAAGTCTCCTCCTCTTAAATCTCAATGGACTTGTGATGGCTTTGACTTATAGACTGTGTTGGAAGTAATACGATGGGACTTTCACAAATAGGTCATAAAAGGCCGTGTAGCTTCTACGTGGTTCCCTTGGGACACCTGGTTTTTGGACATGCCTTTGGTTGGGACATCCACTTGACACCTGCATAAGATGTGGCTCCAGTTGACAGTCCCAGCCAAGTGAGCTTTCAAGTCATTCCAGGTTAGGTGTCTGATATATGAGTAAAGAAGTTTCCAGATGATTCCAGCCCCCAGCCTCAAGTCACTGCCAGCTGTTCAAGTCTTCCCAACTGAGGCCCCAGATATCATCCATCCCTACTGTGCTCTCTGCAAATTCCTGACCCACAATATCCAGGCGCATAATAAAATGCCTGTTGGTTTACACCACTATTTTGGAGTGGTCTGTTACTCGGAGGCGATGCCTAGAATCCCCCCAGTTCTGCCCTTGTGTGAAATCTTACTTGAGTAGACAACTTTTTTCTTTTCACCTGACCCAGTTGGTGATCAACTTCTGCACTGAAGCTTGAGAACTTTCATCCATCTTACTTTCATCCTATTGAGTGTGGCTGTTGATGATATGCATGTGAAATGTCTAATCTTTTAAAACACAAATCTTCACCATTGATCTTAATATCCTGCTGCAGTGAGTTCCCCAGGTCAGTTGTGTGTAGTGGGAAAAAAGTACCTCCTTTTATCCATTTTAAACATACTTCCTTTTCATCTCATCTTGTCCTCTTGTTCTTCCCCAAGTACAACGATTTCCATTTTGTGGGTGCCTAGACACAGAGAACTGAGTTGAGATTAATTCTTTCTCTGGTCGATCAGAAGGCCTTGTATGTGCTGTGATGGGGAGCAGTGGATTTTAGCTAGTGACTTAAAGGTGGTGGAACACTGTATTCTAATTAGTCACAAGTCTAATTTGTGACTAATTTTAAATAGTCTTAATTTCTGCAAGATGCAATGGGTATCTTCTTGTGGTGCAGGGAAATGGAACAGTATCGTGGGAAGGGCATTGGCCAGTACGTGGGCAATCTGGATTCAAGTCTCATCTTGTAAGCCAGCTCTGTGCCCTTGGGCATAACACTTCTCTGGAGCTCATTTTCCTCAACTGTAGAGTAAGGAGATTCAACAAGAGGATCCCAGAGCCCCCCTTTCCCTCTAACATTTTATGAATTCTGTATACTTGCCAGTACATATCTACTACCTAAATCCTTGGAAAGGAAAAGTTTATCCTCTAAACAGTTTGTCTTTTTAGCTCTAAAGTAGGACTGGAAAGAACCTCCTTCCCCCACAAAAATATTCCCTAGTTTTTGGAAAACAAATGTTATTTTCCAAAAACAGAATCCAAATTAGGCTTTAGTTACCAAAAATATATTCCTGCTGTGACTGTTAAGTGACAGTTCTTGCAACCTGAGTCCTTTTAGTTTGGTGGTGCACCCCAGGGCTCCCATTTCCTGAGCCTATCAGTTCTTATGGTGCCTTTGCTGGATGTCTGCATGGGGACAACGTCATGCTAAGGAATGAGAATGAATGGATAGGGTGAACTGCCTCTGCATGCCACCTTGGGGAGGAAAAAGAATATTGTCCCAGTGAGCAATGCAGCAGGAACCATTCAAGTGAATCTCAAGAAATCTGAAATCTCTCCCCAATCCTTTTGCTCCATGAAAGTGAAAGTGTTAATTGCTCAGTCATGTCCAACTCTTTGTGACCCCATGGACTGTAGCCTACCAGGTTTCTCTGTCCATGGAATTCTCCAGACAAGAATACTGGAGTGGGTTGCCATCCCCCTCTTCCAGGGGATAATCACAACCCAGGGATTGAACCTGAGTCTCCTGCATTGCAGACAGATTCTTTACAGTCTGAGCCACCAGGGAAGCCCCTTTTTCTCCATATAAAAGGAAAAAAGCTTTTACCATGTGGATTTGCTGAAAGCATTCAGTCTCACTCAGCCTAGACTCATTTTGCTTATTTTCTGGTCTTAACATTTCTTCAACAGTTGTGATTCTTAGAACTTCATGGACTCTAACCCACTTCTTAATCTCTGCATCCAGGTTGGTTTTGTTATTGTTGTTTGTTTTTTTGCCACACACAGCATGCAGGGGCTTACTTCCCCAACCAACGATTGAACCCATGCCCCCCACACTGGGAGCATGGCATCTTAACCACTGGACCACCAGGGAAATCCCTCTGCCTTCTGTTTTGTCTTATTGAAGTTTCACTTTCCAATCCCAGGTGGTGGAAAGGCTTCTCATCTCTGATTTTAAAATTTATTAGAGAATTTCCACTATTGAAGAGCTACCATGCATTGGGAGAACAGATTGCTTTTACTGTTGGATTAACAAACTCTATCAATAGCAACAAGTAGCATGACAAGGTCCTACTCAACAGAAACCTCTTTGCAATGTTAAAAACAAAACAAAACCCCTGAGGTCTTTGTAATTCATGGAGGATAAAGATTTAGACAAAACTTCAGGTAACAAGTAGGAGAATAACATCAGTGAAAGTAATTAAAACTATATATCTAGTGTTTAGAAGAACTTTTTGGAAATATTCTGAAGAAGAATCCTCCCACACTTTCCTTAATAAGATACGTCATGTATGATTATGCATGTCTCCTTCCTTATCATCAGCATTAGATGCAAGAGCTTTTTAAAAATTTACTTATTTTTAATTGAAGGTTAATTGCTTTACAGTATTGTGTTGGTTTCTCTCAAACACCAACATGAATCAACCATAGGTTTACCCATGTCCCCTCCCACTTTAACATCCCTCTCACCTCCCTCCCCATCCCACCCCCACTAGGTTGTTACCCAGCTGGTTTGAATTCCCTGAGTCATACAGCAAATCCCCATTGGCTATCTGTTTTACATATGGTAATGTATGTTTCCATGTTCTTCTCTCCATACATCCCACCCTCTCCTTCCTCCCCCACCAGCCATGTCCATAAGTCTGTTCTCAATGTCTGTGTCTCTACGGCTGCTCTGCAGATAGGTTCATCAGCGCCATCTTTCATACACAAGAATGAAAGTGAACGCGTTAGTCACTCAGTCGTGTCTGACTCTTTGTGACCCACGCATGGTACTCTTTGTGTCCATAGCCTGCCAGGCTCCTGTCCACGGAATTCTTCTGGCAAATATACTGGAGTGGGTTGCCATTTCCTTCTCCAATATGCAAGAATGTTTTGAGGTCCTTGTTAAGGCCTTCAAGGAAGACTTGAAAACATCACAGCAGCATCTACAATGAATAACACTGTCGAGTGTACCAGTGGCAGGTTGGTAGATCATGCAGGTTGACTCACTTGCTTGTTATTTGCTTATTTAGATTATTTGCGTGAAACAAATTGGAAGTGTGGCTTGTTTTTTAGAGAGGTGCTACCCATAGTAGGCTATCTTCCTGTGCTCAGTGACTCCTTGGTCATAGCTAAAAGAGGGACCCAGTGTTCCACACACCATATTCTGTTCCCCCTTCTGCTGTTCCTGCTCATGCTCTAGCAGGAGGATGATTCTGAAGGCTTGTTGGCTTTGAAAACCTTCTGCCTATATGGGCCAGGCTGCACCGTTGCTTGTAGCCCAAAGGTGCTCTGCAAAGATAATTTACTGTCTAAGAAAGTAGTGCATACAAAACTGGTCAAGCAATGGGTTGCACTTTTTAAAAACTTAGTAGACAATTTTTTAGGGTGGTTTTAGGTTTACAGAAAAATGAGCAGATAGTACAGAAAGTTTCCGTATATCCTCTCCTTTTTCCACTCACAATTTCTCCTGTTATTAACATTTTGCATTTAGTGTGGTTACAACTAGTTACATTTGATGAACCAATATTGATTTACTATTATTAACTAAAGTCCATAGTTTGCATTAGGATTCACTCTTTGTGTTGTACAGTTCTATAAGTTTTGACAAAAAATGTCATGTATCCCTCAATACAGTATGCTACAGAAGAGTTTCACCACCCTAAAAATCTCCTGTGTTTTACCTAATCATCACTTCCCAACCCTGCTTTGACCCTTGACCCTTGACTATCACTGATCTTTTTACCCTTTTCATAGTTTTGCCTTTTTTAGAATGTTGTCTAGTTGGAGTCACCCAGTATCTAGCCTTTTCAGATTGGCTTATTTTACTTAGCAATACGCACTTAAGATTCCTTTATGTCTTTTCATGGTGTGATAGCTCATTTCTTTTTTTTAAAAAGCCTTTTTTTTTTTTTTAAAGAACAAATTACAACACATTAGCAAAAATGTTCAGAAAGCACAGATTTCCCATATACTCCCCCTGCCCCCACACTTGCACAGCCTTCCCCATTACCAACATCCTGCACCAGAGTGGTCCATTTGTTATAATAAATGGACCTACGCTGACACATTATTATCACCAGCAACCATAGATTACATTAGGGTTCACTGTTGGTATTGTAGTCTATAGGTTTTGACAAATGTGTTATAACACGTATCTACCATTATAGTATCATAAGAAATATTTTCACTGCCTTAAAAACCCTCTGTGTTCCACTTATTAATCCCTTCCTCCTCTCAACCTCTAGTAACCACTGATCCAGTTTGCCTTTTTCCAGATTGTCATAATTGGAATCAGCGTAAGTAGTCTTTTAAGATTGGCTTCTTTCATTTAGTAGTAGCATTTTATGGATGCTGTATGTCTGTTCATGATTTGATAGCTCTTTTCTTGTTTAGCACTGAATGACATTTCATTATCTAGATGTACCAGAGTTTATTTATCCAGTCACCTAATGAATGACATGTTGGTGGCTTCCAGGTTTTGGTAAATAGGAATAAAGCTGTCAAAAACAACTATATTTGAGTTTTTGTGTGACAGAAGTTTTCAGCTCCTTTGGGGAAATAAATGCCAAGGAGTGCTAGAATGTCTGATAAGAGTACGCTTAGTTTGGTAAGAAGCTTCCAGACTGTTTCGCAAAGTAGCTGTACCATTTCCTATTCCCACCAACAGCAAATGAGAATTTCTGTTGTTCTATATCTCAGTCAATATTCGTTGTTGCAAGCATTTTGGATTTTGGCCATTCTAATAAGCATGTAATTTTAATTTTGTTTTAACTTGCGGTTCTCTAATGACATGATATGGAACATCTAATATGTTTATTTGCCATCTGTATGTCTTCTTTGGTGAGGTAAGCAGAAAGCGCAGACGAGACATTAGAGTCTTCTCTCAAGGGACGCAAAGCTAGCTTGACTTAGGTAAGGCCCACCAAAGGGAATACCCAGATACAAGGATGAAAAAAGTTTTGTCTTTTTTGATTAATTAATTTGGCTGCACTGGGTCTTGGTCGTGGCACGTGGAATCTTCATTGAGTAGTGCAAGATCTTTCGTTGTGGTATGAGAACTCTAGTTGTGGCACATGGGTTCCAGAGCACATGGGCTCAGTAGCTGCGGTGTCCAGGCTTAGCTGCTCCTCAGCATGTGGGATCTTCCCAGACCAGGGATCAAGCCCATGTCTCATGCATTGGCAGGTAAATTCTTATCCACTGCGCCACCAGGGAAGCCCAATGGTCATGTATTTTTATTTCCTTCTTTTACAGATGAGGAAACAGGCCAAGAAAAAAGATTTGGGATAGCTTAAAAAACTGAATGAGGGAAAAATAAAGTCCATACACTCTTAGTGGAGAGGCTAGGGAAGGCTTTCATCGGGGAGCTGTGGGCATTGAACTATTCCTCCAGTCCTCAGATGCACAGGTGTGTGGCCTTCGTCAGTACAGCTTTGTGACTGGTGACATTATTATTATTATTTAATTTAACAAAATCCCATGGATGGAGGAGCCTAGTAGGCTGCAGTCCATGGGGTCGCTGAGGGTCGGACATGACTGAGCGACTTCACTTTCACTTTTCACTTTCATGCATTGGAGAAGGAAATGGCAACCCACTCCAGTGTTCTTGCCTGGAGAATCCCAGGGACAGGGGAGCCTGGTGGGCTGCCGTCTATGGGGTTGCACAGAGTCGGACACGACTGAAGCGATGTAGCAGCAGCAGCATATTCACATGTGAATATTGTTATTTGTGTAATTATGAAAGTCTTTTTATGTGTGTTAGTCGCTTAGTCATGTCTGACTCTGTGACCCCATGAACTGTAGCTTGTCAGGCTCCTCTGTCCGTGGAATTATCCAGGCAAGAATACTGGAGTGGGTTGCCATTTCCTTCTCCAGAGGATCTTCCCAACCCAGGGATCAAACCTAGATCTCCCAAATTTCCAGCAGATTCTTTACCATCTGAGCCACCAGGGAACATAGTGAGCTTCTAATCTAAACCAGACAGAGAACTGATGATCACAGAGTTATCTGAGTTGGAAACTGGATCTTCCCAGGTTTCCCTGAGTTTAGCAGTTTGTTTGGATTTCGTGTCATAGGTGATCAGCTTCCTAGTGTATTTATTTTGACAATGGAAGGCATAGGATATGCAAGAAATCTATTGGAGACATTTCTCTTAAAAACTTGGTGTTATACGTGGAAGTCTTCCTTCTTGAGCCCTTCTAAGAAGCAAAACAAATCTCAGAAACTGTGAGGCTTGCTGCTTTTCCATATTTCTCTTCTGCAATTATTTCAGAGTTTCTTGGTATTGTTCATTGTTCTTCCTGGTTTTAGATCTCTCCCCCATCTCTAGCTTCCGCCTCTGCAGGGCACCCACCTACCCTTCCAGTTCATCGCATCCCTTTTCCTGCTTTGTTCAATTCCCCTAGACTTTTGGTATAAGACTCCCTTCAAGCCAGAGCGTTTGGTCTGTTGCTCTAATTTTATTTTTCAGAGCGATTTCCCCAATATAAATTACACCCTCAATTACTTTTCTCTTCCTAGAGCAGTGAATCACATTTCAAGAAGCTGTTAGCCTGGGGACAGCTGGATACAGAGCCAGGAGGTTGAAGCCAGTGCCAGTCTGTCCCCCTTATTTTCTGTTGACGCTGCTGCAACAGGCCAAAACGTGGCCTTGTGCTGGAGTTATCAGCAAAGGAAGTACCCTCAGAACCCATTCTAACTACACTTATGTGCTCTGGTATCTATGAGTGGAGACCATGCTTTAGAGCATCAGCTTGTGCTTGGAGGCATGAAGAAAAATTAGTTTAAGCCAAGATGGCTTGATATTTGAGTAGATTGTCTTAATGCCCCAAATCTTCATTCTTCCCTATATTTCTACCCTCTTCCATGTGACTTTGTAGTTCTTCCTGTAAAGAGATGAATCTCTTCTCCAACCCACTGTTTCTTTTTCTTTTTTGGTCACGTGGGATTTTCCCTGAACAAGAATCAAATCCATGCCTCCTGCATTGGGAGCTTAGACTCTTAACCACTGGACTGCCAGGGAAGCCTCTCCAATTTACTGATTCTGACTGTGACACCTGCTTTGTTCAATAGGATATTAGGAGAGGCTTGAAAGTATGCTTATATCATTGGACCTTGGCCCCTTGCATCTTTCTCTTTCTATGGGAAGTTCATCCCTGGGCTGACCCACTGGTCCCGGGGGGAATGAGATCAAAACTACCCCAAGGAAGCCTTCCCAGCTGAACCTAGCCTAGGACAGAGCTGTCCAGTTGACCCAGAGATATAGGAACAAACCCAGCCAAGTTGAGCAAGTCTGCCTAACGAAACTTCACATAAACTGCAGATGCTGGAGCTGAAGTAGGAAGTGCTTGGTGTTTTAAGACTCTGAATTTTGAGGTGTTTTGCCCCCCTAGCAATTGCAATGAGGCCATGCCTCCAAGACTATTATGATGATTACATAACCAACTAGAAACAAAAGCACTTTGCAAACTTAAAATTGTAGGGGGTGAGTATAAGGGGGTAGACTGTTGACCAAGCTCTGGATCTAGAACCTGAAGATCTGAGTCCACCCAGATCATGGGGTCCATCCAGGCCCTCAATTCACTCTGTAAACTTGGACAGTTAATTTAAATTTTCTGGGTATGTATATGTATAACTGATTCACTTTGCTGAACACTTGAAATTAACACAGCATTGTAAATCAACTACACTCAAAAAAAATAAAATAAAAAGGTAAAATTTCTAGGTCTTATCATCAAATTACAGAGCTGGTTTGCAGACTCAAACTATGAGAGCTTGAGATAATGTCAGAAAATTAATATGGGTCCCAGAACCTCATTGGTGAAGAGTTAAGAAAGGGATATGGAAGATGGGACAGAGTTTAGAAGGTATTTTCTTCAGGTGTAAGTATGTGGCCTTAGTGGAAAAGAATCTGCCTGCCAACGCAGGAGACATAAGAGACTCAGGTTTGATCCCTGAGTTGGGAAGATCCCTGAGGAGGGCATGACAACCTATTCTAGTATTCTTGCTTGGAGAATCCCATGGACAGAGGAGCCTGGCAGGTTACAGCCCATAGGGTCACACCGAGTCCAACACGACTGAAGTGACTTAGCACATATGCATCATATTATACTCAAAGGAAAGGGTCAGATCCATAGGGTATTGGCTGATTTTAAGCAACAGGTTTGATTTAAGGCTAAGAGATAGAGTTGGAGCCCAGATATAAAATCAAGTCTCATTTCTCTAAAGAAAAAGACACTGTCTTAAAAGTGTGAGATGCATGAATAAGTAAGGGAAGCAAATGACTGTGAAAATTCTTATAGAAGGTGCCTTCCTGACAGCTCTTCAGTTGAAATAAAGCAAAGCTGAGGACAATTATGAAGTCTTTGGTCAGATAGAAAGAAAGATAGAAAGGTAATAGTCAGATATACCTGTGTGAGCTCCTACCTTCACTGCCTTTAACTTTTCTTGGTCATTTGTTACATGACCTTGGACAGGTCACTTATCCTAAGGGTAAGTGGAAGTATGCTTCATTCATCCACTACATATTGAATAGATGCAACATCCCAGGAAGTGCCCTGGACCCAGGGAATGAAACCGTGAGTAAGACTTGTTCCCTGAGCTGTCTATCCTTACATTGTCATTCATGTCAAAACATGTAATACTAGATTCTTTTTCAGAGGGGAAAATTATAGCTCAGAGAGATTAAGTGTCTCGTCCAAGATCATACAACTTAGAAAGATGAAAACTTACTCCTTTGACCCTGAAATCTGTGTTGATTCTACTGAATTATGCTGAATCTTCTTGTTGTTTGATTTAATTTACAAAAAAATTAATTTTTACATGTTTTCGGAGGACATCCGTGTATGTAAAGTAAAACAGAGTTGGGTGCTTGGGTTTTTTTTTTTTAATAATTTAATTAATTAATTTCTTTTTTTTAATTTTTTAACTTTACAATATTGTATTGGTTTTGTCATATATCAACATGCATCTGCCACAGGTATACAAGTGTTCCCCATCCTGAACCCTCCTCCCTCTTCCCTCCCTGTACCATCCCTCTGGGTCATCCCAGTGCACCAGCCCCAAGCATCCAGTATCGTGCATTGAACCTGGACTAGCGACTCGTTTCATATATGATATTATACATGTTTCAATACCATTCTCCCAAATCATCCCACCCTCTCCCTCTCCCACAGAGTCCAAAAGACTGTTCTATACATCAGTGTCTCTTTTGTTGTCTCGTATACAGGGTTATTGTTACCATCTTTCTAAATTCCATATATATTTGTTAGTATACTGTATTGGTGTTTTTCTTTCTGGCTTACTTCACTGTGTATAATAGGCTCCAGTTTCATCCACCTCATTAGAACTGATTCAAATGTATTCTTTTTAATGGCTGAGTAATACTGCATTGTGTATATGTACACAATTTATTTATTTTTGGTTGCACTGGGTCTTCGTTGCTGCGTGGGCTTTCTCTAGTTGCAGAGAGCTGGGGTTACTCTGCGTTGCGGTGCATAGGCTTCTCATCGCAGTGGTTTCTCTCGTTTCAGAGCCTGTGCTCTAGGGCAGCTCATGGCCTCAGTTGTTGTAGCTCCTGGGCTTTAGATCATAGGCTCAGTAGTTGTAGTGCGTGGGCTTAGCTGCTCCGTGGCATGTAGGATTTTTCAGGACCAGGGATTTAACCCATGTCTCCTGCATTGGCGGGTAGATTCTTTACCACTGAACCACCAGGGAAGCCCAGTGCTTGGATTTTATTGTTTTTCTGTGGAGAAGCTGTATGATTTATAAGACAAAGGATCAAGTTCTCAATTTCTGGGACTATGGAAGTAGGTCTCTCTATTGAATAGGAAAGGAGCTTAACTGTACAGAAATAATGGGATGGCTTGATCAGTATGGGTCTTCTGCTCAGTGGAATTCTTTAAAAACATTAAATACAATGACTATCTCTCCAACTTTATAGGTGGGAGTGTAGATTGTTACAACACTACACTCGAGTAGGGCAATTTGAAAATATATTTCAAAACTACAAATGAACATGCATTGGTTTTTAACAGTTTTAACATAAGGAACTTGTTCTACAGAATTATCCACAGGTTACAAAATTATTCAGAACAGTGTTGTATTCCTAGTAAAATATTGGAAGTAATCTAAATGACTATCAATAGGAAACAGTTAAATAAATTATGGTACATCCTTAGAATAAAATAGCATGCAACTATGAGGAAGGCAGAAGAGAAGAAAGAGGAAGAAGAGGAGGAAGAAGGGGAAAAGGGAGAGGAGGAGGGGGAGGAAGAGGCTCTTTCTGGTTCACATGGAACATTTCCAAGATGTCCTGCTAAGTAATGATAATATCATAACACTCATAAAGAGGGCAGACAGAGTCTCTGAAATTCCAGGAAGAGAAGATCACTTGGCTTGACTTACTGGATCAGAGGCAGTGAAAAGAAAGAAAGAAAAGAAAGTTAGTCACTCGGTCATGTCTGACTTTTTTCGAGCCCATGGACTGTAGCCCACCAGATTCCTCTGTCCATAGGATTCTCCAGGCAAGAATACTGGAGTGGGTTGCCATTGCCTTCTCCAGCAGATATTCCCCACCTTGGGTCTCCTGCATTTCAGGCAGATTCTTTACTGTCTGAGCCACCAGGGAAGCCCCACAGAAGCAGTGAGTTTCCTCTTAATCAATCTGTGCCACTTTTATGGACAATGTATCATATGAAAGGTGCTCAGGTAGGTTCTGTAAAAGATATAAAATGATATGAGAAAGATATAAAATGATAGGTACTTTCATCTAGTACAGTCTAGTTGGGGGAATCCTAGTCACAAGTACAGCTTCTTGTTGAGAGACATGGCAGGACAATGCAAACACAGAACTTTGAGTCACTGAACACGTAATTCATCAAGAATTATATTTATAGTAGAATGATGTTTAGTAGAACAAGTAGTTTCACATGTAGCTGAGCGTCAACAAATCTAAAATTGGGAATATAGCATTATAGATCTTTCTGCTTCTTTTCTTAGAGTGGGCTAAAATCAAGTCTTCCATCCCCAAATCCATGAATTGAAGTGGTTTAGTGTTTTGTTCGGAGAAGGCAATGGCACCCCACTCCAGTACTCTTGCCTGGAAAATCCCATGGACGGAGGAGCCTGGTAGGCTTCAGTCCATGGGGTCACTAAGAGTCAGAAACGACTGAGCAACTTCACTTTCACTTTTCACTTTCATGCATTGGAGAAGGAAATGGCAACCCACTCCAGTGTTCTTGCCTGGAGAATCCCAGGGATGGGGAGCCTGGTAGACTGCTGTCTATGGGGTCGCACAGAGTCAAACAAGACTGAAGTGACTTAGCAGCTTAGCAGTATTTTGTTTATGAAACAAATTATTGAAAAAAACTCAAGGAAAAACATGGGGGAGGTTCATGATTTTTATGTATAAAAGACAACTAGCAATTGAAACCATCACATGATCAGAGAATGAACATGAAATCAACCTGTTAGAATGAGGAATACCTTTAGGCTTGAGGGGATCAGCAGTCTTCCGGAGAATTTCATTTGAGTTTACAAGAGGATTGTGGGAGTTAGGCAGGAGACTCAAGCAGAGGCAGAGTCTGCAATGAGCAAGGTGAGTTGGGGGCCAACAGGACCACTTTAACTGGAGATAGGGAGATAGGTTTAGAGAGTAATTCAGTGCTAAAATCAGAATAATAGATTGGGGCAACACTGAGGAGGAACTTGGATGCCAAGATAAAGATCTGGAATTTTGCTCAGGTATTTGGGCCAGGGGCAACATGCACAAGACAGGGTTTGGGGAAGTGTAATCTGGCCACCATTTGACAAGTGGATTGTAGCAGAGGACATCTGAGGTTAGGAGACTCCGGGAGACCTGGATAGGAGTACAGGGACAAAGGGAAGAGGCCTAACCTAGGTCAGTGGCTGGAAGAGTAGAAAAAGAGAGGCAGGCACTAAGGGCTTATTCCTCACCCTACCCTGCCTGGACATGACTTTGGTGTTCCCCTGGCAAGTTATAATTATTGTGACAGTTACTGTGTTGGGTTTTACAGGTGTATGACACTGTCGATCGTGTAAGCACATCGAGGGCAATGGACAGTTGTGTTCTGTTGCGTCTCTTCCTCTGCAGATTGCTACTGCAAACTGCAAAGTGTTATGGAGGCTGTTTTCCAGCACACCCAGAGCTGCCCAGCCTTCTGCTGTGTTGGCAGAGAAATCATAAACATGGGTAAATCCATTTCCTGAAAACAAAGGCTACAGGGCAAAAGTGATTCTTTAAAGTTATTTTTCAAGTATTCAGTCAGAACTTTAATTGATGCTTTCATTGAAAAGGGGGTTACTAAAATAACACCATTAATAAAAAAACTAGATTATGAGTACTCTCATGTAAAGGGGTCTATGTTCTATTGTTAAGTAATAAAAGCAGGCTTACTGATAGTATCATTATGCACTACTTCTGCTAAAAGCTTTATATATGCTCTAAGTATGAAGTCTGGGAGGTCACCCTCCAGCTGGGGCACAGGAGATGTGGGAAGAATGGTACACAGTCTGGGAAAGATCCTTTTTGCTTTTGAATAGCTGCAGAGTTTTACCAGCAGGTTAATGCTTATCATGAAAAGATTCTTAAAGGCACTTAGCACACCCCAGAGAAGGACCCCACATTGCCTTCCTCAGTTTCAAGCCTATATAGGAAAACAGAGGGAAATGTTAGTTAGAGAAATAAACAGAAGCAGGGAGAGTGATAATAAAGGTCATCTAGATGGCTTCTCCAGGCTGACTCCCTGGAAGAGTCCAGTGTGGAAGAGTTCAGTCCAATGTGAAACAAGCTTGCACTTGTTTTGTTGAGCAAGTTATTTATGTCTCCAGCCTTCAATTTCCTCAACTGTAAAGTGAGGATGTTACAATAAAATGAAATAAGATATACAAAGCCTTACTTTCCTCATGGTGGCCAGTATCTGCTAGGTGTTTAGTGATTGCTGGGTATTATTATTGTTATTGTCTACTTGACATTTCAACACCTAACAATGGCTTTATACTTCTCCTTGACTCTCTAGTTATTTACTTGCTTGACCCCCTACTAGAATGCGTACTCCCTCAAAAGAAGGCTTTTAAAGTTATTTTAATTGGTTTTCTCCTCTTCTTACCAGGAAGAAAAACATCTGAAAAATAGACTTTCATCTCAGCCCGTAAAGATAGTCACTATAGGTTGTGGTTGCTATAGATTTCTCTAGAATAAAGGTTGGGGAAACTTTGAGACCCCTTTTCTGCTATGGTTCAGATAGTAGATATTTTTGGCTTTGTAGCCATATGATCATTGTCACAACTACTCAACGTTATCTTTATAGCAAGAAAAAGTGAAGTGAAAGGTTAGTCGCTCAGTTATGTCCAACTCCTTGCAATCCCATGGACTGTAGCCCACAATGGACAGGATCCTCTGTCCATTGGAATTGCAATGGACAGGATCCTCTGTCCATTGGATTTTTCCAGGCAAGAATACTGGAGTGGGTTGCCGTATTCTACTCCATTATAGCAGGGAAGTAGCCATAAACAACACCTAAATAAACAGGAATAGCTGTGTGCCCATAATGCTAGCTTTGCAAAAATAGGCTTCATCCTAATTTGGCCCTGAGACCTCTGTTTGCTGTCTCCTGACCTAAAATGGTACTTGATGTTTAATAGAAGTATAATTAGAACCATATATGTAATGTTACATTTTCTTGTAGATTCATTTAAAAAAATCCAGTTTTTCTTAAAAAAAAAACTAATACCAGTTTCAACATTATCTTTTATTAAATATATACAAATATTATCATTTCAACCTATAATCCAAATAATATTGAAATGTTTTAGATTCTTGTTTTCATACTAAATCTTTGAAATTATCTGTGAAATTTTGCACTAATAGATGAATTCAGATCAGCCACATTTCACGTGTTTAATAGCCATGTGTGTCTATTGCTACCACATTGGACAGCTCAACTGTAGAATCTAGCCAGATTTTTTATATACATAATTACACAAATTAAGTGGTATAATATACAAGCTCTTTTGCTGAATAATCTTACCTGGCTATCTTTTCTTATCATTCCACAAAATTTATTGGTTTTTTTTTTTACAGTTACAGTATTATTGTTTGAATTTTTCATAATCTATTTTATTAGTTCCTTATTGATGGACATTTGCATTGTTCCTAATTTTGAATTGTTATTTAAAATAGTTCAGGGATTATCTTTTTACATAGAAGTGTTGTCACTGGTGGGCGTATATCTTTAAAATATATTCTTGGGAGTTGAATTGCTGAGTCAAAGGTTTAACTTTTTAATAACTATTGCCAGGCCACTCCAGTCCTCTTGCCTGGAAAACCCCATGGACGGAGGAGCCTGGTAGGCTGCAGTCCATGGGGTTGGGAAGAGTTGAACATGACTGAGCGACTTCCCTTTCCCTTTTCACTTTCATGCATTGGAGAAGGCCATGGCAACCCACTCCAGTGTTCTTGTCTGGAGAATCCCAGGGACGGGGAGCCTGGTGGGCTGCCGTCTGTGGGGTCGCACAGAGTCGGACACGACTGAAGCGACTTAGCAGCAGCAGCAGCAGCAGGCTAGAAAGCTGGAATTCTAACTTGTTTTCATCTCCAGCATGTTGGCACTCCATGGCTAATTAATTGTTAAATGAGTGGGTACATAAAAATCTCACACCATTGAGAGAGTGAGGAAGAGAGAGAGACAGAGGGAGAGGAATAATGTGGGAACAGTTAATTGCGCGTAAAGGAGACACAGTCTGAAACACCCTGGGTTAGTATAATGAAAGATGTTTGTTTAATAATCAGGTAAACTCCTCCTGGGGCTTCCCCGGTGGCTCAGCGGTAAAGAATCCACCTGCAGTGCAGGAGAGGCGGGTTTGATCCCTAGGTCAGGAAGATCCCCTGGAGGAGGGCACGAACCCACTCCAGTATTCTTGCCTGGAGAATCTCATGGATAGAGGAGCCTGGCAGGTACAGTCCATGGGGTCCCAAATAGTCGGACATGACTGAAGCGATTAAACATGCTTTCACCCACGCACGCAAGCTCCTCCTGAGCCCACCGCAAACTGCACTCCCTCTCTGAAAGTCTCCAGGCCTTGGGTCTTGGATGGTGGCATTTTGTGTTATGCTGGGTATTGTTCCCTGCATTTGCTGTGGGCAGGACAGAGTTTCTAGTTAAGGGTGGGGTTGGGTGCTGTCTTCTCCCAGGGCAATGGGAAGACCCCTGCTTTCCAGATTCAAACAAGCTTCTGGGGTTCTGGAGTCCCGTCCGTTGAGGTCTCTGACAAAGCTGCTGCCCTTCTAGAAGGAGAAGAGGCCTCCTTCCCCAGGCCAAGTAACCTGTCACCATAGGGCAAATGAGGGTCCGCTTTTCCATGGCCAAGAACAGGGAAACCAAAACTTGACTTTATCCTGGGTCTTCCCTGTCCCTCCACCTGCTAAGAGTTCTCCCCTGAACTGTCTCCCTCACCAACTCCTCTGGTGGACTCGCAGCCTGACTGGGCTCTGGCAGGCCAGCCTCCCAGCTCCCAGCCTCCCTCGTCTTTCTTCTCCAGTTCATCCAACCTTCCTCCCTTCCTGCCCCACCCCCAACTCGATCCTATGCCCTGGCTTTTCTGCAGCCCTCTGGAAGCCAGAGCCTGTCTTCCTTTCTCCTCAGAATCTGCCTGGCACACAGTTGGTCCTTAATAAATGTGAGTTTAGTGAAAACATAAAACAGTCCCCAGACTTTTTAGTTTGCCCCCCAACAACCTTCTATATGAATAACTCATTGGACAAGCACTGACCAAGTGCCAACTATATGCCAGGCACTGCATCAGGTAAATAAGACAGGATTCCTAAGTTCACAGAGCTCACAATTTCAGATTCTTTTCATATCTAAGATTTCACAGCCCCCCAGCCACCCATGGGTCATTCTGTAAGTGATCCATGTAAATGATGTGTGTTATTCACTTATATATTTTTCTGACCACCTATTATGTGTGGGCAGTATTCTAAATATTAATATACATTTTCTAATTTAGTCCTTACAAGAACTCTCCAAGGCAGGTGATACGGCTCCACTTCACACGCAGGGAAAGTAAGATTAAGTAATTCACCCAATCACATAGGCCCAGGAGTGAATGGGGCCAGCCTCCCACCCCAGGCCTGTCTACACCCCCTTCATCCTGGAGCTCCAGGACCTGAGGGCTTCACCTCTGCAGGGATGAGGGAAGAGCATTCCTGGAGCCCAGTGGGAAATCATTGCAGTATGAGTATGAGAGTGTGTGTGTGTGTGTGTACGCATCTGAAGGGCTGTTCTACTTGACTAGGGAACAAGAAGGCTGGTTGAGAGTTAAGACGGGAAGAGACAGGAAGTAGCAGAGTGTGAGGTAATTTCATGAGTTGCTTTTTCCTATGCCCCTAAACGCTGGTCCTCAGCCCCTCTCATGATTTCTGTGGACATACTTCTCTGTCAGTTTTATCTTGCTGCTCTCCTTGGGTGTCTGAAGGAAGGCTCCCTGCGGCGCCTGGACTTGAAGTGGCTTGTCCAGGCTTCCCTGGTTAGCAGTGGCCAGGACTGCAATCCAAAGAACCTGAGCTTACTTTCCAAGCTCTGCTGATTTTTTTTTTTTTGAAACGAAAATCTAAGTCCACGTTGTCATTGCTCCCTGGGGGCTGTCATCAGAGGGGCCTCAGCCTTGGTGCAGGAGCTGCAACGGGCTTTAGTGTCAGGCCCTTGCCTCCCCTCCTGCTCCTGCTTTTCGTACAGCTGCCAAGTCATCTCCCTCCCAAGGCCAAGCCTTCAGGAGTGAGGAGGGAAAAGCGAGGGTAAGTCATTTTGATAAAATAAGAGCTAATATAGATCTGGGAGAAATTACTGTGACCAGAGCCACAGACACTCCCTGGGCCAGGTGCGGGAACCTGTAAAATCCTAAGGCTCACATCCACCTCTCTTCTCCCCCCTCCACTGCCCCAAGTTCTATTTACTTTGTGTAATTTTCTGCCCTGATGATGTTTAAGATCTTGCCAGAGGCAGGAACACAGAGGGGAAATATTCCTGCCTGTAAACAAAGGGAAAAATTTCAGGAAAGGGACTTAGAATTTTGAGACTTATATTGGGATGAGCAGCAGGAAAATCTAGAGCTCAGGAAAGAAGGATCCCAGTGTTTGGTCACTCAGGGGGACAGCCATCTTACATGACCTTAAAAATGTTGCTTCAGCTTCTTTTCTTCCCAACTTGAAGCCACAAACAGGATAGTTTGTTCATTTATTCAGTAGTCCATGGAGGGACTTCCCTGGCAGTCCAGGGGTTAAAACTCTGCACTTCCACTCGAGGGGGCGTGGGTTCGATCCCTGGTCAGGGAACTAAGATCCTGCATGCTGTGTGCGTGCCTGCTCAGTCACTCAGTCGTGTCCAACTCTGCGACCCTATGGACTGTAGCCCGCCAGGCGCCATTGTCCATGGAATTTTCCAGGCAAGAACACTGGAGTGGGTTGCCATTTCCTTCTCCAAGGGATCTTCCCGATCCAGGAATTGAACCTGTGTCTCCAGTGTCTCCTGCATTGGCAGGCAGGTTCTTTTTGGCTGATGGCTCTGGGAAACCCCCGTGCTGTGGTAGGACCAACAAAACAAAACAAAAAACCCACAACTCAAAGGACCCTCACTATTTCCGGGGAACTAGTGGAGATACAAAGTGCAAACACAGCTCTCCAGACATCTAGGAGATCATAGTGCAGCAGGGAAGACCAAACCCAGGAGAAACCACAGGGCCTGGTAGATAGTGATCAATGACCCCCAGGGATCCTCTCACTGCCTGCCCCCGGGCCAGGGCTAAAGTCTCACCGGCAATGCTCCCCTGGACAAGCACTAAAGGGTGTTTCCCAGACCTTCCTGGATCATCCACATAGCACACCACTCCCATCAGCACCAAGTTCATCCCACCAGAGAATTTAGATATTGGTCTGTGAAATCTGGACTTGAATCCCCTGCCTTCGCTGGGTTGCGAAGGAAGGAAAAAGAGTTTCAGAAGACAGGAAATTGGTCCTGGTACACTGTGAGCTGGAGACTGCACAGAGCTAGACTCATCCTTCCTTCTTTCTTCCCTGGCCACATCCAGAAAGCCGTGATGAACAACGTCTATTCCTCATGGATGCTCAGCAGTGGGGATGCTGACCATGTTTTCCCACCTCAAAGGGCAAGAGGTCTGATAATGACCCCATCCCCGCTGCATTCTTGGTGTGTCTACCTGAAAAGGTCTGCTCCTACCTTCCATCTCTAGCATTATTGCTCATCTTTTCCAAATAAGAAACCCAGGACCCTGAGTAATTGCTTTTATTTTTTAAACTTGACTGCGGCATGTGGAATCTTTGTTCCCCAACTAAGGATCAAACCTGTGCCCCCTGCAGTGGAAGCTTGCAGTCTTAACCACTGGACCACCAGGGAAGTCCCCCTGAGTAACTGATTTGCCCAAAGACAAAGAGCCAGTTTGGGGTTGAAATCAGAGGTCTCCCAAATTACCATCTATGGTATCTTCTGCCTTACAGTGCCACGTTCTCCTCATTCCAGATTTACTTTTTTCTCCCCAACTCTCTTTGCCTCCATTTCATCCTGACAGTGGCTTATGAGGCCCTGAGTAGGAATGCATAAAACAGTCAACTTGAATCCAGCAATCCCACTTCTAGACATTTGCCTGAGAGAGAGAAAACATATGCCTTCAAAAAGGCTTGATGTGAATTTTTTTGCATCTTTATTCATAATAATAAAAAAAACTGAATACAACCCAGGTAGCCATTGACACATGGCTACATAAACTGTGATTTATACCACGGAATATTACTCACCAATACAGTGTGGTTTGGTCGCTAAGCTGTGTCCGACTCTTGCGACCCCATGGATTATAGCTCACCAGGCTCCTCTGTCCATGGGATTCTCTAGGCAAGAAGGAATCAATTACTGATAAATTTCACCACAAATGTATCAGTATGAATAATGAATCTCAGACATTATGATGAGTGGAAGAACCCAGATACAAGAGTTCATTCCATATGGTTCAGTTTATATGAAGTTCTAGATCAGGCAAAACTAGAAATCAGAGCAGTGTTTGCTTGCAGGGGCTGGAAGAACAGGGGGATAGAAGGGGTATAGAAGAAGAGGATTAACTGGGATGGGGCATGAGGGGACTCTTGGGGGTGTTAAAATTGTTCAATATCTCGATGCAGGTGTGGATTCCATGGGTATACGCATTTGTTAGAATAGTCTGTGTATCTGTGCACTTTTACATTGTAAGTTATAGCTAAACTTAAAAAGAAAACATAGTTCATGGCTGTCACAAGACTATCCTGAAGTAATGAAGTAAGCAAAAGCTATTCTTATATCCGAATTTTGCTTCTCTGAGCTAACCACTGTTTGCTATTTCAGGCAATAACCTTCCATGGACTCTTTCTGGGCATATACTTCCACATAAATGGGCTCACCCCATCCACAGGGCTGTATCCTGGCTCATGGCAATGCTTAGAACCAAAGGAAGGCATTTTGTGCCTTGAACACCAAGACAGGGATGGACATTTCTGAGTGTCAGCAAATTCCTATTTTCATGTTAAATATTATTTCCATGTGAGAGTGCTTAGAAAGATTTTGTGGACAGCACTAAGGGGAAAAAGAATGCTCTGATGATATGTTTTCTAAACAGTTTTTCTCTTAAGAGAGGTACATCTTTCCATTCCCAGCCTCAGCCCAGCCTCTGTCTTCTCAATATCTAAGATCATGCTGTTTAATCCCTATGGCTTTTTTTTTCTTCCCATGTCAGCCGTGCAAAAAACATTGTCACTTTTCGTGGGCTCGAGACCTTCTGAAGTGCATGGAGAAAGGGCCGCTCTCTCAGAGGCTAGATCAGTGGTTCTCCAGGAATAAGGACCCTTTCTTAAAGTCTAAACACCCCAAAGACATTCCCTGTATATACATTCCCTTGAATATCTTTTGAATGAAACAGTACATGGAAAGAAAAAGCTACTTTTAATCAAATATAATATCTTTAAACAGATTTGTATTTTATTAATTATGACAGAATCTATAAGCATTAAATAATTATTAGCAGCTACTATTTTTCTTTTTGACCACATCTCATAGCATGTGGGATCCCCACTAGGAATTGAACCCATGCCCCTTACACTGGAAGCATGGAGTCTTAACCACTGGACCACCAGGGAAGTCTCTAGCAGCTACTATTTATTGTTATGTGCCAGGTATTTTGCTAAGTGCTGGGTACACATTATCTTCTGCTCATCCCACAACCTTACAGAGTGCAAACCATTGCATAGATGAGGAAATGGAGGCTCAGAGAGGTTCAGTAACTTGTCCAAGCTCACACTCACAGATGGGAAGTGGTGGCCTGGCAACTGGAAGATTTAGTGCCACTCCATTCCTGCCTCTTTTATTTACTTATTCTGTGGACAATGATTGGTGTGCCTATGAAATCTCCTGCCCCTGGCTTAAACTCTGGGCCTCCTAGGAATCTGAGACCTCCAGGAGTGGGCCACAGGCTGTTTGGGGAACTACTGTGGGTGTTAAGCACTCAGCTTGGAATTGAGCTTCAGTTCGTTAACTAGAAATGGGCCTTCCTAACTCCAGCCTCTTTCTTTTAGCATCTCTCAACCCTTGAGGCTCTGGTGCTTTTGTTGGCTCTGCCCATCGGCTTGGCCCAGTGTCCCCAGAGGCTAGCAGGGGTTAGCAGTTGAGAACCTGTTTGCAGACCATTAGAAGCAATAATCACCTTGCCAGTAACCTGATCTACCTCAAAAGAAGGGTCTTGATTTTAGCAAACAGTTTAAGTGGCCTCTGTGTAAAGTGGAGGGTGGAGCAGGCCTGAATCAGCTTGCTGAAAGTGCATTTCTTCTGGGCAGTTGAAATTTGTGTGGTGACCAAGGCAGGCCCAAGGGCCAATTCCTGGAGCCTCGGTGGCTAAGAATTCTGAAAACTGTGTCTAGTGATCACAAGCCCCACATCGCTGCTTTCCCTACCAGCCAGGGCGAGTAATTCTCTATTTGATGTCCACCAGACCAAGGGCATGCTCTGAATCTGTATTGTTTGCTCAAGTGGACCATCTCCTTCCATCCTCACCACTAAGCATCATTGCTATTATGTCTTCCATTTCACAGGTAAGAAAGATAAGACTTAGAGACAGCTGTGTGTAGGAACCAGTGTTGACTGGTAAACCTTAAGGAGTTTGGCAAGCTAGTGGTTACACATAACTGTTAAATATATAGGGCTTCCCTGATGCCTCAGTGGTGAAGAATCCTCCTGCCAATGCAGGAGACACACATTTGATCCCTGGGCCAGGAAGATCGAACATGCTGTGGAGCAATTAAGCCCGTGGGCCATAGCTGTTGAGCATGTGCTCTAGACCCTGGGGGCCATAGCCCTGAGTCCATGTGCTACAACCACTGAAGCCTGTGCGCCCTAGAGCCGATGCTCCTCAACAAGAGAAGCCACCACAATGAGAAGCCCATGCACTGCAATTAGGGAGTAGCTAGAGAAAAACTCGTGCAGCAATGAAGACCCAGAGTAGCCAATAAACAAATATTAAACAATTAAATAAACTATAAGTAAATTATATTACAAAGGTAACAGATACTCAAATTTATCACTTCCTAATTATTTTATTACTTTTCACTATCATCTGTGCTTTGGAGGTGGTATATGTCTGTTGTACCCATATGAAGGAAGTATTGTGTAATAATGTGTAACTTC
The DNA here is from genome assembly GCF_032452875.1 of Bos javanicus. Classification (NCBI taxonomy): domain Eukaryota; kingdom Metazoa; phylum Chordata; class Mammalia; order Artiodactyla; family Bovidae; genus Bos; species Bos javanicus. The sequence goes on from NC_083869.1 coordinate 96,157,888, forward strand.
ACAGTCTCGTCCTAGCTTTCCATTTTGCAACATCATGTTGGTGACTTGAATCTACCATGGTGGGGGCATTTATACCATAAAAATTGACCAGTGTGCAAATTAGGGCTTGAAATCTGCCCACGCCCCTACCCCTGCCCCATGCCCAGACTGGTTGTTAAACATTTACCAGTACCCCTGTGCTGACAGAGGCTTGACTAACTTGGTCAAGGTCACAAGGCTTGTGGTGGAGCCAAGATTCCAGAGAGGGTTACCGCTATGTTCTTCTACCTCTCCAAAAATAATAGAGGTCCCTTAACAAGTTAATTGCAAGGAATAAAAGAGTTGAAGGAATGTTAATGGTTAAAGATTAAAAGAGACTTAAAGACTTATCACATGACCATAATACGCACATCTTACTTGGATTCTGATTAAAGTAAGCAAACTAAAAAATAAATTATGACATTTATGGGGTATTGGAGATTTGAGTTCTTACTAGATATCTAATAACATTAATGAGTTTTCATTATTTTTTAGGTGTGAGAATACCATTATCTTTTAGAGTGCTGAATATTTCTGATGAAATGAAACATTGTCTGAGATTGGCTTCAATAATAATACTGGAGGGAAAAGTGAGAGGGTATAAAGATAAATGGTTCTCAAGATGTGCTTGCCTGAACAGCAGCATCAACACCTGGGAACTTGAAAAATTCTAATTCTCAGGGCCTACCCCAGGCTACTGGATTAGAAATCCTGAGAGCAGGGCCCAGCAATCTGTGGTTTAACAAGCTCCTCAGGTGACTTTGATGCCCACTCAAGTTTGAGAACCACTGGTTTAGATGAAACAAGACTCTCCGTGAGTGCATAGTTGTTGAGGTTGAAGTGGAGGGATGGGGTGGGGGTTATATGTATGCGTGAAATTTTCTATAATAACAAGTTTTTTAAAATAATTAAGCATATTGGATGAAGGGGGGGGTGTAGGTATGATGAAGGAGGGGTCGGTCATAGCTGGATGGCTGCTGATGTAGAACGAGAAAAATGGATTCTCTTGGAAGAATCCAGGCCTTGTACTGCTGCATGTGTCTTTCTTGTCTTTTGAATGAAAACTCCAGGTTAGCAGCTGCCTTAGCTACTGATTTTAAAGGGCCCTCTTTCTCTCCCTGCCAATCCCTGACTCCAACTCCTTGTGTTTCTCTAATCAACCCGCCCCTTCATTTGAAGCCCTAGTGTTAATAGGGGTTGACTCTGGAACTTCAAGGCTCCTGCTGAAGCAGCTACGTTAATTTTCAACTTTCACCTAGAGCTGTGTGACTGTAAAATAGCCACCCACTAGACCTGCTTTATCAGCTACAGCCGAGACACAATTAATTAACTTTATGCAGCCTCTTGCCACACAAGCTGCTTAACTCCTAGCCCATTGTAGTTCTGGTTTACTTAGCAGATAGGGTCTAAGAGCCTGGAACTGTTTACCTCCCTCTGGAGGGGCTGTCCTGGGCAGATGAATTCATTAGTTGGTGTTTGCCTAGCAGCAGGAAACCGAAAAAAAGCATTAGGTGAGTTTTTATTTTTACTTATTTATTTTTTGGTTTAAAAGATACTGAAAAAGGGAACTTTTGCCTTGGCCTGAATTCACATCCCAGTTATGTGGCTGCATCCTGTGGTCCTCAGTTTCCCTGCAATTAGGGAGTAGCTAGAGAAAAATCCATGTAGCAATGAAGACCCAGAGTAGCCAATAAATAAATATTAAACAAATATATAAACTATAATTAAATAAATTATATTAAAAACAAACCCCCGCCCCCCACTATCCTGCCCTCTTCCTCCAGCCTGTGGTTTTTGTTTTTGTTTTTTTCCTTTATTTTTCTGTATCTCTCATTTCCACTATTATCCCAACTGGAAAACTCTGGATTTTATCCCAGAGGATGGAAAGGGTCTGTCTGCCCCATTACATGGGATATGTAAGGATTTTTAGTCTTTTTGGTTTAAATACCAAAAGTTGGAAATCCTCTGCTTCCTCCTCCCACTCCAAGAAACTATCTATTTTCCTTCCCCACTTCTCTTCCTTCCCATTCTTTTTCTTTTAGAAACTGTCCTGTTGAGACTTGGTGAAGAAATAGCAAGGGCATCTTTTCTAGAAAGTGTACTTCCTAAAGCTCTGAAGAAGGAAGAAGAAAGGAAGTACGCACTTTCTTATAGAGAAGGAGGAGAGGGCAGAGTAGGGAAAAGAACATTCTGGTAGAGAGCTCTGCCCCACCGTTTTCAAACATGACTCTTAGAACAGGGTTTCTTACCTTTGCTTCATGCATCACCGAAGGTAAATTGCAGATTCTGGGGTCACAACTGGATCACAGTTTCTAAGTATGGGCTCTGAGAATCTGGTTTTGTTTTTCAAGTTTTTTTTTTTTTTTTCTTTTGGCTGCAAGGTTTACAGCTTCTTAGTTCTCTGATCAAGAATTGAATCTTCACCCTAACATGTATATTACCATATGTGAAATAGATTTCCAGTCCAGGTTCGATGCATGAGACAGGGCACTTAGGGCTGGTGCACTGGGATGACTCTTAGGGATGGGATGGGGAGGGAGGTGGGAGGGGGGTTCAGGATGGGGAACACATGTACACCTATGGCTGATTCATGTCAATGTATGGCAAAAACCACTACAATATTGTAAAGTAATTAGCCTCCAATTAAAATTAATTAATTATCTTAAAGAAAAGAATTGAACCTTCACCCTTGCCAGTGAAAGTATAGAGTCATAACCACTGGACTGCCAGGGAATTCCCCCTGTGAATCTGTTATTTTTAACAAGCTCCTCAGATCATTCGGATGCCCACTGAGGTTTGCAAACCACGGGTCCTATGGGTAAGGCACAGGGTCCTATTTATTGATTGCCTTCTAAATGGGGCTTCCCTGTTGGCTCAGACAGTAGAAAATCTGCCTGCAATGCAGGAGACTGGGTTTGATCCCTGGATTGGAAAGATCCTGGAGAAGGGAATGGCAACCCACTCGAGTATTCTTGCCTGGAGAATTCCATGGACAGGTGAGCCTGGCAGGCTATACCCCACGGAGTCGCAAAGAGTCAGATAAGACTAAGAGACTAACACTTCTAGTGCCAGCTACTGGGAAAGGGAGAGAAATAGCTTTGACTTTGGCTTTTGAGAGGTCATAACTCTAAATTTAACAATACGTGAACCATGAAAGTGGAGAGTGAAAAAGTTGGCTTAAAGCTCAACATTCAGAAAACGAAGATCATGGCATCTGGTCCCATCACTTCATGGGAAATAGATGGGAAACAGTGGAAACAGTGTCAGACTTTATGTTTTGGGGCTCCAAAATCACTGCAGATGGTGACTGCAGCCATGAAATTAAAAGACGCTTACTCCTTGGGAGGAAAGTTATGACCAACCTAGATAGCATATTCAAAAGCAGAGACATTACTTTGCCAACAAAGGTCCATCTAGTCAAGGCTATGGTTTTCCCTGTGGTCATGTATGGTTGTGAGAGTTGGACTGTGAAGAAAGCTGAGCACCGAAGAATTGATGCTTTTGAACTGTGGTGTTGGAGGAGACTCTTGAGAGTCCCTTGGACTGCAGGGAGATCCAACCAGTCCATTCTGAAGGCGATCAGCCCTGGGATTTCTTTGGAAGGAATGATGCTAAAGCTGAAACTCCAGTACTTTGGCCACCTCATGCAAAGAGTTGACTCATTGGAAAAGACTCTGATGCTGTGAGGGGTTGGGGGCAAGAGGAGAAGGGGACGTCAGAGGATGAGATGGCTGGATGGCATCATTGACTCAATGGACGTGAGTCTGAGTGAACTCCGGGAGTTGGTGATGGACAGGGAGGCCTGGCGTGCTGCGATTCATGGGGTTGCAAAGAGTCGGACAGGACTGAGCGACTGATCTGATTTGATCTGATGGTTTTCCCAGTAGTCATGTATGGATGTGAGAGCTGGACTATAAAGAAAGCTGAGCACTGAAGAATTGATGCCTTTGAACTGTGGTATTGGAGAAGACTCTTGAGAGTTCCTTGGCCTGCAAGGAGATCCAATCCATTCATCCTAAAGGAAATCAGTCGTGAATATTCATTGGAAGGACTGATGTTGAAGCTGAAACTCCAATACTTTGGCCACCTGATGCAAAGAGCTGACTCATTTGAAAAGACCCTGATGCTGGGAAAGATTGAAGGCAAGAGGAGAAGGGGACGACAGAGGATGAGATGGTTGGATGACATCACCGACTCAATGGACATGAGTTTGAGTAAACTCCTGGAGGTGGTGATGGACAGGGAGGCCTGACGTGCTGCAGTCCATGAGGTTGCAAAGAGTCGGACATGACTGAACAACTGAACTGAACTCTAAATACTCTTTTAAAGAAATGAGACCTCATTATTTTATATGAATGGTACTCATTGGGTGCTTAGTATATGCCAGATGCTTTTAAGCCTCACCTCCTTCCCAAATCTATATTTTTGTTATAACAATTTTACAGGTGAGAAAACTGATGCTTGAAGAGGTTAAGTAAGTTTGCCTACTTCATACCAATAAAATGTGTATTTATATTCCTATATTTCTGGCTCAAAGCTGAGCTGTTACCACCCAGGTAGAGCCATGGTGAGAGTATTTTCCATACTGAAAACTGAAAGTGGTGACATCACAGATATGCTTCAATCTTTGTAGACAGTGGTTCATGATATTTGCCATCGTGGTCTCCTGGCATGCCGTAGCCTGTTTTTTACTTTGTAGGATGCTATCAAAGTCAAATGGGGCAATCTGAGGCCTCACTTGCCAAGTCCTCTGGGCAGGAGACCCCAGCCTTCCTCTCAGGTACTGGGAAATTGTGGATCTATTTTTAATTATTCAGCAATAAAGATAAATCAGGAGTTCTCCTTTATCTCCCCTTCTCCTCCTCAGAGGTAACCTTTGAGACCAGTATTGGGTATTTCCTAGGAGACACTTCTTTATGCTTTTGCACAGATGATGCGTTTCTTTTCCTTAATACACATGGGACAATATTGTACACATCAAACTTGCAATCACCCTTTTTCACAAAATGATTTATCTTAGACGTCTTTCTTTGTCTACCTTGTACTTTTTTTTTTTTTCCCCTCTTGCATTTTTAACAGTAAACGCTCACTGAGGAAGTTCAGTGATGGGAGGGGGAGGAAGAATATCCAGTAAACCTAATTAAAGATTAAAAAAATAGTTACTTTGGAATCCAAATTTAGAAATGTTTTAAGATTGTGATTAATATCTATAACATAAAAGTTACCATTTTAACCATTATTAGGTTTACAATTCAGTGATATTAAGTCCACTCACGTTGTTGTACAATTATTACCACTGTCCATTTCTAGGGCTCTTTGTTTTCCACTAAACTCTGTACCCATGAAACACCAGCTCTCATTCCTTCCCCTTCAGCCCCCGGCAGCCTCTATTCTACTCACCGTCTGTGTGAATTTGACTACTCTAGGTAGCTCATATAAGTGGAATCATACAGTATTTGTCTCTTTGTCCAGCTTATTGCACTTCGAATCGTGTCTTTGAGGCTCAGCCGAGTTGTAGCAGGTAATAGAATTTCCCTCTTCTCAAAGTCTGAATTATATAGCCCATTGTACGTGTGTGCATTTATTTACCTATCCATCTGTTAATGGAAACTTGGGTGGTTGTACCTTTTTGCTCTTGGGAATAACACTGCCATGAACATGGGGGTGCAGGTTTTTGAGTCCCTGCTTTAAATTCTTTTGGGAAAATAACCAGAAGTGGAATTGCTGGATCATATGATAATTTTACATTAACTCACTCTTTTTAAATACTGCACAACCTTCCACTGTGTACTTCATATGTTTATTGGCAATTCAAGTTCTCTTTTCTGTAAATTGCCCATTCTCTGGTTTGATTTTTAGTGGGACTTTAAACAGTATTTATGTAATCCGGGTAATCTTTATCTGTTGTATATATGGCAACTTAGACACATTTAAACATGTTTCTACATCATTCAGATCCAAGACCTTGTCCTTATCTCTTTGATTATTTAAGGAACAGTTATTGATAAGAGTTTTTATTGTTATAAAAATAAAAGGAGACAGGCAGCCATCTGGATGCAACACAGGGCCTGTTTCTTCGTAGGTGTTCCATAAATATTTACCAAATGATTAAATAATATACTTTTGAACAGCCCATGACTATGATCAGTCAAATCCAGAAACTGAACTAAATTCTTACTGATACATCAGAGCACAGTTTTCCGTAAGTTTAACTTTGTTGACCAGTCTTAGGAAAAAAAAAAAAAGCCAAGTGCCTCTGAAATAAGTAAATCAAATTTCTGCTGTTTGATAAGCACTCCAGGGAATCTGTATTTCCATGAGTTTTGCCAAAATGAGGCTAGTTCGAGATCAAATAACTCACAGACCAGAATAAAGAGTAGAAAAGGAACAGTGGTTCTTTGTTTTTCCACTTAATTTTTATTAATCTTTAATTAATTTTTAAAATTTGTTTTTAATTGAAGGATAATTGCTTTGCAGTATTGTGTTGGTTTCTGTCAAACATCAGCCATCGGTATACCTATGTCCCCTCCCTCTTGAACCTCTCTCCCACCTCCCAGTGGTTCTTAATCATACTTGGTCTTCATCAAAATCCTGCAAGGGAAACTTTATCACCCCATTTGACAGATGGGAAAGGCTCAGGATGGTGAAGTCACTTGCTGGAGGTCACACAGCTCATGGTAAAGAGCAGAGCTGGGAATTCATCCGTGTCCCATAAGCGACAGGCACTAAAATCTTCCTGACTGTTATCTTACCCTGTGTTCATGGTCCCCTAACACTGGATCTGAGTTATTGACAGGCACCGTGGCCAGAAGGTGGCTTTGCAGTGTATTGCCCTGGAAGGCGGGCAGGAGAGGAATCATGGTTTTGCTGGGTGTCCCGGATTGGATGTGGGGATGCAGGTTGGAGTGACTGCATGTCCTTAACCCTCTGAGGTTTACAGCTTCATTGATCGGGCCCCTCCTCCTCCTGGGACTGCTTCCCTGAAACCCTGCCAAATCCAGGGGCTGGAGGAGGTTCCTAAAGCCAGCATGAAGGCTCCAACTTATCATCCCTTGGGAATGGCTCTCCTTATCTCCTGGGGGATGCTGCCTCCTGACTGTAGCCCCCAGAGATCTCTGCATTTCCCAGCTCTGACCATACTGGGAGCTTTCAGCCCATAACTTAACATGGACTTGCATTTATTCTTGTATTGGTCTCTAAACTTTGTTCCTTGTCACATAGGCAGACAAATAGTGATTCCTCTGGGGTCAGAGATCTGCGTTATGTTTTTTTTTGTACACAACTCCCTTTAAATACAGCTCTAGAGCCAAATAGTGACTGATAAAGTATATTTTCAGTGAACCATTTCAGATCCTCTGTAACCATAGAGTCAGCTGAGAATAATAAGCATGAACAACTTCTCAGAAGAAAGATGTGGAGAATGCTTCAACTTGAATTTTATATTTCTGGGAAGAAAGTTGTGTATCTGAAGCCCCACAGTATCATTTATTATTTTCCCAGTTCTCATCTTGACTTCCCAGGGTTCTTTTTGTTGTTCAGTCGCTAAGTCATCTCTGAGTCTTTGCAACCCCATGGACTGCAGCACACCAGGCTTCCTTGTCCTTCATTATCTCCCAGAGTTTGCTCAAACTCATGTCTATGGAGTCAGTGTTGGTATCTAACCACCTCATCCTCTGTTGTCCCCTTCTCCTTTGGCCTTCAATCTTTCCAAGCATCAGGATTTTTTTTCCAATGAGTCAGCTCTTCGCATCAAGTGGCCAAAGTATTGGAGCTTCAGCATCAGTCCTTCCAATGAATATTCAGGGTTAATTACCTTTAGGATTGACTGATTTGATCTAACTTCCCAGGCTTCCCTTGTGGCTCAGCTGGTACAGAATCCACCTGTAAGGTGGGAGACCTGGGTTTGATCCCTGAGTTGGGAAGGTCCCCTGGAGAAGGGAATGGCTATGCACTCCAGTATTCTGGCCTGCAGAATTCCATGGACGAGTCCACGGGGTCGTAAAGAGTTGGACATGACTGAGCGACTTTCACTTCAAACTTTACTTCAAACTTCCCAGGCTTAGGTGTAGCTAATTCTCCAGAAATGTCTATTCTAGGGCCTGTGAAAATGGAGAGTGCCCCAAGGGAACCCAAGATGGTGGTGGTAGACGTGGTGGCAGTAGAGATGAGGGGAAGGACCCATATTTTACTTGATGACCTGAAAGTTAATCTCTCCTTTTTCTAAAATATTTATCAATAATTATATTATTATTTTTTGGTCATGCCATGCTGCTTGTGAGATCTTTATTCTTTCACCAGAGGTTGAACCCGGACCTTCAGCAGTGAAAACATGAAGTCCTAATGACTGGACCATCAGGGAATTCCTATAATCTATCCTTTTGATGATAACTTTTTAATTGAAGTATAATTGACATATTTGTTTCAGGTATTGTTGTTGTCGTTCAGTTGCTGACTCTTTGCGACCCCATGGACAGTGGCGTGCCAGACTCCTCTGTCCTTCATTCTCTCCTAGAGTTTGCTCAGATTTGTGTCCATTGAGTCAGTGATGCTATCTAACCATCTCATCCTCTGTGGCTCCTTCTCCTTTTGCCCTCAATCTTTCTCAACATCAGGGTCTTTTCCAGTGAGTTGGCTCTTCGCATCATGTGGTCAAAGTTTTGGGGCTTTAGCTCCCTTCTGATGCATATTCAGGGTTGATTTCCTTTAGGAATGGCTGGTTTGACCTTGCAGTCAAGGTTTCACATATACAACAGTGATTCAATATTTTTGTAAATTACAAAGTTATCACAATATTACTGACTGTATCTCCTGTGCTGTACATTGTGTCCCTGTGACTTACTTATTTTGTGACTGGTAGTTTGTACCTCTTAATCCCCTTCATCTACTTCACCCATCCTCCAGCCCCACTTTGTGGTCATAAGCATTTGGAACTATGATCCAAATCCTATAGGGACTTTCTCTTTGCTGAAGGTTGTGGATCATTTTTAAACACAGAAGAGCCAAGAAGCTCACTCTTGTGTCATGTGATCCGCCCGTGCCATCCTGAATCTCAGCCATATAGTTTTGTTGTGAGTTCTACTCACCCAGCTGCTCTCACCTTTGAAACTGTCCCCAGATGATCTACTGATACCTGTTTTGATTATAGAAGTTCTCACTGAAAGAAACGGTGCACCCTGATAATGGAATCCTCTCCTTCTCTCGTCGCTTCACTACAAGTCTTTAACAATCCAGCACCCAGAGGACTCTCCACTGGTGCTGTACCCAGAACTCAAAGGCCCTGTGAAGAACCATAATTAGTGTGAATAGGAACCTTTGACAACTGTGGAGGAAAGGAATGAAGACTAGTCTTATTGCCCTTGGCAACCAAAATACCTGACTCTATCAGGTACTTCCCTCTCAGGTGTGGAAGGCTCTTTGTTCTCACTTCCCAGGTAAGACCGGATGTGTCTATACCAGGGGGCCCCAAATTGTGGTCGTCAGCAGTCTGTGTGTGGAGAGAGGTTGCTGGTTTCACTCAAGGAAGCCAGGAAAGACTGATTCCCCTGTCACTGAAAATCTTTGTCCTCAGGAAGTGCTCAAAAGCTTGTGATTTGCACAGAGGTCTTTTGGAAGCAGCAAGGTTTGGGAGCAGACTTGCTCCCTGGCCATGATGAGAATCGATCAGTAACATTGTGAAGGGTTTGTGCTGTCCAATGTGGGAGCTTCAATGTGGCTATCAACTTTTAAATGAGTTCAAGGGAAATAAAATTCATCATTCAAACTCTCAGTGGTGGTCAAGTGGCTAAGACTCTGCACTCCCAATGCAAGGGGCCTGGGTTTGATCCCTGGTTGGGGAACTAGATCCCACATCTGCAAGTAGAAGACCACGCATGCCACAACTAAGACCCAAATACACAAAATAAGTTAAAAAAATTCAGTCTCTCAGTTGCATTAGCTATGATGTTTTACATGCTCAGTAGCTTGTGTGGCTGGAGAAGGCAATGGCACCCCATTCCAGTGTTCTTGCCTGGAGAATCCCATGAATGGAGGAGCCTGGTGGGCTGCCGTCTATGGGGTCACACAGAGTCGGACACGACTGAAGTGACTTAGCAGCAGCAGCAGCTTGTGTGGCTGGTGGCTTCTGTACGGAACATTTCTGTCACTGTAGAACGTTCTATTGGACAGCATCACTCAAAGGCATACCACTTAACAGAGGCCACTTTACTGGTCCCAGGCAGCGGTTTAAGTGCACGGTTTCTGAGGGACCCAAGTGAGGCTACAGTGAGAATATAGATCAAGGTGTACGCAGAGCACAGGTGTGGTCATTGGAGTGAAAATGATACTTTCAATAAACATTTATTTCTTAAATATAGCACTCGAGTCAATGTCACTCAAACGAGCATCAGAAATCTCAGTACTTGTGCAAGATACCGGTTCTGTCATTTTCGCATGCCTAACCTGTAAGTTGAAGCAGGAAATAAATCAGACTAAGCTGTGATAAACTGAAAAGTGAACAATCATACAGAGTCACTACAATCTTCAGACAGGGGAATGCAGGATGATTTGCAGAGTAGGAGACACGCAAGCAAAATTTGATGAGTGATAGAAAGCTTGGCAAATAGATAAGGAGAATGTGCCAAACAGAAGGAACTGCACAGACCTGGAGAACTGTAAGAAGTTAGCTGGCAGAGCAATGTGAAGGGGAGGAAGGAGAGAAGCAGGTGCAGTCGCCACATTTTGTGGGTCCCATGTAAAATGAAGGCTTCCCAGGTGGCTCAGTGGTAAAGAATCCGCCTGCCAATGCAGGACATGCAAGATGTGGGTTTGATCCCTGGGTCAGGAAGATTCCCTGGAGAAGGAAGTGGCAACCCACTCCAGTATCCTTGTCTAGACAATCCCATGGACAGAGGAGCTTGGCGGGCTACAGTCCATGAAGCTGCAAAGAGCCAGACATGACTGAGCACAGCATAGAACACATATGGTGCAAAAGGCAAATACAGGGCCCTTGTTCAAAAATTCTTCAGAATTTCAAGACAGCAACAGCTGAGCATTAAATCCATAATGTGCCAAAGCACAGCTCACGAGCCCAGGAGGCCATGCTGATGGCAGGAAAGGAAGTTAAAGGGAAAGACAGGCCTATACCGTCAAGGGCTTCTGGGTCAGGCTGTGGTGTTCGGACTGTGTCCTCAAGGCAGCTGAGAGCCTTAAGAGACTTTTAAGTGGGGCTGGGGCAAGATCAGGCTTGAGCACTGAAGGGCTTGGTGGGAAGGCTGGTTAAGAAGCCACTGAAATGGCCTGGGGAGAGAGAGGACGAGAATGGGAGAAGTAAGAGTGGACAGAGAGGAGATGAGATTCAGTGAACTTGATAACAGAACTTCAGGCTTGACGCCTTGTTTGCTGTGGTCCGGGCCAGGCCACCCTCCGCTGGGATCCTGTGTCCCTCTTTCTTTGCAGGTTCCCAGGCTTTGGGTTTCTGTGAGCCCTCTGGGAGCCAAAGGCTGAGGATGGAGGAAGATGGGAGGTGCCATACCCCAAGTCGCTCACCAAGCACCCTTTTGGGCCCCACTCCTCTGTTTGCCACATGAAGCAGAGGTTCCCTTGCCCCAGCTCTGGGGGCAACCAAAGCACCCGCCCCCCTCTCCACTCCAGTCCCAGACACCCCGCCTTTAGCAGAAGCTCAGTCAGCATTGTTTCCTTATGGCCTCCCTGGGATTTGCATTTCCTGACTTGGGGTTTTTGTGACATTCCAGGGGCCATTATCAGAGGGTTTCACTCTTTATTTCCTGAGGGAATCAGGTACCGTCCTTTTTCCGCGGGGTTGGAGATGGGGGTGAGGGAGCCGGTGTGGACAAGGCGTCCACTTCGAGCGAGTGGTACAGCTACATGGCGGGGCGCTGAGGGAATGAAAAATGAGCTCCTCCGCGGCCTCCGGGCCGCAGACAACGCGGAAGGAAGCCGGTGTGTATTCACTGCCCGGCGGTGTGTGCCAGGGCTCCTCTCTTTTCGTTAGGCGGTCTCTTCTCATCCTCATGACAATGCCTGAAGGTGAGCGCAGGGGCCCCCCTTTTGCACATGAACACCCAGCGGTCATTGGCAGGATGTGGATTAGAACTCTGGGGTCCCCCACCCCCACCCCTCTCTGGTTTCAGCAAACGCCGGGAACAGCCCCCAGTTCCCTTGGCTTCTACTTGACAGATGGAAAAACCAAACAGAGGAGGCACCAATGGTGAGCTGGTCCTGGGTAAAGTGAGGGGAAACTGTTTCTCAAGTGAGTGTGATTTTATTAAACCTTGCATGGAATGGATGTCTCCATTATTTAGCTTATTTAAAACAACAAACAAACAAGCAAAAAACCACCCAAACAACCAAACATTGGGAGTCTGGTCTGACTCAGACAGAGGGACAGGGGAGGCATATTTAGTGCATCTGAAGGGAAATAAAACCCCCCAGATCACAGAGTGAAGTCGGCACAATTTTACGAATTGGGCTGCACTGGGTTGGGTGGTTCCAAGAAAAATCTTACAAATGACACAGGAATATTCTTGTTTGGTGGCCAGTCTGACGTGGTGCATCTTGGCACATTCTAGAAACTGGAGGGTGTGGTAGGGCAGGTGGGAGGAGAGAGAGGCCAGTCTAAGGGCAGGGTGGCTGCCGGCTTCTGGGGTTCAGAGAGCATCCTTTGTACCCGGAGCTCTAACAAGCAGGGAACACATTGATTTTTGGGAGGGATCCATGAGGACCAGAGGAGTGAAAACCGGGGGAGCTATGTTTCCAGCCTCAGAGCCCTCTAACGAATATTCCAGGTGACTACTAGCTCAGAAGCCAAGGCTGCTTTTTCAGGCTGGTCTCGTGTTTAAACTGGGATATTCATCTTTACAAGCAGGAAAGAGGTCTCTTGGATACAAAAGTTTGGCTGAGAGAAAAAGTCCACAACCTGTGGCTCTGGATTAAAGGGCTGGGCCTCTGGGGGCATCTTCTAGGCTGCAAAAAGGGCCAGGCTGCTGGAAGGGCACTTGAAACAAATAAAACAGTGACTCCCAAACTCACCCACATGTCACGTTCTTCCAGAAAAATACCCTCTGTAATTAGTTACAAGCTGTAGAGAATGAAATCCAATTTACCTGTCAAAGAGAAAGACTGAATTCCCCGCCCCCCGCCGCCCCCCACAACCCACAACCCAGATTGCTGGGAGCGAGTGTGGCCCCTTCCTTCCCCTGGCCCCACCTTTCTCCCCCCACCTTCTAGATTTGAGAAGACTGAAAAAAAATAAAATAGAAAAGTTGGGAAAATCCTCTAAAGACACACAGTGTTCCAAGCACAATCAGACCACTAATTACTGTTAAGCCCAAGCCCTTTTTTGTGTTCTGAGGGGGGCTTCAGTGTGTGGAGACCACTTGGATCTTTTCATGAGTTGGGGCTAACCCCTGAATAGCAGGTTTTTTTTTCTTTTCCTTTTCAACATTTTTTACTGCCTGCCTTCTTCTCCTTCATCTTCATCATCATCTTTTTCCCTCCCTTTCCTTCTTTTTCTTTCCTCCTGTTTTTTTTTTTTTTCTTTCTCTGTTTTTCCTTTTTGCTTTTCTGATAGCGTTTTTCTTCTGGCGTTGTGTTTTAAGTCTCTAAATGAAACTTGACTGCCCCCACGGCCGGCTGGAGAAGCACAAAGGCCGCCCATTCCACTGGCTACAGTAACGCCATTGTGTGTCCTAACAATGCACTAATTGGCGGCGACAATTGTGGGGTTGGGGAGGAAGAGGGGGGCCGCTCTTTTCCAATCAGCCGGCCACTGAAATAAAGGGACGGGAGTGAGGACGGGAGGCCCAGGTTCCTGATGGAGAGGGGGAAGAGACCCACAGAGGGGGCACAGTGCTGGCGTTTGTGCTGGGCCTTCTCAATTAAAAATAAAAACAAAGGAGAAAAGAATTATTTTGAAAAAAAAAAAAAAAGTACAGACTATGCCACAAACAACTTCAGGGTCCTTGACCCGCTTCAGGGGGAGAGGGAGTGGAAGGGAACCAAGGTGAGGCATGGTGAGCGTCATGCGGAAGAACCCTTTGGGAAGGGAAACTTGAATCAGTCGACCTGCACATCCAACATTTCTGTGTTTCTGCAAACTGATGCAAAAGTGGGGGAGGTTGGTGAGAAAAGGTTCTGAGAGGAATACCGGACAGGATAGTTGAGAGGCAAGTGCTGAGGTTGGTGAGTGGTAAAGTCCTCGATTCAACCACATTTCTCAAGAAGGGGAAGCCAGCGAGGGAGAAGGCTTCCATTTATTGGATGGTGGTAGATTTGTTGTTGTTGTTTAGTCAGTCAGTCAGTCATGTCCGACTCTGTTGTGACCCCGTGGACTATAGCCCGCCAGACTCCTCTGTCCATGGGATTTCCCAGGCAAGAATATTGGAGTGGGTTGCCGTTTCCTTTTCCAGGGGAATCTTCCTGACCCAGGATCGAACCTGAGTCTCCTGCATTGCAGGCAGATTCTTTACCACTGAGCCACCTGGATAAGGTGTTCATATACTCCAGAAGCTGCAGAAGGTGATTCTGACTTTTAAAATGGTCGGGAAGGGGGAGCTGAGCAAAATGGTAAACAAGAACAGAATGATAACCAAATAGTGCTGTTGAGCCCACAGGGCCTGCTGGAGAAGCCCCCCAAATCTCAGGACCCCAGCCCCTGGAGCCAGCAAGAGCCTCAGAGCCACTGGGTTCCAGCTCACAGCCCGGCTGTACACAGAATGAGCCACCTTCCCAGACCAGCCTCAAAAGGACCCACTCCTGGAAACTTTCCTGGCCCGGTGATATGGACCCACATGCTGTCCACGCTCTTCCCCTATACCCTGGATGCCTCTCCTCTCTTTCTGTGTGTCAGGTCCGGTGCTAAATGTCTTGTCTGCATTATTTCACTGAAATCTCACCACAGCCCCATAACCTGATGACTATTATTATCCCCAGAGAGAAGGAGATAACGACTTGCCCGATGTCACCGAGCATCATAGCTGAGGAGCCAGGAATCTAACAGTTGCAATAACAGCACTGGTAAACACTGCCCTCTTGGCTTCAGGGAGCACCTCTCTCCATTCACTCTATGTACATTTCGGGTTGGGGGTGAGGAGGCAGGGAGGCTGTGCTCCAGCATCTAACAGAACACTTGACATATGGGAGGCCTCCAAAAGGTTTGTTGACCAAAGAGGGCGGCAGGGAGGGCTCTCACTAGCAGACATTCTTTGTGTGCTTGTGGGTCTCAGACTTCAAGCTACATCAGGATCCCCTGTGGGGGAAACTGTTAAAATACAGGTCTCCCCTCCTGTCCCCATGTACCCCAGTCATGAATGAACTGAGAATGTGCACTTCTAATACATCCCCAGCTGATGTTGTGAAGCTGGTCTGGGGACCACAGTTTGAGAAGGGCTGCTCTAGTTCCCGCATAATGTTCACATTGCATCAGGGATTCCATTCCTGCCATTATCTCTGGTTTTGTTATTGTTGTTGGTTGTTTTTGTGGTGTGAGATCAGAAGTTTTATTAAGGAGGAATTAAGGGTGAAAAGTTTTGGCCATTGTTGTTGTTGTTCAGTCATTAAGTTGTGTCTGGCTCTTTGTGACCCCATGGCCTGCAGCACATCTGGCTCCCCTGTCCTTCACCATCTCCTGAAGTTTGCTCAAATTCATGCTCATTGAATTGATG
Organism: Bos javanicus; assembly: GCF_032452875.1. Classification (NCBI taxonomy): domain Eukaryota; kingdom Metazoa; phylum Chordata; class Mammalia; order Artiodactyla; family Bovidae; genus Bos; species Bos javanicus. Next base: position 96,173,565 of record NC_083869.1, read on the forward strand.
ATGCCATACAACCATCTCATCCTCTGTTGTCCCTTATTTGTCCTGCCTTCAGTCTTTACCAGCATCAGGGTCTTTTCCAAAGAGTCAGCTCTTTGCATCAGGTGGCCAAAGTATTGCAGCCTCAGCTTCGGTTCTTCCAATGAATATTTAGGGTTGATTTCCTTTAGGATTGATTGGTTTGATCTTGCAGTCCAAGGGACTCTCAAGAGCCTTCTCCAGCACCACAGTTCAAAAGCATCAATTCTTTGGTGCTCAGCCTTCTTTATGGTCCAATTCTCACACCCATACATTACCACTGGAAAAACCATAGCTTTGACTATATGGACCTTTGTTGGCAAAGTGATGCCTATGCTTTTTAATATGCTGTCTAGGTTTGTCACAGCTTTGACCATAACGAGAAATAATCTTAGATTCTTTCCTACTTTAAAAAACAGTCTTAATCAAACAGTGATTTATATCTAATTTAAAAAATAAGAAATATCAGTGATATGCCCAACTAACAACACCGCAAACAATGACGTGCTTTAGAAAATATCTAGAGTCTTTTATTTGGGAAGACGTCTTGGAGAGTTCTTTTCTCATCAATTTTTGTGCCTCTTAATTTTATGTCATGAATATTGTATACTTTAAAGTGAAATGCTCCTCCAGTGGAAGAATTGAATAAAGAGGATTTTAATTCTAAAGTCCTTTTGGTGAGGACATCTCGGCGGATGGGTAAGAAGTTGAGGAACCCACCCCCGGGGACCCCCAGCGTGTTGGCTCAGGAGCTAGTGCCTTGGGTCCCAACATGGTGCCAGGGAACAGACAGGACCCTCTGCACTGGGGGAAACTGCCTCCCTGCAAATAAAGGGTTCTGTCTCCACTCAGTTCTCTAGGAACCAACCCTGTTTCTTGAGCTAGTCCTTTTAGTTAGTCAGGTATTCAGCATCCATTGGTAAGTCACTATCGTCATGTCAGGGGTGCAGCAGACTCCTGAAATGCCCCCTTTTCTCAATTAAAGGCAACTTTCCCTCCAGCTTTGGTGCAGCTTTCTGAATGGAGAGGTTGAGGATGATGCACCCTGGCAGTGCTCACTCTTGTGTGTTCTTGTCTCCTGGCTGCATGGGGTGGCATGAATAGGGCAGGGGGTACTGTCCTCCGAAGAGACTGGGACCTCTGCTCCCTAAAGAAGGAGAAATGGAAGCTGGAATGGGACCGTAGCCCTTACAGTGTGTCAAGCCTTCAGGAGGACCACCTGATTTTGTAAAAGCTTTACCGTCAGAACAAACGAAACAAAACAAGGTATTTGGGGGACTATGAGATAAATTTGATTTGGGATCGAGCAGCAGATGATAACAAGAAATTATTACTACTTTTGTTCAGTGTGTAATGGCATTGTGACTCCATAGAAGAAAAATAAACATCTTTTGTAGATGTGTGCTAAAGCACATCAGCATGAAATATCATTATGTCTGAGATTGGCTCTGTGATATTTTCTCAAAAAAAGAAGAAGAAAAACAAGCGTAGGTGGAACAAACAAGGCAAACATCGAATAATTTTTATTTTTAAAAAAGTTTATTATTATCTCCAAATATCCCCATGGTGGGCTGCATATGAGCTGACTATTGGGGTTCCGGGGGGACAGGTTTGGGGCCAGTGTGGGCAGAGCTAGTTCCCAGGACTTGCTGGTTGTTGGACCACATGTTGATTTTGATATACGTTTGCCACAAGTACTGGCACTTGGCAAACTCCATCAGTCAGTGCCAGGCCTCTGCTGTCCCCCTTCCCCTTGGTGTGGAATTGAACTTGCATGAGCAAGAGGTATTTCCTGAGATGTCTATCATTAGACATCTCCTCTGGGCACTGGGGCCGCAGTGGCTGCTTCCTTGGTGGCCTCACTCCTGGGCAGCAGTGAGCAAGCCATCTGGGGAGCTTGGCCCAGTTTAGAATTCACATTCACTTCCCTGCCTGTGCAATTGGAATTTATTTCCTCTGCAAAAGGCTTGAATCTCAGAGCAAAATACCTCCAGCTGGGCTTGAGTATGCGTGCAGTGATCCTAATGGAGAAAGATTCTGGTTTATTTTCCTAACAGCGTGCACCTTGCGGTCTCCTTGGAACCCGGCATTATTAAGAGTGTGCCATCACAATACAGCGCTGAAGCTAAGGCAATTTGGATGTCCTTGGGCCCCAAATTAATATGTGCTTTGTATAGTCTTGTAATCTGGAAGGCAATTTTCCATAACACAGTGAGAGATGTTCCTTTTATATATTTGAGATAATTTAGCTCAATGTTCATTTGAAAAAATGATGGTGCTAATAGCGGCTCTTCAGCTTCAGAACAACAGACCGTCCTGAGAGAGCACAGAAGCCATGGAAAGTGATTCTCATATCAGGCTGTCTGGAAGGGATTGGATAAAAGCTGGAGGAATTTCCCCCAGACCAACAGCTGCCTGAGATTGTATGGCAGGATCTGAAATACTGTATGAACCCATGAACTTGAACTGATTGGCTTAAAACCAATAGCTCTTAATGGAGGAATATGAGATAGAGTGGGGGGCGAGGGGGTTATTATGAATTTCCTGATTGTCCAGATAAATTGTAAGTCATTGCACATAAGTCAGAATTTCTGTATGCTCAGCTGTGGTAACAGTTTGTTCTTCCTGCTGGACCTTTCTGTCCAAGCTATGAAGGAATAGATACAAACAAGGGAGGATAAATGAATCTGCTGTGTGGGTTTTGCCTTGGGCTTCCTGAGTATTATGTACCAGGGGCCATTGTTCTCTTGGGGAAGGAATCCTCTACTCCAATCAGAATCCAATACAGTAATAAAAATCCACTTTAAACACCCCCCCCACACACACACACAACCTGGCCCCACTCAAGTCAATAATGTAATTTTTAAGGATGTTGCTTTAGAACAAGTCCCAAGTTCATTTCTACTTGCATCCTTGCCCTTTGGAAACACTGTCTTTCTACAATGATTCTCAATAAAGTCTTTGCTGTGGAGGTTCCCCCTCTGGTAAGCACTGTGGGAATGGAGCAGATCACATCTTTTATAAGACTGAACCATTTGTACAAGTGCTCCATCAATGAGGAATATTTGTCATCATCAAAGTTACTGACTTCATAAAAGGAGGAGGGGGAAGAACTAACTTTCCATTCACCTGCAACTGGCAGGTGGAGAAGGCAATGGCACCCCACTCCAGTACTCTTGCCTGGAAAATCCCATGGACAGAGGAGCCTGGTGGGCTACAGTCCATGGGGTCGCTAAGAGTTGGGCACGACTGAGCGACTTCACTTTCACTTTTCACTTTCATGCATTGGAGAAGGAAATGGCAACCCACTCCAGTGTTCTTGCCTGGAGAATCCCAGGGATGGAGGAGCCTGGTGGGCTGCCGTCTATGGGGTTGCACAGAGTGGGACACAACTGAAGCGACTTAGCAGAAGCAGCAGCAACTGGCAGGAGAGCTTGAAGACTGTCAGTTCAATAGATGCCTGGATTCAGAGTGACTGTGGTTAAATTAAAGTCTATAGTTTTTCCACGAAGCCAAGGCAAATCTAGACACGGCTCAGGTTTTTCCGAATCTCCGAGGCCTTGCTGGGGAAGAAGCACCTAGTGAGTTTCCATTTAAACAACACTGTCTGGAGTGATAAGTTTCATGTTTGTCAGGTGGGCCTGACCTGGGCGCAGACTGTCACATGCATACATTTGAGGACAATTGCAGCATAATGAGGAGGAATGAAAATACGAAAGGAAGGGTACAGGACTGTCTTTGTAGGCCAGCTTAGTCACCTGTGGCCATGACTTCTATTCACCCGGCTGTCTGGCAGTGGTATATACTGGATAAATAGACACTAACCACACCCCGGAAGAAAATGAAGAGGGTATAAAGTTCAGGTTTTATGAAAACAATGCAATCTATGAGCAGCAGGTTCCAAAGTACTGGGCCTGTTCGGTGTCTGTTGGGAGGAAGGGAGACAATAGCTGTGAGCTGGAGGGCAACTAAGACAGCTCAGTCCCGCTACATACCTTTGACATCTTTCCCACTGTGGACTTCCAGTATCCCAAGCACTTGGCTATTTCAGGGAAACTTGTTTCATTCAGTCTGCTGCTGCTGCTAAGTCGCTTCAGTCCTGTCAGACTCTGTGCGACCCCAGAGACGGCAGCCCACCAGGCTCCCCGGTCCCTGGGATTCCCCAGGCAAGAACACTGGAGAGGGTTGCCATTTCCTTCTCCAATGCATGAAAGTGAAAAGTGAAAGTGAAGTCCCTCAGTTGTGTCTGACTCTTAGCGATCCCATGGACTGCAGCCTACCAGGCTCCTCCATCCATGGGATTTTCCAGGCAAGAGTACTGGAGTGGGGTGCCATTGCCTTCTCTGTTCATTCAGTCTAGTGGGTTTTAACTTTTAGGACGCACAGGGCTCACCCAGGGAACTTTAAAAAAAATACAAATACTCAGGCCCCATCCAGAAAGATTCGGACTCAGTTGTCTGCAACGGGATCCTGAGTATTTTTGTGTTACTCCTGTGGGAACCGCCGATTAAAGTCATCATCTAGTGGCTTCATCAAAGGACAGGACGGGAAACGATTCAGGGAGATTCCAATCACATCTCCTGAGGGTGGGGAGAGAGGAACAGAATGGTGTCTCTTTCCACCCTTTGGAAATGACTTGTGATAATGCGAAAACTTCCTGCAGTTATCCAGTCACTCAGGTTTGCTGCCACTGGGGGAAGGCTAACCCGTCCTGTAAATCACAGGAATCGGGGCTCTGGCTGCACTGTCTAGTTTGGTTCAGTGAAACATTAACTTGTTTCTTTTTATTGTGGATTGTGGCAGGTTGCTCGTGAAGATGAGGTCCAGTTGTTCCTTGGACGGAATGGGCATGAGCTCCAGTGGCTTTCCTGGGGGTGGAGGAGGGGGAGCTGGGCATGAACTTGTTTAGGTGTGTCCTAGAGAGTGAGGCTCAGAGTCCACCTGCGGTAAATGTTTAACCAGAAGCACCTTTTCTGGTCTCTTCAATGTCTTTGAGTAGGTGAATTTCAGTGGGGCTTTTGAAAGGTTCCGAGTGGACAGTTGTGCCCGTGGTCTTTTTTGTGGCCATGAGGGCCAGCCCTGGGGAAGGTCATGTAGATATTTTCCATCACCTCTCAGCTCCCAGAGGGCTGCTGTCCTCACAGAGATAAGTCCCCTCTACTTTCACTCTTTGCTCTCAAAGTATGGTCTTCATGATCTTCAGGAATGACCAGTGGCCTTACCTACCATCTGGCACTTGTTTCTCTAATTTGGAGAGTGCAGTGGTGATGAAAGCTTGGGGAAAAGCTGGGATAGATGCTCTGTGTGGGAGCTGGGGTGGGTTTGTCTCAGATGAGAAAGAAATCATGGTCTGTTTCGGCCAATGAGGCCTAGAGCACCACATTTGCAATTTTTTCAAAGTTTCACTATATTTTTCATAAGCATAGGAAGGGCTGATGAGAATATTGAGGTTGAAGAAATCAGGAAAAAATGAAGTCTATAAGATTAATATTAAGAGCTATTTTATATATCTGAATCATTTTGCTGTATACCTGAAACTGACATTGTAAACCAACTACAGTTAAAAAAAAAAAAAAGTAAAAATCTTAAGAACTATTTCAAGGTCCCAGTAGCTCACTTTCAATAAAGTTTAAATCTTGACTTTGAATTAACATCCAGCACTCATCTTGGGCTTTCACCACCCCCGCAAAAACAGCATTTGAATGGAGTTGTTATGAGAGGAGAAAGTACTTTCTGCATTGTTTATTGAGAGAGAGATAACTTTATACATCAGGAACTGGTGCACTTAAATTATATGACAGATGACTGTAAAAACTAGGGGTCTTGTCCACAACACAGTTTCTTTTTTTTATTATTACAGTTATTGATATTTTAAAAAATGATGTAAACAAAACTATGGATAACTTATGCCCAAACAAAAGGCAATAAAATCCAGAAAACAGAAACAATACATATATAAGTTACAGTAGATATTACAAATAGCTCAACACAGAGTGACAGAGTAATAGCCCAAGCCCCAAGTTTTAGACAGTTCTGTACAGCATGAACAGAAATAAGGGAAAATGACATCTATCTGACCCAGGAGCGTTAAGAACAAGTTGTGCAAAGACTTCCGCACCCCACGTTCGATACTCTTCATTTACAACCTACACATTTCCTCTCTTTTTACTGTTCTCTAAAGATAGATTTTTTTTCCCCCCTTGAATGTTCTAGGATAGGCTACTCACAATAGGATCCTGAGAGGTGACCAAATCAGAACCTAAGCCTCTGGTGGTGAAAGCCTAATGTAATAGCTTGCTGGACTGCCCTCGCCACATAGAAATGCCTTCACTACAATCATCCAAGAGGCCTCTCACTTCCCACTTGGAAGACAGGTGGCAAAATAAAAGAAACCCTTTATACAGTAAAGGAAAAGAAAATCCTTGTGTTTGGGTAATTTTTTTCACCTGAAAAAGGCTAAGTTCACTGACTTTACAGATTGGAATCTAAATAACCAGTATAATTTCTCTACCCATTGGCCTTGACATCATGACATTCCCCTGAGTTTGGTTCATGGAAAGCAAGCAAGCAAGCAAAAGGAGTAATTTGAGAAACAGCATAAAACAGAGTCAAAACATTATGTGGTTGTGTTTTTTGTGTTTCCTGGGTAAGTGTCAATGGCGCCAAGGAGTGTTTCCACTAGTCTGCTCTGACAATGTGCTTCCAACAGGAACCCTTGTACTCATGAGGTTAAGGCACCAGGTTAAATGAAGGTGGAAGGTCTGGCATGTGCATGGAATATGTGGGCTCCGAGCGTGCCTGTGTCGAGAGCAGCCAGCAGGGAAGAAGCAAGGTGATCCATATTGAGGCAAAGGACCCTGCAGGCTTCAAGTGGGTCTGCTAGTCTAGACTAGAAGCACGAGGCAGTACTGTAAGGCACTCCTACGGGGAAAAAGACATGAATACGATGGTCAGTGTGAGGAGCCACGAGCCCCAGAGGTCCACCAGCCAGTTTACCAGGCCTGAACCTGGGCTCAGAACTGCGGCAAGGAAGGTCAAGGGAAGGGAAGTGAAGAGAGGCTGGTCTGCAGCTCAGCGGCCTAGGAGGGTATCTTATTGTGCTAAGAGTTGCCATAAGCGCCTGAATCTTCTACCTGGGTAACAACTGGCTTCACTGCAGACCTTCCTAACAAGAGGGCGTCTCTCTCTACAGGGAAAATCCAAACAAAACAGCAGCTGTCTCTTCACTCGGGGTTAACAGTGCCTTCCATTACCTTGGAGGCCACTGCAGGAGGAAAGGGCTCTATTGCATGATCCCTTGGAGCCCATTTAAAATAAAAGCCCTGACGACTGTGGGTGTGCTTGAGACGGTGTTCCACACTTTTCTTTTGACTTTTGTCAGTGACTTTTGACAATGGCTTGGGGTACTGGTACTTCACTGTTGAAACACTGTTTCCCATGATAGAAATCCCATTTGTCTGTTTAGATGAGCTGAGCAGGGCTTGTTCACCTGTCACTGGGTTCAAGTAGTGAAGTAGGGCAGTGAGTTCTACTAGACTGAGGATTGGAAGAACAGTGCAGAGGACACAACACTCGGAGCTGTTTTTAATGCCCAGGTGTTGGCAAGGACCAGGGAAGGGAAAACAGAGTGGTTCCAACAACTCAGTTCAGGCCAACGAGGGCACGTTCGCTTCGTTTTGCCCCAACTCTCTACTTTTCTCACATTGTCTTAGAGGAAGAAAAGTAGTAAGACAGGAACCTCAAGCAAATAAGGGAGCGGGGGGAACTGCACTTACCTCTCTTTACTGGGGGAAGTAAAAAAAATAAAAAAGAAAATCACCTTGTGTTGACTCCAGGCAGTATTAGAATCAGGAGCTGAAGATTTACTTCACAGTCTAGTTACTTCAGTCAAGAGCAGCCTGTCAGTGGAGGTGAGGAACACTGCCCCCACACAGCAACAGCAGCATTGGCTTAACCCTAAATTAGGAGCCGAGTGTATCTTGGCTTCCTCAAATCATGCCTCTGTTTGCAGAAAATGCTCAGTTCGGCTTCACACAAGTCCTACCCTGATGCAACGATTTACGTGTGGCCCTTTCTGGCTCATGGGTAGAGACAAAGCCACAGGTTTGGAAGTCATGCCTTTTTGAGAAGGCATGGGAAGAAACTATCCAGTGTCGGTGTGCAGTATGTACAGATGCACAGACAAAAACAGACGCTGGACCCCATGCAAGGGGACTCGCTGTAGCTTAGCAATGGTGGCCTCCGTGCAGCCAGAAGGAAGCCAGGCACAGTCCCTCAGCAGGGGTCTGAAGGACACCACTGGGTTGGCTGGAAACCACAAATCCCAAGTCCTAGCGATATTCCCTTCTTGGTGGAGGCCTAGTCTGGAAGAATCCAAAAGCGATTGCCTTCTCAGCTCATCAAATATTAAAGCTCCTAGAGAGATTACTCTTAAGCACAATGATCATGAAGACGACCATAATACCGTCCCCTGAAAAGGCAATGAGGCAAAGGGGGAAGATGGGAGTTTTATGTGGCTTTCACATACAGAGCTTTCAACTTGGAGAAAGAGCCACCCTGGAAAGAACATGACTCCCATCCCAGTTGACTGCTTTTTAAGTACTTTGCGGCCTTCCTGCTGCGGTGCAAACTGAGGTCTATTTTAGGAACCGGCTTTTTTACTGCAGGGTGAGATGCCAGCATTTCACCAGGCTTGGACTGTCCCACAATCGAGTTTCTGGCACGGTGAGGAGGGATTTCCTCAAGTGATACACCAGGGAAGGGGCCTTTCAAGAGAAAAGAGGTTCCCTGAAGTTGGCTGCCAGCCCTAGGAGATTAATGGGCCATTTTCTCCTGGGCTTTATGTACAAGATATTTAATATGGGATGAAAAATGGACCATGAGGGAAAGCAGGTATTAGCTTAGGTCTTAAGGAGGTGGTAATCCACAGATTTGCTTTCGTTTCGACAGTTTCTAAGTAGTGGAACAATTACCTACAGTGCACCAAGTAATTTGTTAGGGTCGAAAACAGTAAGGGCGTTCAGGTGTGCGCTAAGGTATCCTGGGTTGAAAACAGCAAATTTGAATTTTCGTGGCAGACCCAACTGCTAAGCCAGCTCTGCCCTGTCCGTTCATGTTTGGGGGTTGGTGGCTGAGTGTGTCATGTAGGCCTGCGGCTGGCACCGGCCAGGCTGTCGGGGTTCCACAAAGAGGAGGGAAATGGGCTGCTGGGGTATGCTTCCAGCTCTGGTAGCTGATGGTGATAGCACATTTATCATTTTTTTTCCCTTTCGAAAATAAGCAACAATGTGGGTGGGAAGTTCTCCTTAGAGGTTCACAGGGATTGCCACTATTCTGCTGGGCCTCGAAACAACCCTGGTAAAAGCCAAGGCCTTGGGAGCACAGACCCAGAGTATCAAGCCGACTCTCAGTGGGTCTGACCCTGGGGCCTGTGAGACAGGACAGGAAATTCTGTACATGCAGCCAACGTGCTAGAAGGGAGGAGATGGCCCTGTACTCTGGGTCTCCAATTGCAGTGTGCTAGGGATGGCCTTGCTGACAGTTGGAGTCACAGATACATTAATTACGGCGAAGGCAGAAGTAAGCTACAGTGACAGGGAGCTGGGGGCGGAGGGAGAAGGCACTTTGCCATTGGAGCACATCTGTTTTATAATAAGCGGGTCTGTAATTCTCTTGTGAAAGATCACGTTTTACTATCTTCTCTGAGGCTGGAATATATAAATACTGTATTTCACGAAGGGGAAGAGGAAAGGGGAGATGATCAAAGTTGTTTGCCTGTTTGCCAAGCGCTTGTTTGAGATTTTCCACCCTTTTTCTTTTGTGTGTAACAGTTTCTATAGAGTGGGGTGGGGCGGGGAGAGGGAGTCAACTTGTTTTTCTAAAAGTAAAAGGCACCGTAAGGCGTCTCATGAATGGGGCCCTGGCCTTTTAATAAGTTTTCATGCCTTGGCTACAGCTACTGTATAATCAGAAGATAAATGCATGAGTGGTGCTGAGCTATTAACGTTGAAATGTGTGGTCTGGGGCCAAAGGAATGGGTGTGGGTTGAGAGGTGAAATGCTCATACCCAACAGTCTGCACAGAAGTGAGTCTGAAATGTCACATCTCCAAATGAACAGAAGCATCATGAGCTGGGATTGGAGGGAGCCAGGTGTGGGAAAAGGAGCAGTGGGGTTAAATGTCCCATGGGCTGTGTGAACACTGGTTCTCTAGGTCCTGCTAGGAGTGTAGCTACTAAACCATGGAGGCTTTGAAGGCATCTGCTTAGAGGAACGATAAGAATCTTCTCATATAACCTACTGAGAATTGCTTAAATATAAGCTTATTTTTTGATTCTAGAAAGAGTTAAGGTGGAAGGAATGGGAGCCATGCTTTCTGGTGCCAAGCTACCTGCCATTTTGGTCACCGTGGCCACTGTGCTAAGAGGGTGCTGCAGAGGGAGAATACCCCCCTGCCAAGTGCCTGAGCAACTCACTCTCATTCTCATTCCTTATTAGCTTAGCACTTTGCATCTCACTTCACGGTGGCAATGATGCATGTGCGTGTATATATATATATTTAAATAATATTAGATTTAATTCCTTAATTATATTTGTCAGTTTGGTATTTTCTTCATAGTCTAAAGTTGGTACTGTGAAGTTCCAAGGTGCTCTGATTTTTCAAAACAATTAAGAAAGTATGAAAGCAGACGTGGTGACATTGACAAATGAAAGGTAGGAGTGAAAGGGCAATGAAGAACAATAAAAATAAATAAAGTGTAATGAATAGGTGGGAACTCCCCACACAGGATTCTGTAAAAAGAAAACTGCAGATCCTGTCTTGGAATGTGTGGACTCTACACCCGACCTCCTGGTCTACACACTGATGTATTTAACAATCCTAAGCAATTTCCTCCAGCCAGCACCATTAAAAAAAAAAAAAAATCATCCTGTCACCCCTGGAACTCCTGGAAAACTGCTCTTCAGAGCCATGTTTCCAGCCTGGCAAATACGGTCATGTCTCTGGGCGGGTGTTGGGATTCGTACCAGCAAACAGATGGACAACATGTAGGTTACTGAGGTCTCTTGTCAGGAAAAAATGCTTTCTGAGATTAACTTCAGAACAATTTAGCTCCTCTAATAAATTAAGGACACACGCTTTCTGTCAGAGGGAGCCTGCACTCCTGATTTCCAAGCTGTTTAACTCAGCTTAGGGGATCCCAGCCTTTGTGAAGACACGGAGGTGGGAGCCGGGACATGGGCTCCTGGAAGGATCCAGGAGTCACTGCTGTGTTTTGAAGCTTTTCTTATGAAACTTGATGATGGGTGCTTGCCTCAGTTACCTCATCCTCTGTGAAGGCTAAAAATAAATAACACAAAAATAACTCAAAGCACTCTTCTGGAGAAAATGCTTTCTCCTATGTCTTGTGTAATAAATAGCTCCTGAGAGCCCACAATGTCTGAACTATACAGCCTTGTGTGTAAACCATGTTTGGCTTGGGGGCAAAGCAGCTGAAATTCATGGCTAAGTGTAATCCCACTATTGGTAACCTCTTGAGCCACAAAGCTCCATGGACCTTTAAGACAATGACTTATACTGAACATACGTACAGGACGTATAGGTATGTGTGCATGTACATTTATAAATATATATATCTAGCTGAGGATGAGACATTAACTTCCCCCAGAGGGGTCTAACTGTCTAGTTTGGAAGCCACTGGGGCTGATGGATGGTTGAGAGGTCACCGCCCGGCCTTGGACTCCTGCTGAGTCAGGTGTTCTGGTAGGACAGCTCAAACATGTTGCAAGCCTCCTCCAGGCTCTCATCCATGTTCAACCTCCGCCAGAAAGACTTCTGCTTCATCTGCAGCTCTCGGCGGACACATCGCGGGCAGGGGACAGACTTCTCTTTGCATTCAGCGTGGAAAACAGCTCCACAGCTTTCACACCTGCAAGAGCCAACCACGGAGATGATGAGTAAGGTTGAAGTGAGCAGGGCAGGAGGCTGGAAGTCCAGACCTCTGCACAGTTCAGGTCACAGCCTTTTATTCCTGACCCCTCAAAGAGACGTGACTCATAGAAGTGGGTTCTTTCCTTTTCCAAAAGACTCAAAGTTGAATTTCATTTGAAAAACATGTGGTTTTTTTTTTTTTTCCTGATTAGAACTACCTAGGGACAGGCTTATGTTTTCTGGGTGAAGGGGAGTCAGCAGTCAGTTAGCGATTTTGTGATCATGGTTACAATCGACAGAGCTCTAGAAGCTCCATGTGTTAGCTTGACTGAGAAAGAAGTGGGGGTAGTGACTCTAGGGAAGTGACAGAAAATAAGAGTGGAGTGCCCTGCCAACTGAAAACACTCCCAACACCAGTGACAGCCCCCGTGTCACAGCTGTGAAAATGTGGCTCCTCACTTCCGCTAACAAGAGCCAAGCGGTTCCCTGTCACTCCCTACCTTTATTTGACACTTTGCAAAGTGTCAAAATGGCATACTTTCAATTTCTGAATGATAGACTGTGGTCTGTTGCTCTTTTGAGTTTTGTTTTTTTAAATTAGAAACTCCCTCAAACCTTTCTATAGCTAGCTTCATAACACACGTGGGAACAGTAAAGCATGAGAGAGTGGGGGAGAGATCTTGTTTTTTAAGAAAAACAAAAAACACACAAATGCTGTAATTTATAGAGAGGAGACATTCCAGGTGGATGATGTTGTTTGGCTTGGTGGAAGCCTGTAGGAGTCTAAATGGCTTGTTTTTACTGCAAAGCCTTTAATAATGAGTAACTGACAAGCTTCCCTAGTGGCTTAGATGGTAAAGATGCCTGCAATGCAGGAGACCTGGGTTCAATCCCTGGGTCAGGAAGATCCCCTGGAGGAGGGCATGGCTACCCACTCCAGTATTCTTGCCTGGAGAATTCCATGGACAGAGGAGCCTGGCAGGCTACAGTCCATGAGGTTGCAAAGAGTCAGACATGACTGAGTAACAGTTTTCTCACTTTCAACTGACTAGCACAACTATAGCTGCTCCATTGGGTGGCTTGCCAGTGAGGATTAAGTTCTCATCCTTCCTCACGTGAGTGACAACCTAGGACCTCATCCCAGGAGCCCAGGGAACTGGGCCTGTGTGATTTTGCTCCACCGGCAGTGTCCATGCAGGTTCAATGATGGCTGTGAAAGAGCCAGTCCTCAGGGCTCAGCCTTATGCCTCCTACTTTTCTTTGAGTTTCAGACCTGGGTGTGAGATGGTCTTTGGAGCACCACTCCCTGGCCTGCTATTGGCTCAGGATTCAGAAAGTTTGGTCAAAGGAGGATCTTCCCACTCACTCTGGTACCCAGGAGAGAAGGCAGGGACTTAGCGGGAGAGGCACTAGTGTGTGGGGAGGGGCTGTATCTACCAGCTTAAATCTGTATCTGTATCTATCTTAAATCTGATAAATCTGTATCTATCTGTATCTACAGATTAAAAGACAGAAGCTTCACTGTACCCAGTGGTCTCTACCTCCAGCTCAGCTATCTGGTCTAAATACTGCATAGCAGTGGTTAGTAGTGCAGGCAGGGTAAGATGGCCTAATGCCAATCTATCTTCAGATCACATTCAGCCTATAGGACTGCCATGGATGGAACTGTGTGCCCCCCAAATTCCTATGCTGATGCCTCAACCTCCAATGTATCTGTATTTGGAGATGGGGTCCTCAGGAAGTAATTTAGGTTCACTGGAATCATAAAGATACGTCCTGATCTGATATGATTTGTGTCTTCATAAGAAGAGAACTAAAGAGGAACTAAAAGAGCCTCTTGATGAGGGTGAACGGTGAGAGTGAAAGAGCCAACTTAAGACTAAATATTAAAAAAAACTAAGATCATGGCATCCGGCCCCATTACTTCATGGCAAATAGAGGGGGAAATGGTGGAAGTAGTGACAGATTTCCTTTCTTTGGGTTCTAAAATCACTGTGGATGGTGACTTCAGCCATGAACTGCTTCTTGGCAGGAAAGTGATGACAAACCTAGACAGTGTGCTGAAAAGCAGAGACATCACTCTGCCAACAAAGGTCCATATAGTCAAGGCTATGGTCTTCCCAGTGGTCATGTACAGTTGTGAGAGCTAGACTGTAAAGAAGGCAGAAAGCCAAAGAATTGATGCCTTTGAACTGTTGTGCTGCAGAAGACTCCTGAAAATCCCCTGGATAGCAAGGAGATCAAACCAGTCAATCTTAATGGAAATCAACCCTAAATACTCACTGGAAGGACTGATGCTGAAGCTGAAGCTCCAGTATTTTGGTCATCTGATGCGAACAGATGACTCACTGGAAAAGTCCCTGATGCTGGGAAAGATTGAGGGCAGAGGAGAAGGGGCTGTCAGAGGATGAGATGGCTAGATGGCATCACCGATGTGATAAACATGAACTTGGGCAACTCCGGGAGATGGTGAGGGACAGGGAGGACTGACATGCTGCAGGCCATGGGGTCACAAAGAGTCAGACATGACTGGGTGACTGAACAACAACAAGAAGGATAACAGAGAGCCCCTTCTCCTCCCCTGTCTGTACTCGGAGGAGAGGCTATGCAAGGACTGAGGCAGGAAGGCAGCCGTCTGCAAACCAGGAAGAGAGCTCTGGCCAGAAACCAAGCCCTGCTGAACCCTGACCTGGGACTTCCAGCTGCCAGCACTGTAAGAAATAAATCCAGTCTGTGGTATTCTCTGTAACAGCCAAAGCTGACTAAGACAGTGACCTTGAGGAAGTTACTTCACTTCCCTGAGCTTCAATTTCCTTATCTGCTAAGTTGGGTTTCCATTAACATGTACCTCGTCTGGTGCTGTGTGGCTCAAATGAGATCACAGATGCAGCGTTTGCACAGTTCCTGGCACCTGGTTAACACTTAATAACACAGCTGAGGCGGCTTCTTCCAGTGTCAGCAGCTACTTGCTGCCTTCCTGCAAGTCTTCATTTCAGCCTGATTTCACCTATGCCACCGTGGTGACCTGAGGGCACTCTGATCAACCCCGTCATTTCAGAGAGAGGAAACCTGAGGTTCTAAGAGGGGTAGTAGTTGTCTCACAAGGACACAGCAAGTGAAAGCCAGAGCAGAGACTAGAACCCAGGACTCCTGGCAGCCCAGCCAAGGCTTGTACCCGAGGGCTGCTTATCTAAGTGAGAGCAGTGCGTGATCACGGAAGGACATGTGGGGCTTCAAGTTAGAATCCTTGGGTCCAAATCTCTAATCTTTCTTTGAGTGACCTTGGGCATGGAATTTATATTCTTGGTACTCACAATGACTTCCTTCCTAGTCAGTGGGGTTCTCAGACGAAAACGGGTGGATGTATGTGGAAGGGCCGGTCAAATGGCAAGTGGTTCGAGGAGCAAGCAAGGGGGTACACCAGCTCCCATGGTGACACTGGCACCTGCCTTCTTGCCTGGAGCTGCCAGGCTGCCATGGTGAGGTCATCATTATCATCTCTCTGGCCTCAACCCCTCCCTCCTTCCCAGGAAGAGTGCAGGTGGGGAATGAAGGGCAAATGCAGGTGTCCTTGGGCCTCTCTTGTCTGGCCGGCTCCTCCCCGGTGGCCTTGTCCTCAGTGGGTCACACCTCTGTAACCTCCTACTACTGAAGGGAGATGAATGATAACTTTAATAAATTTCCTCCTTCCTGCCTCCTCGATCCTGCTGAGTTAGTCAGTGACTTACACACCTAGGGATGTTACCCTAGGGAATGACTGATAAGGAGACAACCGCTGGTTTCCTTCAGTACCACTCCCTGTCTCTGCTGATACCCCTCTCCCACCCCACTGTGAGTGGAGAGGTTGAGTCTTATCAGATACTTCTGGTGCAACAAACACCCATGGGGTGATGGAGGGACACCTGCTCTTTCTAGCCAAAGGTCACTAACTGGAAAATAAAAAAAGTGTAAGATAAAAAAATGAATGATTTCAAAATAGAACCAAGTCCTATTTTTTTTTAACAATTTGTAACCCAGCAGGCATCTTTTGACCTGTATAAGTGGATAGACTTATCAATGACGTTCCCAAATTCAGAGATTGTACTGTTAAATTCCCCCTCCCCACCCCCTGCCCCGATCCTCCCTTTACAGAAAAGGAACAAGGGCAGGAGAAGGAAGAAGAGAGACTCTCACATAAGAGTTATGAGGTCTGTAGTAAAAATGTAGTATGCAGTGTTTACTTACATTAAGTGTAATGTTTATTTACATTAAAAATGCAATATATAGGTATTAATTATAGGTATTCTCTGAGAATAGGACTTTACTAAAAAGAACCTTTCATGCTAAAAAGATTCACTGACCCCTTAGTTTTTACTGAATTTCTTAACTGTATTAAAAATACAAAATACAGTTAAACATAACTTTTAAGGAACATGTCTTTTATATAAGGCATAGCTACCAATGTATTTGTCTGGGCAGAAAATTGCTACAGATAATGAAAGAGCAGCGTCCCTTTGGCATTCCTCAGTGATACATCAAATGAAAGCCAGCACCTTCATTTCTGAGTCATCCAGTCCAGCAGTCAGCAGTGTTCTGGATTCTGCTGTGGCCCCTGGAGAACAAAGACTGTGTAGCCTCCCTTTGCAGTGTCGTGTCATGGAGGATGTGACTGCATAGACATATACTTGCTATAACCAGGGCCATGCAATAGATTTTCCTATTTTTTCTTGAAAGCATTCACTGCTTCACCTAATCCAGGGATCTCACCTTGGCGCTAGTGATGCATGGGACTTACGGTTCTTGTTGTGTTATTCTGAGCACTGTGGGCTTCCCAGGTGGCGCTAGTGGTAAAGAATCTGTCTGCCAATTTAGGAGACGCAAGAGACATGGATTCGAACCCTGGGTTGAAAGATCCCCTGGAGGAGCAAATGGCAATCCACTCCAGTATTTTTGCCTGGGAAATCCCACGGACAGAGGAGCTTGGTGGGCTACAGTCCACAGGGTCGCAAAGAGCTGGACACGACTGAGCAGAGACACCACCACCACCTTCTGAGCACTACAGTATGTTTAGTGTTATCTCTGGACTCTGCCCACCGGATGCTAGTGGCAAACCCTGCTCTTCCCGTCAATGCCTCCAGGCACTGCCAAATGTCCCTGGGGTGGGGTGGAGGGCAGGCAGTGGGAGGAAACCTTCTGGGTTGAGAACCATTGACTCAACCTGTCTGGATAAGGTATCATAGAGAGGGTACCCAGGGAGTACATAAACAGCACCCTCTCCAGGTAGAATGTGCAAGAATTTCCTGTGGGCTTACAGTGGCAACCCACTCCAGTACTCTTGCCTAGAGAATCCCATGGAGCCTGGTAGGCTACAGTCCATGGGGACATGGCTGAGTGACTTCACTTTCACTTTACAATCAAATTAACCAATAAGGTCCAGTGTAGTGTGTTTATTCACATCATTTTCACAAATAAATATTTTAATAATCATTTGATTAAAATAGCTGAAACTCACTTAGCATTAACCATCCTATGGTTTCTAAAATTGGTTTAGGCCATCATTTAAGAAGTCCATACCCATGGCACAATTCTGTGTATTGACTGTGCTGTGCTGTGCTCCGTCACTCACAGTCGTGTCCAACTCTTTGCAACCCCCTGGACTGTGGCCCACCAAGCTCCTCTGTCCATGGTGATTCTCTAGGCAAGAATACTGGAGTGGGTAGCCTATCCCTTTTCCAGGGGAACTTCCCAACCCAGGAATTGAACTGGGGTCTCCTGTGTTGCAGGCAGATTCTTTACCAGCTGAGCTATCAGGGAAGTCCATGCATTGACTAGCAACCCTCAACTTTCTATCAGCTCACTTTGATTTTTCCATTCTCCCCAAAGGCCATCTTGGTGACTGACCCTGCACCACATTTATCCCCTCTTTGGCCAAGAACTTCCAAGGTATTTCTCTGTGGTGTTCCTTCCTTCTTTGAGCCCTATCTAAGCCATCTAGAGAACCAAAACTAAAGACTTTTCTATTTGCCCCATAAAATAAATCTCTTTTACCTAATTGTGAAGCAGTTCAGTTTCAGTGACTTCTGCAATGGAAAGGAGACCAGTAAAATATCAGTGAGGCCACTTACTGCAGAAGGGAGAGCACAGTGAGAGAGAGTAATCCTGAAATCCTGTCCCTAGTATCACTGGGATCTTGGAGAACTTACTTCATCTCAGAACCTCACTTTCCCCAGAAGGCTATGAGAAAGCTGGATTAGATGGTATTTAAGGTTCCTTACAATCCACTCCAGTGTTCCTGCCTGGAGAATCCCATGGACGGAGAAGCCTGGTAGGCTGCAGTCCATGGGGTCGCACAGAGTCGGACATGACTGAAGCGACTTAGCAGCAGCAAGGTTCCTTACAACCTGCAGATTTTGTGCAGGGGAAAAAGAGCTACTCTGGGTTTTATCTTCTTCTTTCCAAACTTCCACGGCCCCAAGTCTGTGGATGAATGAGTGGGAATGTAGTCCTGCTGGTCCCTTCTCAGAAAAATCTCAAACTGACAAGCTGGGAATGAATGAGCCTTAACATGAGATGAGCCTTAAAGTGAAGAGTGAGATTTTAAATGTTATTTGCATTCATTAGTCAAGTGATGAAATAGCTGATATGTGCTAGTACATACAGCTCTGATCATCAGGAATTTGGCCAAAAGAGTTGACCCTGCCCCTTCAAATAAAATTTCAACTAAATATTAAGGACTTCTCTCTAAGTTTTCTCTCAATCTTCATCAGCATCCCTTTTCCCCAAGAAAAATCCCCAGAATTGTTAAATGTTGCGGGGTTTTTATTTTGTGGGGGTGAGGACTGGCTAGAGGCAGGAGTCATTCACCAGCCTGCACGGAAGTACTTACTTTTGTGTTTTAAACACTGGGACAGCCACACTGGAGAGGACCGGGTGCCGGTCAGTACAGTGTATGCCAGAGGATGTGTGAGGAGAAAGGAGTAACTCAAGGTTCGAGTCTGCGGAAGCCCTAGGGGTCAATACCATTAATGACTGGTGCGCCCCTCGCAAATTGGTCCCCTTCCTTGGAATGGGGCAGAGGAATATCTCCACCAGCTAGAGGAAACAGAAATCTCATTCTATGTCTTAATAAAGGCATCATCAAACGAGACTCTATTGTTGTTCAGTCGCTAAGTTGTGTCTGACTCTTTCCAAGCCCATGGACTGCAGAGGCTCCTTTGTCCTTCACTATCTCCTGGTCACTCAAAGTCATGTCCATTGAGTCGGTGATCCTATCTAACCATCTCATCCTTAGCTGCCCCCTTCTCCTTTTGCCTTCAATCTTTCCCAGAATCAGGGTCTTTTCCAATGAGTCAGCTCTCCACATCAAGGGGCTCAAGTTTGGAGCTTCAGCTTCAGCATCAGTCCTGATGAATATTCAGGGTTGATTTCTTATAAACAGCCCTAAAACTTGGCTTACTGACCTACAGCAAATGAAAGAGAGGTCCAGAACCTAGAAATTGAGTAGTCAATTGCCAAGAGATTGGACAGACAGGATGTTCTTATTACAAGCTATCAAATTCAAGAAAACTCACCTGTGACAAAACTAACAGAACTAAATATGTGCAGGGGAAAAGGCTTGCTTCTCGAATACTATGGCAAAGAAGCAAGAATTTCTGGCTGCTGAGAGTTTCCTGTTCTGGAATGCTGATGATGTGAAACCAATTAGAGACAGGCTGATGATGGCTTTGTCTGTGCCCTTCCAGCTTCTAGCTGCACACAGGGAGGTCACAGGAAGCCGCTAGAGGCCTCTGCCCCAGGTTGAGGTCACCGAGATGCTTCTACTCTGTGCATGTTGGGTTCCTCCCTGGCTGCATTTTTATTTTTGGCTCAGGCAATGACCTCAGATATTTCACTAGGATTGAAATTCAGGCTTAGCTTGGTTGGATCTCTGACAAGGGAAAGACAGGCCCACAGAGCAGGGTGAGCTCTGGCTGATTTCCACTCAGTGGAGCCCACGACGAAAAGGGTGGGACGCAGAGTAAGTGCACATTATCAGGCATGTGTGTGCGGTTTGGGGTATGGCTGCTATGTAAGACGCCTCACAGGGTCACTAGTTATTATCGGTTTTTCTCAGAAACCAAGATGATTATTCAAATCTCTTAGCTAAGGGAGGTAGTTATTGGGGCCTGGTTATTTTCATGTTTGGGGTTGGTGTTTCCTTCTGTTCTTGAGTCAGTAAATGGATAACAGCAAACAATTTATAATTTGCTTAAATAGGAAACCAGCCAATACCGTATACAGCATGTCTGTCTGTGTGTGTGTATGTGTGCTATGCATGTACTTATATAGCTATATATATGCTGTTTAGAAGAATACACAGAATATGTTACTAAACATTCAAAGGTAAAATGAATTAAATATGATTTAACTAGATGATACAATCTAATAGATTCATTCTTTTGAATGAATGAATGAGCAAGCCTTGTGCTGGGATAACCAGAAATCCATTCCCCAGGTACCCGTCGGTTCTCGACCCGCGCCCCCTCCCAAGCAGGTGGGAGGGGAGAGGGAGACAACAAAGGGTCTGGCTCCTTGGAGAGTGGGGGCAGGGATGAACTGCATCTGGGTCCATCACATTTAGGGTTGATAACTGTGATTTTTTTTTTTTTTGGCGGGGGGTGGGGGGGGTGGGGGGTGGGGTAGGGAGGTGGGTAGTGAAAAGGTATCCCCTATAGTTTGATTGGAGTTCTATGAGACTAGAAAAGATCAAAGATCCAGTGCCTTTGGCTAAATGTCAGGCAGATTTAGGCAGTTATGTGCTAATTTGTAAAGCTATCCCAGTAGTTCTGAATTGTAAAATGCACAAATTAGATATTTAAATCAGACAACACCTATATGACCCTTTGCCCCTATTTTTACATAAATTATCCTTAAAATAGCTCTCCTAGTTGTATTCCCTTTTTAAATAAGCCAGTCAGTAAATAGATAAACATGAAATGAAATAATAAAATAAACTGGTGGCTTCTCTGGTTCCAGAACTAGTAAATGGTGGGTCAACTTTGGCAGTGATTTCTGTCTTCTGACTTAATTCTAGCCCTCTCTCCACATACTAGCCACATGGCCCTTAAGTCACTTAGTATATCCCCAAATACCTGCTAAGACTCAAATCTGGGAAGAACAATTGGTATGCCCTGAAATGATCTTTGTATTTACCTTTTAATCCCTGAAGTTAATTAAGGCAGGTTTTCCCCCTGATTACAGCCCACAAAGCATTTGGCTTTCACAGGTCTTGCACTTTTAGTTTGTAAACCCAAGCTCAGCTAATACCTTTGACAAGAGCTTTACTGAAAATCTTGGCTTTGAAAATAGAATGTAAACAAGGGTTAATTAATTCATTTGCTAATTTTGCTACCCTACTGGGGACAGTAACTCACCATTATCTTTAGTGCTAATGCTTAATAAATGCTTCTTGCTAATTTGCAGGTGGTGACAGGACTTCTCGGTAATACTCCACGTATGTAAAATCATAATAGATTTGACCTGAATGAAATATCTTTTTGGAGATAGGGAAAAACTGGAATTTCTGACACTTCTAAGTTTTTGTTTTTTTTTTAAATGGTTCACCTGGCAGTTAATATCATTCTCAACAGACAAATGTCCATTACTTCAGGAAAATCTTGTTTTAATATTAGAAAAAGTAAACTGAAGGAGGATTTTAAAATTTTCTACAATTTTTGTGAACAGCTAGGATATATCACGATTGAAGCCATTAAAAAACCATAAATAAGAGCAATGGCTTTCTGTGAAAACCTCTAAAGTAGTTCAAAATATCTAAGAGTCCAAGAGATGTTTAGAAATATCTTGCTACATCTAAGATAAAGACAGTAAATATAAGAATAGTATTAGGCTAATGCAGATTTAAAAAAATATATACAAAATTATCTTATGTATATAGACTGCTGTTTAATTTACCAGCCTACCTTTAAAATGTAAAACTGAAAAATTTAACTGTCAAGGTTTGAAGTAAAACCTCTTTAAAAGAAACAATAATTTATAAAGATAGATACCAAGATTCTGATGGGATTTACTAGTATTTAACATACTACATTTCAGTTCCTCAAGACACTTGATGGAACACAAATAAAAGAAACTGTCAAGCATGGGTACATTAGAAAAATGCAAAAAAGTTCAGAAGGTAAATCTAGTTTAAACAGTATGATTAGTTGCTTAGGAATAAGTTAAATGATGTAAATTTAAAAGGAGAAAGGCATTCAAATAAAAGACCCAAAGTGTTTTGTCATTACTTATTTCCCTATTTGTCTCTTCTCATCAATACAATTTTTTACAATACAGTATTACTTTATTTTCGAATACTCAATGTGTTCTAGGCCAATGGTTCTCAAAGTGTGGTCCCTGGACTAGCCAAACCAGCATCACCAGAGAATTTGTTAGATATGCAAATTATTGGGTTCTACGCCAGACTTACTGAACTGTAAACTACAGGGTGGGGCTTGTCACTCTATTTTAACCAGCCCTCCAGAGAATTCTGATGAATAAAAAAGTTCAAAAACAACTGCTCTAGGCCAGTCATTTCCAAAGGCAGTTGCTCTAGTTGATACATTAGACAAAGCTATTCTATGTATTCTTGGGGTTCCCTGGTGGCTCAGATGGTAAAGAATCCGCCTGCAGTTTGGGAGACCTGGGGTTTGAACCCTGGGTCAGGAAGATACCCTGGAGAAGGACACAGCTACCCACTCCAGTATTCTGGCCTGGAGAATTTCACGCACAAGAAGCCTAGCAGGCTACAGTCCATGGAGTCACAAAGAGTTGGACATGACTGAGTGACTTTCACTTTTCATTCTAAATACTTAGAACAAAAATATGGACTTAGCAAAATGAAACAGGAAGTGAGGTTAATTATTGTTTTTACATAGGACTTTACATTTCATGTCTATTAATATTTTCCTATGGCTGATAAGTAAGCATCTCATTTTATTTTGCTTTTATCACAAAATGGAGTTGTTCTTATATTTATTGGCCATTTGCATATTTTTTCTGTATATTGGTTTGTGTCCTTTGCATTTCCTAATGACTTTTATAGATTTCTTTTTTTATATTCAGGAAATTAATGCTTTGTCACATGTGTGGTAATATCTCTCCAAGTTTCCTGTTTACATTTGCTTTTATCTGTAAAATTTTAGGCATTTAACTTTTAAAAAATGTATTTAAAAGCATTTCGCTTTCATGGCTTCTGGGTTTGTGTCAAGTTTAAAGAGAACTTCCCCATTTTAACATGATAAAAATATTCACCCTTCTTTTCTTCTAGTACTTTATGGGTTTTTGTTTTGTTTGTTTTATATATTAACATATTTGATCCATTTGGAATTTATCTTGACGTAAGGACTATGGTAAAATCCAGCATTATTTTTCTTTCTCCAATGGTTATCTGGTTCCCAGTTCCTTTTATGGAATGATCCATTTTTGTGTTACTAATTTGCTGTGCTACCTTTATTGTGCATTAAATTTCCTTATAACTTGGATTTATCTCCATGCTTTCTGAAATCCTATTCCACTGATTTATTTTCCTATGCGAACACTATACTGTTTTATTTTTTAATTTTATTTTAAAAAATATTTTAATTTATTTTTTGGTTGTGCTTGGTCTTAGTTGTGGCACTCGAGATTTTCAGTCTTTGTCACAGCATGTGAGATTTTTAGTTGCAGTATGCAAACTCTTAGTTGCAGCATCTTGGGATCTAGTTCCCTGACCAGGGATCAAACGAGGGCCCCCTGCACTGGGAGCGAAGAATCTTAGCCACTGGACCACCAGGGAAGTCCAAACAGTATACTGTTTTATAATACATTCGGATATCTGGTAAAAAACAGTCTCCCTTCAAGTAAACAACTTTAGAATTAATCTAAAGAGTTATAATTAACATAACTAATTAATTATAATTAATATAATCTAAAGAGTTAATCAATCTAAAGAGGGCTTCCCTCGTAGCTCCGTTGGTAAAGAATCTGCCTGCAATGCAGGAGACCTGGGTTCAATCCCTGGGATGGGAAGATACCCTGGAGAAGGATGTGGCAGCCCACTCCAGTATTCTTGCCTGGAGAATACCATGGACAGAGGAGCCTGGCAGGCTACAATCCATGGGGTTGCAAGAGTTGGACATGACTTAGCGACTAAACCAGCACCACTCCCCAAAGAGTTATAAGATTCTATCTTGACTCTATTAAGTTCAATGTTGTCCATCTTTATGTTTTTTTTAAATGAAAAACTGTGAAGAAGGCTGAACGCCAAAGAATTGATGCTTTTGAACTGTGGTGTTGGAGACTCTTGAGAGTCCCTTGGACTGCAAGGAGATCCAACCAGTCCATTCTGAAGGAGATCAGCCCTGGGATTTCTTTGGAAGGAATGATGCTAAAGCTGAAACTCCAGAACTTTGGCCACCTCATGCAAAGAGTTGACTCATTGGAAAAGACTCTGATGCTGGGAGGGATTGGGGGCAGGAGGAGAAGGGGATGACAGAGGATGAGATGGCTGGATGGCATCACAGACTCGATGGACATGAGTCTGAGTGAACTCCGGGAGTTGGTGATGGACAGAGAGGCCTGGCGTGCTGCGATTCATGGGGTCGTAAAGAGTCGGACACAACAGCAACTGAACTGAACTGAAATGAAAAAAGTTGAAATGTATATCATCAACCAATTAAATGTATATTATAATTTTATTTGTTGTTGTTGCTGCTGCTGCTAAGTCGCTTCAGTCGTGTCCGACTCTGTGTGACCCCATGGACGGCCTCCCACCAGGCTCCACCGTCCCTGGGATTCTCCAGGCAAGAACACTGGAGAGGGTTGCCATTTCCTTCTCCAATGCATGAAAGTGAAAAGTGAAAGTGAAGTCACTCAGTGTTGTCCGACTCCTAGCGACCCCATGGACTGCAGCCCACCAGGCTCCTCTGTCCATGGGGTTTTTCCAGCAAGAGTACTGGAGTGGGGTGCCATTGCCTTCTCAGTTTTATTTAAAAAGAGATGCAGCAGTATAAACATATCAGGTAATCAAGGACCAATTCTGACTTTTTTTTCAGTCTTTAGATATTTGACATTTTGAACATCTCAGTTATTTATTTATTTTTATCTTTATACAGTGACAAAAGTATTAACTTTTGGTGGGTTAAACTAATAGACTGTGTACATGTTTATTAGATTAGAAAACATGGTTTAACTGTTCAATAATGTATAAGGTTTTAGCCTAGTGTGCTTGAACCAAACGTGTTGAAAAAATAATCTAATAATGCGTAAAACATTGAATGAGAGAAAAATGCATGAAAAACATGCTTTTTTTTTAGCAGCTCCTTTCATTCAGTGAGAACATTATTTGAAAATTTCACTTCCACTCTGCATATTAGTAAAAGCTGGATGGGGATGGAACCCAGGTCTCCCACATTGCAAGCAGATTCTTAACCATCTGAGCCACCCAGGGAAGCCCAAGAACACTGGAGTGGGTTGCCATTCCCTTCTCCAGGGGAGCTTCCGAACCCAGGAATCAAACTGGGGTCTCCTGCACTGCAGGTGGATACTTTACCAGCTGAGGTACCAGGGTAGCCCCTGAAACTGATAACATAGTAATAAAAAAGTGTTATGCATAGTTATACTATGTACACAAGTAATAAGCAGACACATTATTGCAGGAAGTCACTACAAGTTGTATTTCTTTTAACCCTGTGAATATTCACTCTTAAGACAGGACTAGGGTGGAGAAGGCTAGAGGGTTGTATATCAGCAAAGGAAACTCTCAAGGGGAGCAATGTGGTCATTCACTGGGAGAAGCCAGTGTGTGCCTTTCGCTTAGGTCTGGTTAACAACGTGCTTGCTAACTAATAACTAAGCCTTTCAGTGTCTCTGGGAGGTGACTTGGGCAAGCCCTCTAGACCCCTCAGTGAGAAAAACTTAAGCAGGAAACTTTTGTGGGGTTAGGTGGGGAAAAGGGTTAAGAACTGCTCTTAGGTACTTCTAAGCATTAGGGTTTGCCCGATTAGATCTGTCTTTTTCATTTTTTTAAATTTATTTATTTTTTGGCTGTGCTGTGCAGCTTGTGAGATCTTAGTTCCCTGACCAGGGATTGAGCCTGAGCCCCGACACTGGAAGCAAAGAGTTTTAACCACTGGACCACCAGGGAAGTCCCAGGTCTCTCTCTTCTAAATAGTGGACCTTACATAACTCTCAGGAAAGAGGAGGAAGGCAAAAGTCACCTTTCATGCTTGCTGCTTTGACATTCACATCACTTGTGTCCCTTAGCCCCTGGGCTGGTGCCTCTTTCTGACTGCATGAAAATCATGCCATCCCTCAGGTTAAATCAGGCTTCACTCTTCTACCCGAATGTCATCCTACCCAACTCCACCCCTTCTCTTCCCAGGGAAATTCTGCTTGTTTCTTCATTTCCATTTCTGAAGTTTTTCTTCCCAATCACTGATATAAGCTGCTTTCCTACCTAAGTCTTTTAATTTAAAATTTCTTTCTCTCCACCACCTTCTTCTAGAAAAACAATGTGTCAACTCCCCTCTTAAAGAAGAGCTTTAAGATACTTCAACTTCCCCATGTTCAACCCTAACTAGATCTTTTAGCTTAAGTTACCTTACTTCAAATTAGTGGCTTCCAATGTTTCCAGTGCAGTCTTTAAACCAGTCACTGATTCATTATTTGCAAGTCAGTCTACTATGTTACTGGTTTTATAAAAGGCATTTCCGTTTTTCACATGAATTATTTTTTAAAAAATATTTACTTGGCTGTTTTGGCTCATGGGATCTTTGTACGTTGTGTCACGTGGGATCTCTTGCACATGGACTCTAGTTGTGGTGCACAGGCTTAGTTCCCTGACCAGAGATCGAACGGGCATCCCCTGCACTGCAAGCCGGATTCTTAACCACTGGACTACCAGGGAAGTCTCATGAATCACTTCTTTTAATACTCTCTTTCCCTGTTCTCTCATCAAAAAAGTTCTTCCCATTAATTTTGGTGAGAGCACGTACCCCCACCCCCATCCATCAACTAGCTAGCTAAGGATACATAGTAAGTAGTCTTTTACCCTCACCCTCCTAGGATGCTTTGTGCCTCCCTCAAACTTCAGGCAAGTGCTGATAACACAGTGAGACAGAAAGAATACTGTACTGTTTGACAGCCTGAATCTCCAACTACCTATGGGAATGGTATTGTAGGGGATGCTGGCATCCATGGATGGTGGAGTGGAATGGGGAAGGGGAGTGTGTTGCAGGGTGTGGGGGCGATGTGTAAATGATTGCTAAGCTCCCCAAGTTCTATGCTCTGATACAATTCAGTCTAAAGAGCAACTTTTGTACAGAGTGCAAAGGTCTATGAACTGTGCCTTTAACTGTTTTATGTACTATGAGAGAATCAGGAACCAAGCAGATGATTATTAATGGTAGCTATAGGTGGCATAGGCAGATGTTTCCTGATGCAGCACTGAGTGGTTTAATATTCAAAATACTGAAAGGGTTTCATAAAGATATAATAACGCTCATTAGATGCTGAAATAAGAACAAGAAAACAACTTTAACAGGATACTATTTGTACTTCTACAGTTGGATGAAAAAAGTCTCAAACCATCATGAACATATACTGACAAAACCAAGATACTACTGTACCTCTTGTAATTCTAAAGTATAAAAACAGTTCATTTCAAAACATATTGCTCAGTCTGAAAAGTCAACATTTTTTATATGGAAAGGTAAATACTCTTTCTCTTCTCCATTGTGTATTCAGGTTACTTATTTACAGTCCCACAGAGAAGGAAAAAGCACACACTAAGAAGTGACCTAAAAGATGTTTTGAAAATTAAGTTACCTGGGTAGCTTAGCAAAGCTCAAGTTTTTGACAGTGAAGTCTCCATTGGGCCAATAAAAGACATCTGCCCCTAATACATAATTGAATGTTAGCAATCACTTGATAAAAGTCAGATATCTTGGCAATGTCTACATTTAAGCAGGCAAATTCCCTGAAATGAGCTTAAAAGCTGTTTAAAATAAAATAGGTAAGTACGGGTTTGAAAAACCAAAGTAAAATAAACCATTCATTCATAAATTATTTATTGAGCATTGATATTAAGAAGAGATGACAAGAATACACAGAAGAATTATACAAAAAACGTCTTCACGACCCACATAATCATGATGGTGTGATCACAGAGCCAGACATCCTGGAGTGTGAAGTCAAGTGGGCCTTAGAAAGCATCACTACGAACAAAGCTAGTGGAGGTGATGGAATTCCAGTTCAGCTATTCCAAATCCTAAAAGATGATGCTGTGAAAGTGCTGTACTCAATATGCCAGCAAATGTGGAAAACTCAGCAGTGGCCACAGGACTGGAAAAGGTCAGTTTTCATTCCAATCCCAAAGAAGGGCAATGCCAAAGAATGCTCAAACTACTGCACAATTGCACTCATCTCACACGCTAGTAAAGTAATGCTCAAAATTCTCCAAGCCAGACTTCAGCAATATGTGAACCGTGAACTTCCTGATGTTCAAGCTGGTTTTAGAAAAGGCAGAGGAACCAGACGTCAAATTGCCAACATCCTCTGGATCATAGAAAAAGCAAGAGAGTTCCAGAAAAACATCTATTTCTCCTTTATTGACTATGCCAAAGCCTTTGACTGTGTGGATCACAATAAACTGTGGAAAATTCTTCAAGAGATGGGACTACCAGACCACCTGATCTGCCTCTTGAGAAATTTGTATGCAGGTCAGGAAGCAACAGTTAGAACTGGACATGGAACAACAGACTGGTTCCAAATAGGAAAAGGAGTTCGTCAAGGCTGTATATTGTCACCCTGCTTATTTAACTTATATGCAGAGTACATCATGAGAAACGCTGGGCTGGAAGAAACACAAGCTGGAATCAAGGTTGCCGGGAGAAATATCAATAACCTCAGATATGCACATGACACCACCCTTATGGCAGAAAGTGAAGAGGAACTCAAAAGCCTCTTGATGAAAGTGAAAGTGGAGAGTGAAAAAGTTGGCTTAAAGCTCAACATTCAGAAAATGAAGATCATGGCATCTGGTCCCACCACTTCATGGGAAATAGATGGGGAAACAGTGGAAACAGTGTCAGACTTTATTTTTCTGGGCTCCAAAATCACTATAGATGGTGACTGCAGCCATGAAATTAAAAGATGCTTACTCCTTGGAAGGAAAGTTATGACCAACCTAGATAGCATATTCAAAAACAGAGACATTACTTTGCCAACAAAGGTTTGTCTAGTCAAGGCTATGGTTTTCCCTGTGGTCATGTATGGATGTGAGAGTTGGACTGTGAAGAAGGCTGAGCGCCCAAGAATTGATGCTTTTGAACTGTGGTGTTGGAGAAGACTCTTGAGAGTCCCTTGGACTGCAAGGAGATCCAACCAGTCCATTCTGAAGGAGATCAGCCCTGGGATTTCTTTGGAAGGAATGATGCTAAAGCTGAAACTCCAGTACTTTGGCCACCTCATGGGAGGAGTTGATTCATTGGAAAAGACTCTGATGCTGGGAGGGATTGGGGGCAGGAGGAGAAGGGGACGACAGAGGATGAGATGGCTGGATGGCATCACTGACTCGATGGACGTGAGTCTGAGTGAACTCCGGGAGCTGGTGATGGACAGGGAGGCCTGGCGTGCTGCGATTCATGGGGTCACAAAGAGTCGGACACGACTGAGCGACTGATCTGTTCTGATCTGATCTGATTCTAGACGTAGAGGATGGAGCAGTGAGCAAAACAAGAGTCTGTTAAGAATCCTATATTACTTCTAAATGGTGGACTGAATCAACATTTGAATTTATATCTTAATCCCTTTGGGTGGATTGTATTAAAAAAAAGCAGTCAACTTCCCTGAAAACATCGTGACAAACTATCAAGAGACTAATACAAAATGGACCTGAAGTAAAGCTCTCACGAGCTCTTACTTCTTTGGTCAATAAGAGCTTAAAACAGTGTCATATGCCTGCTATGTAGAGGGGTAGGGGATGGCTTGTTGAAGATCACAAAGCAACTGAGTGGCAGAGTTAGGAATTACATCTAGACTTTCAAGTCATCAGTCCAATGATTTTTCTGAGGACTGCTGCTGCTGCTGCTGCTGGTAAGTCGCTTCAGTCATGTCCGACTCTGTGCGACCCCATAGGCGACAGCCCACCAGGCTCCCCCATCCCTGGGATTCTCCAGGCAAGAACACTGGAATGGGTTGCTATTTCCTTCTCCAATGCATAAAAGTGAAAAGTGAAAGTGAAGTCGCTCAGTCGTATCCGACTCTTCCAGATCCCATGGACTGCAGCCTACCAGGCTCCTCCGCCCATGGGATTTTCCAGGCAACAGTACTGGAGTGGGGTGCCATTGCCTTCTGAGGACTAGCCTGCCTCTATTTATTAAATGGATCTTCACAATTTTAGAGCCAGTTACATTTTTTTTCCCTGTAAAATTACCCATTAGTGAAAATATATAGGTTAAATATGACTATTTTCCTGGTTCTACTATGATGTGATAAAAAGACTGGATGCAATCTCAGTTTTATTAAAAATATATATGCATATATGAGTATGGAGAATTCTCTTCATTATATTTTTATGTACTTTAAGCATTTTCTATAACGAACATCAATCACTTTTACAGTTGGAAAGGTAAAACAGGAGTTTTAAATAACTTACCCCTACTCCAAACCACAAAAAATTAGGTTAACTGAAATGCTTAGAGAAAAGATGATTAACACAGTGTTAACCAGACACATAACCAGAAACTTGGTAAGAAATGTGTCTGGGGGAGACAACAGCCATCTATTCAAGTGACCAAATGGCTTCAAAAAACAATAGCGGCCTCACCAGCTAGGATTGTGTTTACAAATGCATGGTGTTTATCAAGTGGCTTAATGGCATAAAGGGTCAGGTCAGCCCTGAGGATTACACAAAAGTCTTGCCTGTATCAGCAGACATTCCGAAACATTTCAATGTGTGAATATAGGAGCCACGAGGCCAAGGTGAAATGTTATTTACCAAGTTACTCTTTGACCAAAGTTTAAAAGCCGAAACAACGAGCATTGTGCTCCAGTTTTTATCAAGGAGAACCTTTACTCACTCAATAAATACACTGAAGAGCAGGCAGTCATGTAGCCTAAGAGGAGCAGAATTCCATCTTGTAAGTCAGTCTCCTTCTTCTGCCCCTCACAAAATCTGTACGCTCTCTGGGCTTCAGTGTTTCTACGCTAAAAATGTTGACATGGTCTCTACAGGTCCTTCCATCTTTGTTAGTTTTGATTCTAGAACGCAGGCAGGGGAGTTAGAGAACTATGGAGAAAGTTCTTCAATATGCTCTTCTTCAACACCAGAGGGAGAGAGAGGGTAGGGGGGAGAGAGAGAGAGAGAGAGGTAGGGAGAGGGAGAGATAATAGAGCAAGAGAGAGAAACACTAAGCAGATGCAAACCACCGGTTCCTCAGCAAAGGCACCTAGGAGGAGTCATCCAAATTCCCTCGAGCTGCTGGGAGAATCCCACACCTCATTACAATACTTGCTGAGTGGCTGCGTCCCAAGAAAAGCCACAGAAAGGAAATATCATTAAAAAAGCGTATATGCATTGGGGGGAAGCTGTTCCCTCCCTAACACCCAACTCAGCCAAGGCTGTTGTTCCCTATTGTTGAACAGGATGTAACAGGACTGCCAAGCACAGCCCAGGAACCTGCTAATTAGGTGCACCGACAGTGTTTGTTTTGGAACCATTTACCAACAGAGGAATGTGTCAGGCTGATTAGTGAAAAAAGGGTATGTAATGTATGTGTATTCGAGTCCAGATGAGGGCATAATCCAGGTATTTGGTCTGTTTGTGCAGGGACTCACAGAAACTGAAGGCTGAGCAAATAGGAAGCTACGAGGGAAGACCAGCGTCTGCGTGGTGCTTCTCCCGCCTCCTCCTGCGGCGTTTTCTCCTACTCCCCTGACTCCCACCAAAAGATTCCTGCCCAAATGTGAAACTCTCTTTCATGAAATGACAAAACTCTAATGGGTTGCCCAGAAAAATGGAAGAGCCTTTGTAAGGTCGCTGACAGATTCAGAGTTTGATAATTTTCTAGGCACGGTAAGTGGCAACTCAGGCAAAGCCATCTCCACGGTTACCTTCCATGAACAAATCAAAGGAAACTAGGGCGATGGGAAACACAGCTCTTAATGGACTGTTGAAGATGTGCTAAGAACTGCCCATCTCAGCATCTTCTGTGTGAAGAAGTAATTCTATACTTCATAACAAAGCAGTTTTCTTTCTCTAGTTTTAAACAAACCTTTTAAAGGTTGGACTACAGTTAGTTACTTGAAGCTTCATGTCTTGATGAAGCTTAAAGAAGGGCAGAGGGTGCCAAGACAAAGAACAAAGTCCATGCCCCAACAAGTTCAGGTCCTGAGGGGCAGGATGATGTGAATTGCAATGAGATACAAAATGACAAAGGCCAATTCCAGAGGTCAAGGTGTTGGGAGGAGTCCCTGTGCTCTTTGGTACAAGCTAGACATTTCTGGAGTTTGGCCAAAATGGATGAAAGTGATGGGGCTTGAACTGAATTCTTTAGGAGACTTTTTTTTTTTTTTTCTTCTGTAAGCTAACCTGACAAAGGGCTTGCCAGGTGGCTCAAAGAGCAAAGACTCTGCCTGCAATGTGGGAGACCTGGGTTTGATCCCTGGGTTGGGAAGCTTCCTTGGAGGAGGGCATGGCAACCCACTCTAGTATTCTTGCCTGGAAAATCCCGTGGAGGGAGGAGCCTGGCAGGCTACAGTCCATGGGGTCACAAAGAGTGACACCACTGAGAGACTAAACACAGCACAACCTGACAAAATAGATTTCAAAAGTGAAAAAGAGGATAAGGCCTCTTAGAAACTCACTCACTATGGGCTGTTCCATTCGGCCAGTGTTTGTTCTCAATAGACAACTGTACGGAATGTTCTGTGAATGTGTGCAGACTGGATGTGGTGTCAGAGTATGTTAACTCAACCGGTAAGAGTTTGCTGTTGGTAAGTTCAGGGTCCTGTATGCAATCGTGGTTTCTTAAAGGAGGGGAGGAAGTTGCTAACTACTAGCTAACACTCAGTCTGCTTCTCCAAGTCCCTAGTGCTTCAACAAAACATGTAACCCTTTGAGAAGACTAACCAGGGAGCCGCAGATGCCCTAACACAGGAAGAACACATGCTCGGCGATGCCTTCCCAGGACAAGGGCATGTCATCACTCTCCCTAGGCCAACACTCACGCCAGAGAATTACTTGAAATGATAGATCAGCTGCTTCAACCTTATGTAGAAAGCTGCAGTGTTACTTCAGACTTAAACTATGTTCCTCTGAGTGTTAGTCGTTCAGTCATGTCCGACTCTTTGCAACCCCATGGACTGTAGCTCGCCAGGCTCCTCTGTCCATGGGATTCTCCAGGCAAGAATACTGGAGTGAGTAGCCATTCCTTTCTCCAGAGGATCTTCCCAACCCAGGATTGAACCTGGGTTTCCTGCATTGTAGGCAGATTCTTTATTGACTGAACAACCAGGGAAGCCCAATGCTCCTCTAGCTTCATAAGTATTTTTTTCCAGGTTTATTGAGATACAGTTAACATATAATATTGCATTAGTTTCAGGCATACAACATGATAATTTGATGTAGGTACATGTTGCAGAAGGATCACCACAATAAGTTTAGCTAACTCCATCACCTTACATAGTCACAATTTTTTTTTTCTTGTGCTGAGAACTTTTAAGATATATTCTCTTAGCAACTTTCAAATATATGATATAGTATTGCTATCTCCAATTCAATCTCTGGATTGGGAAGATCTTCTGGAGGAGGAAATGGCAACCTACTCCAGCATTCTTGACTGTGAAATTCCAAGGACAGAGGAGCCTGGTGGGCTATAGTCCACAGGGTTGCAGGGTCAGACATGACATAGCGACTAAGCCTGCTGCTGCCGCCACCGCCATGCTATACAGTATTCATCTTATAAACGGAAATCTGTACTTTTGACCCCCTGAACTCATTTTGCCCACTGCATACCCGCCACCTCTGGCAACTGCTAATCTGTTCTGAGTTTGCTTTTTTAGATCCCACAGTATAGGTGATATCATACAATATCTGTCTTTCCCTGTCTGACTTTTTTCACTTAGTGCCAGTATTATAAATTCTCTTAACTAATCACTGCAGATGGTGACTGCAGCCATGAAATTGAAAGATGCTTGCTCCTTGGAAGAAAAGTTATGACCAACCTAGACAGCATATTAAAAAGCAGAGACATTATTTTGCCAACAAAGGTCTGTATAGTCAAGGCTATGTTTTTTCCAGTAGTTATGCATGGATGTGAGAGTTGGACTGTGAAGAAAGCTGAGTGCCGAAGAATTGATGCTTTTGAACTGTTTTGTTGGAGAAGACTCTTGAGAGTCCCTTGGACTGCGAGGAGATCCAACCCATCCATTCTAAAGGAAATCAGTCCTGCATATTCATTGGAAGGACTGATGCTGAAGCTGAAACTCCAATACTTTAGCCACCTGATGTAAAGAGCTGACTCATTTGAAAAGACCCTGATGCTGGGAAAAATTGAAGGCAGGAGGAAAAGGGGATGATAGAGGATAAGATGGCTGGATGGCATCACCGACTCAATGGACATGAGTTTGAGTAACCTCTGGGAGTTGGTGATGGACAGGGAGGCCTTGTGTGCTGCAGTCCATGGGGTCACAAAGAGTCGGACACGACTGAGTGACTGAACTGAACTAATCAGTTTTTTAAAAAAGCTCTGTCAGTATTCTTAATGAATACACATAACATACTTGGGAGAGCTGAACCAAACAATAAATAATTATGGGATGTTTACTATATGAAACCCACCAAATTCATGTGGTGGTGGTTTAGTCACTAAGTCATACCCGACTGTTAAGACACCGTGGACTGTAGCTTGCCAGGCTCCTCTGTCCATGGGATTCTCTAGGCAAGAGTACTGGAGTGGGTTGCCATTTCCTTCTCCAGGGGATCTTCCTGATCTAGGAATTGAACCAGGGTCTTATGTGTTGCAGGCAGATTCTTTACTGACTGAACTATGAGGGAAGCCAAATTCATGTATTAATGTGTAATGTTCTTATAGTACTCTACATCAAAAGTGAAAATGAAAATCAAAATGTTAATTGCTCAGTTGTATCCAACTGAGTCACCCTATGGACTGTAGCCTGTTGGGCTCCTCTGTCCATGGAATTCTCCAGGCAGGAATACTGGAGTGGGTAGCTATTTCCTTCTCCAGCGCATCTTCCCAACCCAGGGATTGAACCAGAGCTTCCCTTGTGGCTCAGACGGTAAAGAGTCTGCCTGCAATGCGGGAGACCCGGGTTTGATCCCTGGGTCAGGAAGATCCTCTGGAGAAAGAAATGGCAACCTATTCCAGTACTCTTGCCTGAAAAATCCTATGGATGGAGGAGCCTGGCAGGCTATAGTCCATGGGGTCACAGAGTCAGATGTGACTGAGTGACTTCACTTTCTTTCTTCTTTTCCTGCACTGCAGGCAGATTCTTTACCATCTAAGCCACCAGGGAAGCCCATTCCATATCTAAATATAGCCCCAAATGGGAGAGGGGTCATTAAATCTTAAAGTGCAATGTTTTCCATACTGGAAAACCTGTGGGGATGGCTTGTCTGTGGCATGAAAAATTCAACATGGCTGAACGGATCAGATTGAAAGGATGGAACTGATTTATGATAGCTGGTATATTTTGTTAAGTCTTATGTTAAAATGCATGCAGAGTATTATCTAAGAGGAAGCATTTATGTCCTTGTGATGTGGAAACATTTCAAGATTGAGAACTGGTACCTTCACAGACATGTGTGAAGCAGGATGGCTTCCTTAGCAGCATTCTGTCCTTAGTAACAAAAGAAGATCAGTGATATGCAGAGATATTGGAAAGAAAGCTGGATAGAAGGTAATTTTAAGATTTAAAAAAAAAAAAAAAAACACCTAAGTTCTGGGTCATTCTGTGGGTTTATGTGACTTTTTTGCTTTTATACTGATTGCTTTCTCTTACATCTTAGGGCTGTTATCGGTCTAATCTTCTGATTTGTCTTTCTGAGAATTTAGAGCCCTTATTTCTTACTCTCCATCAAGAAGGCTGTGTTTTGTCATTCCTCCTTCCTCAGGATGTAGACCTGGACCTTTGTTTTCACAGAAGGTCCCTCTCTCCTAGAGCTGAGCTCTCTTTTCAGTCCTCTACAGGGGTAAATGCTGGATTAGGCTCAAGTAAAGCAGTTTTGTGATTCTGGATCTTTCTACTGTATTCAAAATCTTGCAACCTGGATTTCAGTGTTTTCCTATTTAAAGGAGAGAGGTATGTATTTAATCTGGGATGTCCCTTCCTAAACCTGATAAAGGCAGGCCCTCATTCCACAGGTACCCCCGGCTGAACATGGCCTGCCCCGGCTGCACAGAGGGGGAAGCCTGGCTGTGGTCCCCTTTCCCAGCTCCCCCGCCCCCTCAGGATAGCCCTTTGGGGGTTCACAAAACAAAGGCAGAGCTTTCCCCCAGCCCAATCTAACTCCAGCTCACTGCTCCAAGTATAAAAAAAAAGTCCAGGTTGGCAAATAAAGGGAAAATTGTAAAGAACAGTTTTGTGGGGAGGTTTCTTTAATAACAGGTACATACGATTTTCAAATTTCTTTTAGGGGGTATGCTGCAAAAACAGTTTGAAGACTATAGGTACAGAAAAAACAGTGATGTACAATGAAAAAAGCACAGATTTTAGAGTCAGATATATCTGGCTTCATGTTTTGGCTTTATCTCTTGGGCCAAGTTAATTGCCTCCTCTGAAACTAGGTTTCCTCATTATAAAAATGGAGGTATTAGGTAACAATACTTCCTCAGAGGACTGGCAGAAGAATTAAATGATGAGATATGAAAACTGCTGGCACTAGTAAGTATTACTGCGATTCCCCTACAAGCCCAGAATAGTGGCTATGTCAGCCAGAGGTGCTGTTCTAAAAATTAATACTAGGGTTTTACTTCTAAATTATACATTTGTGAAGTTTCCTTCTGCAGAACAATTCATTTAATAAGGAAAAGAAAGTCTTAAGAGTTGACCAATGTTTGATAATGTTGTTGTTTAATCACCAAGTCATGTCTAACTCTTTTGTGACTCCATAGACTGTAGCCCGCCAGGCTCCTCTGTCCATGGAATTTTCCAGGCAAGAATACTGGAATGGGTTTCATTTCCTTTTCAAGGAGATATTCCCGATCCAGGGATCGAACCCACGTCTCCTGGATTGGCATGCAGATTCTTTACCACTGAGGCACCTGGGAAGTCCTGGTGATATATGGCCATAATCAAATAAGCATGTTAGAACTGGGTATATGCTGATACTGAAGTGCATGAATCAGTGCTTTAGAGCTCAACGTGGAGTTTTCTCCTCTGTTTAGAAATTGTGGAACATCTTTCTACTCACAGTGCATGTCATTCCCCTTAGTGGAACCCCAGGTCGACCCCCTCCACTGTGGCTCCTCCCACGTGTGAACGCAGCTGCCTGGTGGCTTGTCTGTCTCTTACTGGAGACTGTCAACTATTTGTGAGCAAGGAGCACGCCGGGTTCACTTTGTGTCTCCAGAACCCAGCCCAGTGCACAAACATAATATGCTCAGTGAATCATTTATTGAAGGAATGAATAGTTCTAATGCTTGTGGAATGTTCTTTACTGAATTGTAATTATGTTGTTCACATGATAGTTGGGTCTGAAAGGATATTAAATATAGTTCTGAGGGCACAGGGGTGCTGGATTTAGCAAGATGGTTTAGATACGTATGTGGTAACAATTTCACTAAAACTAAATTTCTAGGATTTTCACATATAGATTTTTAAAACATATTTTACTATGGAAAATGTCAAACATATTCAGAAAGTAGAGAGGATAGTATAATAAACCCCTGCACACCTATCACCTAGTTTCAATGATTATCTCGTTCATCTATATTCATCTTCTCCCTCCCACCATCAGATTATTTTGAAGCAAATCTGATTTATCATCACTTCATCTGTAAAGATTTCAGTTATACATAGATTTTAAAATTTATCCCACTATTCAAATTTATTTTTATTTATATATGTGTATGTTGCTCAGTTGTGTTCAACTCTTTGTGACCCCATGGACTGTAGTCTTCCAGGCTCTTGTCCATAGAGTTTTTCAGGCAAGAATACTGGAATGGATTGCCATTTCCTTCTCCGGAGGATCTTCCTGACCCAGGGATTGAACCTGGGTCTCTTGTACCCCCTGCGTTGGCAGGTGGATTCTTTACCATTAGCGCCAGCTTTACTTAGTACATCTTTATAGCTATGTTTTAAATCTGCAACTCTATTTCTGATTACAGTTTTCCATCAGTAAATCTTTTATTAGGGTTTGTTTGTCCTTTTCCATTGACATGTATAATCCACTCCCAGCATTTAAGTGGAAATTGAACACCATGAGAAAGCTCGGCAGGTTCCTGGCAAGTATTATGAACCTGGAGTTCCAGGAAGGCTCAGGGCTCCTTCAAACTCAGACATCTGTGCAAGCAAATTAAGGGAACTGAATCTGACTAAGGGAGAAACAGAGGATTCCGACTGTATTCCTTCCTACAAGGTAAAGGCCTTATGAGCCCATGGCCGTGCAAATGTGGTCATTTTGGTTGTGAGAATCCAGCATCTTGGATCATGACAATAGGTATCTTAGAGGAGGGGTTCTTTCTCCTGCATGTGACTCAGAATCACATGGGGAGTCTTTGAAGATACTGATTCTGGGGATTTAAAGAAGCCAGATCTCACAGGAGATTCAGATGTGCAGTGAGAGAGGAGCACCTGTGTCCTGCAAGAGACAAGTACCGAGACTGAGGGCTTTAAACGTGTGTGCACCCCAGCACCCTGATTTTGGTTTCTAATATTCTCTATTAAAAAGGAACCGGGGCCCCCTGAAGAAATGGCTGCTTCTACGATTAGGGCAGGAATTATATAAGATGAGCTGGGAGCATTGGGCAGTGCTAGAAAGTAAGGAACTGCTCAACACCAAAACCTCCATAATCACTGTGATATGCCAAGGGGACACAGGAGCCAACTGAAAGAGTTAAATGGCTAAAACTGGAACGGTTTGAGTAACACAAGCAAGTGGTTTTGGATAACCCAAAGTACAAAATAAATACTTTTTATTTATTTTATATATTTTGGGCTCCCTGGTGGCTCAGATGGTAAAGAATCTGCCTGCAATGCAGGAGACCCAGGTTCGATCCCTTGGAGACGGAAATGGCAACCTACTCTAGTATTCTTGCCTGGAGAATTCCATGGATAGAGAAGCCTGGTGGGCTACAGTCCATGGGGTCACAGAGAGTCAGACACAACTGAGGGACTAACACACACACATAAAATAAATATGCATGAATCCATACTGATATGAATAAATAATTGAAAAAATAAATGGGAAAGAAGAAACAAATCTCTTAGGCAGAAGAATTCCAAATGACTTTGTACATATTCCACTCATATAAGTCCCCACTGCTTAAGTGTGGGTCAAACATACTGACTTCCAGAAGGAAAGTATAAAAAGGAGATGGGAGTGGGTGGGGGATGAGTAACTTTGATGTGGAGACACAAAAACTATAGTGATCAGTCATGTTCATAGTATGTACCCATGATATGATATCATGATGAAATGACACTACCTCTTTGTTCTTCCTCCCAAACCCATAGAACCTGATATAATCATAAGAAAGACAACAAGTATGACCCAATAGAAGGACTGTACAAAATACCTGACCAGTACCCTGCAAAACTGTCAAGGCCATGAAAACAAAATCTGAAAGACTGGTACCACCACGAAGCAGAGAATGATGAAGCAATTAAATGTAATGTGACATTCTGGAACAGAAAAGATGACTAGGTAGAAACTAAGGAAATCAGGAAAAAAAAAAAAAAGCCTAGGGATTTCAGCTAATAATTGTATATCAATATTGGTTCATAAGTGTAACAAATGTACCATACTAATGTAAGGTGTTAATAGTGAAAACTGGGTATGGAACATAAAGGACTTTTCTGTACTATCTTTGTGATTTTTCTGTAAATCTGAAGTTGTTCTAATAGAGTTTATTAAAACTTTTCAGCTTTGACCTCTGAGCCAAATGTTCTGCTGAATGAACTGTTTTAACAGGTTTTATTTTTTAGGATAGGGCTTCCCTGGTGGCTCCGCAGTAAAGAATCCACCTGCTAACACAGGAGATATGGGTTTGATCCCTTGGTCAGGAAGATACCCTAGA
The DNA here is from genome assembly GCF_032452875.1 of Bos javanicus. NCBI lineage: Eukaryota > Metazoa > Chordata > Mammalia > Artiodactyla > Bovidae > Bos > Bos javanicus. The sequence goes on from NC_083869.1 coordinate 96,213,764, forward strand.
GAAGGAAATGGCAACCTGCTCTGGTGTTTGCCTGGGAAATCCCATGGACAGAGGAACCTGGCAGGCTATAGTACACAAGGTGCCAAAGAGTTGGACACAACTTAGCAACTAAACGACGACAACATTTTTAAGGTTTAGATTTACAGGAAAACTGAGTAGGTAGTACAGAGTTCCCATATTATGACTGACCTCCAGTTTTCCCGATTCTCGACATCTTGCATTAGTGTACTAGTTTGTTACAATTAATGAACCAATATTGGTATATTATTAACTGAAGTCCACAGTTTAAAATAAAGAGTTATTCTGTGTTGTACGATTCTATGAATTTTGACAAACGTATAATGTCATGTATGCACTATTACAGAATCATATAGAATAATCTCATTGCCCCCAAATTTCCTGTGCTTCACCTATTCATTCCTCCCTACTCCCTCTCAAGACCCTGGCAATCATTGATTTTCTTATTGTCTGTATAGTTTTGCCTTTTTCAAAATGTCACATTCTTGGAATCATACAGTAAGTAACTTTTTCAGATTGGCTTCTTTCACTCAATAATATGCATTTAAGTTTCCTCCATGTCCTTTTGCAGCATAATAGCTCATTTCTTTTATCCCTGAATAATACTGCACTATATGGATAAACCACAGTTTCTTTATCCATCCACTTAGTAAAGGACAACTTGGTTGTTTCCAATTTGGGGCAATTAGGAATAAAACTGCTATAAATACCCATGTATAGATTTTTAAGTGAACGTAAGTTATAAACTCATGTTATTTAAAGGTATATTGTTATTTTTCAAATATTTGGGTATTTTGCAGGTATCTTCCTATTATTGATTATAGTTTAATTTCATTATGGTCTGAGACCATACTTTGTATAAATTCTATTCTTTAAAATTTGTCCAGATGTGTTTAATGGCCCAGAATGTGATCTCTTTCTTAGTAAATATTCCATGTGAGCTTGAGAAGAATGTATATTCTGTTTTTGGATGGACACATGAATTGACATGGATGTCCATTAGATTCACTTGGTTGATAGTGCTTTTCAATTACTATACATTCACTGATTTTCTGCCTATGGGATCTGTCAGTTACTGACAAAGGGGTGCTGAAGTCTCTAGCTATAATAATTATTACTTGCTCAGTTGTGTCTGACTCTTTGTTTCCCTATGGACTGCAGCCCACCAGACTCCTCTGTCCACGGGATTTCCCAGGCAAGAATACTGGAGTGGATTGCCATTCTCTTCTCCAGGGGATCTTCCCAACCCAGGGTCTTCCACATTGCAGACACCAGGGAAGCCCAACTATAATAATGGATATACTTAAATATAATTGTGGATTCATCTGTTTCTCCATGCAGTTGTTGGTTTTTGCCTCATGCATTTTTGACTCTCTGTTCATACACACTAAAGATGGTTTTTTATTAAGAACTGATCCAGTTATCATTATATAATGCCCCTCTTTATCATGGTGTAAAGAATTGGTATTATTTCTTCCAATATTCAACAAAAGTCACCAGTGAAGCCATTTGACTTCTTCATGGGAAGAAGAAGAAAAAATTACTATTTCAATTTCTTGTTGAAGGCCTATTTATATTTCTATTTCTTCTTGAGTCAGTTTTGGTACTTTGTCTTTCTAGAAATTTATCCATTTAATCTAAGTGGTCTAACCTGTTGGCATGAAATTGTTTATACTGCCTCTTAAAAATTCTTTTAATTGACATACCTTTTTTCTTTCCTGATACTGGCAATTGGTATCTTCTCTCTTAATTTTTTGGTCAGCCCACCTAAAAGGCTATCAAGTTTGTTAATCTTTTCAAAGAACCAATTTGTGGTTTCATTGACTTATTGTTTTTCATTTCATTGACATCTTCTCTAATCTTAGTTCTTTCTTTCCTCCTGCTTGCTTTGGATTTACTTTGCTTTTCATAAGTTTCTTAAAGTGGAATTTTAGGTTATTAATTTGAGACCTTCTTTCCTCTTTTCTGATATAGGTGTTAATAGCTATAAATTCCTCTCAAAGAACTACTTAAGCTGCATTCCATACATTTTGATATTTTGCATTTCATTTTCACTCATTTAAAAATATTTTAGGGATGTCCCTGGCAGTATTTAAGACTTCACCTTCCAATGCAGGGGTTGCAGGTTCAATCCCTGGTTGGGGAGCTAAGATTCTACATGCTTCACAGCCAAAAACACCAAAACACAGACCAGAAGCAATATTGTAACAAATTCAATAAAGACTTACAAAACTTATTTTAAAAATTGATACATTAAAATGGTGAACTTAATGCTCTTTAAAATTTTTTTTAAATTTCTCTTTTGGTGGATTTCTTCTTTGACACATGAGTTTTTAGGGTACATTATTTAATTTCCAAATACTTTGGGGTTTTTCAAAATTTTTTTCTACTGGAGATCTTAATTCCATGTTTCAGAGAACACATCTGGTATGGTTTTAATCTTTTAAATTTATGGAGACTTCTTTTATGGCCCAGAATATATGGCATATTCAGTTGGAAGTATTTTTTTAATTTTTACTTTTTTATTAAACATTTTTTATTGCAGTATAATTCACATAAAACTCACTCTTTTAAAGTGTAAAATTCACTGCTTTTTAGTATATTCACAAGACTGTATAACCATCACCACTATCCAATTCTAGAACATTTGTATCACCTCCCCCCAATAAATCCATGCTCATTACTAGTTATTCTCTTTCCCCCTTCCCCAGGCTCTAGGCACCTACAAATCTACTTTCTGTCTCTATAGATTTGTCTTTTGGGTACATTTCATATAAACAAAACATACATGGCCTTTTGTGTCTGGCTTCTTGCGCTTAGCATAATGGCTTCAAGGTTCATCCACTCTGCAGCATATACTTCATTCCTTTTTAGATGGGATAATATTTCACTATGTGGATATATCACATTTTGTTTATCCAATCATTAGCTGATAGGCATTTATATTGTTTCTAATTTTTGATTACTATGAATACTGTTGCTATGAACATTTGTATACAAATTTTTGTGTGGTATACATTTTTAAGAAGTATATAATCTTTAGGCTAAGTATATAATCTTGAGCTAAATAACAGTACTCAGGAATCTGGATGCAGGAGTGTGTGTGTGTGTGTGTGTGTGTGTGTGTGTGTGTGGGGAATCTTATGTTTCTGTGTCTGTCTTTCTGTGTGTAGGACCTAGATGTTTACAAATAGTCTTTGGGTTTAAGAAGAGGCCAGAAGGGCTGAGTGGACTCTTAATATCTTAGCTTTACCACACATGCTTCAGCTCTCCCTGGCTAAGTGCCTCACCTTCTATTCTGAACCACAGAGTAAGTGAGCCCAGCAGGGTGGGAAATGAGCCATGACATTCATGCCCAGAGAAGCCAATGCACTTATGCACAAACAATGTATATTCCTATTATGCTTTTGGAATAAAAGGAAAAGTGATATGTATCATTTTATGACTCAAGAAACAGGCAACAGGAAAAACCCCACTCTTAAGTCAGGGGAAAAAAGTCATCCATCAATCAATGGAAGTGATGATACCCAAATATTACTTTGGTTAGAAAAATAATCCCACATGGACTCCCACTTTTCTCTCCTTTGGATCCTAAAACTTTCATCACTAGACTGTGGTGCATCTACAGAGAAGAGTATGTGGTGAGCTAGACAGCTGTTCACCAGTGTCCTCTGCTTTTCTTCCTAGTCATCCATCCAGTTTGGGTCTTCCTCTGAGACTACGATTTCCATAGCCTATCACTTGACCCTGGGATGGTTGTGAGAATTCTTCCACCCCCATCTTTATTCTAAAAAATGAAGCTGAATACTCTCTGTTACCAAATAAGGCAGATCTAGACTGTGGTTTTTTTGCAACTTTGTTATATCATTCTGGATAAAGGAAGCATGGTGAGTTGGAAATAAATGTAGGAAACCAAAGGGTAAAAAATATTCTCAAGGAAAATGGGAAATCTGATGCAGAGGCAGAGACAGAGACATAGTGCTTGACTAAAAGTTGGCCTGATCTGGCCCAATAACACCACATGTGACATATTCAGGTATACTGTTATAAGACAAGGGATTCTGTACCTGCTCGTTGAAATATCCTCAAAAGGGTAGAGGATCTCTCCATTGTTACAGATTTCACAGATGAACCCCTTCTGGCTACAAAGACTGCAGCTGTACACATGCGAGGTGGCAAATTTAATGACCTTGCCCAAGAATGGAGCCAGCTTTCCCTCTATTACCTGCAGAAAGAGAAACAGAACAGGGAAGAAAAAAAATTTATTGAGAACAAAAAGTCTTGTAGATGCAGGACTGGAATTCCTTTCCTTTACACAACAGGAAAACCTCTAATTATAATTTCTCAGCAACTCTGAGAAAGAAAAGACATAGTATTTTCGCTCCAAAAGAACTCTCTGGCTTAAACCACTGGGGGTTGAAAAATGAAGATGTTGAAAGTTCTCTTGTATTGCTCTTTTTCTGTAGTGTGTTGTAGCAGATAGAGGACCAACAAACGGGGAAGCCTACTTTCACAGACACAGTTATGGTGTAGTATACGAGGAGTGTGGCGGATTTCCCAAAACAGATTGAAAACATACAGGGTAACTACTGATGTAGAATTTTATGTTATGTTATATATTCAATAATATCTGTTTCCTAATGAGTTAATAGAATAGTTTTTTTTTTTCACCAGCTCACCTAAGAACATGTAACAAATGTGGAAAAATAGGTTTCTCTTGCTGCTGCTAAGTATCATAATAACAGACGTTGCAATTTGGCAGTCTGAGGACTATATTTAGCCTGAAGATGTTTTTTTTTAAATCTCTTAGTGTTTAAAAAAATGAGCCAATTTCATAATTGGGGGGGTTTACATAAAAATTCAGATTTTTGGCTTCTTTTGAAAAATCATTAGATCTGGCAAAACTAGGCCTGGATTCCAACATGATGACGATCCCGGCTGTGAGTAGAGGCTGCTGGCTCCTGCTAAGACATGTGCTCTTCAACTGACACTTGACTCCACGAGGCCCCAGTGTCTTGTCTTGAGTCTGCCTACCTCCCACGGCCCCCTCCCCTCAAACATTCATGAGTTTGGAGCCGATGGTTCATCAGAGCCCCCCTCACTTAACTAATAATGCACAGGCTTCAAAGACTTTAGCAGTTCCTATGTTAACAAGATAAAATCTGCCTTTATTTCTCTCTTACTGAGGCACGTGCATATACATGCTGATTTTGATATAAGAAAAAAATGAAGATTGAATTTAATTTGGAAATAGCTGGAAATAGATGGATACTTTCAAATGAATCATAATTAAAATGAGAATTCTACATAAAAATAACATCTGAGAGCAGTAAATCATACTTAAAGAGATATTACAAGGTTGCTGCTGCTAAGTCACTTCACTCGTGTCCGACTCTGTGCGACCCCATAGACAGCAGCCCACCAGGCTCCCCGTCCCTGGGATTCTCCAGGCAAGAACACTGGAGTGGGTTGCCATTTCCTTCTCCAATGCACGAAAGTGAAAAGTGAAAGTGAAGTCGCTCAGTCGTGTCCGTGGAGCCTACCAGGCTCCTCCATCCATGGGATTTTCCAGGCAAGAGTACTGGAGGGGGTGCCATCGCCTTCTCCGTTAAGGTAAACAAATAGTAGTGGCTGATAATACAAAAGTAAAAGACTATAAGGAATATAAAAATGTATTCTGCAATTTCTTTACACACTAACAATGAAATATCAGAAAGAGAATGTAAAAAACCACCCCTTTTAAAACCACATCAAAACAGTAAAATAAAATACTTACGAATAAACCCCACCAAGAAGGTGAAAGACTTATATACTGAGAACTACAAAACATTAATAAAGGAAATTGAAGATGATTCAAAGAAATAGAAAGATATCCCATGCTCTTGGATTGGAAGAATTAATATTGTTAAAATGGCTATACTACCCAAAGTAATCTACAGATTTAATGTGATCCTTATCAAATTAACTGTGAAATTTTTCACAGAACCAGAACTGATAACCCTGAAATTTATTGGCCCTTCCCTGGTGGCTCAGACAGTAAAGAATCAGCCTGCAATGTGGGAGACCTGGGTTCAATCCCTAGGTTGGAAAGATTCCCTGGAAAAGGGAAGGGCTATCCACTCCAGCATTCTTATATTCTGAGAACAACAAAATATTAATAAAGGAAACTGAAGATGACTCAAAGAAATAGAAAGATATCCCATGCTCTTGGATTGGAAGAATTAATATTGTTAAAATGGCAATACTACCCAAAGTAATCTACAGATTTAATATGATCCCTATCAAATTACCCATGACATTTTTCAAAGAATCAGGACAGATAATACAAAAATTATCTATACACAATGATAAAAAGCCCAGATTTCCCAAAGCAATCCTGAGGAAAAAGAACAAAGCAGGAAGCATAACTTTATCAGATTTTAGACAATACTACAAAGCTACAGTAATCAAAACAGTATGGTACTGGCACAAAAAGAGACATATGGATCAATGGAACAGAAGAGAGAGCCCAGAAGTAAACCCATACACCTATGGTCAATAAATCTTGACAAAGAAGGCAAGAAAATAAAATAGGAAAAAGACAGCCCCTTTAGCAAGTAGTGCTGGGAAAGCTGAACACCTGCATGCAAATTAAATTTGAACACACCCTCACACCATATACAAAAATAAACTCAAAATGAGTTAGATACTTAAATATGACATAATAATACTCCTAGAAGAGAATAGAGGCAAAACATTCTCTGACATAAATTGTACCCGTGTTTTCTTAGGTTAGTCTCCCAAGGTAACAGATATAAAAGCAAAAATAAACAAATGGGACCTAATCAGACTTATAAGCTTTTGTACAGCAAACAAAACCATAAATAAACCAAAAAGATAACCCATAAACTGGAGAATACATTTGCAAATGATGTTACCAAGAAGAGCTTCAGTTCAGTTCAGTCGCTCATACCTGCCCAACTCTTTGTGACCCCATGGACCACAGCACACCAGGCCTCCCGGTCCTTTAACCTCCTCCCAGAGGTTACTCAAACTCATGTCCACTGAGTCAGTGATGGCATCCAACCATTTCATCCTCTGTCATCCCCTTCTCCTCCTGCCCTCAATCTTTCCCAGTATCAGGGTCTTTTCAAATGAGTCAGTTCTTTGGATCAGGTGGCCAAAGTATTGGAGTTTCAGCTCCAACATCAGTCCTTCCAATGAATACCCAGGGCTGATCTCCTTTAGGATGGACTGGTTGGATCTCCTTGCAGTCCAAGGGACTCTCAAGAGTCTTCTCCAGCACCACAGTTGAAAAGCATCAATTCTTTGGTGCTCAGCTTTCTTTATAGTCCAACTCTCACATCCATACATAACCACTGGAAAAAACATAGCCTTGACTATACAGACCTTTGTTGGCAAAATAATGTCTCTGCTTTTTAATATGCTGTCTAGGTTGGTCATAACTTTCCTTCCAAGGAGTAAGCATCTTTTAATTTCATGGCTGCAATCACCATCTGCAGTGATTTTGGAGCCCCCAAAATAAAGTCAGCCACTGTTTCCACTGCTTCCCTATTTGCCATGAAGTGATGGGACCGGATGCCATGATCTTAGTTTTCTGAATGTTGAGCTTTAAGCCAACTTTTTCACTCTCCTCTTTCAACTTTCATCAAGAGGCCCTTTAGTTCTTCACTTTCTGCCATAAGGGTGGTGTCATCTGCATATCTGAGGTTATTGATATTTCTCCCAGCAATCTTGATTCCAGCTTGTGCTTCTTCCAGCCCAGTATTTCTCATGATGTACTCTGCATATAAGTTAAATAAGCAGAGTGACAATATACAGCCTTGACGTACTCCTTTTCCTGTTTGGAACCAGTCTGTTGTTCCATGTCCAGTTCCAACTTTTGCTTCTTGACCTGTACACAGGTTTCTCAAGAGGTAGGTCAGGTGGTCTGGTATTCCCATGTCTTGAAGAATTTACCACAGTTTATTGTGATCCACACAGTCAAAGGCTTTGACATAGTCAATAAAGCAGAAATAGATGTTTTTCTGGAACTCTTTTGCTTTTCTGATGATCAAGTGGATGTTGGCAATTTGATCTCTGGTTCCTCTGCCTTTTCTAAAACCAGCTTGAACATCTGGAAATTCAGGGTTCACATATTGCTGAAGCCTGGCTTGGAGAATTTTGAGCATTACTTTACTAGCATGTGAGATGAGTGCAATTGTGCAGTAGTTTGAGCACTCTTTGGCATTGCCCTTCTTTGGGATTGGAATGAAAGCCAACCTTTTCCAGTCCTGTGGCCACTGCTGAGTTTTCCAAATTTGCTGGCATATTGAGTGCAGCACTTTCACAGCATCATCCTTTAGGATTTGAAATAGCTCCACTGGAATTCCATCACCTCCACTAGCTCTGTTTGTAGTGATGCTTCCTAAGGCCCACTTGACTTCACATTCCAGGATGTCTGGCTCTAGGTGAATGATCACACCATTGTGATTATCTGGGTCATGAAGCTCTTTTTTGTACAGTTCTTCCATACCATTTCTGTACTGTACAGAGCCCATCTTTGCATGAAATGTTCCCTTGGTATCTCTAATTTTCTTGAAGAGTTCTCTAGTCTTTCCCATTCTGTTGTTTTCCTCTATTTCTTTGCATTGATTGCTGAGGAAGGCTTTCTTATCTCTCCTTGCTATTCTTTGGAACTCTGCATTCAATGGGTATATCTTTCCTTTTCTGATTTGTGTTTCATTTCTCTTCTTTTCTGGAGAAGGCACTGGCGACCCACTCCAGTACTCTTGCCTGGAGAATCCCATGGACGGAGGAGCCTGGTAGGCTGCAGTCCATGGGCTCGCGAAGAGTCGGACATGACTGAGCGACTTCACTTTGACTTTCACTTCTCTTCTTTTCACAGCTATTTGTAAGGCCTCCTCAGACAGCCATTTTGCTTTTTTGCATTTTTCTTGGGGATGGTCTTGATCCCTGTCTCCTGTACAATGTCACGAACCTCTGTCCATAGTTCATTAGGCACTCTATCAGATCTAGTCCCTTAAATCTATATCTCACTTCCACTGTATAATCATAAAGGATTTGATATAGGTCATATCTGAATGGTCTAGTGGTTTTCCCCACTTTCTTCAATTTAAGTCTGAATTTGGCAATAAGGAATTCATGATCTGAGTCATAGTCTCTTCCCAGTCTTGTTTTTGATGACTGTATAGAGCTTCTCCATCTTTGGCTGCAAAGAATATAATTAATCTGATTTTGGTGTTGGCCATCTGGTGATGTCCATGTGTAGAGTCTTCTCTTGTGTTGTTGAAGAAGGTGTTTGCTATGACCAGTGCATTCTCTTGGCAAAACTCTATTAGCCTTTGCCCTGCTTCATTCTGTACTCCAAGGCCAAATTTGCCTGTTACTCCAGGTGTTTCTTGTACTGTTACCACAGTCAATTTTAGAACATTTCCTCCACTCTCCTCCAAATCCCCACACCCATTAGCAGTCACTAATCTTTTCTCCCTAACCCATCCCACAAGCAATCCCTACTTTCTGTCTTCATAATTTTACCTACTCTGGATATTTCATGTAAATAGAATAATATATATAATATGTGGTGTTCTGTGACTGGCTTCTTTCACTTAGCATAATGTTTCAGGGTTGGTGTTGATTTTTTTTAAAAAATTATTTATTTATTTTTGGCTGCACTGAATCTTCATTGCTTTATGTGGGTTTTCTTTAGTTTCAGTGAGTGAGGGCTACTCTTCATTGCGGTATGTGGGCTTCTCACTGCAGTAGCTTCTCTTGTGGAGCATGGGCTCTAGACATGCAAGCTTCAGCAGCACGCAGGCTCAGTTCTTGCAGCTCGAAGGCCCAGAGTGCAGGCCCAGTAGTTGTGGTGCACCCGTTCAGCTGCTCCACTGCATGCGGAATCTTCCTGGGCCAGAGGTCAAACTTATGTCCCCCACATTGGCAGGCAGATTCTTATCCATTGTGCCACCAGGGAAGTCCTGATTTAATAATGAAATAAGATTCTGGTTTTATTTATGGATGATAGCCTTTTTCCTTGAATCTATCCAGCATATATACTAATCAGGTTTATACATTACTTTCATTGTGTGTTATCTCTTCCCTCAAACCTTTGGTCGAATTCTTATTTTACCATTAGTAAAAACTCTTCATTCATTCATTTCAGAAAATTGCATTGAATTTGCTGAATTCCATGCATAGTCGGCATTGAATATACTTGGCTATTGATAGAAGCATGAACTAGACAAAACTGGAGCTTATATTTTGCCTCGTGTACAAGTGTCTCCATAGGCTAATTCAAAACTGTCTATCCAAATTCATTTTCCATTCCCTTGGTATTTATGTTCTGTTGTGAGGGAACTCTTCCCTGTGTAGCATATGCTTGTTCTTGCTTCTGTGCCTTCGCCAATGTATTTCTTCTATCGGGAGTTTCACTTCTCTTAACACTTACTTAAATGTCACCCAGGATTCATGGCTCAGATCTATTCTGGCTTGATCTGGACAGTCATCTTTGGCTACTTCACCTGCCATGGATCTCTCGTGCTTCATATAACTTATTTTTATAACCACACAATTTAATATGGAAATTGATGTTCTCCTGTATTTTTTGCTATCCTTTAACATTTGATTGTTTTGCTTTTCCAACTGTAGATTGAAAATGTAAAAGTGGAGGTACTAAATGGTGATTTTGCCCATAAAAGTAAAATGGTGATTTTACTTATAAAAATGGCAATTTTATGTAAAGCAACCTAAAAGAATGTAAATTGCTTAAAGGCAGACTGAATCTCACACTAGTCTTAAATACCCTCTCTCTGCCAGGCATCTAGGTTCTTGCTGAATGATTGAGGATGTTTTCCAGTCTTTTTCCTTTGCTGCAACAGTCATATCTTTGCGCTATTTTTGTGTCACAACATTTTGAATCATTCCGCTGTGTGATTTGGGGAGGAGAGTGAAGAACATGTGAACTTGGTGGCAACTCAGCTAATTAGAAACCCTTTTTGCTTCTTTACACTTAAGTAATCGGTCTTCCTATTTGTCAGGTGAGGTTCAGGGCCATGTTTCAAAGTGCTGAAGTTGCTGGAATTTTTCCCTTCAGAAAAGCGAGGTAATACTCTGTAAGTTTATTTTAGAATTGACAAACATTTCTTTAATATTACAGGGAAGAAAACTTTACACTGATTTCAAAGGGTAAAGGTAAATTTTAGGAGATTTAATCTTGTTTTGAATATAACAACTAGCAATACTTGGAAGCTATTCTTGCTTCTGGTCTAGAGGCTTCAGCACTAACAGAAGCAGGGTCCAGGTATCTGGAGCTCATATCTCACAGCGATATCTTTACTTGAGATACTTGCTTAAAAAGAAGTAAGATATCCTACCATCTCCTCCTGCCCTCAAGAATCGTGCTTTTCATTCCCACTTTCCTAGCCAACCTGGTCGGGTGTTGAGGTTAGGACCATATTCCACAAACATCAGGAAGATGGAAGCCTCAAAGAAGACCAAAGCTCGAGGAGCCTTTCTTTTTCACTTTTTCCCGGTCACAAGTTAATATAACTTTACATCCTTCCATCACAAGTCACAAGGCCATTCAGCTTTAGCATTTAGAAGACTGGTGGTTTGTAACCAGGCCCTCATTTGGATATGTTATAAGTGCTGGTGAAATAGACCTCTGAGATGAGGTTTAGTTATCCTAGGCTTAGTTATTTTCCCCAAGTGCCTGTTAATGTGAAGAAAATCATGACAAAGTAATTAGCAGAAAACATAGGTAGCTCTTCATCCATCTCCTCAATCTCCCTCATCTTCTCCATACACCAAATTGTTCTATCTCCTTGAGAAAAAGGCATATGTCCAAAACACAGTGAAATAGTTTGCTTCTGTTTTCCATTAAACTTAATTTCTTGTATGAAAGAAAGTCCTAGTCTGATTAATCTGGAGGTACTGCATATATGATTATTCCAGGGGTATCATAGGGACTTCGTGTTCAAAGAACATACACTTCCATTTGTAACTTAAAATTATGTGTCTTTTTTATTGCACTGTACAATAAAGACAAATGCAATATCAAGCTGTTACCTTCTTTAGGAGTTTTCTATTTTTGACTTTCACATTCTCTCTACAAATTATTTTCACTCTATCAACTCAGGTACTTCTAGAACTCAAGGAATAGTCAAATATCACTTTCCATGATCCCATAAACTGACAAATACACCAAATATGCTTACCCTTCTTGTGTGACAGTAGCCCACGAAAGCTGCTGGTTGAACTTCCAGCTCAAGGATACAAACATTTTCCCCCCTCTTCTATTCTGGTCAAGATGGTCAGCACTGGAATTTGAGGCCTATGGCTTTCTTGCAGACTAAGACAACAGACTTTATTTGATTTGCCTTCTTGCAGAGCAATCAAAAATCACAATTAAGTTAAAAAATAACCTAGTGCTGCCTTCTCCAAACCACAGTTTGAGAAACAGCTGCTCATTACTCATGTGTGGCACCAGGAAATTGCAGTGTCATGTTCAAGGTCTGCAGCCAATAGAGATCTGTGGGATCGGGAAAAGGGCACAAATGATTCTTTTATGTCCGTTACCTTCACTCCCTTGGCATCATCACAAAATTCAAAATCTACACTGGGAGAAAGACGGAGCACTGGGGGACTTAGACAAGAAACAAGAAAGAAAAATCTCCTTCTCATTGAATGTATGCATCAACGAATTCCTTCCCCCTGATTTGCAAGTTACCTTCCATTTCAATACTGGCATTCCTCCGCCATTGTGTAGCATCTAGATTCTGGACAACTGTTGGGAAGACTTTGATGGGGAGGGCTGCTGCACTTGACAAATGGCCCCTCCTCTGAAAGTCTAACCAAAAGACCCCATTCATGTTCAACAAAGCCACCTGCCACTCACTAGTAACAAGCATGCTTGGTGAAATGGAAGAATCAAAATTGTCACACACTGTAAAATGATTTCAAATATAATTTCGTTTGCATTTGCTTGGCCAGAGGATTCTGAAAGACAGCACTCACTATTTTCTTTCTGAGTGACATTTCTTAGCGTTACCAGGTGGGGACAGTGATGGTTAGTGATCTAGGCCTGGTGAGTTCCTGAAGATTTAGGAAAAACAGTTTGTGGAGTCTGCTCAAGTTTGGAAAGCTAACACACGCAAGAATAATTCTGCATTCTCATTTGATTCTAAATTTTACTCCTTTTTTCTTAAAAAAATTGATATGTAATGTTATATTAGATTCAGGTATACATTATAATGATTTGGTATTTGTATATATTGCAAAATATCACCACAGTAAGTCTAGTTAACTTAATTTTATTCCTCTTAGTAATAAATCCTTAAAAACAGAAAATAAAAAGAGTACTACCATATTATTTTTCTTAAAAACAGAAAATAAAAGGCATAGGGAATTTTCCTATTTCAAAAAGTTTGTTAAAATCCCATTTCTCCATAATTAGCCTTAAAGCTCCTTATCATGGCTCAATGCTGGGATGTTTGCAGAAAAACAGGAAACTGTGTCTTCTCTAATTAGCTGCTCCACACCCTTCTTTATCCATTATGGGACTGTTCTAACAGGACGAAGGTTCTGGCTAATCAAATACTTCACTCATGGTGGATTATGATGTCAACATTGAGCTCTTATCTGATTCTCTTCCAAGGGTGACAATCTCTACTTAGATTCTGGAAACTATGTTATAATTTGGGTTGTCTGGGGTGACGTAATTGGGTCAATTTGTAAGTGGCCATCACCATTCCTATCAAGCAAATGCAAACGAAATCAAATTATACTTTGCATCCTGGTAGAAACTATCTCAGGGACTAAAAGAATTTCAACTCTCTCCAATGGCTGAATGGTAAAGCTGAACCCAAGAACATAAATTTCTTAATTCACAAAAACATATAGGATGGGGTCTACTTCAGTTTTTCCACATTATGGAAAGTGCCTCAATGGCTATAGGCTCGTGAAGCCATAACCTCATGGAACATCAGTAGAAGCATTTGCAAAGAGTAAGTACAATTATGTGGCCCACATATTCTGAGCCCCAAAGCAGGCCATATGGTCTCATATAAATGCATGTGTACTATTTACGGGGAAAGTAGATTAAGATATTTTAAGTTGAGACAGTTCAGGAAATTCTTATGGTATGATCAGCAGAATCTTACTTCTCTATTGAGTTAATTAGCTATGTGTCTAATATAAATCTGATTTAGGTCACAACTATTCATTTTGGCCCAGTTATGTCATTATTACTCACTGAAAAGTATATAAGGAAAGGCTCCAAGTCAGCAGCCCCCCAAGCTTTTTGGCACCAGGGACTATTTCATAAATTTTTCCACAGACCAGAGATGGAGGTGAGATGGCATCACTGACTCAATGGACATGAGTATGATCAAACTCCGTGAGATAGTGAAGGCCAGGAAAGCCTGGCATGCTGCCATTTATGGGGTTGCAAAGAGTCCGACACGACTGAGCAACTGAACAACAGTGAGAGGTTGGGTAGGATGTGGTGGGAGGGGGATGGTTTGGGGATGATTCTCATAAGGAATGAGCAACCTAGAGCCTTCACATGTGTAGTTTACAACAGGGATCATGCTCCTATGAGAACCTAATGCTGCCACTGATGTGACAGGAGGCTGAGCAGTGTGAGCAACGGGGAGCAGCTGTAAATAGAGATGAGCTGCTTGCCGCCGCTCACCTCTTGCTCTGTGGCCCAGTTCCTAACAGGCCATGACCAATACTGGTCTGTGGCCCAGGAACTGGGGACGCTTGCTTTAAATGGTTTCTTTAACTTGGCTACAGGGGCCCAGAGAGGTGATGGGGAGCACCCTGGTAGCTCAGATGGTAAAGAATCTGCCTGCAATGCAGGAGATTGGGGTTCAATCCCCGGGTTAGCAAGATCCCCTGGAGAAGGGAATCACAACCCACTCCAGTATTCTTGGAGAATACTGCCTGGAGAATCCCATGGACAGAGGAGCCTGGCAGGCTATAGTCCACGGAGTTGCAAAGAATCGGACACAACTGAGCGACTAACATACACACACATACAAGGGAAAAACTAAGGCCCAGGGAGGTGATGGGGAGCTAAGATCACCTAGCTGGGTTATGTCAGGCCTTGGCACCCCCACTCCCGTCTCCTTAAGTATTCTTCACTGTTCTCAGAAGGGGCCCTAATGAGGGCATCTAGGGTCAGAGTGCAGCCTTGGGGTTTGGTTCAGCTTGAGAATCCTGAAGTCACTGGATACGCACGGAGCCATCATACAGAAATGGAGGATTTCTAAACCGACTCAGTCCCTGCATGGAAATAAGACGCGCAGGCTAGATTGGTCCAGGCTTACTCCCACAGTTTTGATCTGAACTGGATCTGTCTTTGGCTTATGTAAGGATTTATTTTCTAACATATTTACTCCTTGTACAAAAATCTCTTAAGTAGTCACATCTTGTGTAAATTTCTAAACACGGAGTATCATTCTTATTATTGAGTGAAGGACTGAGAAATTCATGAATTAAAGTAACATGAACTTCAATAAAAAAATTAAAAAAGATAAAGTAACATGAAATTCTATGATGAAAATGGACTTATTAACTTAAACCCTAGGCTATTTACCAAGAGAAGTAACTTTATTAAAGGAAGAAGCAACTACGGCTGGAAAAAACCAAAGCAAACTAAATCAACTCCCTGAAAGCATGTATGTAAGAGAAAGTGAAGAAACAGTGCTTTTCAGAGGGACCTGTTGAGGACATCTTACCAACAACAAAAGACCCCATGTTTAAAGAAGTAGAGAAATAGAGGAGAAATTAAAGCAATGTTACCTGATGATGCGTGGGAATGACCCACCAAGGGTTAGGAGAGACGTAAAAGGTAGAAAGCAAAGAATGAAAGGAGAAGTATGTAAAGAATGGAGTTAAAAAAAAAAAGTTTTTCTTTTAAAAGGGAAAAGCAACTGAGACGCTCACAAAGAGAAAAAAGGATCGAAACTGATTTGAGATCTGAAATGGGAGCTAAACATCTTGACTTCTTTTCTCAGTTCTGTCCCCACTAAGCTGTCTGACCTTTTTAATAAGTCCCTTAATTTCTCCATGCCTCAGTTTCCTCACCTACAAAATAAAGTGATCATACTAAGTTATTCAAAACTAGATGATCAATAAGGATTTCTCTCAGCTTGAAGATCCTATGATTTTGTGACTAACAGACAGGGAAAACATCAAAAGAAGCTTGTTGAATACCCCCAGGAATGTAGAAAGGAAATGTCTGGGGAGATAGATAAAAGGTGAGTTTAACCAGACTAATTAGAAGATACCCAAGGAAATTTTCAAAAGAAGTAAAATAATGTCACCAGCTTTTTATTCCTGTGCTTGCTGAGCGCCATTCAAAGAGAGAGTTAATGCTTTTCAGGAATCATGCCCTCCCAGGTGTGCAACCAGATATCAGTTTTCCTGATGAAGTCTGCAAATCCTTTGCTTTCATCAATGCATTTAATTAGTTAATGTTTAGATAGCACTTAGGGATGAAAAGTACAATATAAGTGCCCAACATTATTATTACTTAACAGCTTTTATGAGACCATCAGTGCCTAAGATTAAATGAGAAACAAAAATGAGTTCCTGACTAGAAGGTTGTGATCTAATAAACTGCTGGGTCACTGATGTGAGGAAAAACAAACCCTGCACATAAGTGGAAATAGGTGTTCTTTATTAGCTTGCATGCCATTGTCTTTAAGAATGTGGGCAGTTTTTTATTCTTTGCCTCAAGGTGTCAATAAGTAGCAAACCACCAGTCAGTACTGATTATAACGTCACACATCCTGTTTTTCAAGATTATCTGCTGTGTTTGTGGTGTTTATGCTGTATATCTGTATACCCAGGATATGGATTCAAATACATATGGAAATTTAATATACAGTGAAAGTGAGGGGAAAGAAATTATTTAGTAAATGATGGTGGGGCAACTGTTTAGCCATCAGAGAAAAAAAACAAAGCTGAATCTCTAATTCACTTCATAAAAAAATGTAATTCCAGACAAATGGAAAATTTAAATATAATAATAAACCATAAAGGTATTTTTAAAATTATAAACATATTAGAGAAAAATATTAGATAAACACTTATGTGAGTAAATATTTTATAACCTTAGAAACCATAGAAAAGTGATAAATCTGAATATGTAATATTAGAAAATTAGTTACAATACAAAATACCATTTACAAAGTCACATGACAAAAAGTTGGGAAAAATATTTCCTACTTAGATAAAAAGAATACCAATTTCCTTAATATAATTTAATTATAGGTTAATGAAATAAAAAGGCAATTAACAAAAAGTACATATGGCCAATATAATATAAAAAAGATACTCAACTTTACTTACAACAAAAAAAATACAAATCAAAATCATAGTGTGAAGTTATTTTTTATTTATCAGGATGGTTAGGATTAAAAATATTGTTAACACAGAAAGTTAATGTGGATATAAGAAAACAATCATTCTTAAGACACTGAATGGAAAAAAAAATTGGTTTCTCCTTTTCAAAAATCAAGTGGCAATATATATCAAACTGCAAAGCATGCATACCTTCTGACCTGGTAGTCTCATGTTAATGAACTTACCCTACAGACCCATTCACACAACTGTACAAGAACATGTATGAGTGTGTTCACTGCAGTACTGATTCTAACAGAGAAAAACACCACAGGTTAAAATATCAAGGTAACTCTATATTATGTATCTAATAAAAGAGTGAGGTAAAGCTTTATGCATACTGAATGGGCACATGTGCCCAATGTCCACAGTATACTCTTAGTTGGAAAAGGCAAAATGCAGAAAGGTAGGATAGTTTGATCCCATTTGCAAAGAAATAAAAATATTCACATGTGTATACAGGAATGTCTGGAAGAAGACAGACCGACTATAAAACAAAAGCTACCTCTGCAGAGTGTGATGTGAAGAAGAGAAAGGCAGATGTTAAAAATAGAATTCTGCAATTATCAGAGAAATCAATACAATAATAATTCCATTTACAATTACATCAAAAAGAATAAAATACCAAGGAGGTGAAAGACCTATACACTGAAAACTATAAGACCTTAATGAAAGGAATTGAAGATACAAGTAAATGGACAGATATTTCATGCTCATGGACTGGAAGAATCACTATTGTTAAAACATCCATACTATCCCAAACAATATACAGATTCAGACCCTATCAAACCCTATCAAAATTCCAAAGGCATCTTCTACAGAAACAGAACAAGTAATCCAAATATTTGTATGGAGCCACAAAAGATCCTGAATAGCCAAATAATCTTGACAAAGATGGAAGCATCACACTCTAATTTCAAAATATAACACAGAGCTATATTAACCAAAACAGCATGGTACTGGTATAAAAACAGACACATTGATCAATGGAACAGAAATAAACCCATGATATATATTCAATTAATTTATGAAAAAGGAGCCAGGAATATATACTGGGGAAGGCGGAGCCTCCTCAGTAAATGGTGCTAGGGAAATGGAACAGCAAAATGCAAAAGAGTGAAACTGGAACACTATCTTATACCACTTACAAAATTAACTCCAAATGTATTAAGAACTTGAATGAAAGATCTAAAATCATAAAACTCCTGGTAGAAAACATGGACAGTAAGCTCCTTGACATCAGTCTTAGAGATGATTTTTTTAAATCAACACCAAAAAGCAAAGGCAGCAAAAGCAAAAATAAACAAGGGAAACTATATCAAACTAAGAAGCAAAGAAAACCATCGACAAAAGGAAAAGACAAAATCAAATGGGAGAAAATAATTACATATCTGATAATGTTAATATCCAAAATATATAAAGAACACATACAATTCAATAGCAAAAAAAAAAAAATCTGATTTAAAAATGGGCAGAGGATCTGAATAGACATTTTCCCAAAGAAGACATACAGATAAATAGTTACATGAAAAGGCGATCAACATCACTAATCATCGGAGAAATGTGAATCAAAATCATAATGAATCCTCTGGTCCCTTCAGTGGTCCCTTCCTCTCCCAGTTGAGCAGGCACTTGCTCCCAGCACCCAAAGGCACCCAAACTCCTCCTGGTGCCCAAATGGCTTCCTCTCCCCCAGCAGCCCCTCAGTCCTCCCAGAGCAAGTGAAAGGGAACACTCAGTGCACTGCAGGTGGGAATATGAAATGGTGTAGCTGCTTTGGAAAACAGCCCAGCATTTTCTGAAATAGTTTAAAACAAAGAGGTACCATATCCATTCCTTTGTATATACTTAATGATAGGAGCATCAAGAACACAGGTCCACAGAGACTTGTACATGAGTGTTTATAGCAGCATTATTTGTAACAGCCAAGAAGTAAAAACAACCTAAGGTCCATCAGCTGATGAATGGATAAAGAAAATGTAATATATATCCATTCAATGCAATATTATTCAGTCACAAAAAGGAATGACTTAACTGATACAGTCCACAACATGAGTGGACCTTGGAAATACTATAATAAGTCCCCTTCAGCACCATCCTTCAGCTCCACCATTTCCCACCTCCTTTCCTTCCTTCAGTCAGTAACTCTTCTTGCCTATTCACTCGATGCCAGCCCCAGTAGGTCAGTTGTTATACTTTACTACTGTACTTTTCAAGATACTATATTGTAAGATTAAAAATATTTTCTTTAAAAAAAAAAAACAACACAATGAGATACCACCTCACACCTGTTAGAATGGCTATCATAAAAAAAGACAAGAGTTGGTATAAATGTGGAGAAAAGGGAATCTTTGTGCATTGTCGGTGAGAAAGTAAATTGGTGCAGCCATTATACAAAATGTTACGGTATGGAAGACCCTCAAAAAATTAAAAAACAGAACTACCATATGATACAGTAATGCCAATTCTGAGTATTTATCCAAAGAAACCAAAACAAAAGACAGATGTACTGCTATGTTCACTGCAGCATTATTTACAATAGCCAAGATATTGAGGAGGTCATGGCAACCCACTCCAGTATTCTTGCCTGGAGAATCCCATGGACAGAGGAGCGTGCAGGGCTATAGTCCATAGGGTGTCAAAAAGCTGGACATGATTGAAACGATTTAGCACACAGCACAAGATATGGAAGTGACCTAAATGTCCATTGGTGGATGAATGGATAGAGATGTGAGGCATGCATGTGTGTGTGTACATGTTTGTGTGAATACTGTGTGTGTGTGTGTGTGTGTGTGTGTATTCAGCCATAAAAAAGAGTGAAACCTTGCTATTTGTGATGACATGGATGAACCCTGAGGGCATTATGTTAAATGAAATAAGTCAAACAGAGAAAGGCAAATACAGTATGATCTCCTCATATCTGGAATCTAAAACAAAACAAGCTAGCTTATAGTTACATAAAACAAATTGGTGGTTTCCAGAGGCAGTGGGTGGGGAGTAAGTGAAATAGGTGAAGGGAGTTAAAAGGTACAAACTTCCATTTATAAAATATATAAATCATGTGGATATAATTTACAGCATCATGACTACAGTTAATGACACCATATTGCATATTTGAAAGTTGCTAGGAAAGTAGAAGAAAAGAAATTCTGTAACCTACTGTGGTGACGATCATTTTGCAATATATACAAATAGTGAATACTCCATTGCACACCCGAAGCTATCATGTTATATGTCATTTAAACCTCAATTTTTTAAAAAAACCTATCACAGATACTCACACAAAGATAAATTCTTAAAACTAACAGAGTAACAGTAAGAGTGGAGACGGAAGAAAAATTTTTAAGAAAAAATTGAGTGGTGACATTGGAAGAGCACGTTTGGTGACTGTGTGAATGATGTTTGTGATAAAGAGTTAAACTCTGCTGATATTTGACTGCAAATAGCTTTTAAGCCTCGCACCTGCTTCTTGTGCCCCACACCTGGGTAAGCTGATAAGGAAGCCCAAACACCTACCGGAGATTCAAACCACCCACTCTCCTGTCTTCTGATGGCAGTCCTCACCTGGCCCACTCTCAACCACAATAAAAGCCCCAAGCCAGGGTGCTTTACCTGCTCTCTGCAGCCATTCTGGACCAGCCTGAGACTGCTCTGCTCATCCCAGAGACCTCAAGTTATATGTAAGTAATAAACCTTTTCATACCTTCAAAAAATATATATGTATATAATTCTGTATTTTTTTAATGTTTATATGAATACGTGTTGCCGCTTCTTATAGTAAATGCTTAAATTGTTGAAAGAGAAAACAATGACAGTGCCATAAAGCCTGGCTTTAGAAATATGTATACATTAATTTGCATATTATAAACATTACAAAAATGTAAAGAACCTTCATTTTTTTGGTTTTATATGACCTGTGTTTTCACTTATCCCCATAACATGTTTATTTTCACAAAAGTTCTTGAAAACTGCCTATCAGTGAACCTGTCATGGCCAGATCAGATTCAATGCTTGTATCCAAGGAGACCTGTCCGTCTAATCAGAATGTTCTCTTGACTTATGGGTTTTTAGGTTTGGGAAGGTAACACTGCCCTGCTCAATTAGAATGATTTATAAGATATGCATAGTGTCAATAGCCGTATCTAATTCTAGGCAATTTAAGGTTGGTTTTTGTTTACATAATTATCACTGAATTCTAGACATTTAATCTTATCTTTTTAAATACTTAACTGGGAGTTAGTAAGTAAGCAGTTGGTTAGGATGAATATTGCTTTTTCTACGAATGGCGTTTAAATGTTTTAAATGCCCTTCTCTAGCTCTGCTGGGTCTCCTGCTCTATCAGAATTGACTCACCCTCTCAACGTTTCATCCCTGGAGGCACATTACTTGATCTGGATCACCTGGTTGGTCTCGCAATTCCTCCAGTTTTAGATTGTGTTTTTGCAATCAACAGGAGAAACAGAATTGGTATCAGGTTTTAAGAATCCATTCCCCAGCTATTCTGAGGTCACAATCATTCCACGTCTCCCAGTGCACCTGCGGGTGAAGTGTGTTGCCCGTTTGAACACTCTTACCACTTCATCTGGTGTCAGTCCGAGAAGGGTCAATGTGCTGACTAACCTGCTTTAGACGTGGTCTTAAGAAAGAAATGAGAATGGTGGTTTTACAACAGGAGGACATTCAAAGATAAGATGAGCTTCAAAGAGAAAAGCACTCTGAATAGTATTCCCACCTGTGACACATTTAGAGGCTCAGTAAGACTGAAATGGAAAAGTGCCCTAAGGTAGGAAGCCCTGTAAAAGAGCAGACTTTACAGAGGGCCAAGGGCAGGCAGGACTTGGATGCAATCTCAAAATGACAGAATGATCTCTGTTCATTTCCAAGGCAAACCATTCAATATCACGGTAATCCAAGCCTATGCCCCAACCAGTAATGCTGAAGAAGCTGAAGTTGAACAGTTCTATGAAGACCTACAAGACCTTTTAGACCTAACACCCCAAAAAGACATCCTTTTCATTATAGGGGACTGGAATGCAAAAGTAGGAAGTCAAGAAACACCTGGAGTAACAGGCAAATTTGGCCTTGGAGTACAGAATGAAGCAGGGCAAAGGCTAATAGAGTTTTGCCAAGAGAATACACTGGTCATAGCAAACACCCTCTTCCAACAACACAAGAGAACACTCTTGGACATCACCAGATAGTCAACACCGAAATCAGACTGATTATGTTCATTACACCCAAAGACGGAAAAGCTCTATACAGTCAGCAAAAACAAGACCAGGAGCTGACTGTGGCTCAGATCATGAACTCCTTATTGCCAAATTCAGACTTAAATTGAAGAAAGTTAGGGAAAACCACTAGACCATTCAGGTATGACCTAAATCAATATGATTATAGAGTGAAAGTGAGAAATAGATTTAAGGGACTACATCAGATAGATAGAGTGCCTGATGAACTATGGACTGAGGTTCATGACATTGTACAGGAGACAGGGATCAAGACCATCCCCATGGAAAAGAAATGCAAAAAAGCAAAATGGCTGTCTGGGGAGGGCTTACAAATAGCTGTGAAAAGAAGAGAAGCCAAAAGCAAAGGAGAAAAGGAAAGATATAAGCATCTGAATGCAGAGTTACAGAGAATAGCAAGAAGAGATAAGAAAGCCTTCCTCAGCGATCAATGCAAAGAAATAGAGGAAAACAACAGAATGGGAAAGACTAGAGATCTCTTCAAGAAAATTAGAGATACCAAGGGAACATTTCATGCAAAGATGGGCTCGATAAAGGACAGAAATGGTATGGACCTAACAGAAGCAGAAGATATTAAGAAAAGGTGGCAAGAATACACAGAAGAATTGTACAAAAAAGATTTTCATGACCCAGATAATCACGATGGTGTGATCACTGACCTAGAGCCAGACATCTGGAATGTGAAGTCAAGTCGGCCTTAGAAAGCATCACTACAAACAAAGCTAGTGGAAGTGATGGAATTCCAGTTGAGCTATTCCAAATCCTGAAAGATGATGCTGTGAAAGTGCTGCACTCAATATGCCAGCACATTTGGAAAACTCAGCAGTGGCCACAGGACTGGAAAAGGTCAGTTTTCATTCCAATCCCAAAGAAAGGCAATGCCAAAGAATGCTCAAACTACCACACAATTGCACTCATCTCACACGCTAGTAAAGTAACGCTCAAAATTCTCCAAGCCAGGCTTCAGCAATACGTGAACCGTAAACTTCCAGATGTTCAAGTTTGTTTTAGAAAAGGCAGAGGAACCAGAGGTCAAATTGCCAACATCTGCTGGATCATCGAAAAAGGAAGAGAGTTCCAGAAAAACATCTATTTCTGCTTTATTGACTATGCCAAAGCCTTTGACTGTGTGGATCACAATAAACTGAGGAAAATTCTGAAAGAGATGGGAATACCAAACCACCTGACCTGCCTCTTGAGAAACCTGTATGCAGGTCAGGAAGCAACAGTTAGAACTGGACATGGAACAACAGACTGGTTCCAAATAGGAAAAGGAGTACATCAAGGCTGTATATTGTCACCCTGCTTATTTAACTTCTATGCAGAGTACATCATGAGAAATGCTGGGCTGGAAGAAGCACAAGCTGGAATCAAGGTTGCCAGGAGAAATATCAATAACCTCAGATATGCAGATGACACCACCCTCATGGCAGAAAGTGAATAAGAACTAAAAAGCCTCTTGATGAAAGTGAAAGAGGAGAGTGAAAAAGTTGGCTTAAAGCTCAACGTTAAGAAAACTAACATCATGGCATCTGGTCCCATCACTTCATGGGAAATAGATGGGGAAACAGTGAAAACAGTGGCTGACTTTATTTTTTTGAGCTCCAAAATCACTGTAGATGGTGACTGCAGCCATGAAATTAAAAGACACTTACTCCTTGGAAGGAAAGTTATGACCAACCTAGATAGCATATTCAAAAGCAGAGACATTACTTTGCCAACAAAGGTTCGTCTAGTCAAGGCTATGGTTTTTCCAGTGGTCATGTATGGATGTGAGAGTTGGACTGTGAAGAAAGCTGAGTGCCGAAGAACTGATGCCTTTGAACTGTGGTGTTGGAGAAGACTCTTGAGAGTCCCTTGGACTGCAAGGAGATCCAACCAGTCCATTCTAAGGGGGATCGGTCCTGGGTGTTCATTGGGAGGGCTAAAGCTGAAACTCCAGTACTTTGGCCACCTCACGTGAAGAGTTGACTCATTCGAAAAGATCCTGATGCTGGGAGGGATTGGGGGCAGGAGGAGAAGGGGACGACAGAGGATGAGATGGCTGGATGGCATCACTGACTCGATGGACGTGAGTCTGAGTGAACTCCGGGAGCTGGTGATGGACAGGGAGGCCTGGCGTGCTGCGATTCATGGGGTTGCAAAGTGTCGGACATGATTGAGCGACTGAACTGAAGGGCAGGCAGACGGTGATCCAGCATCTAATACCCTTCTTCACAACACCCAGATGGCCTGCCTTTCTTGGTTTCAGCATCTTCACACTCCTGGGCTGGAAGAAGACAGACTCTCCTCTACATTCATTCGCTACTGCTACAGGCAGCTCCAGCAAAGAGAAACTATCCACAATTCAGAAAATTGTATGAGTTCTAGAGGTTTGTTTTCCTTGGGCTTCCTGTCCTTCAGAAACATGGTTCACTGAAATAAGTATTTCACTTGTTGTTCTTCAGTTGCCCAGTAGTGTGGGACTTTTTGCAGCTCCACAGACTGCAGCATGCCCAGCCTCTCTGTCCCTCAAAGTTTGCCCAAGTTCATGTCCATTGCATTGGTGATGTCATCCAGCCATCCCATCCTCTGACACCCTCTTCTTCTGCCCTCAATATCTTTCCCAGCATCAGGGTCTTTTTCAATGAATCACCATTAGCATCAGGTGAACAAAATATTAGAGCATCAGCTTCAACATCAGTCTTTCCAATGAATATTCAGGGTTGATTTCCTTTAGGATTGACTGGTGTGATCTGCATGCTATCCAAGGAACTCTCGGGAGTCTTCTCCAGCACCACAGTTTGAAGGTATCAATTCTTTGGCACTCTGTCTTCACAGTTCAGCTCTCACAACTGTACATGACCACTGGGAAGACCATAGCCTTGACTATACAGACGTTTGCTGGCAAAGTAATTTAGTCTCTGCTTTTCAAACACTGTCTAGGTTTGTCATAGCTTTACTGCTGAGAAGCAATCGTTTTGTGATTTCATGACTGTAGTTACTATCTGCAGTGATCTTAAGAGCCCCCAAAGAGGAAATGTCACTACTCCCTCCTTTTCTCCTTCCATCTGGCATGAAGTAATGCAGCCGGATGCTATGATCTTAGTTTTTTTAGTATTTATTTTTAAGCCGGCTCTATCATTCTTCTCCTTCGCACTTACCAAGAGGCTCTTGAGTTCCTCTTTGCTTTCTGCTACTAGAGTGGTATCATTCTCATATCTGGGGTTGTTGATGTTTCTCCCACCTATCTTGATTATGGCTTGTAACTCATCCAGCCCAGCATGTCTCATGATGTGTTCAGTGTATAGGTTAAATAAATAGGGTGACAGCCGACAGCTCTGTTGTACTGAGAAGAGGTTTCATTGGTTATCTAATTTATTAAACTGAGGAAGGAATGATGCTAAAGCTGAAACTCCAGTACTTTGGCCACCTCATGTGAAGAGTTGACTCATTGGAAAAGACTCTGATGCTGGGAGGGATCGGGTGCAGGAGGAGAAGGGGACGACAGAGGATGAGATGGCTGGATGGCATCACTGAC
The DNA here is from genome assembly GCF_032452875.1 of Bos javanicus. Classification (NCBI taxonomy): domain Eukaryota; kingdom Metazoa; phylum Chordata; class Mammalia; order Artiodactyla; family Bovidae; genus Bos; species Bos javanicus. The sequence goes on from NC_083869.1 coordinate 96,239,960, forward strand.
TCGATGGACGTGAGTCTGAGTGAACTCCGGGAGCTGGTGATGGACAGGGAGGCCTGGCGTGCTGTGATTCATGGGGTCGAAAAGAGTCGGACACTACTGAGCGACTGATCTGATCTGATCTGATGACATAGATAAGGTGCATGGATCTGAAGTACACAGTGCAATAACCTTTTAAACTTATGTGTGAAACTACCTGTTTTCTTGGCCTCCAGCCCCAACCACTCCAACCCATTCTCTGTGCCATCATCAGAAGGATCTTACTAAAACACAGATTTGACCAAACAATAAAAATAATGACATCAGCTCTTGTGCCACCCCCACAGCAGTGATTAACTGTTAATATGTGCCAGTCATGGCTCTAAGCTTTTAAATTAATGATTTCCTTTAAGATAATACAAGTCAAGCACTTGGAACATTGGCAGGCATGCAGTGAATATTATTCGCAAGAGCCCTAAAAGGTCATTATTGTACAGCAGATGGAACTCTGCTCAATGTTATGCAGCAGCCTGGATGGGAGGGGATTTTGAGGGAAAATGCATATATGTGTATATATGGCTGAGTCCATCCACTGTTCACTTGAAACTAGCAGAGCTATGTCCCAATACAAAATAAAAAGTTTAAAAAAAAGTCCTAGAAGGTCAGTATTTTTATTGTTAATAATTTATAGGAAATAGAACTGAGGCTTAGAATGCTTGAGTCATTTGCCCAAGGTCACCCAGCTTGGATGTGTAGAGCAGGGAGCTGGACTCTGAGCCCAAGTGCTAACCATGAGGTGTTAGTGCTGTCCTAGAGCTGGCATTCTCTTAATGAGAACTCCCAAAGCCTCTTCAGCCCCTATGGGATGAGATCTCAACTCCTCATCAGGCCCTACAAGGGATTCCCACCAGCTGGGTGCAGCCCGTGTTTCCACACTTGCTTCTGGTTTTTATCTACCTTGCATCCATCTCCTGCTCTCAGATGCCTGCCTACTCATCATTCCCTGAAAAAATTTTGATCTTAATAGCTATCATCATTGCTCTCAGCATGTGTGAGTTCTGGGTGCTTCTGTATCTATTTCCAATTCTTACTGCAACTGTCTGAAATAGTATCACACTCATTTTAGACATAAACTGAGACACAGGAAGATTACGGGACTTGTTTCACCGTCAGTGAAAATGAAACATTAGTCGCTCAGTCATGTCCAACTCAGTGATCTCATGGACTGTAGCCTGCCAGGCTTCTCCATCCGTGGAATTCTCCAGGCAAGAATACTGGAGTGGGTTGCCATTCCCTTCTCCAAGGAATCTTCCCGACCTAGGGATCAAACCAAGGTCTCTTGATCAGATCAGATCAGTCGCTCAGTCGTGTCCAACTCTTTGTGACCCCATGAATCGCAGCACGCCAGGCCTCCCTGTCCATCACCAACTCCCGGAGTTCACTCACGTCCATCGAGTCAGAGATGCCATTCAGCCATCTCATCCTCTGTCGTCCCCTTCTCCTCCTGCCCCCAATCCCTCCCAGCATCAGGGTCTTTTCCAATGAGTCAACTCTTTGCATGAGGTGGCCAAAGTATTGGAGCTGTAGCATCATTCCTTCCAAAGAAATCCCAGGGCTGATCTCCTTCTGAATGGACTGGTTGGATCTCCTTGCAGTCCAAGGGACTCTCAAGAGTCTTCTCCAACACCACAGTTCAAAAGCATCAATTCTTCGGTGCTCAGCCTTCTTCACAGTCCAACTCTCACATCCATACATGACCACAGGAAAAACCATAGCCTTGACTAGACGAACCTTTGTTGGCAAAGTAATGTCTCTGCTTTTGAATATGCTATCTAGGTTGGTCATAACTTTCCTTCCAAGGAGTAAGCATCTTTTAATTTCATGACTGCAGTCACCATCTGTAGTGATTTTGGAGCCCCCAAAAATAAAGTCTGACACTGTTTCCACTGTTTCCCCATCTATTTCCCATGAAGTGATGGGACCAGATGCCATGATCTTCGTTTTCTGAATGTTGAGCTTTAAGCCAACTTTTTCACTCTCCACTTTCACCTTCATCAAGAGGCTTTTGAGTTCCTCTTCACTTTCTGCCATAAGGACGGTGTCATCTGCATATCTGAGGTTATTGATATTTCTCCCAGCAATCTTGATTCCAGTTTGTGTTTCTTCCAGTCCAGCGTTTCTCATGATGTACTCTGCATAGAAGTTAAATAAGCAGGGTGACAATATACAGCCTTGATGTACTCCTTTTCCTATTTGGAACCAGTCTGTTGTTCCATGTCCAACTCTAACTGTTGCTTCCTGACCTGCATACAAATTTCTCAAGAGGTAGGTCAGGTGTTCTGGTATTCCCATGTCTTAAAGAATTTTCCACAGTTTATTGTGATCCATACAGTCAAAGGCTTTGGCATAGTCAATAAAGCAGAAATAGGTTTTTCTGGAACTCTCTTGCTTTTTCCATGATCCAGCAGATGTTGGCAATTTGATCTCTGGTTCCTCTGCCTTTTCTAAAACCAGCTTGAACATCAGGTAGTTCATGGTTCAAGGTCTCTTGAGCTGCGGGCATATACTTTACTGTCTGAGCCACCTGGGAAGCCCCATTTCATGGTCAGAGAGCCCATCAAAGTTGGAGTCTGAACTCAGGCTGTCTGACTGCTCTGTGTGATCCGTCCTACTCTGCTGCCATTCCCTTCAAGCCACACATTCCCATAACTGGCTCAAGTGTCACCTGGTTTCTAAGGCATTTTTGACTCTAGCCACCATGTACCTGTCTTGCTCTGTTGCTTTCCACAGGTACAAAGAGATGACTCGTTAAAGAAGAATGGCCCATGCTCCATTTCTATTCTAGGCCTTTCCAAGTGCATTCAACCTCTTCATTAAAAAAGCTGAAACTGAATATTTACGGAATTTTCCCAATGCAGGCCCTGGAACCCAACACTGCTGTCCAGACAAACTGGCAAGTCTTAGGCCAGACGGGGTTATAATCTGATGGTGTGAACACAGAGGGCAAATGGTGACATTTCTAACGGCATGAACACAGAGGGCAAATGGAGAAGCTGCTGCCAGTTAAACACCATGTGTTCTTCAGCAGAACCTCTTGGGCTGTGTGATTCATGCGCTCCTAGGACATGGATAATTCCTAAGAGATGAGCTAGCCAGCTCCTCAAACCTGAGGACAATGGGAGGATGAATTCTGTGGGCCACTGGAAAGGCCGGAGTGGGCAATTTTTGAATTGATCTTGAAAAGCGTTTTATCATCGGAATAGCTAACATTATTGTTGATTATGTAGAATGAAAAATACCAAAGCATTTGAACATTTGATACATGTTCAGTTCCTTTTGTACCTAAAAAGTGAATATTAATGTGCAATCTGTGAAAGTCTCACAACTTGACGGGGAGTGACTGGCTCTGCAATGACCTCCTGACAAACTGTGGCAGCATTTGGTTGTCATCATTCAATCACATCTGTAGTTAAGATTATAAAATAAGTCACTTGATTCTTTAGCACATTATTCTTCCATAAATTTAAACTAATACTTTATTTTTTAATTTTTTCTTATTTTTTAAACTTCAAACTTTTTATTTTGTACAGGGGTATAGCTGATTAACAATGTTGTGGTAGTTTCAGGAGAACAGTGAAGGGAATGAACCATACATACACATGTATCCATGGATGGGAGGGGGGTTTGGGGGAGAATGGGTACATGTATATACAAACTAATACCTGTTTTAAATTCCAAGCTAAAAAATCTCATTGTTAAGAATACAGAAATCCAATTCAGAATGAGCACAATTATTAAATTACAAAGTATATTGGGTGGACAAGGTAATTCCAAAGTTGATCTAGAAAAATAAAAAGGCAAGTACAAATAAGACAATTTGAAAAATGAGAATATGAGATTGTATTTATACTGCTGCTGCTAAGTCACTTCAGTCGTGTCCGCCCACCATGCTCCCCTATCCCTGGGATTCTCCAGGCAAGAACACTGGAGTAGGTTGCCATTTCCTTCTCCAATGCATGAAAGTGAAAAGTGAAAGTGAAGTCACCCAGTCGTGTCCGACTCTTAGCGATCCCATGGACTACAGCCTACCAGGCTCCTCCGCCCATGGGATTTCCCAGGCAAGAGTATTTATGCTACCAGACATCAAAATATATCATACAATTCAAATAATTGGTGCCGGCATCAGAATGGGTATTGAGGAAATAGAAGTGACTGCTCAGAAACAGATCCTAGAACACATATGTAATTATGATAAATATGGAATAAAAAGCACAGGAAGGATGGATTACTTTAAAAATAGAGCTGAAATCACTGCTTAACCATTTGGGGGAAAATCAAACTATATCCTCACTTTATATCAAGAAGTAGAACAAATCCCAACATTACATTATTAAATATATAAAGTTATCTTTAAAAAGACAAGAAAATGCAACATGCAAATGATGATTATCTGACCTGAGCATGGTGAAAGGCTTTTCAGCCTTTAAACCAATGGAAAAGAATCAAGGGGAAAAACAGACAGATCTGGACATATAAGAGTTAAACTACTGAGCAAAAAAACATCATATATAAAATTCAAGGGCAAACAACCAAACTACGGAAAATACCACACATAAAGTATTGATAGCCTAATATCGAAGGAACTCACATAAACTGAAAACACAGCTTATCCCCAAATGGTCAAAAGATATGGTCAAACAACTCATGAAAAAAAATAGTATTAGCAAGAAACATATAAAATGTTTAGCCTCACAAATAAAAAGTAGATATGCAAAGTCAAACAAGGAGAATTTTTTTCTGCTTCTAATATTACCAAGTATTTGCAGTTTTAAAACGACGATGGCTAATGCTCCAGTGTTAGAATTTGCTTACACTGTTGGTGTGGGTATGTGCTGTGCTGCGCTTAGTCGCTCAGTCGTGTCCAACTCTTTGCAACCCCATGGACTGTAGGTGGCCAGGCTCCTCTGTCCACGAAGATTCTCCAGGCAAGAATACTGGAGTGGGTTGTCATGCCTTGCTCCAGGGGATCTTCCCAACCCAGGGATTGAACCCAGGTCTCCTGCATTGCAGGCGGATTCTTTACTGTCTGAGGCACCACGGAAGCCCTGGTGTGGGTATAAGTGAAGTTGCTCAGTCATGTCCGACTCTTTGCGACCCCATGGACTGTAGCCTACCAGGCTCCTCCGTCCGTGGGATTCTCCAGGCAAGAGTACTGGAGTGGGTTGCCGTTTCCTTCTCCAGGAGATCTTCCCAACTCAGGGATCGAACCCGGGTCTCCCACATTGTAGGCAGACGCTTTACCATCTGAGCCACCAGTTGTATCTAGACCTTTTCAAAAGTTCAGACCCTCTACTTTAGTAGTTCCTCATTTGAATTTATCTTAAATAGTCAGAAACAAAATGATTTTGGCACAAGGATGTATATCATAGTGTTATTTGTAATAATACAAAATTGGAAACCCCACAATGTCCAATAAAAAGGAGGTTAAACTAGCTATAGCAATGGGGATTTTAACATAGGAGTTAACAATCTTCAGAAGTACTGGTATTTGTGAGTTAAAAGCAAGATAAAAGTTTATATGCTCTGATGAATGGCCATGCTTTACCCCCACACATGCATAGAACAGAGCTTGCCAGATATGTACCTCAAAGTTAACCTTGGTAGGGGGTTTACAGCTCCAGTAGCCAGCCCTGGCGGGGTCTGTGAGCTCCTTTAATTCCCACATCATCATCCTAGGGATCTCACCACCCCTGTTTCTATACAAACACTGAGTAGTGGGACCCAGAGTCAGGTTTTCAAGGCCTGGGATCTGAACCTCTCTGCCATGCTGCTTGGGCGGTTCTTTTCTCTTCAGTATCTTCCCAAATTTTCTGCAATGAGTACACTTTTATAATGCAGAAAAAACCCACAGCTTTCAAAACAGCGAATCGAGGCCAAGAGCCCCTGGAAGTTTTGTGTTCTGTTCTGTTCCGACAGCCCACAGTGTGGGAGACAGTTCTGCCATTCTTCCCCCGGCTCTGGGTTCTCCTTCCATTTCCTTCCCTTTCTTCTACTCATTCCAGTGTAAATCATGGAGTCACTCAGCCTAGAGATGGAGTAAAGGCCTTGGTGCACTGCAGAGCCATTCCAGGGCCAGCCTGGCTACTCGTTTTCTTTCCTTCGCCTCCTCCTTTTCCTTCCCTCCTGCCTTTTCAGCACCCCCTGTGAATAAGCCTGGTTCAAAGTTCTGGCTTAACAAAACAAACCAGGGCATCCTGGGGTTAACTGTGGGCTGGCCTTTCACAGTTCTATGATTAAATTGCATTTTTCAGTGGTTCTGCCTTTAAACTCCAAGTCTTTTAAAGAGAAATTTAAGGAGAGCAAAACATAGGAAACAGTGCCAAACACCAATAACATATTTTAGTTGTTTGGGGAATGGGCAGCTTTAGAAACCACAAATTCCCACTTATGCAAGGGCGACTTGAGCTTTTTCTTTATTGCTTAGTGACAGAAGCCTGGCTATAGACCATAGTCAGAGTTGTTCTCTTGTTTTCTTTTCTCTCTCTCTCTGAAAACAGTTATAAAAGGCCTGAGCTATCACAAGAAGAGTTGGCTAATCCAACAGCTCTAATCAAATACCAAAAATCATTTTCCACTGATGCAGTTACTTCAGATTAAAAGGCAGCTCCAAGTCTCTGTCTCAGTAACCTGCTATACCTGCTCTACAAGCTCAATCACGTGGAGACACACTCAAAACTTGGGAGGCTCCACCCGCTTGACTTTACCACCAATTGGCAAGGCTTTGGTAGCATGTGTTCAAATAGAAATCTGTCTCCTTTCTCCCAAAGAAAATAACTGAAAATGGAAGATAAGATGTGAATATTGTTTTGTGACTATGCTTTCCAAAACAAGGCTGGCACAACACAAAATGGAAAGAATCCCAGAGAGCTCTCTTCTGTGGCCTTATATCTATTCTGACTATCAGGAACAATGAATTCTATTGCCAGAATCTGATGATGAGGTTCTTAAAAACCCCCGCCATTGGAGCCTGGATGAAGGTGTGACCCAGCCAGTCCTAGGGCATGAACTGGTAAACTGTACTACATTCTCACCAAATAAACTGGAAATAAGGTGCCAGTGAGGTTGGGTTTTCATACTCACTCCTCAAATTACTAGCAAATGTGAACTTGAGTTCACATAGTCCCACTTGAGAATAAGAAGATAGCAATGAAGTTCTAAAACAACTTCTTCATATAGAATACTGAACATTTTTGGTAGTAAGCATATGTAAGGTGTACAAAGCCACTATAAGTCAGGGAAACAGCCTTGGAATGAAGCAGCTGACAGTTATCTGAAGTAGCAACCAACTAACATGGGTAGAAGAGTTCAGTTTTATATTTATTATTATTACTTTTGGCCATGCCATGAGGCACATGAGATCTTAAGTTTTCTGACCAGGGACGGAACCTGCGTTCCCTGCATTAGAAGCATGGAGTGTTAACCACTGGACTGCCAGGGACGTCCAGAGATTAATTTTACTAAGTAAAGGCTAAACTCAACAGATTCCATAAAAACTGCCAACAAAAAAACCTAGAAAGTAAGAACTACAAAAAAGATGAAAATATCCTCAATAAAACACCAGCAAATTGAATCCAGCAACATATAAAAAGAGTTATACATTATGACCAATTGGGATTTATCCCAGGAATGCAAGGTTGGTTTAACATCTGAAAATCAAACAGTATAAGAGTTTGATTACATTAAATCACCACATTAACAGAATAAAGGACAAAAACCACATAAGGATCTCAATAGATGCAGAAAAATCATTTGACAAAATCTAGTATCTCTCCACGATAAAAATACTCAACAAGTAGGAAAAGAAGCTTGTATCATATTGAGTAACATACCTAACTATGAAAGAGTCAGTTCATTCTGAATAGCAAAAAACTAAATGTTTTCCCCTCTTTTCTCAAGAAAAGACTTACCATATCTATTCAACGTTGTACTAGAGGTTCTAGCCAGTAATTAGGCAAGAAAAAGAAATTTAAAACTCTAGATTGAAAAGGAAGATCTAAAACCATCTCTAGTCTCAGATGACAAGATCTGGTATAAAGAAAAGCTAGAAACATTTTGCTGACATGAAAGTCATAAAAATAAAACTATTATATTTTTGAACAAGACTCTGTAACTATATCCATGTAGGTTGCTTATACTCTTAGAGAGTCTGACTGATTAACACTATCCAGTTCAGAGTTATGCAAACACTAGAAATCCCATTCAACAAGATAAAATGGTAATATTACTGTCAGAGCATATAATAAATTCCCATTTCAACAGAAAGAGGTATATATGTATTTTTATTAGGAGAAAATCAGTTTCTCTTCCCCTATCTATTAAACATATTAAATACTATTTAAGTACCTACTGAAAATATCTTAAAAAGTATCACTGAGTAAGATTCCAAATTGCTGAGTTCAGTTCAGTTGCTCAGTCGTGTCCAACTCTTTGTGACCCCATGGACTGCAGCGTGCCAGGCTTCCCTGTCCATCACCAACTCCTGGAGCTTGCTCAAACTCATGTCTATCGAGTTGGTGATGCCATCCAATCTCATCCTCTCTCATTCCCTTTTGCTCCTGCCTTCAATCTTTCCTAGCATCAGGGTCTTTTCCAATGAGTCAGTTCTTCACATCAGGTGACCAAAGTATTGGAGCTGCAGCTTCAGCATCAGTCCTTCCGATGAATATCCAAATGATGAGCCTGCCCGAATATCCCCATATTTCATTCTGGCCCTGTCTCCTGCAGGTATTCTGAGTCATCGCTACTCACAAGGGAACAAAGATGACATCAATGTGATAGGCCTGTTCCAGCTCCCTGTGCACTAGATAGTAAAAGATTCCACACGGACATGTGGCTTCGAGTTGACTGGAAACAAGCCATGGCCACCCGTGGCTAAAACTGAGGCCAAAGGGTAGATGAGGATGAGAACCTACATGTTTCCCTGAAAAGATCCTTTAAGGCACAAAGGAAAGCCAAGTTAAGGAGAAGACTACTCAGACATCTTAGAGTTAGTAAAAAATAAAAGCTCCATGTAATCCAGTAATATTCACTAGTCTACAGAGTGATCCAGGTGCTTGGGAATGTCTTGGTCTGAGCCTAGTTTATATTCTCAGCACGATGTCAATGGCAGTGATCCTGTTGCTTTGGGTTTGCTGACCAATGCTAGTCTTGAACTTGCCAGATCTTCCCTGGCTAACTTGTACATAACCTGAAAAACCACTTTAAATCTTGCTGGAGTCCTTCAACTTTGCTTCTTGTTTGTATTTTGGCCCTATAGTCAACCCTTGAAACTCTAGTCTCCTTGACTTTGGGCATTTGGGCCTCCTCCTTTCCCTTTTACAAATCTTTCTGTATCTCCAAATGTAGCTCCTCTTTCTAGACCAACTTTGAAATCTCATGTAAAGTACTAATGTGTTGATTAAAACAATGAAGAAACAGAAAACAACAAACAACCTTTTAAAATTTTCTTAAATCTGTCCAATTTTTTAGCTTCTCTTTCTCCTGAGTGCCAGAAACAGCAGCAGCAACATTAAAGAAAAACAAAGCGAAACAAACACTAACTTCTTAAGTATTTCTCAACCATGCTCTGAACTTGCCAGTTTGGAAGTGAAAATGAAATAAACATGTTAGCAAGTATAAGTATTCTAATAGATTGGTTGCTTACAACAGTTATTTCAGATATCTCATCTTTCAAAAAAATTTTATTAATAAGTAGCACTGCAGTCCTGGCAGGAAAACTATAAACCTAGAGAAAAGATGTAACAGAATTCCATAAAAGGAGCTATTGAATCATTTCCCTGAAGAAAATGCTTGAATGCACTTTATTATTATTATTTTTTTGAATGCACTTTAGAAAGAATTGGCATGACTCCACATCACCCTGTCTGAAGTACTCAAAGCTACTTGGGCGACTGAAAGGAATCATACTATGAGAGTGACTGAGCAAGAGCACCCAGGTTTCATGTTTTCTGGATCAGTACAATTTTTAAAGGGGCTTCCCTGGTGGCTCAGCGGTAAAGAATTCACCTGCAATGCAGGAGACACAGGTTCGACCCCTGAGTTGGGAAGATACCCTGAAGAAGAAAATGGCAACCCACTCCAGTATTCTTGCCCGGGAAATCCCATGGACAGGGGAGCCTGGCAGACAACAGTCCATGGGGTTGCCAAAGAGTTGGACACGACTGAGAGACTAAACAACTTTTTAAAAAGTGCCCTGTTTTTAATTTTGCCTATAAGGACATGAAGAGCAGCACTATTGCCACATTTCACAAGAGAGGACAAATTCACCACACTATATTTTTCTCCTTTCCTCATGACCTGGTGAGAACTCTGTCCCAGATGAGTTTTCAACGCACAGAAGAAAATTGAGATTTTTGTGTGATAAGAGAATAAGGATCTCACTATTTGCCAAAACTATTGCTTTAAAGTGAATTTCAAAATAGAAGAATTGGGAAAGTTTCCAAACTTCAATCATGTGAAAATACCTTCACAGACGTTTTCAAAGCAGCATTTCCACTTGTGTTCAGTTCAGTTCAGTCGCTCAGTTGTGTCCAACTCTTTGCGACCCCACGAACCACAGCACGCCAGGCCTCCCTGTCCATCACCAACTCCTGGAGTCTACCCAAATCCATGTCCATTGAGTCGGTGATGCCATCCAACCATCTCATCCTCTGTCATCCCTTCTCCTTCTGCCCTCAATCTTTCCCAGCATCAGGGTCTTTTCAAATGAGTCAGCTCTTCGCAGCAGGTGGCCAAAGTATTGGAGTTTCAGCTTCAACATCAGTCCTTCCAATGAACACCCAGGACTGATCTCCTTTAGGAAGGACTGGTTGGGTCTCCTTGTAGTTCAAGGGACTCTCAAGAGTCTTCTCCAACACCACAGTTCAAAAGCATCAGTTCTTCGGCATTCAGCTTTCTTTATAGTCCAACTCTCACATCCATACATGACCACTGGAAAAACCATAGCCTTGACTAGACGGACCTCTGTTGACAAAGTAATGTCTCTGCTTTTTAATATGCTGTCTATTGGTCATAACTTTCCTTCCAAGGAGTAAGTATCTTTTAATTTCATGGCTGTAATCACCATCTGCAGTGATTTTGGAGCCCCCCAAAATAAAGTCTGACACTGTTTCCACTGTTTCCCCATCTATATCCCATGAAGTGATGGGCCCGGATACCATGATCTTTGTTTTCTGAATGCTGAGCTTTAAGCCAACTTTTTTACTCTCCTCTTTCACTTTCATCAAGAGGCCCTTTACTTTCTTCTTTACTTTCTGCCGTAAAGGTGGTGTCATCTGCATATCTGAGGTTATTGATATTTCTCCTGGCAATCTCAATTCTAGCCTGTGCTTCTTCCAGCCCAGTGTTTCTCATGATGTATTTTGCATGTAAGTTAAATAAGCAGGGTGACAATATACAGCCTTGACGTACTCCTTTTCCTATTTGGATCCAGTCTGCTATTCCATGTCCAGTTCTAACTGTTGCTTCTTGATCTGCATATAGGTTTCTCAAGAGGCAGGTCAGGTGGTCTGGTATTCCCATCTCTCTCAGAATTTTCCACAGTTTATTGTGATTCACACAGTCAAAGGCTTTGGCATAGTCAATAAAGCAGAAATAGATGTTTTTCTAGAACTCTCTTGCTTTTTCCATGGTCCAGTGGATGTTGGCAATTTGATCTCTGGTTCCTCTGCCTTTTCTAAAACCAGCTTGAACATCTGAAAGTTCACGGTTCACGTATTGCTGAAGCCTGGCTTCAAGAATTTTGAGCGTTACTTTACTAGCATGTGAGATGAGTGCAATTGTGCAGTAGTTTGAGCATGCTTTGGCATTGCCTTTCTTTGGGACTAGAATGAAAACTGCCCTTTTCCAGTCCTGTGGCCACTGCTGAGTTTTCCAAATTTGCTGGCATATTGAGTGCAGCACTTTCACAGCATCATCTTTTAGGATTTGAAATAGCTCAACTGGAATTCCGTCACCTCCACTAACTTTGTTTGTAGTGATGCTTCCTAAGGCCCACTTGACTTCACATTCCAGGATGTCTGGCTCTAGGTGAGTGTGAGTGATCACACCATCGTGATTATCTGGGTCATGAAGATCTTTTTTGTACAGTTCTTCTGTGTATTCTTGCCACCTTTTCTTAATATCTTCTGCTTCTGTTAGGTCCATACCATTTCTGTCCTTTATCGAACCCATCTTTGCATGAAATGTTCCCTTGGTATCTCTAATTTTCTTGAAGAAATCTCTAGTCTTTCCCATTCTGTTGTTTTCCTCTATTTCTTTGCATTGATCACTGAGGAAGGCCTTCTTCTCTCTCCTTGCTATTCTTTGGTACTCTGCATTCAAATGGGTATATCTTTCCTTTTCTCCTTTACTTTTGGCTTCTCTTCTTTTCACAGCTATTTGTAAGGCCTCCTCAGACAGCCATTTTGCTTTTTTGCATTTCTTTTTCTTGGGGATGGTCTTGATTCCTATCTCCACTTTTGTTAATTAATTTCAATTGAGTCACTGTTTGCTTAAGTAAATACATTTTAAAATGACAGTCTTATATGAATACCATAAATGGATGGCCAGAATCCCTTATAAAATCATGATAACTTCACTGCTGAAAGGCCCTGAACTTCCCGATCACTCTGAAAGGGAGATATACAGGTATTAGGGGTTCAAGTCCCCCCAGGACTGGAATGAGACTTTGCTTGATACAACCTCAAGGAAATGTCATTTAATGCCACGACCATGTACTGCCTAAAAGCATATCTTATACCAACTAATGGGGCTTCCCTGGTGGCTCAGAGGGTAAATATCATTTTGGTAGATGTTCCGTAGAATCAGAGGTATCCTTACATAGTAATTAAGAGCAACGGCTAACTCGGTTCAAATTTGGAGACTTGCCCATGTACCAGCTAGTAACCTTCAGCAAGCCATTTGCCTTCTCTGCTTAGGTCTTCATCTATGAAATGGGGATAAGAATAATACCCAGTTCATTGTGAGGGTCAAACTAGTATCTACAGGTAAAATTCTTTGAATGGTAAGTGACAGGTATTAAGAGCTCAAAAATGTTAACAGTTATTCTTATTCTCCTACACTTGGAGAATACCAAAATGTCTAGGCATCTGTTAGACTATATCAGGCCTCTAGTGATACAGTAACATGTTTCTGGAGAAAACATATAGCTAGAGAATAAGAATGACAATTCCTTTGCTAATTTGCATTAAAGTGAATAACTTGGTACACATGTATCTAAGGCAACTCATTGTTCCTTTGGTTTGTTTCCTTCCATGGCCCATTTTCTAGGTCAAGAGCAAGTCTGAATGATATATTTTTGCCTCTAAGGCATAGAACACAATGCATTTGACACAAAAAGATTACACCATAGAGAAAGGCTTTCAGAATCTTAACTGCAAGTCACTACTTAGGTAAACAAGACCATCAAAATATACTAGGCTTCTAAGTATGAAATTAATGTCATCTCTATTTAGAGTAAACAGTAGAATTAATGTAGGATTGAACCCTCAGAGTGGGGGGATTTAACCCTCACATGTTATGATTTAATTTATATTACGAAACACAGTTCAGAAGGACTTACTCATTACCAAGTCATCAAATAAATGAGCTAACATCAAAAAGCAGGAGTTCTAGGGGGCTCCTAAGATGGATTAGTTGGTCTTGAACAAGAAAGACATATATTAACATATCCTAAGCTGTTGCCTTTCATGTGTCTCATCCCTTTTGTCCCTGGGACTATATTTAGCACAGTGAGAACAGCAGCACTGCCAGGGCCGTCAAGTAGAAAGAGAGGGTATTAATTTAGTAGATCTTGGTCAAGGTTAGGGCAAGAGATAGTGGACAAGTATATATTTAGTTTATTAAACTACAAGATAAGGTCAAATTGAAAATTTATAGTTAATCTCTAGATCTTCTAATGGGTCTACTTGATGGAGGTCTCCTTCAAAGGAGCTGGATTTTAAAAATATCTTCCCCAGTTTGTTCACTGTAGATCAGTTTCTGCCATTGCTACAAGATAGTTCTTGGTAGCATCTTTTTCTCCCCGTCTCCTCCACTCAACTTTGGCTGTTTCTTCCTCTAAGGTCTCAAGTTGAACATCTCAGCTTTTCCTTTTTGCTGTCATGATCCTCCATTTGTAACTTGCCTCCCTGTTCTCTACAGCCCTTTCCTCGCAAGGCTTCTCTTCGGATGAGACCAGGTTGTCATCCTCAATGTCCATGCTCTTCCAGGCAGGTCCCCCAACTTTTCTAGTGAATTCAGCATCAAACATTAACTACTCTTCCTAAAAAATGCTATCTTCCCTTTCTTCTCTTCATTCCCTACCATCAAGGATATTTTTTTGAAAAATTCCTTCACTCTACTTTTAAGTCTAGAAGTAATAGAATGTTCCAAATTTTGGAAGTGGAATTAGGTCACATCTTTTAATTTTCCTTTGTACCTTTTCCCTAGCACTTCTTTTAGAAGCTTAGCTTGAGTTCTTTAAGAAACCAAAGAGAGCTGAATAAGCTCAGATGCAGGGCTTCCCTGGTACCTCAGTCAGTAAAGAATCTGCCTGCAATGCAGGAGACATGGGTTTGATCCTGGGTGGGGAAGATCCCTGGAGAAGGAAATGGCAACCCACTCCAGAATTCTTGCTTGGAAAATCGCATGGACAGAGGAGTCTGGCAGGCTACAGTCCATGGGGTCACAAGAACTGGACACAACTTAGTGACTAAACCACCACCACCACCAAGCTCAGGTGTAAAGCAGTGAATTCCCTTCCCCTTTGTTTACTGAATTTGCATCTGGTCTGGGTATATAATCAAAGAATGCCCAGGACTGGAGCTCAATTAACCTAAACTACTGGCAGTGGCTCTAGCTTTCAGTGAACCCTACACCCTACTTATAAATGGCCTCTATCAGTTCAGTTCAGTTGCTCAGTTGTGTCCGACTCTTTGCGACCCCATGAATTGCAGCACGCCAGGCCTCCCCATCCATTACCAACTCCCGGAATTCACCCAAACTCATGTCCATCGAGTTGGTGATGCCATCCAGCCACCTCCTCATCTGTCATCCACTTCTCCTCTTGCCCTCAATCCCTCCCAGCATCAGAGTCTTTTCCAATGAGTCAACTCTTCACATGAGGTGGCCAAAGTATTGGACTTTCAGCTTTAGCATCATTCCTTCCAAAGAACATCCAGGACTGATCTCCTTTGGAATGGACTGGTTGGATCTCCTTGCAGTCCAAGGGACTCTCAAGAGTCTTCTCCAACACCACAGTTCAAAAGCATCAATTCTTCAGCGCTCAGCTTTCTTCACAGTCCAACTCTCACATCCATACATGACTACTGGAAAAACCATAGCCTTGACTAGATGGACCTTTGTTGGCAAAGTATGTCTCTGCTTTTCAATATGCTATCTAGGTTGGTAATAACTTCCCTTCCAAGGAGTAAGCGTCTTTTAATTTCATGGCTGCAGTCACCATCTGCAGTGATTTTAGAGCCCCCAAAAATAAAGTCTGACACTGTTTCCCCATCTATTTCCCATGAAGTGATGGGACCAGATGTAATGATCTTAGTTTTCTGAATGTTGAGCTTTAAGCCAACTTTTTCACTTTCTTCTTTCACTTTCATCAAGAGGCCCTTTAGTTCTTCTTTACTTTCTGCCATAAGGGTGGTGTCATCTGCACATCTGAGGTTATTGATATTTCCCCTGGCAATCTCTATTCCAGCCTGTGCTTCTTCCAGCCCAGCGTTTCTCATGATGTACTCTGCATAGAAGTTAAATAAGCAGGGTGACAATATACAGCCTTGACGTACTCCTTTTCCTATTTGGATCCAGTCTGCTATTCCATGTCCAGTTCTAACTGTTGCTTCCTGACCTGTACACAGGTTTCTCAAGAGGCAGGTCAGGTGGTCTGGTATTCCCATGTCTTGAGAATTTTTCACAGTTTATTGTGATTCACACAGTCAAAGGCTTTGGCATAGTCAATAAAGCAGAAATAGATGTTTTTCTGGAACTCTCTTGCTTTTTCCATGATCCAGCGCATGTTGGCAATTTGATCTCTGGTTCCTCTGCCTTTTCTAAAACCAGCTTGAACATCTAGAAGTTCATGGTTCACATATTGCTGAAGCCTGGCTTGAAGAATTTTGAGCGTTACTTTACTAGCCTGTGAGATGAGTGCAATTGTTCAGTAGTTTGAGCATTCTTTGGCATTGCCTTTCTTTGGAACTAGAATGAAAACTGCCCTTTTCCAGTCCTGTGGCCACTGCTGAGTTTTCCAAATTTGCTGGCATATTGAGTGCAGCACTTTCACAGCATCATCTTTCAGGATTTGAAATAGCTCAACTGGAATTCCATCACCTCCACTAGCTTTGTTCATAGTGATGCTTTCTAAGGCCCACTTGATTTCACATTCCAGGATGTCTGGCTCTAGGTGAGTGATCACACCATTGTGATTATCTGGGTCGTGAAGATCTTTTTTGTACAGTTCCTCTGTGTATTCTTGCCTCTATACGCTCGTGTAAATTAACGCCTTTGAATCTGTCTGATTCCTTTACAATGATCTGAATGGGTAAATAGTGCCTTAGAAATATCACTCCACCACTAAAATAAGGAACAAAATATTCATATTTATTCACAGGGCGCCGGCAGAATGCTGGGCACTGTTCCAGGTGCTCAGGATATGGGTGAGCAGCTCCAACAGGTCCTGTTTTCCTGGAGCAGTGACTTCCTGAGAGTATTTAAAGGCCAAGGAAAATTATCACAGTCACACTGGTCAAGGAAATCAGCTTAAAACCATCCTATTAAAGAAGAGGGGGGCAATTCATTGGTGGATGGGCCACTGTTAATAAAAGCTCCACCTCCCTGAACTAGGATACACATTTAAGAGTGGGCAGGAGGTTTCAAAAAAAAAAAAAAATTCCTAACCCAACCCAAAAGATAATGGGAATCATCTGTTCTGCTCTCATGTGCAAACCTATAATTTATGGAAAGATGGGAAAGAGAAAGTCCCTGAGGAGACCCAGCCAAGTTCTGCGGTGAAAATTCAACTATACTCAACGCTCAGACTGGAAGAGGTGGGGGTGGAGCGGAGCAAGAAGCCACAGGAAAAATAACACGTCCTGAGGTGGCCAGCTCCCTCTCCTTTCCGACTTCCAAGGCCATTCCTGGGACAAGCTGCCTTCCTCCTCTTCTCCTGCCACCCTCAACCCTTCCCATTCATGGGTGATTGCTTTTTCTTCTTTATTTTTCAGTCATTTTTTAAGGATCCCAAACTGGCTGTGGTGCTCATAATTCCTGTCACAAGGTAATGTCAACAGTATAAATTACAGGGCATCCGAGGAAGCAGGTAGTTAAGATCAAGTGCGAACGTATGTTATTAAATTAAAATGGAGTTACCAGGAATCTTCAAATTATGGAGAAGAGACCATTTCCTTAAATATATGGCTGTGTATAATATATATTTGCATATATATTTGTGCACACTTACATATAAAGTAATTTACTATTAAAAAATATGCTATACAACCTGATAGCAGCAAAGGCCATCATTAAATGCAAGGTCACGAGCAGTGTCGCTCTACCAAATTCTGATTTTGCATTTCCATTCTTTATCAGAATGGCTACATACTGTCTTTTTTTTTTTTTCTTGGTTCTTCTATTGGGATATTGTTACTTAGCTTTATAATACTGCCTTTAAAGAGTATGGTTATTAATAAGTTGACTACTATTTTCAATGTAATTTTTTTAATGCCAGTATTAGTGCTGTGCCACTTGAAAACATTTTATTACACTTAATAATTCGCTAAGGTACCTCAGTAAAATGTCAATGTATACTTTATTAGTTTCCTTATCAGCCACGTAAGGTAAATTATAATCCATGTCAGAGATGAAGAAATTGAAGCCATCTAAACTATAAGAGATTGGTGGTAGAGGCGGAAGTAGGATTTGAAATAAATGTCAAATTGTCCAGGGAGGGAATCCCCTCTGAACCATTTCAGAATTTCTATTGTCAGTTAAGGTGTTCTTCCTATTCACAGACAGCTAGAATTGCTAGTCAGACTAAAAAAATCCAGATAAAGAAGCACCGGCATCATAGGGCGCAGCCTAAAGGCTCATCAGTGTTATAAACCTGCTGAACCTTGTTAATATTACGGTGAGGGACTTTCCACAGCAGTGTCCGTGGAGCATCCACTATACACCAGGCATTCTTCTAAGCACTTTACGTATTTGTGACTTGCTTAACTTCGCCGTCTTGTGAGGGAGGTACTTTAATCATCCTCATTTTAATAACTGTTTAACTGACTTGCTCAAGATCACAAGATGCAAACCCAGGCTGTCTTGTTGCCAGCCTCTGTGCTCTCAACTACTGGGCTACATGCAGAGGGCATGCCGCAGCCTCACCACAGGCCATGGTTATTCACAGCTTTACTGCACAGACAGGTGTCTGAACTCAGAACCAAATAGTCCCAAAGCTAAAACACAAAAAAGATAAATGTTAGTGAGGTCTTCAGTTCACAAAGGCTCACTATGCAACAACAGCCTGTAGTAACGCACAACCCCCTTCGAGTTCATTCTCATCCTTGTCTTGCTCTTCTAATAACTGATTAATTCAGCAGATGTTTACTGGGCACTTCCTCTTGCATATAAGATAGAGATGGCATTCAAGGTTGACTCTTTCACTTATAGTAGTAGAGTTAGTGGCTCAGTCATGTCCTACTCTTTGCAACCCCATGGACTATAGCCCACCAGGCTCCTCCCTCCATGGGATTTTCCAGGCAAGCATACTGGAGGAAGGAATTGCCAGGGTTGCCATTTCCTTCTCCAGGGGATCTTCCCGACCTAGGGATTGAACCTGGGTCTCCTGAATTGCAGGCGGACTCTTTATGGTCTGAGCCACTAAGAAGCTTTCACTTATTTATGGATTGCTTTAAAAGTTCCTGTGAACAGGCCTAAGAGCTAAGTAACTCAGGTGACATTTTATTTGGGGAGCATGTCTTATAAAGAATCATAAAACTACCCTTTCTGCTCCCAGCTTGGGGAATGAGGACACCCCATTGGGCCAGCTCCTCCAGATCCTGCACGTGAAGGGTGGATCTTTCTTCCTAAATGTATCTCTTTCAGCGCACTACCCACTGGCACGTGTGTCTTGTCATATGCATTTTAATTCAGTGCATCACAGTTCTAACAGTTAACAAATACCTGAAAAGTTGTAAAATATAGTCCATAAATCAAAGGGTGCCAGTAGTTTCCTGAGACGCTCATGATCATTTGAAAATATTCTTTTTTTTTTTTTAACTGTGGTAACTATAGATAGCATAAATTTTACCATTTTACCATTTTTAGGTGTATCTGATTACTTGTGAATACACTTCATGGATTACTCTTCTAAATACTATAAACTACTACATCTTAACCTTTTCATGGGTAATAAAATCACCATCCAGACATTAAGCTGGTTTTCCTAATGAACTAGCCATAGTACTGTCTGAGAGACCAGCTTCTCTCTGGATTGGGGGCACTTCCATCCTTGGGGGTGCCCCTTTCCTCTCCACCGTTGATGGACTCAGAAGCTAGCTATGAGGTTTGAAGTTTCTTTGCCTCCCTCATCCTAAGCAGCTGAATCAACTTCTCTCTCCACCCCTTTCATTATCCCATTCCATCCACCCCATTGCCATCCATGGGGTGGAGACTCAGCTTATAAGTGTGCAGAAGAAAACCCCAGAAGCAAGAAACTAGAATAACTTGCCCCTGCTAACAAAACAAACCAGAAAACACAGTAGAGGCCAAGACCTCACAGTCGCTGAGTTCCAAATCCTTCCTTATCCCAAGGAGACAGACTGCCTGCCTCTCTATTCTAAGCTCAGGCAATGTGGCTTAAGCAAACTCATAGGAGGAATTCAAGCCTCAAGATCCATTTTCAGCTTCTCCCGGATCCCCATGTGCCTTTTTATCCTTACTCCATCTTGGCCAGCCAAATGTGAAAGCCTGTGTAAAGACCATTACATGCCTCACTTTGAAAGGGTTTTAATGCCCTTATGAACTAACTCCCGGCTGAAATCTTTGGTCCCATGGAAACAGAGAAAGCAGCAGCCAGTTGCAAAACAAAACAAAACAACAAAAAAGAGCTGTTATCTCTGTGTTAAATTAAACTCAGATCTGCTTAATATCTTGGCCAACTTATGCCACAATTATTTTGGCCCTTTCTGCCACCCTAAAGTCTTCTGTGGCCGAAATGCACCGTGGTGCTGCTGTCTGACACTGTGCCAGCAGGCCTGTGCCAAAGCCAAGTAACACCCTTCCTTCTTGGGGTTTTGGGGGAGCAGGGGAGGGTTGCTAATTCCTTTCGTGACCACTGACTAAGAGCTGAGTGGCCAACAATTTGGTAAATTATATACACACCTAAAATGTCAGCTGCATCAGAGATTTTTGCTCTCTATCTTTCCAGTCGCTGAAGGGAAGAGAACCTTGAGGCTAAAGGCAATTCTAGACGAGTTGGGTTTCCTAACCACATTCGGTAGGAGGGATATTCGCAGGACTCCAGGCATTCAGGATCCCCAGCAGCAAAGAATCATCTTTGATAAGTGTATATGCCAATGATTCAAACCAATGGAAAGGGCTGGGAATTAAAATTAGTCACAGTTATAAACACACACACACGAAAGAGGAGAGGAGCTCAACCACAAAAGTCCTTTTTGGAATCAGACTAGCTGTAAAATACAAAAACACACACGACACGGGTCAGCCGGTTTTGAATGTAGAATGTGTTAACTCCAAACTTTTGAAATGCAAAAAGCAAATTCATAGCACAAAGAATCCACATGTATTTAGCCCTGCATTACCTTTGGAACTGTAAGTTAATACATTCTGTGGATAATCCATTTCTGTGTTCTAGAAACTCGTTGTTTTTGACATCTACAGGTCAATGGGTTGGACAGTATGGAGATATTTTGACCACCACGGCAGAGGTCAGAATGCAAACATGTTAGGGGGTCTGGCCCGTGTGGGGGAAGCTGGGCAGGGGACTGGGTCTGCCCACTACGATCCCAGTGTCTCCACTAAGTGTCCTGGGCTCTGGGACTCTTGCCACACATGGTGCTGGCCCTCTGGCACCTCATTCTCATCCCCTTTGCTTAGAATTCCCTCCCTCCACCCACTGGAAAGACTTGGTGGGGCTTTGGCAATGGTGGGGCTTGGCCTTGCCACCTGGGGGATCTCGCTACCAGTTTGCATTTAGAAATAAGAGAGTGTCAGTACTTGAAGCAGATGGTACAGTGTATTGCCTTGGAGTGCGTGCCCTTAGTGAAGGGACTCCTGTAGCTAGTGGGTAGTAGTTATTGATTTTTGTCTTGATAAATCTGAAAAATTTCATACAAAATTGAAAAAGTTTCAAAAATAAGAGTATGTGCTAAAGACAGGACGGCCTGGGTTTGAACCCCTGCTCCTCTACTTTAACTAGGAGAATTTGGACAAGTTCATCCCACTAGCAAAAGATGAATAATAATACTCCTGTCTTAGAGGGCTGTTGTGAGGATTACATGAGTTAATCCATGTAGATTTTGAACAGGATTTGGCCTAAAGTAAGCACTCAAAAATAAAAGTAACTAACATCTCTTGAAAGTGAAACTGAAAGTCGCGCAGTCATGTCTGACTCTTTGCTACCCCATAGACAAAAAGTCCATGGAATTCTCCAGGCCAGAATACTGGAGAGGGTAGCCTTTCCCTTCTTCAGGGTATCTTTCCAACCCAGGGATCGAGCTCAGGTATCCCGCACTACAGGCAGATTCTTTACCAGCTGAGCCACAAGGGCAGCCCAGCATATAATAAAAAGTAATTATTGTTAATCTAAGTATTAGTACAACCTCCTTATTTTACAAAGATTTTAAGTACCCGGGATAGAATGTGACTTGGTAAGAGCTGGTGCAAGGTGCTCAGTCATGTTTGACTCTTGGTGTCCCCAAGGACTGTAGTCCGCCAGGCTCCTCTCTCTATGGAATTCTCCAGGCAAGAATACTGGAGTGGGTAGCTGGGTAGCCATTTCCTCCTCCAGAGGATCCTCCCCACCCAGGGATCAAACCCACGCCTCCTGCATCTCCTGCATTAGCAACTGGATTCTTTACTACTAGTGCCGCCTGAGATACCCTAATATGTATAAGCAAGGACAGGCTTCCCTGGTGGCTCAGACAGTAAAGAATCTGCCTGCAATGCAAGAGACCTGGGTTTGGTCTCTGGGTTGGGAAGATCCCCTGGAGAAGGGAATGGCTACCCATTCCAGTATTCTTGCCCGGAGAATCCCATGGACAGAGGAACCTGGTGGGCTACAGTCCATGGGTCACAAAGAGTCAGACAGGACTGAGAAACTAACACTTTCACTTTTCAAAGGATAGGCTGCTGTTATTACTGTGGATAGTGGGTTTCCTGAATGTTCCTCTCTCTCTCCTTGCTGCGACATGACAGTGGAATGAGCACTTGGCCTTCAGTGAGACTGTGTCTTAACCACTCAGGAGCAAAGCCCTCAGGTTGAGAATCCTGGCTCTTTCTAGTCCCTTTCTTCCACTTGTCAGATGATGAGTTCTTGCCTCCAGCAGGCAGTAGGCAGAGAAAAGAGAAAAAGGGGAAACTCCAACCAGTAGTTTTATTATCCATTATTGCTGGGACTTTCTCTGCACCCTTGACCTCTGCTCCAGCCAAGAATCCATTCACAATATCCTGCCTTGTTGTCAGGTCTACAGCTTCCCTTATGAATGACCTGTCCTTTTATTGTCTGAGCTGCAGTGGGCTCTGTGCTGTTAGCCCTGCCAAACACCAACCCACTGATCACCAGATAACCTGAGCGACACTGCCCATCTTAGGAGCAAACCCACTAAATGGCATACTATCTTTCATATGTTTTTATTGGCCAACTTTTGTATGCTGGGCATTATTTCTAATTGCCAGTAGGTTATAAGGTATTAGGAAGACAGTTTATCTGTTGAAGAACTGATGCTTTCTAATTGTGGTGCTGGAGAAGACTCTTAAGAGTCCCCTGGACAGCAAGGAGATCACACCAGTCAATCCTAAAGGAAATCAACCCTGCATATTCATTGGAAAAACTGATAATGCAGCTGAAGCTCCAATACATTGGCCACCTGATGCGAACAGCCAACTCACTGGAAAAGACCCTTATGCTGGGAAAGATTGAAGGTTGGAGGACAAGGGGGTGACAGAAGACGAGATGGTTGGATGGCATCATCAAATCAATGTACATGAGTTTGAACAAACTTTCCGAGGTGGTGAAGGACAGTACTGGTGTACTTCATTCAGTCCATGGGGTTGCAAAGAGTCAGACATAACTTAGCGACTGAACAACGACAAAGGTATATACAAAAATCAGTATATTTGACTTATTTTTGAAAGCTGTCATTTAGATTGTATTTGTGAAAATGCTTAGAACTTCTATTTAATGACAAAAAGCTGAAATACCAGTTGACCTTTGGCATATGGAAATCCTGCCATTTGTTGCTTAGAACTGAAGGAGCTGAGAGCTGGCTCTCCTCCAGGTTTCTGGCTATGCCCTGAGCTTGGTTGTTTTACACAGACTAACTGGGAAACCTCAGAAAGTAGGTACAGGTAGAGTGGCTTCCACAATTTAATTGCTTCTCGAGGATCCTAAAATCATAGAACCAGGGCCGTAGGGCTGGAAGGGGCTGTAAAAATTCTTAATTCAACCTTTTCACTTCACAAGTGAGGAAACTCAGGACTCAAGAAGTGAGGTGATCAAGGTGGTTTTTATCCAAATAACACCTGTGATTCTCCTCTTGGGAACAGAGATAGTACAAAGCCAAAGTCCGAGAAAAAAGTGGTCCAAAGTTGGATGTAGTGTATGAATTTGTCATTTAAAGATGCCGTATAGGTTTAACCCGAGGGTTAACAGGGTTGAGAATAATCCCTATGAGGGTTAAGTTAAAAATCTGTTAAAGAAAAGAAACTTGGATTTTATAAGCTATGAGAAGTGATAAGGATGGAGATATTTTCAGAGGTAAGCTGTGTTTCCATTCCTCACTAAGACTTGATAGAACACATGGGTTCAGGGAGATGCAGAGCATTTCAACACAATTCAACATCAGTTAATTCTCGGAGTAAAGACCCTTCAGTCCAGCTCCCTTCCACCTCAGTGTTAAAGGAAGCTAGAAAGCCAATTACTCTCACAGCAGGGCCTCTCCCATACTGCACGGAAGAACGTACTGCAAACCTGTGTGCTTTACAAGCAAGTAAAACTATAATTGCACGTGGGAAAGAACATGGGTTCTCTTTGTTTCTGCCAACATTTCAGTCTAGCAAGCTCCTCCCTTCTATAGCTGCAGAAATAGCACAGACTTTTTTTTTTAGCACACAAAATATGTATTCCATGGCTCTATAAAACTTAACAGAATGCTTTTTGTTAACATTGAAAAGATAATCTCTGCACAGCCCACCAAAAGGGCATGCATTCTTCAGAGACAGGTGCTGAAGGTGCCCACCTTTATCTGGAAAGCAACACCCACCTTCTGGTTGAAGCCTGGAAAGTCTCTTAGCAAGGCTAACGAAGGTGGCAAGGGTGGCAGGGTAATACCTGACTTGCTCCAGCAGAGCCTTGGGGAGATCTTGCTGCCTGGGAGAAAGAGGTGGGATGGAGGGCTATCCAGGTGCAATCCCCCTTATGGGGTCATTTGGGAGGTCTGGTCCACGACTGCCCTGGAGGCAGGAGGAAGCTTTCCCTACCAAGGTGCTGCTCCATATGGTGACTCTGCTTCCCAGGTGGACCCAGTAGTAAAGAACTCACCTGCCAATGCAGGAGACATTGGAGATGTGGGTTCGATCCCCGGGAATATCCTCTGGAGTAGGAAACGGCAACCCACTCCAGTATTCTTGCCTGGAGAATCCCATGGACAGATAAGCCTAGCGGGCTACAGTCTGTCGGGTTGTCAAAAGAGCCAGACATGACTGAAGCAACTTAGCATGCATGCATGCAGCTGCTGCCACATCGGAGGAACCTGTGGCCTAGAGCCCCCTGCAGAATCTAAGAGGCAGAACTCAGGGTGCAGCCGGCATTATTTATGTTGTCACAACTGCAGTCTAGTGTCCACAGATGCAGAGTCGTGGTGCCACTGAAGAAAGCTGCAGAGGGCCATTTACAAAGGTCCACGTCTCCAGGCAGCACTATACCAGTACGGGTACCACGGCACATCTCCTCTCTCTTAAACCCTCTCTGTTAAGCAGAGTTCTAAGGTCGTACATATTAACTTCTTTAAACCTCATAAGCACATTTCAGGGTAGGTACAATTACTATCCCTGCTTCAGAAATGAATTGCTTCTTCTTTTTTTTACTTAAAATTTTTTTAAATTAAAAAAAATTTTTTTTTTAAAGGTTTTAAAATATTCTGGCTGAAGCATCCAGGATCTTAGTTTCCTGACCAGGGATTGAACCCATGCCCCTGTGTAGTGGAAGTGCAGAGTCTTAACCACTGAACCACCAGTGAAGTTCCTGAAGTGCTCCTTGAGGCACCAAGTGAAGTGACTTGCCGAGGGTCACATAAGCGAGTCTGGGGTTCGCGTCTGAATGTGGGCAGCTGGTTTCCAAAGCTCCATGTATAATCGCTGCACTGTTCAGCCCTTCTGCGATGCCTAAGGTCAGGTATCATCCCCCTTTTGGAGACCTTTGCTCCAGGCAGAAACTTCATCCCCTGTTGGCCTCACACTGGCTTGCTGGTCTCCTAAAACTTCCTGACAGCCATCTTTGTTTTGATTTCTATTTAATTTTCCACCTCAGAAAGCAGTGCCAGGGAGGGGGGGAATCTGGGATACTTTTGAAAACGATTTATTAACCAACAGTTCGAGGAAATGGAGGGCTTCCTGGCTGCCACCTGACCTCTGTCTGCGGCCTTCCTAATGTTTGCATTACTGCCCTGACCTTGCAAAGTGACCTGGAATAGCTTGCCTGCTTCCTTTTGCGTGTCCACTTTCAGAGCCCAGCTGTCAGCCTCTGCGAGTCTGTCAGTGAGTATCTCAAGGGTTTGAAATGGGGTGTGCAGCCTTTGGAGGAGCACAATCTAACACTAAGCTCCAAATTCCTTCCCATAATTGAGCATTCATTAGTTTGACGGAACAAAAGCTGGCATTCTCTCTTATAAAGCAGGGGTCAGAACCAGTAGCTGTGTTTTGTTTGGCCTGCAGAGTGTTTAAATATTGAGAAATTTCACATAAAAATACAGATTTCCGGCTCCTCTTGGAAAAAAGGGAAGGGATGACAGCTCTGGGGCTCAGAGGAACAGCTGTCCCCTTCAGAGGGGACACTCCCTGGCTTCTCAGCATGACCTGCAGTCTCACCCTTGGCCTGCTTTGGGCATGGGTGCCGCTTTCCTGGCCTCTGCAGGAAGTGGAGTCGACAAAACACTGTTCTGAAACTGTACTTCCCTCCCTTAAAGTGTGGGCTGGCTTGGTTAGGCTGGTGGACCAGGATGGAACTGGGAGAGCTGGTGCTCCCAGAGTGCAGTGTGCATGCTAAGTCACTTCAGTCATGCCCGACTCTTTGTGACCCTATGGACTGTAGCCTGCCAGGCTCCTCTGTCCATGGGATTCTCCAGGCAAAAATACTGGAGTAGGTGCCAAGCCCTCCTCCAGGGAATCTTCCTGACAGAGGGATCAAACCTGTGTCTCTTATGTCTCCTACACTGGCAGGCAGGTTTTTTACCATAAGCACCACCTAGGAAGCCCCCACCTGCCAAGAGGGCAGACACTGTGTTTCTTCTTTCCTGTCCCTGCACATGGCACGTAACTGTCTGGCACATAACAGACATCACTTAGGAATAAGTGAGTGACTAGCTCTCTGGGAAAAAAAAAAACAACATTTCTGAGTGACAGAAACCTGCTCCCCAGCTACAGAAGTCCAGGCTTATTAATGCTTCAATAGCTTTTTGAATGACCGAGGCTGCACTCTATACTTTTTAATTGGTTATGCTATAAAGATCTTTCCTGCTGTCACAAATGATATTGAATCCTATTTAAAATCCCAGAAAGTGTGTTGATAGTTTATTAGAATTTAGCCAGAAATTTAAAAACAAAGAACAGTATGAACAGCTGCCCCCATCAGCCTTCTAATTTTTCCTCAAGAGAGTTGGGGGTGATACTATTGAAGAGCAGCAAGTTACAAATGCAGATGGAATTGCAGGCCACTAGCACATGCATCTGGAGAAGGCAATGGTATCCCACTCCAGTACTCTTGCCTTGAAAATCCCACGGATGGAGGAGCCTGGTGGGCTGCAGTCCATAGGGTCGTCAAGAGTCAGACACGACGAGTGACTTCACTTTCACTTTTCACTTTCACACATTGGAGGAGGAAATGGCAACCCACTCCAGTGTTCTTGCCTGGAGAACCCCAGGGACGGGGAGCCTGGTGGGCTGCCGTCTATGGCGCTGCACAGAGTCGGACACGACTGAAGCAACTTAGCAACAGCAACAGCAGCAGCACATGCAGCTGAGCTACCAGGGAAGCCAGGCTGGCGGGCTACAGTCCATGGGGTCGCAATGAGACAGACACAACTAAGCGATTCAACACAGCACGTACAGCCAAACGTTTCAGCTAAGACACATGCGCTAATGCTGTCCAATGAGGCCGCTCTGCTTTCTAGATCCATCTCTAGATGATGTGGTTATGCTCAGTCGTGTCTGACTCTTTGCCACCCTTTTGACCATAGCCCACCAGGTTCCTCTGTTTATGGGATTTCCCAGGCAAGAATGGGTTGCTATTTTCTCCTCCAGGGGATCCTCGAAACCCAAGGATTGAACCCGTGTCTCCTGTGTTGCGGGCAGATTCTTTACCCACTGAGCCATCAGGGAAGCCTATCTTTAGAGCATCAAACAAATGAACTTTGTCTTTTTTTTTAAAAAAAATATTGAACTATAGTTGATTTACAATGTTGTATTAATTTCTTCTGTGCAGGAAAGTGACTTAGTTATACATATATCTTTTTAATATTCATTTCCATTATGGTTTATCATAAGACACTGAATATAGTTCCTTAAGCTATATAGTCACTTACTCCTTGGAAGGAAAGTTATGACCAACCTAGACAGCATATTAAAAAGCAGAGACATTACTTTGCCAACAAAGGTCTGTCTAGTCAAGGCTATGGTTTTTCCAGTGGTCATGTATGGTTGTGAGAGTTGGACTGTGAAGAAAGCTGAGCGCCAAAGAATTGATGCTTTTGAACTATGGTGTTGGAGAAGACTCTTGAGAGTCCTTTGGACTGCAGGGAGATCCAACCAGTCCATTCTAAAGGAGATCGGTCCTGGGTGTTCTTTGGAAGGAATGATGCTGAAGCTGAAACTCTAGTACTTTGGCCACCTCATGAGAAGAATTGACTCACTGGAAAAGACTCTGATGCTGGGAGGGATTGGGGGCAGGAGGAGAAGGGGACGACAGAGGATGAGATGGCTGGATGGCATCACCGACTCGATAGACGTGAGTTTGAGTGAACTCGGGGAGCTGGTGATGGACAGGGAGGCCTGGTGTGCTGGAATTCATGGGGTCACAAAGAGTTGGACATGACTGAGCGACTGAACTGAACTGAAGCTATACAGTAGAACCTTGTTTACCCATTCTCTGTATAATGGTTTTCATCTGCTAATCCCATACTCCTAGTCCTTCCCTCTCCTACTCCACCCCATTTGGCAACCACAAGTCTGTTCCCCACGTCTGTGAGCCTGTTTCTGTTTTGTAGATACGGTCATTTATGTCATATTTTAGACTCCACATAAAAGTGGTACCATATGGCATTTGTCTTTCCCTTTCTGACTCACTTCACTTAGTGTGATAATCTCTAGGTCCATCCATGCTGCTGCAAATGGCATTATTTCATTCTTTTTCATAGCTGAGTAATATGCCACTGCGCATATGCATCATTTATACACACACACACGTATCTTCTTTATTCACTCATCTGTCAATGGACATTCAGGTTGTCTCCACGTCTTGGCTGCTGTGACATAGTATGAACATAGACATGCAGGTATCTTTTTGAATTATAGTTTTGTCTGGGTATATGGCCAGGTGTGGGATTGCTGGATTATATGGCAGCTATAATTTTAGTTTTTTGAGGAACCTCCATACTGTTTTTCATCCTGGCTACATCAATTTACAGTCCCATCAGCAGTGTAGGAGGGTTCTCTTTTCTCTACATCCGTTTCAGCATTTGTAGACTTTTTTGGGGCTCCCAAATCTCCATGGATGTTGACTGCAGCCATGAAATTAAAAGATGCTTGCTCCTTGGAAGGAAAGCTATGGGAAACCTAGACAGTGTACTAAAAAGCAGAGACATCACTTTGCCAACAAAGGTCCAAAACTAGTGTTTTTTTCCCAGTAGGCAGGTATGGATATGAGAGTTGGACCATAATGAAGGCTGTGCACTGAAGAATTGATGTTTCTAAAGCGTGGTGTTGGAGAAGACTCTTGAGAGTTCCTTGCATCACTAGGAGAGCCATCCAGTCAATCCTAAAGGAAATCAACCCTGAATATTCATTGGAAAAGACCCTGTTGCTGAGAAAGATTAAGGGCAGGAGAAGGGGCCGACAGGATAAGATGGTTGGATGGCATCACTGACTCAATGGACATGAATTTAAGCAAACTCCTTGAGATAGTGAAGGACAAGCAAGCCTGGCGTACTGCAGTCCATGGGATTGCAAAGAGTTGGACACGATTTAGTGACTGAACAACAACAGACTTTTTAATAATGGCCAAGCAAATAAACTTTGAACATGCTAGAAATCTCCTCAGCCCCCAACACCTGACCGGACAGAGCCTTCTTATTATTATCCCTCTGCTCTTAGAAGACTAGCTACAAATGTGGTAGAATGGCTGGCATGAAGCAATTAAGGGGTAACACACTACTGGATGCCACCAGATTGAAGCAGAACTATAGGTAGTCTCTGCTAGTTCTTGGCACTCAAGCAGAACACAGGGGTTTAACCATAACTATCAAGTAACGCTTGTGCTTTTCTGAGAAAATAAGCCCTCTCAATTTCAGGGCTGACATGCTCTGGGCACATGCTGCTGCTGCTGTCACTTCAGTCGTGTCTGACTCTGTGCGACCCCATAGATGGCAGTCCACCAGGCTCTCCCGTCCCTGGGATTCTCCAGGCAAGAACACTGGAGTGGGTTGCCATTTCCTTCTCCAATGCGTGAAAGTGAAAAGTGAAAGTGAAGTCACTCAGTCGTATCTGACTCTTAGCGACCCCATGGACTGCAGCCTACCAGGCTCCTCCATCCATGGGATTTTCCAGGCAAGAGTACTGGAGTGGGGTGCCGTTGCCTTCTCCATCTGGGCACATAATATGTGCTTAATAAATATTTGCTGAATGAATAAATGAATAGAGAGAACACCCTGCTAGAGTCTGATGGAGAACCGGGTTCACGGTTCAGATGTGCAGGTGGGATGAAAAGATTATAAATGTCACGCTCCTTGCTGCTTGAGGCACATCACAGAGTCATTTCTGAGGAGAGTGATGTGATACCATCATACTTGTCCCATGAATGTTCTGAGAGAATTTATCAATATCCTGAAGCATGCAGACAGAACTGGCAGAATCAGTAATGAAAATTGCTCTTCGTAAATATCCAAGTCAGTAAGGAGAAATTTTTCCTGCTTGCCTCTCTCCATGGGTTAGGTCACAGAAGGGTTTGAGGCTACCAAGGCCTGGAAGTCCTCTTCCCATTGTCCTCCACCTGGCTCACATTTATAGAGCCTCACATTTTAATTTAGAGTCACAGCCACTAAGAAGCCTGCTCTGACAGCCAAGTTACTGGGTGTTCCAGTTACTATTGCTTGTAAAACAAATTACCCAAAAACCTAGTGGTAAAAAACAGTCATTATGTTCAGATTCTTTAGGTCAGGCTTTCAGGCAGGACACAGTAGAGATGGCTTGTCTCTCCTCCATGAAATCTGTAGCCTCATTGCAGCCTCTGCTGAAAAGACTTGAAGGCTAGGGGTGGTGGGAGTCATTTGGATGTATCTTTACTCACATGTCTGTCAGTTGATGATGGCTGTCAGCTGGAATGACTACATGTGACCTCTTTCTGTGGGGTCTCTGCATGGGCTAATATGGGCTTCCTTACAACGTGGTGGTTGGTTTATAAGAGTGAGCATTCCCAAAGAGAACCAGCTTGAAGCTGTATCACTTTTTAAGACCTAGCCTTGAAGTCACATAGCATCACTTCCATGGTCACAGGCCCACCCAAATTCAGAAAAAATTAAAAAATAAAAACCAGATACCCCTTCTCAATAGGAAGAATGTCAAAGTCACCGTGTAAGAAGGGGATGTGGGATGGGAGATAGAGTTGTGGATATCTTTGTGGACTATAACCTTCCACACTGGGTGAGATGTGTTTCCTGACTCCAACTCCTCCTGAACTTAAAAACTGCTTGTCTGCCTCCTCCTGAGACTGTGAGCTCAGTGAAGGAAGGAGCTGTGTGACTCACTCACCTTCTGTTCCTAGCACAGGGCCTGGCACACACGGTTATTGAATTGAACCAAATAAAAAGGAAGAGTCAGAAGGACTCTTGGAACCCCCTTTCATGCTGGCTGTTGGCAGCATAAAGGGAGTCTGACCAGGGCAATAAAAGAAATATGACAGAAATGTACCCAAACATATTTCTGCAGCCTAAGGCTATTCCCTGTGAGCATATCACGTATGATAAAGGAGTTTGCTTCCTTACGTCTCTCAGGTTGTACAGGAAATAACTTTAAGAATTATAACTGACTTCATGTGTCTCTCTTCTTGAACTTTTTGGAAGTATGTTTCCTCCTTATATCTCTGTGCCATAAAAATGGCAAGTATGAGATGAGAGTACCCAAAAGGCTGCCTTTATTTATTTATTTTTTTAATACACACACTCATGGTACAGCAGAAAGAAAGGAGTCAGAAATCCCCAACTTCAGTCTTGGTTCAGCCACTGAGCAGAAGCCCTGTAGCTTTGATATGCTGGCTAATTTTTCTAAATCTCAGTTTTCTTGCCCATAAAGTGGGTAGAAAAAAGGTGATAACACAATATACAAAAAAAACAAGATGCTATTACAAAGTATGGTGGTTTTAAAATACACTCACCCATTCTTTGACATGCCTCCTTTTAGAAGATGGACTTTAATTTGTCCCATAAATGTGGGCCTGACTTAGTGATTATTTCAAATGAATAGAGTATGGCAGAATATGATGCTGACTTTCAAGGCAAGGTCTCAGAGGTCACTCACAAGCCAGCCATCATGTCATGAGGACACCTGAGAAGCTCATAGAAAGGCCCATGTAAGGAGGAGGAGAGGACGCCCACCAGTAACCAGCACTTATTCGCCAGATGGGGGAGTAACCCACCTTGAAAGGAGACTCTCCGGCCCTGTCAAGGCTCCTTCAGATGATGCGGTCCTGACCCACCAACATCAGGACTGCAGCCTCCTAACAGACTCCGCACCCATGCTGCCCAACTAAACACCTCCAGGATTCCTGACCCACAGAAACCATGGGAGGCAGTATTTACTTTTAAGTTACTAAGTCTTGGGGTAATGTATTATACAGCATTAGGTAACAAATATAATTACACCCCACTAACCAACCAAAGGTATGGCCGGCATTTGTTTCTCTGAACACATGATGGCTTAGTTTTGATCCAAATATTGTCATTCAAGGTCAGGAGGGGCAGCGGTGAGGAGATACCCCTCGTCTAAGGTAAGGAGCAGTGGCTGTGCTTTGCTGGAGCAGCCGTGAAGAGATACCCCACGTCCAAGGTAAGAGAAACCCAAGTAAAATGGTAGGTGTTGCAAGAGGGCATCAGAGGCCAGACACACTGAAACCATAATCACAGAAAACTAGTCAATCTAATCACACTAGGACCATAGCCTTGTCTAACTCAGTGAAACTAAGCCATGCCTTGTGGGGCCACCCAAGACGGGCAGGTCATGGTGGAGAGATCTGACAGAATGTGGTCCACTGGAGAAGGGAATGGCAAACCACTTCAGTATTCTTGCCTTGAGAACCCCATGAACAGTATGAAAAGGCAAAAAGATAGGATACTGAAAGAGGAACTCCCCAGGTCAGTAGGTGCCCAATATGCTACTGGAGATCAGTGGAGAAATAACTCCAGAAAGAATGAAGGGATGGAGCCAAAGTAAAAACAATACCCAGTTGTGGACATGACTGGTGATAGAAGCAAGGTCCAATGCTGTAAAGAGCAATATTGCATAGGAACCTGGAATGTCAGGTCCATGAATCATGGCAAATTGGAAGTGGTCAAACAGGAGATGGCAAGAGTGAACGTCGATATTCTAGGAATCAGCAAACTAAAATGGAATGGAAAGGGTGAATTTAACTCAGATGACCATTATATCTACTACTGCGGGCAGGAATCCCTCAGAAGAAATGGAGTAGCCATCATGGTCAACAAAAGAGTTCGAAATGCAGTACC
Source organism: Bos javanicus (assembly GCF_032452875.1). Lineage (NCBI taxonomy): Eukaryota > Metazoa > Chordata > Mammalia > Artiodactyla > Bovidae > Bos > Bos javanicus. Next base: position 96,273,424 of record NC_083869.1, read on the forward strand.
TGGATGCAATTTCAAAAATGACAGAATGATCTCTGTTCGTTTCCAAGGCAAACCATTCAATATCACAGTAATCCAAGTCTATAGCCCAACCAGTAACGCTGAAGAAGCTGAAGTTGAATGGTTCTATGAAGACCTACAAGACCTTTTAGAACTAACACCCAAAAAAGATGTCCTTTTCATCATAGAGGACTGGAATGCAAAAGTAGGAAGTCAAGAAACACCTGGAGTAACAGGCAAATTTGGCCTTGGAATACGGAATGAAGCAGGGCAAAGGCTAATAGAGTTTTGCCAAGAGAATGCACTAGTCATAGCAAACACCCTCTTCCAACAACACAAGAGAAGACTCTACACATGGACATCACCAGATGGCCAACACCAAAATCAGATTGATTATATTCTTTGCAGCCAAAGATGAAGAAGCTCTATACAGTCAGCAAAAACAAGACTGGGAGCCGACTGTGGCTCAGATCATGAACTCCTTATTGCCAAATTCAGACTTAAATCAAAGAAAGTAGGGAAAACAACTAGACCATTCAGGTATGACCTAAATCAAATCCCTTATGATTATACAGTGGAAGTGAGAAATAGATCTAAGGGACTAGATCTGATAGATAGAGTGCCTGATGAACTATGGACGGAAGTTTGTGACATTGTACAGGAGACAGGGATCAAGACCATCCCCATGGAAAAGAAATGCATTGTGCACTGTTTATAATAGCCAGGACATGGAAGCAACCTAGATGTCCATCAGCAGATGAATGGATAAGAAAGCTATGGTACATATACACAATGGAGTATTACTCAGCCATTAAAAAGAATACATTTGAATCAGTTCTAATGAGGTGGAAAAACACCAATACAGTATACTAACGCATATATATGGAATTTAGAAAGATGGTAACAATAACCCTGTGTACAAGACAGCAAAAGAGACACTGATGTATAGAACAGTCTTATGGACTCTGTTGGAGAGGGAGAGGGTGGGAAGATTTGGGAGAATGGCACTGAAACATGTATAATATCATGTATGAAACGAGTTGCCAGTCCAGGTTTGATGCACGATACTGGATGCTTGGGGCTGGTGCGCTGGGACAACCCAGAGGGATGGTATGGGGAGGGAGGAGGGAGGACGGTTCAGGATGGGGAACACATGTATACCTGCGGCAGATTCATTTTGATATTTGGCAAAACTAATACAATATTGTAAAATTTAAAAATAATTTCTTAAAAAAAATTTTTTAAAAATAACAAAAAAAAAAGAAATGCAAAAAAGCAAAATGGCTGTCTGGGGAGGCCTTACAAACAGCTGTGAAAAGAAGAGAAGCAAAAAGCAAAGGAGAAAAGGAAAGATATAAGCATCTGAATGCAGAGTTCCAAAGAATAGCAAGGAGAGATAAGAAAGCCTTCCTCAGCGATCAATGCAAAGAAATAGAGGAAAACAACAGAATGGGAAAGACTAGAGATCTCTTCAAGAAAATTAGAGATACCAAGGGAACATTTCATGCAAAGATGGGCTCGATAAAGGACAGAAATGGTATGGACCTAACAGAAGCAGAAGATATTAAGAAGAAGTGGCAAGAATACACAGAAGAAGTGTACAAAAAAGAGCTTCACGACCAAGATAATCACGACAGTGTGATCACTCACCTAGAGCTAGACATCCTGGAATGTGAAATCAAGTGGGCCTTAGAAAGCATCACTATGAACAAAGCTAGTGGAGGTGATGGAATCCAAGTTGAGCTATTTCAAATCCTGAAAGATGATGCTGTGAAAGTGCTGCACTCAATATGCCAGCAAATTTGGAAAACTCAGCAGTGGCCACAGGACCGGAAAAGGTCAGTTTTCATTCCAATCCCAAAGAAAGGCAACGCCAAAGAGTGCTCAAAGTACTGCACAATTGCACTCATCTTACATGCTAGTAAAGTAATGCTCAAAATTCTCCAAGCCAGGCTTCAGCAATATGTGAACTGTGAACTTCCAGATGTTCAAGCTGGTTTTAGAAAAGGCAGAGGAACCAGAGATCAAATTGCCAACATCTGCTGGATCATGCAAAAAGCAAGAGAGTTCCAGAAAAACATCTATTTCTGCTTTATTAACTATGCCAAAGCCTTTGACTGTGTGGATCACAATAAACTGTAGAAAATTCTCCAAGACATGGGAATACCAGATCACCTGACCTGCCTCTTGAGAAACCTGTATGCAGGTCAGGAAGCAACAGTTAGAACTGGACATGGAACAACAGACTGGTTCCAAATAGGTAAAGGAGTATGTCAAGGCTGTATATTGTCACCCTGTTTATTTAACTTCTACGCAGAGTACATCATGAGAAATGCTGGGCTGGAAGAAGCACAAGCTGGAGTCAAGATTGCCAGGAGAAATATCAATAACCTCACATATGCAGATGAAACCACCCTTATGGCAGAAAGTGAAGAGGAACTAAAAAGCCTCTTGATGAAAGTGAAAGAGGAGAGTGAAAAAGTTGGCCTAAAGCTCAACATTCAGAAAACGAAGATCATGGCATCTGGTCCCATCACTTCATGGGAAATAGATGGGGAAACAGGGGAAACAGTGTCAGACTTTATTTTTTTGGGCTCCAAAGTCACTGCAGATGGTGACTGCGGCCATGAAATTAAAAGACACTTGCTCCTTGGAAGGAAAGTTATGACCAACCTAGATAGCATTTTGAGAGGCAGAGACATTACTTTGGCAACAAAGGTCCGTCTAGTCAAAGCTATGGTTTTTCCTGTGGTCATGTATGGATGTGAGAGTTGGACTGTGAAGAAAGCTGAGCGCTGAAGAATTGATGCTTTTGAACTGTGGTGTTGGAGAAGACTCTTGAGAATCCCTTGGACTGCAGGGAGATTCAACTAGTCCATTCTAAAGGAGATTAGTCCTGGGTGTTCTTTGGAAGGAATGATGCTAAAGCTGAAACTCCAATACTTTAGCCACCTCATGTGAAAAGTTGATTCACTGGAAAAGACTCTGATGCTGGGAGGGATTGGGGGCAGGAGGAAAAGGGGACGACAGAGGATGAGATGGCTGGATGGCATCACCGACTCGATGGATGTAAGTCTGAGTGAACTCTGGGAGTTGGTGATGGACAGGGAGGCCTGGTGTGCTACAATTCATGGGATTGCAGAGTCAGACATGACTGAGCGATTGAACTGAACTGAATTGACTGTCTTGCCTGCTCCCAGTGACTCAAAACATATTTATATGTGAGGTGGCAGGCTGAGGAGGAGGTAGGGGGTGGTGGCTGGGGGTGGGGGGGAGTCCAATTTCACCTTCAGTAAGAGCCACACTAACCTGACCTTTTATCTTTAAGTAAACTGGAAACAGGCCCTTACCTACTCAGTATTACAACTGCTTTTTAATAAGTGGGAAACAGCAACAATAACACAAACCACCAAATTAACAACAGAACGCAGATGGTCAGAAGCCAAAGCAGACGAGGCGGCCAGGAAACCGGACTCTAGGGAAGTGACTTCAGCGCTGACCGAGCACCATCCAGTGGTGTGGCTGCATTGTCATCCACTAGCTGGCTTTTTATACTCGGGGCGGGGTAGGCTGGAGGGCAGCGGTGGCTCACGGTTGGCTTCTGGAATCCTAATCTCTGAGCTCTTTCTCACCTGGACGACATGGCTCTCCATCCAGCACTCATCACTAAGGGCCATTTTTCTCACCTGGTGTCCCCAGAAGAGCAAGACCTGTGCCCCTGGCTAGCCACGTTTTGTGGCGTAGCCCCACCACCCAGTCCCTAGACCTTCGCTCGTCTGTGGGCTAGGTGTGTGGCTGCAGTCGGGTGTGGGGCCGGGGTCTATAGGCAGGCAGTTTTCTCTGGGCGAAGACTAACCAGCTGGTGTAACGAACAATCTGCAATACCCCTGTGTTAATCATCTGTGTTAACCCACTCGGCTAATTGGCCCCGACACTCAAACGCCAACAGTCGTAATCAGCAGGTCTCCGAGGACCAGAGGCCTCAGGGAAGGAGTCAGAAGAGCCCGGTTACAGCCGTGGCACTTGTCACTTCCCCCTCTACCCTTCTGCCAGAATCTGAAACCCTGGGAGACGAAACACGAGTTGGGAACTGTTCCCACCTGCTCTCCTGAGAAAGAGTGACTTTTCATTTGCTCTGCTACCAGCCTGCCAATCCTTCAAAGGAAGGGACATTTGGTCCCTTCCCTTCACCGTGAAACATCACGTTCTCTTCAACATTCACTGTTGAAAACCCTCCTTATTTAAATGGCATGATTTGTCTCCTAGATAACTTATGGTCCTCTCTCCTAACTCATTCACTGGTTGGACTGACCTTGATGAAAGTACTCACAGAGATTTAGTGTTGTTTTAATGGAGGCCTTGTCCCCATCTTGCCCCAGATTATACTCAGGAGTTTCTGAAGGCTGTGAAGGCTGCAGGGGACACAGGTTCTGGCCATGAAGCAACTCAGGCAAGCTGTCACGCTTTGTTTTTCTGCTGGTTAAATCCAAATGCTCCTAATTAGTTATCCTGCCTGCTAAGGCCTGGGTGGACAATGGCGTGGGGATCAGGGGTGCTAAGAGGCTATGAATACAAGTTCCTCGGGCTCCTGAGGTCTCGGCACCAGTGACTGGGTTGTGGGCACCGAGGCGCCGTGTTCCTGGGGGCTGTGGATTCAAAGACGTCAGCCCTTGTGTGAATAAAGGTCATCACCTGTTACTTCTTCGGTGAAAGGGCAGCTGCGCTGGGTGCCCACTTAGGCTTGGCCTTTGTCTGCTGACTTTGTGAATAGCGCCCACAGAGAATAACATTCTCTGATTCTGTGTTTGCTTGGTGGGGCAGAGCCATGCAAAATAACTTGCATACTTCCTCAGAGAAGAATTCGGCCAAGTATGTTTTTAAAAAGTGGCCTCGAAATGCCTTACACGTCACCTTTTGTGATCATACTCACTAGCAAGAACACACTAGAAAATCTTCATGGTAGGGCTGGCCACCGCTTGTGTTATTTCTTCAGGAGCCAATTCTGACAAATGTTTAAGCCCCAAGGAGGACAATTCCTGAGTTCTGTGGGAGTGGAAAACTAGAGAAAAATCTAGCTGAAAAGTCAGTGAGCTGTTTGGGAAGGTTTAGTGTTCAGAAAATTTGCAACACTGAACAACCTACTGTTGTGCCAATATGTAAAACATCGAGATTTTATTTGCTTTCAGAATTCTGTGCATTATTTTACAAAGCAGCATTTCTAACATTGTTTCGTTTAAGGGCTTATGTTAAATTAATTTGTTTGCTTTTCTTTTATGGGGAGAGAGTGCTAATGAGTTCAGGACAGTGTACGTACGTGTGTGTGTATCTATCCATCCATCCATTCATCCATCTGTCCATTGTGTCATTGGAACATTCACAGGCTCAGTTGCTTAGTATAAATGTTCACTGCTTTAGCATAAAACAAACAATTCAGACCACCCGAGGCCCCTCTAGAAAGGCAGCAGGCTTCTGATTTACCCCTCTCTCTCTCCATGGCTCTTGAGGGCTGTGAGTCCTCCGCTCTAGCGCTCTTCCCACTTCACATCTCTTTCGGAAGTACTCCAAAGTTCAGATTCTTCCACCTTTCTTCATAATTAAAACTCACCTATTGGAATTTATCTCCCCTCAGGTATCATTCTGTGCTTTCAACTTAATAAGACAAAAGAATTTGTGCTAAAATAATAATTTACTCCTCTCAGGAAATATATAGGCATACCTCAGAGCTACTGTAGGCTCAGTTTCACACCACTGAGATAAAGCAAATATCATTGTAAAGCGAGTCACATGAATTCTCTGGTTTCCCACTAAACTGCTATTAAATGTACAAGCATTATGTCCAAAAAAAAAATCACACACCTTAATTAAAAAATACTTTATTAATAAAAAATGCTGATCATTATCTGTCAACACAGGGTTGCCACCAACCTTCAACTGGCGAAAAACACAATATCTGCAAAGTGCAATAAAATGAAGTATGCCTGTGTTTCATATTAACTAGAATCGCATTGTCTTAAGCTGGAGGTAGGGGCTAGTCTGGACAGTTAGGGCCCAGGAAGGTGAACAATGGGGAAATCAGTTCTGAGATTGGCCTACAAGAAGAGCATGTGTGTGTCTGTGTGTCTGTGTGTGTGTGCTGGCAGGTGAGGTGGTGAGTGGTGGAGGGAGTGGTGGGGAAGGGCTGGTCTAGCCAACTGCCTCACCCCTGGGATCAACCAGTATCCTTTCTCATGAATCGTGTACAAATGGAATCATTCATTGCTTAACTTACATACGTCCCAAAGGTGAGTAACACCAGAAGAGTTAGTCATTTACACACATCTTAGGCTTTTGTCACAAGAGCACAGGTAGCCAAAATTTAGAAGTCAAATCTGACCTTTCCTTTCAGCAAGTAGAAAGAACTTTAGAAGAAGCCTTCATTCACTTACACAGCCCGAGGAATGACATATTAAACCGTGGTTCTGATTTGCTCCTTGAGAGCAGCTAGGATCCAGTGAATGCTAATTTGCATATACTAATGTATTCTACTGATAAAATGTGGGATTTGCTTATCAGTGTTAAAAGAGCCAAAGGGATCTGAGTAAGGAGATGGTTGTCACACATGCAACAGAGGAAGGGGAGAACTAATACAAAAAGCCAAGCATGGAGGGTTATGGGATTGTTTCCGCTGTCCCACTGGAGTGTATCTTTTTGTTGTATTTCTGTTGTAAAGCCATCCCATGAATCTCCAGTAATGCTGGGCAGATTGAAACTAACGAAACACAACTTCTATTCTACTTTCCTTTCTCAAAGCATCAAACTGGGGAAAAAATCTCTAAAAAAGTAGCCTTGCTTCCCCATTAAAAACATGCACCAACACTTGTCCATTCATTCTCACATGCTTAAGATAGACACTGCCTGCCAAATCCTTTCTGAGGAACTGCTGTGTCATTTTAAAACACCACTATGCATTCAAACCTCCTGAAAATTTGTAAGATTTTATTTGAAAGAAAAAAAAAAGCACATTCTGTCAGGTTTATATTCAAAGAGCAAAGATCGCATGTTTTTCTAACAATATCTACTTTACTGAAAAATTCATTTGCAATTCCAAACTTAAATGAATAACTCAAGCTGGTGTACCCACCCCCATCCCCCAGCTGCTGGGATTCGGAGAGTCTCTGCCCCCATCTTCCGTGCCCTGCTGGTAGGGCGGGAGAAGTGCTTGTTCTGTCCTACGTGTTACAATGCTGTCCTGATTGTTGGGTTGCTTTACTTGCTAAGTCATGTCTTTTGAGAGCCCATGGACTGTAGCCCACCAGACTCCTTGGTCCATGGGATTTCCCAGGCAAGATTCCTGGAGTGGGCTGCCATTTCCTTCTCCAGGGGATCCTCCCAACCCAGGGATTGAACGTGCATCTCCTGCATTGCAGGTGGATTCTTCACCATCTGAGCCACCTGGGAAGCCCCTGCCACTGATTAGGAATGACTGTGGGAGTTAACTGCTACACTTGCCACCTGCTAGTTAAAGCCAGTGAGCAGCTTACTTACTGGTGAGATAAAAAGACAAGTAAGCCAGAGCAAGAGAAATGTCATATGACATCCCTTATATGTGGAATCTAAAAAGAAATGATACGCATGAACTTATTTACAAAACAGACTCACAGACTTAGAAAAGGAACTTATGGTTGCTGGGGGGAAGAATGGGGGGAAGGGATAGTTAGGGATGGACACGTACACACTACAGTATTCAAAATGGATAACCAAGAAGTCCTACTGTATAGCACAGGGAACTCTGCTCGATGTTATGCGGCAGCCTGGATGGGAGGGGAGTTTCGGGGAGAATGGATTCAGAATGTATGGCTGAGTCTCTTCGCTATCCACCTGAAACTCTCACAGCATTGTTAATCAGCTATTGTTGTTGCTCAGTTGCCCAGTCATGTCGGACTCTGTGACCCCATGGACTGCAGCACGTCAGGCTTCCCTGTCCTTCACCATCTCCCGAAGTTTGCCCAAGTTCATGTCCATTGCACTGGTGATGCCATCCAGCCATCTCATCCTCTGATGCCCTCTTCTCCTTCTGCCCTCAATCTTTTCCAGCATATCCAATATACTGGATTATATCCAGTTATACTCCAATACAAAATAAATGGTTTAAAAAAAAGACAAGGATTTGGCACTGTCATAAGCTACCAATGGTGCCAATAATTGGCAACACCACTCACTGGCCAGTGGGCAGGTGATTAAAGTGCCCAGATCAACTAGAGGAAGTCTCATTTGCTGAGGAGTGTCAGTCCGTGCTATTGATTTCCCATGTTCAAGTGTACAAAAGTAGACAGAGTGCATGCAAAGAGGCCAATGAATTCAAATACTAAGAAGAGGGGGGAATTTTTTCTTGAGTGTAATATCAGAGGCATAATCTGCTGATTCACTGAAGTGAATCTATCTGCTAAAATTTTGGGGACTATTACTTATAAACATAAAACAGCAAGAAAGAAAAAGGTTGCACATTTTTTGATACCACAATTCTTTCAGTGTCTTTAGTTAGGTGGTAATGTTGTGTACTGTATTATTTTAAGATTTTTGGATATATACTTATAAATCCCCTTTTATAGTGTTTATTCAATTTTTACCTTTCTTTTTCTCTCTGGAGAGGAAGAAATTTACATTTTGTTTTTAAAATAAAAGCTAATAGAAAAACTCAAATTCACTTGAGAGAAATTTGTAGAAAGGAATCTAGGCCCTTAGGAAAGAGATACTTATATTGACATTTGTAGTCGTGGTTCAGTCACTAAGTTGCATCTGACTCTTGCAACCCCATGGACTGTAGCCGGCCAGGCTCCTCTGTCCATGGGATTTTCCAGGCAAGAATACTGGAGTGGGTTGCCATTTCCACTACTCAAGATTAATTCTTCAGTTACTTACTTGAGTTTCTGCCTTTCCCTTGAAAAATTTATAAACTGAATTCATTTCTCTATAGTCATTTCACTTGATAGAAGAGACGTGTTTATTTGTTGTTCCATTGTTAAGTCGTGTCCTACTCTTTGTGACCCCATGAACTGCAGCATGCCAGGCTTCCCTGTCCATCACCATCTTCCGGAGTTTGCTCAAACTCATGTCCATTGATTTGATGATGTCATCCAGCCATCTCATCCTCTGTTGCCCCCTTCTCCTCCTGCCCTCAATCTTTCCCAGCATCCAGGTCTTTTCCAGTGAGTCAGCTCTTCGCATCAGGTAGCCAAAGTATTGGAGCTTCAGCTTCAGCATCAGTCCTTCCAATGAATATTCAATTCAGGGTTGATTTCCTTTAGGACTGACTGGTTTGATCTCCTTTCTGTCCAAGGATGCTTTTACAGAGACCTTTATTTTAGGAGTGAGGATGGGAACGGAATGGAGGAAATACTCTGAAACTCCTGAAGCTGACTTGAAACAGAGTGGCATAGCACCCAGACAGAGGCGGAAATGGTATAGGACAACCTGGGCTGGCAGCTGGGTTAGTGATGTGGGATTTCCTGCTATGTCTGACATGCACTGTCACAAAGCAATAGTATTTTTCCCCATTCTTGTGTTCACTTATCAATTTGCAAGAACAGTTCAGATTCAGAAAACAGACCAGAAATTTGCTCTGAAACCAAGGGAAGATGGGGCAGAGGTTTCCTTCAGTACTGATAGCCTAGATGTAGATAGATCAAAAGCTAAATCCAATTTAACCCACCTCAGGCAGAAAAAGTAATTGAATTAAACTTCCTCTCAATATGATAGATTTGGAGATCTTAAAGCCAGGCACAAAGAACCAGGTTAGAGAGAACTGTGGAGTAAATGGACGCATGGAGCTCTGGCCACCCCCGCCTACAGGGAGTTTGATAAGCTGTAGATTGCCTCTATTGCTTTACGATGGAGGCTGAAACTGATTAAGCTGCTTATGGGGCTCTGAGGCTAATGGTCTCGCCCACCAAGAATACAGCTGCCACTGATTTAGGTAAGCTGCTTGGCATTGTATGGTTTGATTATTACAAGGGGGAACAAAAAGAAAAAAGACAGCAGGGTATAAGAGAGCTTTTTAAAAGAGAAGGCTTTATTATGCCAAATAGCTACACTACTTTGACACCCTAAAATGAATATGGAATTACTGATTCTTTCTCTTCATCTGGTATCATAACTTGTTTTTGAAAGGCTTCCTCAAAAAGTACTCACTCTGGAGCCTACCCATTCTATTTCAAACCACCTTTACAGAATACACCACCTGTGCCTTTAAACTCTCTTCTCCAGTGCTAAGAGTCTGGGTCCTTAGATCACTGATCCTGATCCTAGAAATACATAGGTGTACACTGGGTCTTGTAACCAATTCCTCCCCGTGAATACCACTGGGCAATCACAATTAAAACTGCATCTCTTTCCATACCAGCCAGCAGATCACTGTTTGATTACGTGGTAAAGGGCAGCAGGACTGAAGGGGTGGAGAGAGCTGGTAGGTGCAAACAGATTTTAAGTTGGATGCACAAGTGAAAATCAAAACCCTAGTGTTCACTCAGCCCTCTCTAATAAACACTCTAAAACTATTCCTACCATTTAAAATAAGTTGCCTGCCTCTGGGGGAGCCAAAAAAAAAAAAAAAACACACAACATAAAATCCTTGAGGTGAAATTACTTTTCAAGGTTTTATGTATTTTTTCAGTCTTGAAAATGAGTGAAGGATCTAAACACAGATTAAGTTGACCTTCTTTCTTCAGGGCAAAACAACAAAGAAAAGAACCGAATCACAGCAGTTTGATATGTTCTGAAAGTTGTCACAATTACTACTACTATTATTATTACATAATAGACCGGGAGCTGACTGTGGCTCAGATCATGAGCTCCTTATTGCCAAATTCAGACTTAAATTGAAGAAAGTAGGGAAAACCACTAGACCATTCAGGTATGACCTAAATCAAATCCCTTATGATTATACAGTACAAGTGAGAAATAGATTTAAGGGCCTAGGTCTGACAGATAGAGTGCCTGATGAACTATGGACAGAGCTTCGTGACAAGGAGACAGGGATCAAGAACATCCCCAATAAAAAGAAATGCAAAAAGGCAAAATGGCTGTCTGAGGAGGCCTTACAAATAGCTGTGAAAAGAAGAGAAGTGAAAAGCAAAGGAGAAAAGGAAAAATATATCCATTTGAATGAAGAGTTCCAAAGAATAGCAAGAAGAGATAAAAAAGCCTTCCTCAGTGATCAGTGCAAAGAAACAGAGGAAAACAATAGAATGGGAAAGGCTAGAGATCTCTTCAAGAAAATTAGAGATACCAAGGGAACATTTCATGCAAAGATGGGCTCAATAAAGGACAGAAATCGGATGGACCTAACAGAAGCAGAAGATATTAAGAAGAAGTGGCAAGAATACACAGAAACTGTACAAAAAAGATCTTCACAACCAAGATAATCATGATGGTGTGATCACTCACCTAGAGCCAGACATCCTGGAGTGTGAAGTCAAGTGGGCCTTAGAAAGGATCACTAAGAACAAAGCTAGTAGAGGTGACGGAATTCCAGTTGAGCTATTTCAAATCCTGAAAGATGATGCTGTGAAAGTGCTGCACTCAATATGCCAGCAAATTTGGAAATCTCAGCAGTGGCCACAGGACTGGAAAAGGTCAGTTTTCATCCCAATCCCAAAGAAAGGCAATGCCAAAGAACGCTCAAACTACCACACAATTGCACTCATCTCACACACTAATAAAGTAATATTCAAAATTCTCCAAGCCAGGCTTCAACCATACATGAACTGTGATCTTCCAGATGTTCAAGGTGGTTTTAGAGAAGACAGAGGAACCAGAGATCAAATTGCCAACATCCGCTGGATCATGCAAAAAGCAAGAGAGTTCCAGAAAAACATCTATTTCTGCTTTATTGACTATGCCAAAGCCTTTGACTGTGTGGATCACAATAAACTGTGGAAAATTCTTCAAGACATGGGAATACCAGACCACCTGACCTGCCTCTTGAGAAACCTGTATGCAGGTCAGGAAGCAACAGTTAGAATTGGACATGGAACAACAGACTGGTTCCAAATAGGAAAAGGAGTACCTCAAGGCTGTAGATTGTCACCCTGCTTATTTAACTTCTATGCAGAGTACATCATGAGAAATGCTGGGCTGGAAGAAGCACAAGCTGGAGTCAAGATTGCCAGGAGAAATCTCAATAACCTCAGATATGCAGACGACACCACCCTTATGGCAGAAAGTAAAGAAGAACTAAAAAGCCTCTTGATGAAAGTGAAAGAGGAGAGTGAAAAAGTTGGCTTAAAGCTCAACATTCAGAAAACGAAGATCATGGCATCTGGTCCCATCACTTCATGGGAAATAGATGGGGAAACAGTGGGAACAGTGGCAGGCTTATTTTTTTGGGCTCCAAAATCACTGCAGATCGTGACTGCAGCCATGAAATTAAAAGATGCTTAGTCCTTGGAAGGAAAGTTATGACCAACCTAGACAGCATATTAAAAAGCAGAGACATTACTTTGCCAACAAAGGTCCATCTAGTCAAGGCTATGGTTTTTCCAGTGGTCATGTATGGATGTGAGAGTTGGACTGTGAAGAAAGCTGAGTGCCGAAGAATTGATGCTTTTGAACTGTGGTGTTGGAGAAGAGTCTTGAGAGTCCCTTGGACTGCAAGGAGATCCAACCAGTCCATCCTAAAGGAAATCAGTCCTGGGTGTTCATTGGAAGGACTGATGTTGAAGCTGAAACTCCAATCCTTTGGCCACGTGATGCAAAAAGCTGACTCATTTGAAAAGACCCTGATGCTGGAAAAGATTGAAGATGGGAGGAGAAGGGGACTACAGAGGATGAGATGGATGGCATCACCATCTCAATGGACATGAGTTTGGGTAAACTTCAGGAGTTGGTGATGGACAGGGAGTCCTGGTGTGCTGCAGTCCATGAGGTTGCAAAGAGTCAGACATGACTGAGTGACTGAACTGAACTGAACTGATTATTATTATTTAATTGACTCTTGAAAGAATCCAGGAAATATGGAAAAGAAAGCAATGCTTTCATGTAGCATCTGAAAACATGTTAGAGAATGAGCTGTTAATTTAAATGATTAAGCAAAGCCTAACATATTCAGAACTTTGGGTTGGTTTTCTTCCTGGCTATTAACTTGGTCAATCATTGAAAGGATATATGTATACTAATAAAAGTATAAAAAGATGATTTTCACTCCTACATGCTCTGTTCTGTTTTTTTTTTTTTTTTAATGTAACATCATCGAACTGTTTGGCTTGAACACAAGTCAGAGTTTAATATATTCATTGTCCTTGATGTCTTTTTTCCTTGTACAATTTTTTTTACTGATTCAATTCACCTATCATAAAATTCACTCTTTTGAAGTATACAATTCACTAGCTTTTAGTACAGTTACAAAGTTGTGCAACCATCACAAATAATTCCAGAACATTTTTATCATCCCCAAAGAAAGCCCCACACCATCAGCAGCCACTCCTTACCCCATGGCTTGTCCTGGGCACTGGCAATCACTCACCTTCTTTGTCCCTAAGGATTGGCCTATTTTGGACATTCTAAGAAAAGACTACATAAAATAAGGACCACAAATATCTATTCTTTTCTGTCTGGCTTCTTTCAGCATGATGCTCTTAAGGCTCGTCTATGTTGTACCCTTCATTCCTTTTTATGTCCAAATACTATTGCTTTAAGTGGATATACAACATTTTGTTTATCCATTCATTAGCTAATGAACACTCAAGTTGTTGCCACTTTTTAGCTATCATGAATAATGATGTTTGAACACTCCCATACAAGTTTTTATGTGGACAAATGTTTTCAGTTCTCTAGGGTATGTGCCTAGGAGTGGAATGGCTGGGTCACAGGGAAACTCTACATTTAACTTTTTAAGGGACTGCCCAGCCATTTTCCTGAGGGGCTGCACCACCTGCCCTTCCTACCAGCAAGTGTACGAGAGCTCCAGTTTCTCTAAATCCTAGCCAGCATTTCTTATTGTCCTATAATATCTTTTTACATTAAGCTTTCTCACTCTGAATAGAAAATACTTATCTGGGCTTGTGAATATAACTATACTAATGATGACAGAATTCAGTACCAAGAACATAAGCAACAAAAACACATCCCTGGGGAGAAAACAGACATGAAATGGCCCCATGAAGTGCTTACCTGCTGCAGATCAGCGAGGGAATACAGGTGGATCTGTTGAAGGAGGTATTCTCTGGGGAAAATTCTGAAAACAAGGACAGAAACACAAATTGTGGTACTGTCACAAAACACTTTTGTCTGAGAAGTTTCTAAGTTCTCATTCAAGAATCCCTTTCCACCTAATGACTCCTCCTCCCCACATCCTCTGAGAAACCTCTAATACCTTTTCCAGGTATTTTTCTTTCTAACACAGATACCAAAGAGGAAGTAAAAGTGTGATCTTTGATTTCTGATGTACTCCAAGATACTCGGAGTACAGTGCAGTGGTCCAGGCCTGAGGACCAGAGCGCCAGGTTTCTCGCACCAGCTGTGCCCCTGAAAGTGTGTCATCTCAGACAAGTCCTAAAACCCATGTAGCTTCAGATTCTTCATAGTTTAATGAAGATGAGTGAACTCGGTATCTTAAATATCTTTCCAGCTCTATTATTCTATGTCTAAATGAATAGATTGTGGAGTTGAGAAAATCAACGAGAGTAGCAACCTGTGTGTCTTTTTCTAGAGGCTCCTGTGGCTTTCATTAATGAGGATGGTGGTGCCAGACCTCACATTAATGAACTATCCTCTTATGTATATAGGGATGAGCTTTGGAGACCAGGTATGGATGGAAATAATAGGACAAAATATTTCAAGTTGAGGCTCCCTGACAAAGTCCAATATCTTTGGATGCTGTCAGTTCATAGAATCTGGAAAAGTGACAGTGAGTGAACATGAAAAAAAAAGAATTAGGGACAAGTATATAGATACCAAAGCATGGATGGCTACAAAACACCACACACTCACACACACACACACACATATAAAACAAAACTCACAGTGTTAGCATTTTCTGTCTTTGCCTTAGGATACAAGAAAATTGCATAGAACCACCCAAGTGAAAGAAACGATCTCAACTTAACGAACATTAGTGATGATCTACTATATGTCAAGCACTGTGCCAGGCACTGGAAGACAGTTATGAACGAGACAGTCCCAGTATCAGAGCTCAAGGAGCATAAAGTCAAGTAAGGGAAAGATCATAAACTGTTAATTACAATATGGTGACTGGATGTAAGAGCTATGCACAGGGTACATACTTTTAGATTGGTCCAGCATGGTAGGTGCCCACCTTGGCTGTCTATTAGAATTATTTGGGAGCTTTTAGAAAATAATAGGGCATTGGAATCAGTAGAACCCAGAAATCAGTCTTAAAACAAAAACTCTCCTGGTGATTAGAGCAGCCAAGGTTTAGAATCACTGGTCTAATACCTAGCTCATTGGGGAATTCATTATTCAGTCTTTCAATTAAGTGTGCATTACTGGACAAATCCTAGAGATTAAATCCTTCATCCTTCCATTCATCTTTCTATCCATTCAATTCTGATTAAGCACAGATATGTGCCAGCTACCGTACTAGGCCACTGAAGAAAGAAAGGGCATTGAACCAATGAGAAAAAGTCCCCGGCAGGGAGGCCCCCGATAGGCATTTTGTATTAATAGTTTGGCTTTCTCCTGGGAAGAATGATAGCTTCTGAAGAATTCTGCTGAAAATCCCTGTTTCATCCACAGAGTGAGAACAGACCATTGAGTGACACGGTCCTTGTACTCTGAAGAACAGAATTCACTTCCTGAGGCCGGGATCCCTTCACCTCTAATGGTTCGGGGCTGCACACGTGACAGGAAGCAGCACACAGTCCCTGCCCAGCTGGGAAGGGTGGAGGCAAAGTGCTCAGTCCCTCCATGAGGGATGAAGCTTTCCTACTGAGAGGCCCCTGTTGTAAAAGGTAGACCACGGGCCCAGGAGGGCTCGTGAGACATGACCAACTTCCATTTTCAATTCACACTCATAGGGTACAGAGATCATCAAGAGACCTGTTCCTCATGACCCCTACAGGGTTAACAATGAGAAGAGCCTGCTTTGGGTGTGGCCCTCAATAAACATCTCATTTTAGTTCTCACAACAGCCCCATGTGGTAGGTACCACCTCCATTTTACATAAGAGGAAACTGAGGCTCAGAGGCAAAGACTAATTTGTCCAGGGTCATAGAGTTGGGCTTCAAGGCCAGGACTTTCTGACTCCAAAGGTCTGTGCTTTCTCTACTTTCCTGGAGATAAGGATGGAAAAAGGAGAGACGTGGGTATGAACTGACTGTCTAATATAGCTGTATAATACATCTCTCTTCCAGGTAGGTGTTTATTACTGTTTAGGCCAGCAGCAATATAGACCAATTGTTATTTTTTAAAAGAAGGATACTGACACTGATGTGCTGGGTCATGCCCACTTCCTGAAGGCAGTGGGGAGGGTGGCAAGACTGCAATTAGGGACAGTCCTGACCAGGTACCTGTGGCCTAGGGTAACCACACGGCGAAAGGAAATGGGTGAGTACATAGACAGAAGAGACCCTTTGGGAGGGCTGACAACACTTGGAATGGGTGAAAAAGGAGAAAGGAACTGAAGGTGATTCTGAAATTCTTAGCTGGGATGTCAGGATGGTGATGTCACTGGCCAACACAGGGCAGGCTGCTCGGGGATGGGATAAAGCACTGAGATTTATCTGTGCTGGACAGCAAGTGCTCGTGTGGGGGACAGCAAGTGTGGCCCTCAGGGATGTGGGGTTGAGAGACGTGGGAGAGCCAGGGGCACTTCTGACATCAGCACAGAAGCTTTGGGGATGGGGTGGGGAACGGACCTCCGAGGAAACCGAGTAGGAGGAGGCTTGGCATGAACAGGGGTTGTTTTATTTTGTCTATCTTACAAAGCCTAGAAGTATCTGAAGTACACTTTGGTAGTCTGCAATTTTTCTCATGCTTGAAAAACTGCTTTGAAAAGAACCAGGATGTTCACATGTACTTGATTTCCCAATACATCCTCCCTTTGTGAAATGTTTGTGATCTTATACCTATTACCTGGCTTCCCCTAATCTTACACAATCATGAGCCATGGTTCATTGATAAAATGAAGAAATGAACAATTATGTAAATTAGAACTTATTCAGATTTCACCAATTGTTTCACTAATGTCCTTTTTCTCCCCAAGGGCCTAATCCAGAATACAAGATTACATTTAGATATTTTTAAATATATATAAACACTTGTAAGTTGAGACCCAAACATACGTGCAGAGAAGCAAGCCTAGGATTCAGTCTTTCTGTGGGGTCACTAGGGCAGCAGAATATGGTCATCTAATATGGGGACAAAGGATGTTTGAGTGTGGTTGAATAGGAGGAATTATCTTTTTCAGAGGCAACTGCTTCGTAATGAAGTCTCTTAAATAAAATGAAAGCAATGTGCCAGCAGAGCTAAGAAAAAGAGACAGAGTGAACCAAACAAGTAGGCTGGAAAATCATTTCAAGGTGAGCTCCTGCCTTTTCTGTTGGTTTGAACACATGAAGGTCAGCTGGAGAAAATGTTAGAAGGAAGGTGACTGAAATGAACCCTAGCAGGGGAGCATATCGTTAATGTTTTGCTACTTAAAGTTCTTCTCTAAAATCCTTAAACTTCCACAACTGAGAGTATACAGGATATAAGAATTAATTACAGATTTACAAGTGGAATCACACTGGTTTACCCTTACTAAGGTACTACAGTCAGTCGGTGATCCAGTCAACAAACAGTACTCAGTGCCTGAAATGAGCCAGTGTTGTGCTAAGGGCTGGAGATGGATACATTCAATGAACACAGCTGATAAGCAACAAAGAGGATTTCTACTTTCTCCACTCCAGGTGGATCCTCATTGCCTTCAAACACTGCTCATTCTTCTCACAATAACTAACCAACTTTGGGCACAGTCATCTCTCATACTCCTTTCAGTTCAGTTCAGTTCAGTTCAGTTGCTCAGTCGTGTCCGACTCTTTGCGACTCCATGAATCGCAGCACGCCAGGCCTCCCTGTCCATCACCAACTCCTGGAGTTCACTCAGACTCATGTCCATAGAGTCAGTGATGCCATCCAACCATCTCATCCTCTGTTGTCCCCTTCTCCTCCTGCCCCCAATCCCTCCCAGCATCAGAGTCTTTTCCAATGAGTCAACTCTTTGCATGAGGTGGCCAAAGTACTGGAGTTTCAGCTTCAGCATCATTCCCTCCGAAGAAATCCCAGGGCTGATCTCCTTCAGAATGGACTGGTTGGATCTCCTTGCAGTCCAAGGGACTCTCAAGCGTCTTCTCCAACACCACAGTTCAAAAGCATCAATTCTTCGGCACTCAGCCTTCTTCACAGTCCAACTCTCACATCCATACATGACCACAGGAAAAACCATAGCCTTGACCAGATGAACCTTTTTTGGCAAAGTAATGTCTCTGCTTTTGAATATGCTATCTAGGTTGGTCATAACTTTCCTTCCAAGGAGTAAGCGTCTTTCAATTTTATGGCTGCAGTCACCATCTGCAGTGATTTTGGAGCCCAGAAAAATAAAGTCTGACACTGTTTCCACTGTTTCCCCATCTATTTCCCATGAAGTGATGGGACCGGATGCCATGATCTTCATTTCTGAATGTTGATCTTTAAGCCAACTTTTTCACTCTCCACTTTCATCAAGAGGCTTTTTAGTTCCTCTTCACTTTCTGCCATAAGGGTAGTGTCATCTGCATATCTGAGGTTATTGATATTTCTCCCAGCAATCTTGATTCCAGCTTGTGTTTCTTCCAGTCTAACGTTTCTCATGATGTACTCTGCATATAAGTTAAATAAGCAGGGTGACAATATACAGCCTTGACGAACTCCTTTTCCTATTTGGAACCAGTCTGTTGTTCCATGTCCAATTCTAACTGTTGCTTCCTGACCTGCATACATATTTCTCAAGAGGCATCTGGTATTCCCATCTCTTGAAGAATTTTCCACAGTTTATTGTGATCCACACAGTCAAAGGCTTTGGCATAATCAATAAAGCAGAAATAGCTGTTTTTCTGGAACTCTCTTGCTTTTTCCATGATCCAGCGGATGTTGGCAATTTGATCTCTGGTTCCTCTGCCTTTTCTAAAACCAGCTTGAACATCAGGAAGTTCACGGTTCACGTATTGCTGAAGCCTGGCTTGGAGAATTTTGAGCATTACTTTACTAGCGTGTGACCATGATCTATATACAGCTAAAGTCAGCTATGTGTTGTTTCTGTGTGTAAATATATTTCACATATTTATTTTCTCTTTCCCTCTGGAAGAAATTCTCAGCCCTTCCAGAAGCACCATATTTTCTGTCTCCTCTTTGGCACTCTTCAGTGTCTAAAACTAATAATTTACAAGAGTTCGGTCCTAATGACACAAAGAACTGGAAAATGCAATATACACATATTGTGTATATTGTGTTTGGAGGAGATGTTGTGTCCAAGAGATTTAGTGGTGGCCATAAAAAATACAGACTTTTAAGACAGATAATGCCAGTCAGCTTTTCTTCTCCATGAGGATGGAAATTATATCAAGAAAGCATTGAAGTCAAATATGAGAACAAATTTCCTGAGAGGGAAGATAGCATGGCATTTAAATATGTCTCTTTAATGTAAATAAACACTTTTTAATCTACATAAAAGAAGAAAAAGATTTATTTAAAGGGAGGGACTTGCTTTTCTGCTTAGAGGGGAGAAGGGTTTCAAAGGTGGGCTCAGGTAACCCCATCAGCTTGTTCCTCTTTCTCATTGCTCGTGTCTTTAAGGCAGACTGAACTGGTAAGAGCATTCTCTGAATATCTTCTTTTTTAAAATTTTTATTCAGTTTGTAAAGGTTACCTTCCATTTACAGTTACTGCAGTGCTTGCTTTGGCGGCACATATACTAAAATTGGAACGATACAGTTATTGCAAAATACTGGCTATATTCCCCATGTTGTACAATACATCCTGGAGCCTGTCTTACATCTGATAGTTTGTATCTCCCATTCTCCAATATTGTTGCCCCCCTCCCGAAATGGTAACCATGAGTTCGTTCTCTATATCTGCGGGTCTGCTGCTTCTTTGTTATATTCACTAGTTTGCTGTATTTTTTAGATTCCACACATAAGTGATATCACACAGTGTTTGTCTTTCCTGGAATATTTTCTTTAGGCTGATGTCCACAGGGGAAGTGCAGGGCAAATAAGCACATGAAATCCAAGCCCAGGAAAGGCAAGGGCAACTTCCTGTTTGGGGGATGCCAAGGGCTTCCCCCCATGGCGGCTTCGGTGTACAAGGTGGCCCAGCTTGTGGGAGCTCTTTAGGGAATGGATGGAACAAGTGGGGCCTTCCAGGGTAAGTTATGGCAGAGCTGGTGGAGAAGTCGCAGGCCCGAGGTGTGCTTGGGGAGCATTACAGGGCTCTGCAGGGCACACAGCCACTTCAGGGAAAGCCAGGGAAGCTGCTCACGTGTAGGAGGCAAAGTTTGGCACCTCCTTGAGAGCCATGGCAGCACTGATTTTATAATTTTACTATTTGTGTGCTTAATAAAGAATGAATGGTTATTGAAGTTTTTTGGTCAGAAAACAACTTGTGATCACCATATGGCGCCAGAATTCAATGCAAATGAAGTTCAGTCCTGTGACCTCTGTGACTTGCCACCATGGTGAAGAATCTAAAGTGAGCACACATTTTCACTGTAATAAGCAGGTGCTGGTACACATGGGACAGGAAATTTGGAGAAGACAGTTTCTTCCCCCTAATACCTATAAATAAGTGAGATAAACAGACAAGTAAGCAAGTAACTCCAGCTCTATCATGGAGTGCATGGGTGAGGGAGCCTGCAGGACGCCTGTTCAGGAAAAGCCTCAGAACCAACACGTCAGAACCCACATGAAGGAGTGGAAGGGCAGGTATTCCAGGTAGAGGGGGCAGCGTGGGTAAGAGCAGAGAGGCCAGGACAAGCATAATTCTTTCAGGGAACAAGCTCTGTATGTGTACATGTGTGTATGTACCCATGCTGGGAACCAGGGTACTGCAAGGTGTGAGCTTGGAAAGTGTGTCGCCGGACATGAGAGAGCTTAGATGCCTGGAGAACAGCCTACCCTCAGAGAGATGAGTGCCACAGGAGTACCTCAAGCAAGAGGAAGACAGCATTAGATTTGTGCCTGCCTTGTTGCTGGTGGCACTAAGTTGCATCCGACCCCATGGACTGCAGCACACCCGCCTTCCCTGTCCTTCACTATCTCCTGGAGTTTGCTCAAACTCATTCTTTGTGCATATAAAAGTTCATTGACAGCAGAAGGGGAGATAGACTAAAGAGATGGGACAATTTTGGGGTAAACTAGCTGAGAAATGATGGGACCCTGAACAGAATTTAGATGGTTGCCCTTGGGTTGGAGAGAAAGGGAGCCTACCACAGACAGATTTCTGCAGTACCATCCACGTGCCATGAAGACTACCAGGAAACAGAAGCCAGGAAGGAGCCTGGCACTGCTCGTGGTAAATGCAAATTCCATTCACTGACACAGGGGCTACGGAAGAGGAGTTGCCCATGAGGAGAAAGGGAAGCTCAGTTGTCGGGGAAGAGGTCTGGAACTGTCTGTGGAATGTCCAAGTGGAGTCATCCACGTATTCAGAGAGGAGAGCTGTGCGCCTACAGGTGAAGACATGAAAATGAGGAGCAACCCAGGACAGCACACACTAGAGCAACAGAAAAGACTGCATGCCGGCAGAGCAGTTCCAAGAACCGCTGCAGGAAGAAAGCTGCAAAGGAGCAGTCTGATAGGAGAAAAGGCAGAAGAGCCAACATCCAGGAAGCCAAAGGAGGAGAGAGAATTTTAAGGACAAAAAAGGTCAACGGCATCAGAGGCCCGGAGAGGTCAAATAACCCGGGAAAGACACTCACAAGGCCTGAAAAGTGCCTGCTGGATTTGGCAAAATGGAATTCATTAGTGACCTCGGGAGGAAGAAGGACACCAGACTGCAGAGGGGCGAAGGGCTGTGGATTACTCTTTTAAGAAACTCACTTTAAAGGAGAGAAACTGGGCCATAGCTACAGAAGGATGCAGGACTAAGAAAGGATTCTTTTCTTAGAGATGGAAGCCACTTGGGCATATTCACGTGCTAATATTGAAGAAGCCAGTGCAGAATCAGGAGCTACGGAAAGAAAAGTGGGAAAGATGACAGAGCCTGAGCCTGGAAAGGCCTAGAGGAAATGGGACATGGACCCCACTAGGAGCTCTTGCAAATGAATGTTCGCCATGTGTGAGGGTGCATGTACATACACACACTCTTTTCTTTACTGAAATGCTTCAAGTTTCTACTAAGACTTTATGTAAAACATAATTACTAATTTCCCCAATGTTCCCTTCAGACTTCAACATCCTAGGAACGGAAAGCTACAAATCAACTGAAGGCTGTCTGACTTGGCAGTGCTTTGGTAAACGGCCTCTTTGCTGCAGGAGGGTGCTGCCTTTGCTTTCTGGTGAGGAAGCTGTGTTTAGGGTTTTCTGTGCAAAGTGATCTCGCTGTACTGCAGGCCTAGTCATCATCAGGTCAGACAGCATTTCACCAGCAGGCTAAGCATGAGGACAGCCCTGCTCATGCCAATGTAATGGTCCTGACACCAGAGCCAGAGGACAAACACCATAAGGAGAGTCAACGCCACGCCTCACTCACCAGCTGAGGGAAAACTGCATCACTGGCAGGTGGCACTGTAAAGTTCTCTGATACCAAAGGACAATGAAGAAACCTGCTGAAGGATAATGAAAACCAACCAGCCCAACTGTTTCTCATGCCAACTACTTCTATTTTATCACCTTTAGAATTTCCTGACATACTGAGCAGGTAAGTCAGGCTTCACTTACAGATCGTTCCGATGAGAAAAGTGAGAAAAGATTAAAAGGGAAAAAAGGTCATGAATGATTCAGATCTCTTATATTATATAGGTGGCACTTGGGGTTAAAAATGCAGAAATAATGGCCTATGAAATCAAAGGCAGTCTATATAAAACAAGTTGGGAGTCCTCTTCTATTTTGTACCAGGACACTGAGTCAAACACATCAAGACTCATTTAACCTGACTAATTTCTGAGGACTTAAACTCAGTTTCCACTGAGCCCTGATGCTCATGAAAGAAAAGGGACTAAGTCAGGCCCTGGAGTAGGCACACCCTTTGCAGGATTTAATAGATTTAGTAATATCGCCATATCCCTAAAGCTCAGTTCTTTGAGCTGCATAACTGGCATTAAAAACCCAATGATTAAAATGAAAATATCTTAACACATGTAACAGATATGCTTTAAAGACTCATCTCACACAGGGTGAGGGGAAGGAGCAGGTGAGATGAATGGAGACAGCAGCATTGAAACATATACATTACCACATATAAAATCAGATAGCCAGTGAAAATTTGCTGTATAATGCAGGGAGCTCAAAACTGGCACTCTGTGACAACCTAGAGGGGTGGGATGGGGTGGCAGGTGAGTGGGAGGTCCAAGAGGGAGGGGACATATGTTTACCTATGGCTGATTCATGTTGCTATATGGCAGAAACCAACACAATAATGTAAGACAATTATCCTCCAGTTAAAAATAAATAAGTTAGAACTTCCCTGGTGGTCCAATGGCTAAGACTCCACTTTCCCAATATAAGGGCCTGGGTTTGAGCCCTAGTCAAGGAAGTAGATTCCACATGCCACAGCTAAGACCCAGAGCAGCCAAATAAATAAATATTTTAAAAATAAATAAGTAAAAAACAGACTCATCTCCCTCCCTTCTTCCACATGTCTCTCTGTCTGTCTCTCCATCACTCTCTCTCTCTTAAACACACACACACACACACACACACACACACACAGATATACACAATAAAAAAGACAACACCACCAAGGGAAAATCTCCAATTCTGATTCTAAACCATAAAGATCTAAACGAAGATTATGTGTAGAAGTGCATAAGAAGTAATTTAGAAAGGAAAACCATTCATTCATGAAGTATTACTGTGTTTTCCAAGAGTCAGTGCTCCAGGTGAGGTAATTTGTATGGAATGGAAAGGGTTGCAGTATTTTTCCTTTGGAGGGCACAAGTACCCACACCAAAATCAGCAAAAAGCACGGTGAAATATTCCCAGGGAGATGCAATTTGGTGTTCTTGATATGAGCTACAAATGTTCCCAAAATAGTTACATTAGACTGGATATGGACAGGACTCTTATGTCCAGCCATGCTCCTAGCTAATGGAAGAACAATTTTAAATCAAAGGCAGATATTGCGATAGCCATCCAGGTAGAAGAAACAAGCTTCAATCATTTCTCTAGATACTTCATTTTGCTAATCTCATTGGTTGAAAAAATAGCAAGATTGCATCAGATATTATATCTTGGCAGACAGGTATGGGAAAAAAGGGTCTCTTTTACATGTTCATTCAGAAACTGTGCCTAAGTTTCTTCAATCTAAACCCTGGAGTAGAAATACTTGGGAAGTAATTTGGGTTGTTATTATTCCGGGGTCTGATTATAAAAGTGACAAATTATATCACATTATAGATCCTAACTCAAATCCCTATGTTATGCCACAATTCCAAGAATATAACACTTTTTCTGCCATGAGTTTTATTTTTTTGTCATCTCTTAGAAAATGATTTTTTATAATCTACAGATTTCACTTAATCTCAGAATAAGATAAAATCACTTTTTAACTTGCTATGGATTTCTCAATAAATAAAAAGTTCTGCATACATTATAGTAAAATTAATATATAACTTGCCAGAGCTCCTTTTTCAAAGTTTATTAATGTCTTAGTTTTGAATGATGGTTTTGCAGACAGTCTGTAGCTCCTTTTTAGAGTGCTGATACTAGCACATATATACATGATTTGCTGAATGAGATCTCTGGAGAAAAATGAGGGGAGGGGAGGGGCTCAGGAGATGAGGGGCTTAGCTGACTTGAAAACCTTGGTTCTTCGAGTCATTCAAGGGAAAAGGGATTCTTGAAGGAGACTGAGAATGGCTGCTTTCAAAAACTATCAAAATAACATTTTGTGTTTTAGTAGGTTTTGAGTCTCGATAGATTCACATAGCTAATCTGTTGAGAGGAAAGCCCCAAAGATACTTTTAACTAGCTAACTCAAAAACTAGCCACAAAGTCTAGCCAATATTAAATCTTACAGAGAACATAAAGAGCTGTGTTCATTTACTAGGCTTAAAGAAGTGTTATTTATAAATTTGAAGTGCTAACAATCTCTGGTCTTTAATGAGACTAATTTAGTGATAATATTGTGGCTAAAATGGGCTCATCCTTCTAAAATTCAGTATTAACCAGATTTTGGCTAATGATTGGTTGCACGTTTGGATCTTAGATTTTGGCTATAGACACTCCTCATTTTCAGTTCAGAGACACAGCAAGTCAAGTCTGTGTAGACTATGTTTTAAGAACGACGCTGCCAGAAGAGACATTAAATGTATTCAAGTCACAAGAGCATGCAATCTTTTCTCTCTGTAACAGATAATCCCTCTATCTAATATGTCTGACTTACTGGGAGGTAGGGAGATGAGGAGTTGTTGCTATGAAATGATCTCTTTCAGCTCATGCAGTCTTTTGTTGGGTACACCGAATAATATCCTCACATACTTCTAAGATTGAGGGTGCATCAGAATATCCACGTATCAAAATACCATTTTCACTCAGTGATTCATGATGCTTTAGACAAATATTTACTGGCATAAAAAGATGTTCACAATATACCAAGCAAAATGATTGGGTTAAAAGTAGTATGTACATTGGTTGCTGTTGGTGGTTTTAGTCACTAAGTCATGTCCAACTTTTTATGCCCCCATGGCCTCTAGCCCACTAGGCTCCTCTGTCCATGGAATTTTCTAAGCAAGAATACTGGAGTGGGTAGCCATTTCCTTCCCCAAGGGATCTTCCTGACCCAGGGATTGAACCCAGGTCTCTGGCATCTCTGCATTTGCAGGCAGATTTTTTGCCACTGATACCACCTGGGAAGCCTTGGCTCAGTGGTAAAGAATCTACCTGCCAAGCAGGAGACTTGGGTTTGATCCCTGGGTTGGGAAAATCACCTGGAGTAGGAAATGACAACCCACTCCAGTATTCTTGCATGGAAAATTCCATGGACAGAGGAGCCTGGCAGACTATAGTTCATGGGGTCGCAAAGAGCCAAACATGCCTGGGTGACTAACACACACAGTCACACACACACAGCATGGTTCAAGGCTCTGGAGATACAGCAGGGCCTAAGACCACAAAACAGATAAAAAGCCATGACCTTTCGTAGCTTACATCTAGTGTGGAGAGCACAGGGTCTCTGGGCACGGCTATACAGGCTGAGAAAAGCATGACCTCCACAGCCATATGTGTGGCACCAGAGAGGGAGACAGACAATATAAAACACGACATTACGTGGTAATAAGCAGAGACTAAAAAGATGAAGTGCGTGTGTCAGGGAGGGCGCTGGGTGCAATTTCAAATAAAGTGGTCAAGGATGCCTCATGAACATGATGACTGCATATGGATCTAAGGGAGATAAGGAAGCCAGCTATGCGGTTACTTGGGGAAGAAGAAAACAAGCACAGAAACTCACGTAGGAGCCTGTGTGCTGTGCTCAAGGACTAAACAAGGCTGGTCTGGCTGGAACAGAGTAAAGGAGGGGGCACATATAGGGAGATGAGGGCAGAGAGGGGATGGGGAACCAGCCATATTCGTCCTTGGCTTTTACTTGGGTGAAGAGAGGTGAAGCTATCAGGTAGTCTGAGTCAGGGGTGACATCATCTAATGTACACATTAACTCTAACTGTAGTCTTAAGAACAGACTGAAGGGGGAGACCAGTTACCGCGATAATCCAGGGGACAGTGACAGTGGCTTGGACCTTGAGGGTAGCAGGGGAAGTGATGGTTTTATGACGATTTCAATTTGAGTGGATATATTTTGAAGGTGACGCTGATAGGATTTGCTGGTAGGTTGGATTCAGAACTGAGGGAAAGGTGTTTGGCCTGAACAACTGGATGGGTGGAGGTGCCAGTAAGGCAGATGGGGGGCCCTGCAGCAGGAGCAGTTTGCAATAGGAGTAGGGGAGGGGCTACTGTCTCAGTTTTGACCATATTAAGTTTGAGATGCTAGTGGACACCCAAAGGATGTTTCAACCTTTGGACTAAGCTTCCTGTCTAGTGAACTCAGTAGTCAGACAGACAGCTTTCCCTGGGGGTAAGGAGCAAAGAATTGGGAAAGGAAATCTGGTATATTAAATGACATTTCTGGGGACTGTTGCTAAGAGCAACTGAAGCAAGAGCAACTGAGCAAGCTGCTGAATTTTGCTGGAAGGAAGAGGAGGCAAGGACAGTCTGACAGGATAGACACACATACACATTCGCTCATATTTTTCTGGCACTCAGCAGGCTAGACAAAGTCAATAAAAATGCCGGTTTTTATGATAGAAATTTCTCACTGTTCAATAAAGCTGGTATTTCAGTGATAACTAATTCTGGATATAATTTCAAATAAAATGTGAGACTGAAGACAGCAAAAGGTGACTTATCCTAAGTTAAGCTGTCAAATTGTTTAGAATGGTCTAAACAAAGAACTAACCTTAACAAACAAGTAGGACTACCTGTTCCCCCAGAACCATCACAATTGTGCTCTAAGTAACTGGGAAGGCAGGCATAACATTGCCTACTGGCTTCAAGTAGTATTGGAGAGAAACTAGTTTTAAATATTTATCACAATAGGAACTTTGCATTCACCAGGCACCCAAAACCCCAATCATCTGTTAACGACAGAGAATGGGAAACACTCAGGCATCCACCAATTGATTTCTGTAATATCTTTCTTTGGACTGGATAATTTCACTTCAGCATTCAGAAGAAAAAATATGACTTAATTCAGGATTTCTGAAAAGCTAGTCCAAACAACTGGTATTGCTCTGGCAATGTTTTTCAGCAATCCAAGGCAAAATGAGACAAAAAAAAAATAGTAGATTGAATTTTAAATCTATTTGACTTTAAAAAGCTGTTTGATTGCTGTTCACTTTTTTTTTCTTTGCATTATTACGTTCTTTTATGAAATGATGGTGAGAAAGAGATCGTAATCTTTATTTTAGACATGGATAAGATAACCCTAGAGACACCTCTACATTTACAGGACTATGCAACAGAAAGGTCTGGGAAACACAAACCGAGAGGAAAATGTGCTCATTAGCACTAAGCCAATAGTCATGCCTTGCTCTCCAAGCCCAGCGCTGGCAGTGAGTACGGCAACCGTACCTTCCCACACAAGAGACATTACTGTCTGCCACCTCGCTGCCTTCACACTCTCCTACACAACCTCAATGAAGGCCTTCAGGAGAAATAAAAGGGGTTCCTTCCTCTGAAGAGTCTAGAAACTTCTGGACATCACTGCCACCAGCAAATGCCCCTGGGAAAGCAGCAGCAATTTGAGCATCAGAAAGCCTGGTTCCAAGTGTGAACTCTGCTCCTTGCCAGCTCTGTCACCTCAGGCAAGTCACGTAGCATCTCAGAGTCATAGTTCCTTCCATTCTTTCTAAATACCATGTCTTACCCATTTGAAGGGCTGTTGTAAGGACCAAAGAGTATATTTATGGGAAAGTACTTTTTAACTGATAAAATCATGATTATCTCACCATCACAAATAAGTGAAATGGGCTGAGGATGAGAAACGCAGGGCAGCAACATATTATGTACCGATTGTCAGTGGGTTTGGGGAGATAACAGGAGGGGCAGAGACTATGGCAAAGTGGAGAGTCTAATACGTAATGCTGATTGCTACATCCAGGAATGAGGGAAGACTTGTGTACTTAGAGCTTCTGATTTCCTAACAGAAACCAGAGAGCTTTATTTTGTGAGAGCATGAAAAGGCCTGATTATTTAAAGGTTCACTTTGGCTGTTGTTCAGTCTCTAAGTCATGTCCCACTCTTTGCGACCCCATGGATTGCAGCACACCAGACTTTGCTCTTCTTCACTATCTCCCAGAGTTTGCTCAAATTCATGTCTACTGAGTCGGTCAGACATTTGCTACTATTTTGCAACTTTAAAACCTGGTGGGACCATCCCTGAAAGGCCAAACAAAACACGTCTAAGGGCAAACCTGGTCCCGAGGTGACCATTTATGACTTCTGATTTATGCTTGGATCCCACCGTTCCTGTGTTCAGCGCGGCATGCAGACCGGAGGCCCTTCCCAGCTCTTCCTGGGGTCTCTCCTGAACACGTCCTTAACGGCTGCTCATCCGGATGTATCCTGACAGTGCGAAGATTTTCCACAGAGTACTTCACGCACCTCCACATGTGGACACTGTAAATAATTCTTCTTGTGAAAAGTTAACTAGACCTTGAACTGATCCAGCAGGGTCGCCATCTGGGAGTCCTCAGAGGCCGTGAATTGTCAGCACTATAAACATTTTAGACTTCATGGAAGACACTGACTTTTTCTAAACTAATCACCCCTGCCAGTCAAGATTTGCAGTTCGGGTTCAAGAACAAGGCGTTCGTTTCACAACAATAACAAAAACAGTGAGGATAAAAACCCAACGGTCATCGTAATGACAGGCCTAAAAGCCAACTGCGACTTCCCTAATAAGGCGATGACCAAAGTTGGCTCCCTGGCGGTCTAGCGCCCATACGATTAATCAGTCTGTTTCCAGGTTCCTCACGACAGCAATATTAACAGTTTGCTTTATTCTGTTTATACAGCACTGACAGGTCTTCAGCATGTTGGGCCTACTTGCTGGAGATTAATGGCAACTTTTATATGGAGGTAAAACCCAGGCAGGGAGAGAATGCCTTTTACGACTAGATAAGAACTGGATTCCCTTGCTCTATTTTGGTTCCCTTGTTGCTCATCAACTCCCCCCTCTTTTAGTTTCTATCAAGGATCTATATGGTTAGTTGTGCCCAGCAGGTCCTTCTCACTGTCTAAACTCCCCCCCAACCCCACTCTAGAGGTGGTACCCCAGGTGAAACAAAGGAAACCTTCAGTATCCTGCTTTTGAACAAGCTTATTGTCACTGAAGGTACTGGTGACTGATTTTGTTTTTAAAAAGTCAGATTCTGTATAAAAGTGAAAGACAGGTAAGAGATGGCTTCTGGTGACAGTCATTTTAGCATGAGGGGGGCAATCTCCTCTGTTAAATGGTTATTTTTATAGACACTGAAGAAGGCAGAATGAATAAGCATGGTCCCGCTGTAAGAAGTATCGACATCCCAGAAAACCTTAGACGTATTTCACTAAACAGTCATATTTTAAAATAAATCCAAAAAAGCTCTTAACTCCCCCCTCCCAAAGCTATGAGTCCTGCTTGCTACTGGTGTACTTTTCTCTGTGCCAGGTTGGACAGCTTGGTAACCTCAGAGATTATATAAATATACAGAAACTAAGACAACAACAAAAAAATTATAGCACCTCTTCTAGAGCTCTGTAGGAATCATCGTCTTATTCTTTGCTCTTAGGAAGTCTTAGGGAGCCTCTTGCTCCACCCATTTTTATGCAACAAATGCACAGATAAGTATGCACCGCATACCCAGAAACCACAGGCCCTGTGCCAGACTAGCTCTCCAACCCACTTCCTCTTGCTCACCCCTCTCCAGACACAGTGAGTAGCAGAAGAAGGGGCCTGATTCCAGTTACAGAGCATCAGGGGTGGCTTTTAAGTGGACTCTTTTAACAAGGATTTTTAAAGCTAGAGACAAGAACAATCTAGGGTAAGAAGCAGTATTAATAATAATAGTATTTATTATTTACTGTGTACAGGCACTACTGTAAGCCCTTCAGTTGTAAAAACCCATTTAATTTCCACAACAGAATGTACTGAAGGGAGAATTAAATGATTATTTGTGTTTGAGAGAGTAGAACAAAATACTGGGTTAGATTGGGGCAGATCTTTAATTCCATACTTGCACTTTAATAATTTGTCTGATGTGAAGGTTCAGTTGGAAAGGAAAGAAACCCAAGTGTGACGGACTAGTTAGAAGGATGCTGTAATGATCCTCAGACTGAACCAGGGGAGTGCACTGGAAGTGAAAAGCAAAGGAAAGATTTGAGAGCTGTCCCAGAAACAGAACCAACCAAATCTTTTTTGTGCTGGTTTGGTCTGTTCATTTATTCAACAACAATTTCTAAAGGTTTCAGAAGGTTCAAACACTGTACTAACTGACAGGGAAGTGAGAAAAAGAAGAATCTGAAGATGACTCCTTCCTCCGAATTGGGCTACCAGCCACAGCTCAGTGGTCTAAAGAGACACTGTAACAGACATCCATTCATCACCCATCCCTCCTTACATCCATCCATTCAGTACCTACTAAACACACACCGTCTCCCAGGCCCTACACTGAATAATGGTCATGAACAAGTCCAGGAAAGAGAAATGAAGGGGGGTAAAAAAAGACTCCTATTTTCACTCTCACAGCCCCAGGACTGCCTTCTCTCTAGAACTTCCATTCCTTTCCTGGTGGTCTGGCCATAAGGCGTAGTAGTACATGGTGGTAAGCCACCAAACTGCTGGAACAGCATAGGTATGCTTAGTCATCCATATGGAGAGAGGATCTCCTATTTAATTTCTAAATGCATGCCCAGATTTGGCATATTTAACCAAAGCAAAACATTACAACATAAAGGTATTCAACAAGATTTCTGTGTGTAGATTTTAACACTAAAATAAAAAATTAAATTTAAATTAAAAAATTAAAAATAAAAGCACAAAGAAAAACCAGCTTTGAGCAAAGCCAAAAGGTACTGAGAGTAATAGAACAAACATACTTTGAATGTCAAAATTCTTGTATATAGCTTGGTTGGTAAATTTGTTGGAAACACATAATTTTATTGCCTTTCAGACAAAGCTCCAATCTTTTAAAATTAAGATTTGCCTAGACTTTACAAGAGTAAATCTTGACTACTTTCTAGTGTTTTCTGAAAAACAACCAGGTGAAAGAATGGCTACCACTATGAGGCATTTCGCTCTACGGCAGCTGCCTTTTCATTATTACTTTTATGAGAGCTTGTCTAGATATTACATATCCTTTACTATCTACATTTAGTTCTTTTCAAAACATCTTCTTCAGAGGCCTGGGGTTCTTCGGATATTAATTGGATTTCAAATAGCAAACGATCACTTTCTGAAGCTTCTTATTCACATACGCTTGCCTCCAAAAACCATGACTAATGTATGCCTTCAAGTTGCCATTAAAAAAAAAAATTAAAAGATATGTTTAGGTACTTATGAACACCAACAACAATTATTTCAAGTATAAGCTAGTTTGTCTATACCAAGGGTGAGAATTTAAATGCCAATAAAACCTAACTGTAAAAGAAGGAATTTGATGAGAGCAGGCACATTTTTTAACTTCAATTTTATGTTAAGGTTCTGAGCTTGGTATGGACTTGTGTGTTCCATAAACTTGGACATAACCAACCTATGGAAAAGCAGCCTATGCCAATGATAACATGAAAAGGCAGAATCCTGAGCCTTTTTATGGTGGGTTGTTTTTCTTTTTTTAATGTATTTTAATTCCAGCTGTACGGCCTGTATCATTTACCAAGTCTGTTTCTGTCTGTAAAATAAGATTTGAATAACCACTTACTAATTTCTCATTGAAAAAAAAGGTTTTTGAGCTATGAAATATTTCAAACATGCTTATTTTCACTGACGATAATAGGAACTGAAATTGGAGAAACTATAAGATGCTACCATCAATGAAGACATTTCCATGAATATTATCTCAAGTTAACCTATAGGTAAAGAGAGGTCTTCACCGTCGTGGGAACTCGATGCATGGGTTAAAAGCCCTCAGTTCCACTGAGGTATTATTTTCATTGTGCTTGGCTCAACCAGACAGAGGCCCTCAGAGGAAAAAGTCAGAGATGAGCCCTGAGGGAGAACCACAGAATTCCAGCTACTCCACGTTGTAAAGGCCCTCGGAGATCATCTAACCACCCTCCCGGGGCGGGAAAGAAAAACAAACCGGAGCTGTCTGACATTTATGACTCTTACCTGCGGCGCAGATCCTCGGCCACCGCCGCCCGGCAGCTGAACAAATAGGCTCGCAGTGACTTCAGCCGCTGCCGCAGCCGCACCACGGTGGCCAGCGGCTCGGCGTGTCCGTACAGCATGGGGTTCTGCTGCTGGATGTCGATCAGGGGCTCCTCGTACACGTACTCCAGGAACTCTTTGGCCTGCTTAGACACCTACGAGAGAAACTTCCTCCATCAGCGCTGGTGCCATCACCGGCTCTCCACACCTCCTCCAGCTAGGAACCATAGCTTAAATACCAAAATGACATCATTTTCTGAACACAGCCAAATGAAAAAGCCCATAGTGTAACTAAGTATAAAATGTGGCTTTTCTTTCTCTCTCCCAAGAAACTCAATTGGTAAAAGCAACCTGGGCATTGAAAGGAATTACAACATATATTAACTCTGTTTTTTGATTGTGTGATTCCCTGGAGAATCCCATGATCAGAGGAGCCTTGTGGGCTACAGTCCATGGGGTGGCAAGGTGTTGGACACAACTGAGTGACTAACACTTTCATACATATGATAAAATGACACAGAACTATACAGACTCAGTATACCAATGTCAATTTCCTGTTGTTTTTTAAAAATGTATTACAGTTATTTAAGATACACCCAGTGGGCAAAGTGGGTAAAAGATACATAGGACCCCTCTGTGTTACATTATCTATACAACTTCCTGTGAATCTACAATTATTTCAAAATAAAAAGTTTAAAAAATAATTCATTAAGGCTCTTTAACAGCAATGCTGATTTTAAAAAACTAAAGCTATCTGCATATATATGTACATATATTCTATAGTATTTTTATACAGAGGTTACTTTAAAAAGATAGGTAAACCATGCACATCGAAAGGAATGAAAGAATATCTCCCAAAAAGGGGGGAAAAAGGATATTATATACAGAACAATGTGCATAGAAAACAAGCTCAAACGCACACTTTAGTGAGCAGAAAAGAGTTGCTTTTATTAGTAAAGGTCTAGACTTGGGCTGGGGGCTTCCCAGGTGGCACTAGTGGTAAGGAATCCACCTGCCAATGCAGGAGACATAGGAGATTGGTGGCTCAATCCCTGGGTTGGGAAGATCCCCTGGAGGAGGGCATGGCAACCCACTTCAGTATTCTTGCCTGGAGAATCCCACGGACAGAGGAGCCTGGTGGGCTACAGTCCATGGGATCGCAGAGCCAGAAACGACTGAAGTGACTTAGCACACGCTCATGGACTTGGGCACACTGACTCTAGCCAATAGATGCAGCCAATTCTATAACCACTTCTGTCAGTAAACACCAAGAGTATAAAAGCTGATTTTAAAATGTCATTTGGCAGTAGAGGTAAACAGAAAAAAACAAAATGCACCTGAGCTACAGCTTAACTAATGCATGCCCCGTGGGTGGTTTGGGGGAATCTTTACATACCGATTCACTGATACGAGGACATGCATCTTTCCACAAAGTTTCCACTGGACCCTCTCTAGTACTGGGAGTAAGACTGGAATTCAGCATAAACAGAACAAACAACTTTGCTCATTAACAAAACTGAAAATCCACTGTTCCCACTCTAGAAGAGTACTGATGAATAATAAACAGGATATGCTCCCTAACCTCCTGGGATTCGCTGTTGAGTATGCTGCTGCTAAGTCGCTTCAGTAGTGTCTGACTCTGTGTGACCCCATAGACGGCAGCCCACCAGGCTCCCTCGTCCCTGGGATTCTCCAGGCAAGAACACTGGAGTGGCTTGCCATTTCCTTTTCCAATGCATGAAAGTGAAAAGTGAAAGTGAAGTCGCTCAGTTGTGTCCAACTCTTTGAGACCCCCTGGACTGCAGCCTACCAGGCTCCTCGATCCGTGGGATTTTCCAGGCAAGAGTACTAGAGTGGGGTGCCATTGCCTTCTCCAGATGTTGAGTATAACAGACCAATAATTAAAACAAAAATATACATGTAGCACATAGCCAGTCATCCACCACAAAGGAACATGGATGAGGTCCACTGGGAGCTTGAAGGAGGGAGACATCAACCATGCTGGCAGAAGGGAGCTAGGAGCCAGGGCAGGCCTGGCAAAGCAGGTGACACCGGCTCAAGGTCTAGAAAGATAAACAGAAATGCACTAGGTGGGTAAGGATAGGACAACAAGCAGATACAACCATGAACTCGATCAATCTGTACATGTGCTAAGAAAGTGAAAGTTGCTCAGTTGTGTCTGACACTTTGCAACCCCATGGACTTTACAGTCCACGGAATTCTCCAGGCCAGAATACTGGAGTGGGTAGCCTTTCCCTTCTCCAAGGAATTTTCCCAGCCCAGGGATCAAACCCAGGTCTCCTGCATTGCAGGTGGATTCTTTACCAGCTGAGTTACTAGGGAAGCCCAGTAACTAAATGTATGGTTATTATATGTTGATTAAAACATGTGTTTATTAAATTCACTATTACCATGTTCTTTTTTATAAAGTTAATATGGAATTATAGAGGTGCAAAAGAAAAGCATCAATGCTTTTTTCTAATAAAAGTCATTTTCATCATAGAAGCAATTATTTTTGAGATGCCTGTTCTGTTGTGTGGTCCTCTGGGATCCTGCAGTTAAAGAGTCGAGAAGATAACAGTCTCTGCAGATGGTGCTCACAGAGCAGCACCGAGAATCAGCCAAAACCTTGGACTATGTAATCAGACTGGAAAGAGCAGCTGATGGGGCTAAATAATGCCTCATTTTGAGGTCTAGAGACACAGGTACACCCATGGCAGACACCAGAGCAGGTGTCTGGCCACTCAGTGGAGACGACAATGGGCAGGATCCTGCCCTCACATAGCTCACCGTTCAGCAGGGAAAGACAGAACCGGGTTCAAATGTTTTGTTTATAATGGTTAAATATTTGCTATATTTAAAAATTTTAAATGAGGAAAAAACGGATGGTGTTTTGGAAAATGAAGTACAATCCACTTGAAACTGTTGCTGAAGAATGATGTATTGTACAATTCAATTAGTCTTTCTGGCTCTATTGAGCAGTGTTTATACTGAGCCAGGGCCCTGCTGAATTAGGTTAACAATGCTACCTTTTAGTAGGTGAACAGAAGGACAAAGGGCACTGGCCAGTCTCCCAGGCCTTAAAAGGCTTCTCTCTTCAGGTGGTACTTAAGCCCGAGTGGGGAAAAAAAAAAGAGCCTTCTACAGAGACAGTAAAAGCAGTGAGACAAATGGGATGGCAGCTACTGACATCTGCATTCATACACTGAAATCACTAGAAACAAAAACAGAGCTAGTCTCAAGAAAGTCTAAGGCCCTGTTTCCCGAAGTTACTAGCTAGTGTGGAGAATACAGAGCATACTATGACCCCGGCAGCCTCAGTATGTGAACAAATAAAGCCCTGCCATGCTGAGCTGTTTTTGGCTGCAAAGCACATGCTCATTTTTTGAGAACCAACCACTTGCATCGGTGAGGGAATTTGGGAGAGGACTCAAAATTCCGTATGAAACGCTATTTTTGCAAAATAGGAAATCAGTGGGGATATAGTGATTGAAATTCAAAACCATCCTCTATTCTGGTATGAGCACTCTACTTTCAAACTCAACTGTAATTACAAAGCTTTTCTAAAAATATATAGTTACTTATGGAAGGAAGCCAATGATATTCTTAAGTGACAAGTTTATGTGAGAGAAAGTTTCTTTCTCATTAATAGAACCATTTCATGAGCTGTAAGGGAACACTAAATATATTCTACTTAAGAGCCAAGAGCTACTGTCCTACTTCTTGCCTACCAAATTATGACAAATATCAAAAACCTGAGTGCTGTTTCTGATATGAAAACTCACCTCATAGGTACAAAAGGATAAGCCCAGTATTCCTTACTTTAAAAAAAAAAAATGAATGGCTTAGGTTGGCATTCTTTTCCATGATCCTACTCCACTTAGATTAGAAGCAATTTTTACAGGGTTGACAGTTCGTTTTTCCAACCTATTGGCCCGTTAGTATCTTACTAAATAATATTTATTAATGATATTAGTATTATTAATATTAACTAGTTAATATTAATAATATTAATACACCAGTTTCTTCCATAGATATTTTAACTTTAGAATAGTTTATGCTGTAAGAACTTCATTCTGCAACTGTGGTTTTGTTGCAGTTTGTGAACTGGTTCTCTCTTTACCTAAAAAATCCCATGGATAGAGGAGACCTGGTAGGCGACAGTACATGGGGTCGTAAAAAGTTGGACATGGCTGAGCGACACTTTTTCTCTTCACAGACCGGCAGTCAACATGGTTCGAGAGAGGTGAGGAGGAGGAGGGCCAGGCAGAAGCAGGTCTCCTCCCCATCTCATACTCAGGAGGAGTTGGAGAAAACAGCACAGTTCAGGTTATAATTATCCATAAACCAGTAATGACAAATCTGCTAGATACACATATGTATTTATAAATAAGCATATTTGTCATTTGCTTTTAACAAGCTAACCATCATTGGTATAGATTTTAATATAATACATCTTCTGTTATGCTGGTGACAGGTACCTCTGAAAATAAAAATTCTCAAATGTCATTCAGGTTTCTGTAATTCTGAAAGGTTCTGAAATGGTGTCCTGGTATGTTCCCCCACAAAAACAGTCCTGGGTAATAATGTGATGGGGCGAAAGCAATGTGGTGACCAATGATAGCAATTTGGAGAAGAGGAGAATGATGTGGTGGTGGTGAGGACTTTAGTTTTTCTTAAAGGAGGAAAATGGATCAGAGTAAAATGGATGAGAACATAATCTTAGAATAACAATAATGGGTACAGATAAAATAGACTTGAGTGCCAAAGAATTGAAGTTTTCGAACTGTGGTGCTGGAGAAGACTCTTGAGAGTCCCTTGGACAGTAAGGAGATCAAACCAGTCCATCTTAGAGGAAATCAACCCTGAATATTCATTGGAAGGACTGCTGCTGAAGCTCCAATACTTTGGCCACCTGATCCAAACACCTGACTCATTAGAAAAGACCCTGATGCTGGGAAAGACTGAAGGCAGGAAGAGAAGCGGATGATAGAGGACAATATGGTTGGATGGCATCACTGACTCAATGGAGATGAGTTTGAGCAAACTCTGGAAGATGGTGAGGGACAGGGAAGCCTGGCATGCTGCAGTCCATGGGGTCTCAAAGAGTTGGACACGACTGAGCAACTGAACAACAGATAATCTAGTTCAGTTTTTTCTTAACCTGTGTCCCAAGGAATACCAGTCATATAGAAAAGATCCTCTGAGATCCAACAAAAAATATGGCACATGCCACATTCTTCTCTTGATGATTCAAAGTGCAGCGTGTTAACATATTAAAACTCTGGGACATGGAGTACTAGAGAAAACCTGCTGAACCCAGCCACTTTCCAACCAATCTGGCTACAGACAGGGCAGCTGGTTAATGTCATGCAGACTGTAGTGAGGGGTAGGGGGTGGTGAGAAATGAGTCAGCCATGGTTCCCCTCATCATCTGGAGGAAGGGACCTCTTTCTCTACCATTACCTGCACTTAATAGAAAATTGAGTCCCGAGAACTTAAATGACTTCTCTGTGGTCAGCTCATGGTAGATCTCAAGCCAAAACTCAGATGTGGGGACACACTGCTCTGTGCTTGTTAGCACTGTTTACATTCACAGTTCTTTTTTAAATAACTCCACCAACTGTCTGTTCATCACTCTTTAAAAGAGGAGATCCCAGTTCCTGTTCTGTTCCTCTCTCCTCTCCAGTCAAATAGAAAGCAAGTGGGCTACCAATGGAGAAGAACCCATAATTTAAGGAGGCAGTA
Source organism: Bos javanicus (assembly GCF_032452875.1). Taxonomy (NCBI): domain Eukaryota; kingdom Metazoa; phylum Chordata; class Mammalia; order Artiodactyla; family Bovidae; genus Bos; species Bos javanicus. The sequence continues at coordinate 96,312,238 of NC_083869.1, forward strand.
CACCGGTGTGTGGGTTTCCATGTGTCTTTAACTCTAAAACAAAACTAAAGTCCAATGACAATTCATTTATCTAGAAGTCACTTATTTGTACATTTGTTTACTGTCTTTTATCACCTGAAATTCATGATGCGGAACACATGTCCTAACGCCTAGAATGGTGAGCATAGTAAGTGTTCAGTAAACATTTGCTGAACAGATGAATGAGTACTTTACAGGGCTCTGGCCGTGACTCTGAACCACACACTTCTATCAGTTTGATTCTTTGTTTCTAAGTTCACAACATATTTAGAATTAATAAAGTAGGAAAGGGGAAGGACAGCTAGAGGCAGCACAGTGACAGCAGAGGTGACAGCTGACATCCTGGTACTAAGGGAAGGAAGGACCTGCAAGGAGATATTAAAGTACAGCATACAACCTGATGCAAAGCGATTTGGCAACATCTATCAAACTCATAGGTGTACATATTACGTCTAGGAAGTTACCTACAGAGAGTCCCATTCATGAATCAAAGAACTTACATTCGAAATAATGTATAAAGTTATTCACAGAATCACTGTCATATTAGAAAGACTGAGAAAACCTTAATGCTGATCAAAAGAAGTTGGAAAATTGGTGTGTTAAATTCATGGTGGAATATGGAATGGCTATTTTTAAAAAGCCCAAGAAAGAGTTTTATGATCTAAATGGAATGTTTTCTAAGAGCAGCATGTACACTATATTGCCTATTGCCATTTTTGTGTAAAACATATGTATGTAAAATATCTCTGGAAGGAGTGATTTGGTTGCCTATGGGAAGAACAGGGTAGGTGTGAGGAAGAGAAGGGAAGGAGATTATCCATGTGTATATGTCCTTTGTACTTTTGAACCTCGAAATGTGGAAGTATATTATGTTCAGAAAAAGAAGAATAAAAGTATAGCAGTACAAGGTAATTTCCTTACAGAAAGAAGTCTCCCATGCCATGCTAAACCACACTGAAGTTATTGGTTACAAGATTTAGAACACTCATATTTATAATGATAATTCTGAGGTATTAAAAAAAGGTTAATTTCTAGTACAAATTTTCTGAAATAGAATCTACAGAGCTACGTGACAGTTAAAATTTATAAACTAATAAAAATAATGTAATCACATTACTAAAAATTTGGAGACTAAAGAGTAGGAGAAGGCTTCCCTAATAGTTCAGTTGGTAAAGAATCCGCCTGCAATGTCGGAGACCTGGGTTCAATCCCTGGGTTGGGAAGATCCCCTGGAGAAGGGAAAAGCTACCCACTCCAGTATTCTGGCCTGGAGAATTCCATAACTGTATAGTCCATGGGGTTGCAAAGAGTCGGACATGACTGAGCGACTTTCACAGAACAGAAAAGATTAGGGGAGGAAAAAATCCACCTATAATCACAGTAAAACAACCACTGATTGCTTTGGTATAAGGTTTCCTTCTAGCATTTTCCCCCATCTCTATTATGAAAAACCATGGCAAAGTTTTAAGAAGATCAATTCCAACCATAACACTTCTTGGTCTTATTAAAATAGGCGCTGTGGACTAGTGGAGGAGGAATCAAGAGATCTTAAGTTTAATTACAATTTGTTCTCAAAATCTCCCAGTGGCTCTGAACAAGTGGCTTTTCCCATCAGTGAGCTATTCTCCAGCTCTGCAAGGCCAGCAGAGCTTGCCTTGAATGCCTCTCAAGATGAAGAGATAGGAAATGATTTGTGTAACATGGAAAACCCCTAGCTAAATGGAATGTGCATGTTCAGGCTAGGAAACAAAAATATTTTTTAAAAGCACAATTTAGGAAGAGTTCAGGCAAAGTTTGATTTCCTTACTACCTCTTTGTCATGCTTGATATTTTTGAAAGGGGGGAGGGTAAGAGGAAACACCATTGTCCAAAAACAATTTCATTAGAAAAATTGCTGTAGAATTGGAGGATAGAATTTAGCTGCTAGGTAATCCTGGAGCTCAATTCAATATGCAGGATGTACACTGAAAAACAGATGAAATCCTGCTTTAAAAATAATTAGGATTATTATTACTCTGCAGGGCAGACAAGGAAGCGCTTAAAATGACAGATTTCATTCCGCTCTGCAAAACCATTTGTTCACTCTTTCAAATGGATATTCAAGCCAGTCACGTACTTGCAATTAGGGGGAGCAGGCAGCTCTAACAGAACGATGTCTGGTCTTGGAAACTGATAGGTTTGAACTGATCCTCACAATTAGGAACATTAAGTTAAACCCCAGCATTTGAGCAAAGACAGACAGACACTGGACTAAATGGAACACAGTTACTTAATGTCAGTGAGAGATGATCCAGATAAAATCGACCAGCTCTGTTCTTGATTTAAAAATCTTCCCTTGTCCGCTGAAAGCCTAGGAGGGAATGGTCTCACAAAAGACACTTTCCTCTTGGATGAAGTATGGTACCTAATAACCTTATTACTTACCTGTCCTCTCAAAATCAAACCTTATCAGTTGAAGGACCACCACCACAAAAATATCTGCTTTATAGTAAAATTATAATAAGCCTGAGCAATGGCTGGATTGATGATTTCAGGGGGCTTCAGCCTTCACTGCAAACAGACCTGGACCTTCTCCACTGCAAGGGTTCTTAAACCACGCCTGAGTTTTTCACTTTCCTCATTCAGTGTCACCTTTACTGCTTTAGCTCCACTGATGGGCACATATTCTGAGGGCAGGTGCCACCAGCCTAAGCCCTCAATGATCACGGGGTTGGGGCTGCCTCACTCACTCACTCTCTACACACATCTCAGCTGTCAAAGCTCTGCTCCAAGGAGATTAAACTGTTCAAACCAAAAACTCAACTAGCGTTCTTGCCCTAGAAATAAATGTTTATCTATTACACACATGGCCAATATATTTATAGCCTGTATTCAGAGTGTCAAGTACAAGATGCAGAGGAGAGAATGACAACTCTGTGTGACAGAGGGGAAGGGAAGAATCAGGAGAGGAAAGAACATTTAAACTGGGTTTAGGATTTGAATGAGGGCAAGAGGGAGACAAGAGGTGTGAAACAGCCTGGCAGGACTGGGTGATGGGAAGGAGTATGCTCTTAAGAGACTCAGGGGTGGGAGGCAGTGGATGGAAGGGCTAGAAAGGCTGGGACTAGAGATCATACATGTCTTTATGTCAGGTAAAGAGATTTAGAGTTATCTTATATTCAATCATTGTAAAAGCTGGCATTAACTGAGCACTTACTTACATTCTAGACACAGCACTAGACGTTTTCTGTGAATTATTCATTTAAGCAAATAGCATCCTTAAGAAGTAGGGACTATCCCTACTATTGTGTATGTGCTTAGTCACTCAGTCGTGTCCAGTTCTTTGCCACCCCATGGACTGTAGCCCGCCAGGCTCCTCTATCCATGGGGATTGTCCAGACATGAATCCTGGAGTGGGTTGACATGCCCTCCTCCAGGGGATCTCCTTGACCCAAGTATGGATCAAATTCAGGTCTCTCACATTGCAGGCTAATTCTTTACCATCTGAGCCACCAGGGAAATCCAATCAGATAGCTACTAAGTGACAAAGCTAAGACTTGAACCCAGGTAGTCTGGGTTCATTCTACAGATTAGGAAATGGAAGCTCAGGAAAGTTCAAGTTATTTGCCTCAACCAGTCAAGCACCTAATTAGAGGTAGAGAGAGGATTTTGATAAAGGCCTGTTGAACAAAAGTTCCTGCTGCTGCTGCTGCTGCTAAGTCGCTTCAGTCGTGTCCCACTCTGTGCGACCCCATAGACGGCAGCCCACCAGGCTCCCCCGTCCCTGGGATTCTCCAGGCAAGAGTATTGGAGTGGGTTGCCATTTCCTTTTCCAATTCATGAAAGTGAAAAGTGAAAGTGAAGTCGCTCAGTCTTGTCCGACCCTCAGCGACCCCATGAACTGAAGCCTTCCAGGCTCCTCCATCCATGGGATTTTCCAGGCAAGAGTACTGGAGTGGGGTGCCATTGCCTTCTATTAACCCCTAAATAAGTGCAATTCTAGAGATTCACACATGTGTTGTGGTGGCACAGAGAGAAATTCTTATTGTTTAGTTGCTAAGTTGTGTCCAACTCTTTGCAACCCCATGGACTGTAGCCCGCCAGGCTCCTCTGTCCATGGAATTCTCCAGGAAAGAACACTGGAGTGGGTTGCCATTTCTTCCTCCAGAAGATCTTCCCAACCCAGGGATCAAACTTGCATCTCCTGCATTGCAGGCGGATTCTTTACCACTGGGATTCTTTACCACCAGGGAAGCCCATGGGGAGTAACTAACAAAGTACAGATGGGGAAAGCAGGAAGCATCAGAGGTTTCATCAAGGAGGACATTCTTCTATCGGCCCTGGAACAAAGAGCCGGGGTTCCTGAGATGGGTAAAAGTATCGGGAGCACATGTGGAAGGAGGATCTCTAAATGAGGGAAAGGGCTCTTCTTCCCAGCCCAGGAGGGGAGGCAGTAAGGACAGATACAGATGTAGGCAGGCTTGCAGGTATTCGAATTCAAATCTTCAGTTTCTCCTTGAAGTAGGAGGCATATGCTGAGAAGGACTCCTCAGGGAGGAGGCAGATTAAAGACATGTGGATGATTATTGGGCACAACAGGAGCTGCCCAGGGATGCAGAAAAGGATCCAAGCCGACTGGCCACTCAGAGTGGTCAGTTTCAGTTTAGACTTCAAAGATGATAGGTAGGTAGCAGCTACACGTTCCATTCCTGCCCACGTTGCTCCAGGGCGATACCGTTACAATGAAAGCAAGACTCAGACATCTGTTAGCAAGGAGGTATAAAACCCATCATACAGCCTGTTTTTGTATGTAGCACCTTGCATGGAAGGTTCATTCAAGGCAGACGTGACAATATTCTGGCAGAAGAATGAGGAAAGCTTCTAGTCAGATCAGGTAACAGAATTCTCTATTGGGTCCCGGGACCCAGGACCACACAAAAAATAAATAAATGTCCTAAACCTAGAGTATGACTCCAGTGGGGGTTAGATTCCTTGACTTGCCAAATTTGATTTATGCAATTTGGTTTACACAAGGGTATACACGCTGTGCAACGAAGCTAACCAGTTCACAGGTCTAAAGGATGACTAGGTTGAAAACCACAGTTGAAATAAATGCCATCAGGCAATTAAATCCACAGGTCTCAGTTTCAGTAGCAAAACTGGAGCTGGAGATAAATGTAGAAATTATCAGCCTATGATTCCCAGCCTAGAAGGGAGGGAAATTATGCAATGGTGGTTTAGTCGCTCAGTTGTGTCTGACTCTTTTGGTGACCCCATGGACTGTAGCCCACCAGGCTCCCCTGTCCATGGGATTTCCCAAGCAAGAATACTGGAGTGGGTTGCCATTTCCTTCTCCAGGGGATCTTCCTGACCCAGGAATCGAACCTAGGTCTCCTGCATTGCAGGTAGATTCCTTATTGACTGAAATACAAGGGAAGCCCCAAATAATGCAATAGAAATAGTATAGAGTGGGAAAAGAGCATACAGTTGTAGCGTTTATGAGATGACCTTAATCAGGTCTGCCTCAAAGTCTCATTCTCTTTAGAATCCACGTGACAACAAGTAAAAAGCAAAATCACTATTATGCAGTGAAGCCAGGTTCAGCACCCACCTTGTATTTTGAAGTGTCCCAGTTGTGGACTATGCGGGCTGGGATCAGGAAGCTGTCGTCCACGTGGCAGCTGCTGCAGTAATACCACCCGCTGTAGCTGCACACCTTGGCTTTCCCGTTGGAAAGGCCTATGGATCGCTGGCATCCTGTTCAGGGGAGAAGAAAAGTCTGTGATTACTGTACTTCTCTAACACTGTAGAATGAAGTTATACAATCCTCAAGTGAAACAAAAGTCAACAACAGGAAAGAAATTGCAGAGAATACATATACAGACACGTCCCCTTCTTCCGCCTGCAATGCAGGAGATGTGGGTTCGATCCCTGGGTCAGGAAGATCCCCTGAAGGAAATGGCCACCCACTCCAGTATTCTTGCCTGGGAAATCCTGTGGACAGAGGAACCTGGTGGGCTGCAGTCCATGGGGTGGCAAAAAGTCAGACACGACTGAGTCACTGAGCATGCACGCCTCCTTCCTAGCCTGGCAGCTTCGCCCCTTTCGCCTCCTGGGGGACTGCTGATACTGGTACATTTCTGATCTCTTCTAATTCCACTTCTGTGCACAGCAGCCAGAGACCATCTCTCTACAACCAACGCCCTTTCATCTCCTCTCTTCCGCCTCAGAAATCCTACTTCCACCAGGCACTTGGCTGAGGGCTTCTCATATAGGATCTTATTTAACCCATGCAACAACTCTATGAGGAAGATATTATCAGCTCTTTTTTATAGATGAATAAACTAAGGTTTATTTATCCAGGTGAAGTATTTTGTCTTGAGGTCACCAAGCCAGTCAGGGTTTCCCTGGTGATTCAGATGGTAAAGAATCTGCTTGCAATGTGGGAGACCTGAGTTCAATCCCTGGGTTGAGAAGATCCCCTGAAGAAGGGAATGGCAACCCACTCCAGTGTTCTTGCCTGGAAAATCCCATGGACAGAGGAGCCTGGCAGGCTACAGTTCATGGGGTGGCAAAGAGTTGGACACGACTGAGGGACAAAGCACAACACAGCCAGTCAGAGATGGAGACTGGGTTGGGTTCTAAACTTGTCTGATTCTAAGATGAACCTAAAACCTGACATGTAGCCTTCCTCTGCTGACAAAATCAGTGAAAGGAATGTGTCCTTTGATTGGCCCCTACCTCTCCTTTCCAACTACCTACTCCTGTGATTCTCCAATGGAAATAGAACCTCTTGGTTGAAGTCAGAGAAGTCTCTCCTCATTGTTCCCCAAATACACACAGTGTGCTCACTTCACCCTCCATATCTTGGCATGATTTACTTCTTTCATGATATCCTTTTCTTCGATCTCTACTTTGCCAGATCCTGCCCATCACTAAAGACCACTGACTGCCTACAAATGATTGCCAAGGTCTTTTTCATGTCCAAGAAGTCCATGATTATGTGAGTACCATCCTGGTATTGACAGGGAAGCTGGTAATAATCATGGCCTTGACAAAAAAGAAGCCATTATTTACCTTTAGCTAGGAGGAACTATATTCTATTGATAACAGAAATTCTGTTACAATCAACCCAAAGCACAACATCCAGAACAGGTCATCAGCATTATATACCAGCATCACTTTTCTGACATGTCTTATCTACAGATTTCATTTTAGAAACCCTTCCTCATGGCCCATTTCATGGTTGGATGCCAAGAACTATATTGATCAAAGAAATCTCATATTAAGCCTATTTCATAAAATGGGTACAAAATCAAAGTGTCAGTCGCTCAGTCACGCCCAACTCTTTGCAACCCCATGGACTGTAGCCCACCAGGCTATGTAGCCCTCTGTCCATGGAATTCTCCAGGAAAGAGTACTGGAGTGGATAGCCATTCCCTTTTCTAGGCGATCTTCCTGACCCAGTCATAGAACCTGGGTCTCCCACATTACAAGTAGATTCTTTACCATCTGAACCATCAGGAAACATAGATTACTCTTAATAGTAATAATAATATAATCAGAGTTGCTCCCCATTTCCACTAGAAGGAGCTCAAACATGTTTGACAACCTAAGAGGATACTTACATGAATTCATGAATGAAAGTATCAGAAAATTCCTAGAGCTTTCATGTTCATCACAAATAAAACAACATCAAGCAGGTCCACAAAGTACCCTCCAGAAAGAGAACTAGATCCCACTGTTTTGGAATACAAGAGATATTGAAAGACGGGGAGTAAATGTATTAGAATTGTGCTTCCAGAGTTTAATACTGTCTTCCTAGAACAACTCCTTCTTTACGGTTGAGTAGCAACAAGATGGTAACAAGTTCCTATTTTTCAGATTGGCTGAGGACTGAGATATGCATAAAATTGATAAGGAAAAACCAAACACATCTGCTGCTTCTGTTGGGAGTGGAAGGTGCCATCACTAGGCTCTGAACACTGGAATGCCATCTGTGGCACCCACTGAGCATGGTGCTCATTTGGCATATAGTGCATGCCTCCTTAAACTATTGTGCTTTTTGATGTGCTCGTATAGCCACAACTACACTATAAACTGCTCAGATCTATTTTTTATCCTTAGCAGTTAACACAGAGCTTTACACATGACAGACCAGCAATAAATGTTTATGTTGAAGAGACGATAAACTGAATATTATTTGGCACATAAACAGCCTCATGCATATAAAGAGATTTTAACATCCCAGAGCTGTTCTGGAATTGATCCTCCTAACCTGCTCACCTGCCTCTTGAAATTGATCCTGCTAACCTGCCTCTTCACTTTGGTGAATACCCCTATGCAGATATGTTGCCCGTTCCAACAATTACACATTAAACATGGCCACATATGGACTGTGAAACAGAGTTGAGCAGAACTTGACATATTCTAGACACTGTAGACATTCAAGCTGACTTCACACTGAAATGATACTGAACAGAATTCAATCTTCCCTAATGATTTAGAAAGTGAACGTGATCTTGTAGAAATTTGGGAGCACCATTATAGCTGAAACGTACACCATAAAAGATTGCAAAAATAAATGTAAGTTATTTTAGCTTTTTTGCTTTTGCTTGTTTGAATTTGGGATATAATAAACATTAACGGGAGAAATATCAACAACCTCAGATATGCAGATGACACCACCCTCATGGCAGAAAGTGAAGAGGAACTAAAAAGCCTCTTGATGAAAGTGAAAGAGGAGAGTGAAAAATTTGGCTTAAAGCTCAACATTCAGAAAACGAAGATCATGGCATCTGGTCCCATCACTTCATGGGAAACAGATGGGGAAACAGTGGAAACAGTGTCAGATTTTATCTTTTTGGGCTCCAAAATCACCACAGATGGTGACTGCAGCCATGAAATTAAAAGACGCTTACTTCTTGGAAGAAAAGTTATGACCAACCTAGGTAGCATATTGCAAAGCAGAGATATTACTTTACCAACAAAGGTCCATTTAGTCAAGGCTATGGTTTTTCCTGTGGTCATGTATGGATGTGAGAGTTGGACTGTGAAGAAGGCTGAGCATCGAAGAATTGATGCTTTTGAACTGTGGTGTTGGAGAAGACTCTTGAGAGTCCCTTGGACTGCAAGGAGATCCAACCAGTCCATTCTAAAGGAGATCAGCCCTGGGTGTTCTTTGGAAGGAATGATGCTAAAGTTGAAACTCCAGTATTTTGGCCACCTCATGCAAAGAGTTGACTCGTTGGAAAAGACTCTGATGCTGGGAGGGATTGGGAGCAGGAGGAAAAGGGGACGACAGAGGATGAGATGGCTGGATGGCATCACCGACTCGATGGACATGAGTTTGAGTGAACTCCGGGAGATGGTGATGCACAGGGAGGCCTGGCGTGCTGCGATTCATGGGGTCGCAAAGAGTCGGACACGACTGAGCGACTGAACTGAACTGAAACATCAGTAAGCATTTGCTGAATGCTTTAGTAGGTCCTATTGGGCTTATTATTCTATAACTTTTAATGACTTTATTATTATCTCCTGCTGCTGCTGCTGCTAAGTCACTTCAGTTGTGTCCAACTCTGTGTGACCCCATAGATGGCAGCCCACCAGGCTCCGCCGTCCCTGGGATTCTTCAGGCAAGAACACTGGAGTGGGTTGCCATTACCTTCTCCAATGCATGAAAGTGAAAAGTGAAAGTGAAGTCACTCAGTTGTGTCCGACTATTATCTCCTAGATGCAACCTAATACATAGACAATGTTAAAATACACAAGTGTGCTTTTTAAGAAAGCACATAGCCTGCAAATGTGTATATCAACCAGGCACACAGGTTCAAAGCTTAACAGGCTGAGGGTTCAACTCAATAAGCTAAACAGCTTCAGCACTTCGCACAGGTGTCCAGGCTCGTAAAAGAGAAAGAGAACATGGCTAGGGTTCATACTTGTTTTAGCTGAGACACAAGCAGCAGCACATAAACTACCTCTAGTTCTTGGGTGTCTTTACTTTTATAACGTATTTAGAACCATGCTCTCCTACTTTTGATGCTGAAATCACCCTACAAAAATGAATATAACAGAATACCTCATTCAAAATGGACGTAGGAAGCCCTGAAAGAGGAGGTCTCAGGCGCATGTTATTTGTGGCAGCTTACTTTATATAGCCAAGCATGAAGAAGGAAGACTTTCTCCTTGTCTGTCAACAATCCAACCAATGAGAAGACACCATAACCCCGAATACTCACTGTCGTCCAATGACCTTTCCTTCAACACAGCCCCTCCCAGCTTCCCCTTTCCTAATAGAATTGCTCCTCTCCACTGTTCTCCAAACTTGCTTATGGTTCACCATAGTTTGCATGTCCCAAAGCAATTCCTCTGCTATTCCCAAATAAACTCAATTTTGTTCACTAAACTCTCAACCTTTTTTGTTTTAAAAGTTGACAGCTTCTAATGACCTAGAGGAGAAGGCAATGGCACTCCACTCCAGTACTCTTGCCTGGAAAATCCCATGGATGCAGGAGCCTGGTAGGCTGCAGTCCATGGGGTCGCTAAGAGTCAGACACGACCAAGTGACTTCACTTTCACTTTTCACTTTCATGCACTGGAGAAGGAAATGGCAACCCACTCCAGTGTTCTTGCCTGGAGAATCCCAGAGACAGGGGAGCCTGGTGGGCTGCCGTCTATGGGGTCGCACAGAGTCAGACATGACTGAAGTGACTTAACAGCAGCAGCAGCAATGACCTAGAAGGTTCCGACTTCTCCCTGTGCTTAGGAGTGTTCTGGATACATGGTGTACAGACAAGCATAAGTCTAGAGTCAGGAACCCTGGTTGCTCAGATGGTAAAGAATCTGCCAATAATGCAGGAGACCCAGGTTCACTCCCTGAGTTGTGAAGATCCCCTGGAACAGGGAATAGCTATTCACTGGCAAGCCACTCCAGTATTCTTGTCTGGGAAGTCCCATAGACAGAAGAGCCTGGCAGGCTACAGTCCATAGTGTCGCAAAGAGTCGGACATGACAGAAGCAACCAACACAGAGTCAGGAAGTGTGCTCTTTCGTAAGGGAACATGATGAGCCTGACCCATTAAAGTCCCTAGGCTGCCTCTCCTCACCACAAAATAAAGGATTCAGCCTAAACCAGTGGTTTGCCAAGTTCAGTGAGCATCAGAATTTTCTGGAGATGTTTGTGAAAAATGTAGTCCCTCTCAGCCCCAGCCTGGCCCCAGAGATTCTGACCCTGTAAATCTCGGGTAGGGCCCAGGAACTTGCATTTCTACCCAACCAACCACCACCAGGGGCTGTGGTGGGTAAAAGCTGAGGAAAGTTCCCTGATTTCTAGGTGACTGCAAAGGTCCCTCCATGCTCAAAAATTCTGATTTTAATTAAGTGAAATGCAGAGGGAGGGTAGATTGCTAAGTGAAAAGCTCATAATTTGTCACATAGTTTACTTTCTAGGCTTCTAAACTCAACATTTTAAATTCTTAGTCAATTTTCAAAAATTTACTATGTAGAAACAACAGTTCATTTTACCAGCATTTTTTTTTTCCAGAGCATTCACTGAGAAGCATCTTATTTGACTTAGAAAGAATTAAAAATTTTAATCTCCAAATCCAATGTATCTGTCATTGAAAGAACACAGGATACTCAGGAAAGATTAGAGTCCAGTTAGTGGCCCGGTGTAGATTCATTTTCTAAAAAATAACAGATACCATTTATTTGAAAAAGGATACACCCGTTCTTTTAATTAACTGCAAGATTTCCTGCTTTAATATCCTCCTAGCAAATCGCGGACTAAAACTGTCTGAAACGATTCCCCATAACACCCTGGGATTTTACTCTATCACTATGAGGTTGTCAACAGGAGTAGCGGGGACGTATTTTCTTAATAATGACCACTAGAAAAACACATTTTTTGGAGGAGGCCAAAGCTGGACTCTGACAAGGGACCTTCTGAGGAAGAAAAATAGAGCTGCAAAGCAGAGACAAAAAAATAATTAACTGAAATAACTAATTAGAACTTATTTACATATTACATTTTCATGTACTTTCAAACAGACTTTTCAACAATGTTTCTAAATTAAAAGGCATTTGTAGTAGAGAACACTCCACATGTAGGATCAAAGCAAATACATTCTTCCCTGTCTCTTTTTGAAAGTTTTCAGAGAGTGTATTCAATTCATAGGAACAAAAAACTATCTCACAAGAGAACCTACTGGCCTTTTTTTTTTATTATTGCTTCCCACCCCACTTCAATCTTTAATGAACACATGTTCTGAAGAGCTTAGCTTCCTTCTGATACACTTTGGGAAACAAATGTCACCATTTAACCAAAATCCTATTTGCTGCTTGTACAGTCCATTTCCCAAGGGGCCTTTCACTACAGACACCCAAAAAAGTCTGTTGCTGGGGGCTGAAGTAGAAATGTTGGCATAATTCTCCACGAGGGCATAGTCTTTCTTCTAACAAGGGTACCTAGTTTGCTCAGTTGGCTGCAGTGAGGTATTGCTGAGGCTGAGATCTTGAGACGCCAACCAACCATCTCCCTCTACCTCCTGGCTCCCGGCTACAGCCCTCCTTGCCCCGGCCTGCAGGTGGAAAATTCATGGGCACAAGGGAAAAGTAACGAGGTCTGTGTCTGGACCAGGTGATTCACTAGGGAGAGAACTCACCCAATGCATTCTAAGTGGAGCCAGCCACGCTACCCTCTCCAGCTCATTTGGTAGGGGAAATCCAGGACTTTGTATTGGGAAGGAAGAAATGCCCTAAGAAGAGAACAGGAACAGAGAGAAGACAAGGTGCTTTTATAAAAGAGAGAAGAGAAAGAGAGTGCACAGACTAACTTTCATTTGCTCTGTTAAAATAGAAAAAATAAAACTGGCAAGTTTCGTTCCCTCTTTTACCTGGTGCACGAAGGACTGATCGCCATAAGAGTGGAAGCAGCCCAGTTCCTGCCTCCTCCCTCCCACCAGGTGTTCTCTGGGGGAGACAGTGAGCTGTGGGAAGTGCTGGGCAAACACTGATCGAATGCCTGGAGCCTAATCAAATGCCCTAGGAATCAGATTTTCTAAAATGAAGGAAAACAATAGGACTTCCCTGGTGGGCCAGGGGTTAAGCTTCCACTGCAGGGGGCAGGGGTTTGATTCCTGGTTGGGGAACTAAGGTTCCACATGTCTCAAGGCATGGTCAGAAAACAGAAATGAGGATTTCAATGACTTACTCTTTTACAAGAATTAGGGGGGAAAGGCATAAAGAACTTAGCTTTCCTAGCTTACAGTTTATAACCATTGGCTCATTAAGAAAACGTCAAATAAGCACTTTTTAAAAATAAGATGTCACACTCAGTATACAGTAGAAAATTCTGTTTCATGAGCCTAGTATTAGCATAAAGCTGGGCACAGTGTTTAAACAAAGGATTGCTGGACACAGGGAAGAAGTGACTTTTGTAAGGTAGCTTTGGTGTCCACTAAGGGCAGTTGAGGGCAAGAGAAGGGTGACAGAGGATGAGAGGGTTGGATGGCATCACTGACCCAGTGGACATAAGTTTGAGCAAGCTCTGGGAGATAGTGAGGGACAGGGAAGCCTGGCGGGCTGTAGTACATGGGGTCACAAAGAGTCAGGCACGACTTAGCAACTGAACAGCAAAAAAAGAGAACTTGGAACAAAGCACCCTGGCCTCCAGACTTGCATCCTCCACTGTCGAAGGGGATGGAGCTTCCAGGAGAGACTGATCACACACATTGTTCACAAGTTAACACAGGTGGAACCAAGGCTACAGGATTCTACATAATTGCAACAGGAAGAGGACAAAGGTGAAGGACACTGAGAAATACCTTCTTAGAAATAAGTGATCCAAAACTTAATCCTATCTCAAGCATCCAACTTACTCTGGGATCGGGTGGTGACCCATAAAGTAGGAGACATCTACTTAGTCATGAAATCAATTAAGACAAGAAATACTTGGAGAATCGGCACATGAAAACAAATGTCTCTGAGTATGTATTTTGTCTGTTACAATGAAAATAGTACCTATAAGCATCTCAAATGAAACTAAAGGAACAAAAGGGGAAATAAAGAAAAATCAATTGTGTCCCTCCTCTAACTGCTCATGTGAATAATATGATATGCTGCTGGTAGTCGCTGTGTTATCTGGTCTCACTTTGGATGGTGTGCTGTGCTCAGTCATGCTTGACTCTTTGTGACCCCGTGGACTGTAGCCTGTCAGGTTCCTCTGCCCACGGAATTATTCCCGCAAGAATACTGAGTGGGTTACCCTTTCCTTCTCCACGGGATCTTCCTGACCCAGGAACTGAACTCATGTCTCTTGTGTCTCCTGCATTGGCAGGAGGGTTCTTTACCATTAGTGCTACCTGGGAATCCCCTAAATGGTGATACTTCCAAATTATATTCTCCATAAGGTTTTAAGTCCTCTGGTAGGGAATTCTCCAGGAGATGAAAATTTCATGGTTGGGAGGGAATACACATACCCAACTGTATTCCTGAAATGTACAGGCTGGTTGCTTCCAATGCTATTCTGAAAATCATTTCTGTTCATCAGAAAAGAATTTTTGTCCAGTGGGCTTCATTTTATGTTTGTCTATAAATGACTTTCATGGCACTGAGAGATTGTAAAGAGAAACTGTTACTCATTGTTGGCCAAATATCTGACTCCAAAAGTTGGGCTACAGAGTCAGAGGGCTGACACATGTTAAAAAGTCTAAGTAACACTTGGAAGGAAATGTTCCTACTGTGGCTGACACATATTTAGGATAATTTAAGCTGGCACTTGTAGAATGGACTGTAACTATTGCTAGGACAGCTACAGCCTTAAGTACATAACAGAAGTAAAAAACTCCTCTCATACAAAATGGAGGTGCCTAACCAAGGAATTTTCCTTTCAACACAGCAAGATGGCAAATGTTATACCCGTGAGGCATGAGCACTGCACCTGGACACAGTGAGTGTTCAGTGCACATTATATCCAGAGAAGACAGACAGAGGCAACTGAGACCAAGAGCCGTCAACCGTTCAAGACAGAGGTCATCTAAGCACAATCATATGTTACTTGACTATACCTGCAGGACAGTGGCAACCAAAGAGAGATCTTTAAAAAATCTAATCTGAATACTAATTGGTTTAAAATTTTTAAGTATTCTAGGGCTTCCCTGGTGGCTCAGTGATAAAGAATCCGCGTGCCAATGCAGGAGACAAGGGTTCAATCCCTGGTCCGACAGGATCCCACATGCTGCAGAATAACTAAGCCCATGAGCAAAACCCACGTGCCACAACTACTGAAGCCTGGGGGCCGAAAAGCCATGCTCCGAGAGAAGCCCACACACAGCAACAAAGAGTGGGCCCACTCACCGCAGAAAAAACCTGCATAGAAATGAAGATCCAGCACAGCCAATAACATAAATATATAAAATTATTTAAAAAATAAAAGTATTCTCCAAGCTGTTAGCTGAGGGCTTTTTTTTTTCCACAATGAAATATTTAAATTGCTAAGTCAGTTTCAATTTGCATGTTGTATTAGCAGAGCTAGAAGTACTATATTTAAGTAAGAAATGAAGGGAAAAATCATGCCAGGTAATTACTGCGGATTGAAAATACAGGCCGCACACCTGGTGGTCTCATGGATCTGTCTCTTGTTTTGACAATGTCTGGATGGAACAGATGCTGGGATACCCCTTCTTCCTACCTCTCACCACCTCCCAACCTCCTTTCTAGTTGTGACTGCTGGGACCCTTACCGCCCTCTGCCACTAGGACCGGGCAACGCCAGTTTTTTGGTTAGCGCCTCACTGCCTACCAGATTCACCAGAATTATTCCAGCAAGGTAGAGTCCACTGTCAACTACCGGTCGGCCATCTGTGGGCCTCCCGCACCCACGGCTCCATGGGCATCTAGTTGCACTGTATCACTGTGGCTCTGGGGCGTGTGAGTCCCTTCTGCCACGTGGCTTGGGAGTAGCACAAGGGCGATGACTGTCTCTTAAAGATGTAAAACTAGCTCGGTGGCTGCACCCTCTTCAGGACGTGCAGAGGCCCTCCCAAGATCGGTGGTGTGAAACCCTGGAGAAGACCCTGAGCTGGGCCCTGTGGGCTCTTAGGGCCCTGGGTTCTGTCCGCACAGACCTCTGCCTCTGTGATGTCATGGAAAGTTACTCCCTGGATGAAGGGGTGAAACTCATCAAGAGATGCATTGCACATGACTAGCCCCTGCGGGTGGGGCTGGGTGAGTATCTCTTAGGAGGAGCACCCTCTGGCAGGACTAGGAGCCTCAAAGCCCAGTGGGACCCATCTGCATGCCCCTGGTGTCAGGGCTTCTGGCCACTGCAGTCACTACGCAGTTTTTTTTTTTTTTTTAACCACCCTGGAGATCTCTCCTGAGCTGCGGACCAAATGGAAACAAGAAAGCTTTTGCAGGAAAAAAAAGAAAATAGAAACTAAAGACTTTCTTCTCTTGGTAAACTCTATAATGTTTATTTGTTTAATCTCATGGCATGTTGTTATTAAGATTATAAATTGTATGAAATAAATTAATAAATACCAAGTAGACTCCAACTCAAGTTGAGAAGTGTCAAGATTTATTGGTCTTTCGGGTAAACAATGATTGAGAACCAAGAGTCAATATTTAGTCAAAATTTATCTTGAAAGGCAATAAATCTTGATTTTTGCTAAGGCAAGTTAAGTAAATATGTGCACTGTTCGAGAGATTCTGACTGCTTTTCTATCTACTAAATAGCTACACTGAGTTATAAATATAATGATCTGTGACATGGATTTTCATTTCCAAAGAAATGTTTTGAGCTGAGTTACTTTTATTTTTTTTTATGAGAAGATGCTTCAATACCAGTATTTAGAGTAGTGTCAGATAAGTTTAATAATGAAATCTTATAAATTCAGCACCTGGTATATTTAAATCAGTCTAAAGTTAGTATTTTTTCATACTTGTTTTCCTCTTAAGAGTTTCTCTTTAAGTTCTATGCCTGTCTGCTCTTTCCATAAAGACTTTTGAGAAAATAGTAAGAAATTTAAACTGGAAAAAATAAATAAGCAAATGGATAAACAAATACTGACATAATGCTTACTACTGATGGATGCAAGGTTTTGTTGTAAGCACTTTACACGCACACACATCCATTTAATTCTCTTCTCATTCTGTGAGGTAGGTGTTATCCCCATTTTACAGATGAGGAAACTGAGACAGAGGGTGGATACAGTAATTCTGCTCATGGTTGTACCTCTAGTGGAAAAGGCAGGACCTAGATGAAATGCCTGATTTAGCACTTAATGAGCAACATCAATGAACTATACAGGTGAATTTCCACATCGTCATCTCCAAGCAGAAGACACTACAACCACTGTCTCCTTGTCAATGACAATATGACAAGCACAGAAAATATGAATCAATTGCATGCAAGAACATCACTTAGTTCATCAATGCATTGTGCCTTGGACCACTCAATCATTAGCATCTCCTCTGAATATGAAAGGTGAAGGGGGCAAGAATACAGATCTGTAAGGTGGCAGGCAGAAGACAGCAGAGATGAGCAAAAAAGGAAGCAATCACTCTAATTGTGAAGATTGACAAAGGCTGTGTAGACATGGAGGAATTTGCGTTTGGCTTTGAAGGGGAAAAATACATATATTTTGAAAAAGAATGGTTCAAGTCAGAAAAATGGTAACTTGTTTGGAGAACACTGACTATTCTAGTTGTCTGAAACTCACTGTAACTAGAGGGGTGTTGGGAAAAGAGCTTGGAACAATGAACTGAAGCTAGAACATAAGACTCCCACATGCTCAGGGAGAAGTCCTTACTAATCAATCCAGGATGAGTATTAACGAGTAAGATAAAGGAACAGCTAGAGTTAGAAGCAAAACTACAAGCTGAACTTTGGAAAGATTAATTGACAAGAAAACAGTGGGAGGGGAGAGAACCAGCTAATAAGTCACTGCCCCAGCCTGAGCTTAGGCAGGCAGGGAGATGAAGGCGATACTGTAGTGGGAGATAAAGCACAAATGATTTGGTAGGTGAATAATGGGAAGAGTGTGGCAAGGGGATTGCCAAAAGACATCCATGACACTCTGAGCCTATGCTGGTTATATAAGAAATCTATCAGTCAGAAGGGGCAAGTGGTTTACATGAGAAAATGCTGTTTGAAGCATTAAATTAAAAAAATAGCTCAGTCCAGTGGTTAAGACTCTTCATTTCCTATGCAGGGAGCCTGGGTTTGGTCCCTAGTCAGGGAACTAAGATCCTACATGCTGAATCTTGACCAAATAAACAGAAATTATAAAAAAAAAATTTTTTTTAATAGGTAAAAAAAATTTGAACTAACAGATCAATTAATACCTAAAAAAAAATCAGCCCGTTGAGAATAATTCACCTCTATAATACAAATCAATTTGAATTCAATCTTTTGTTTCTTGTGACTAAAAGCATCTGATATAGTTACAATGAATGATGGTTGGTGAAAATTCTATTTCTATAACCTACTACTTTTACTTCTGAGCCTTGTGGCTCAGATGGTAAAAAGTCCACCTGCAATGCAGAGCATCTTGGTTTGATCCCTGCGTTGGGAAGATCTCCTGGAGAAGGAAATGGCAATCCACTCCAGTATTCTTGCTGGGAAATCTCATGGACAAAGGAGCCTGGCAGGCTACAGTCCATGTGGTCACAAACAGTTAGACATGACTGAGCGAGTAATACTTTAATACTACTTTTCCTTAAACCTACCCAGTAAGAGGCTGAGGTCTCATTAGAAACCATTCAGTTCAGTTCAGTCATGCAGTTGTGTCTGACTCTGTGACCCCATTATCTGCAGCATGCCAGGCCTCCCTGTCCCTCACCAACTCCCGAAGTCTACCCAAACCCATGTCCACTGAGTCACTGATGACATCCAACCATCTCATCCTCTGTTGTCCCCTTCTTCTCCTGCCCCCAATCCCTCCCAGCATCAGGGTCTTTTCCAATGAGTCAACTCTTCACATGAGGTCGCCAAAGTATTGGAGTTTCAGCTTCAACATCAGTCCTTCCAATGAACACCCAGGACTGATCTCCTTTAGGATGGACTGGCTGGATCTCCTTGCAGTCCAAGGGACTCTCAACAGTCTTCTCCAAATCAACATGGATTTCAGTAGAAGACACTATTTTATAAAGAACTGAGGAAGAGGAGACAGTTGGTTGCCCTTGTTTCTTGATAGCAGTGGTTCTCTACTAGTGGAAATGCCTGTCCCAACAGGGGATATTTATAATGTCAGGACATTTTTGGTTGTCACAAAAGGGTGAGTGGAGGTAGCTGGCATCTAATGAATGGTGGTGAGGGATGTTGCTAAACATCCCTCAATGCACAGGACAGCCTCCCACAACAAAGGGTTGTCTGGCCCCAAATGTCAGTAGTGCCACGACTGAGCACACACACATGCACTACTTAGTCACTTCTCTCTGCAAGCAATCAATATACCATCTATTATCTTGCTGTTGTTGGTCACTAAGTCGTGTCCAACTCTGTGACCCCATGAACTGGAGCCCGCCAGTCTCCTCGGCCCATGGAATTCTCCTGGCAAGAATATTGGAGTGGGTTGCCATCTATTAATAGGGAGGAGTAAAAGCCCTTTACCAGCTCTGCTCTCCTATCTAAAGAGAATGATTCATGCTGCTAAGCCTCTTCAGTCGTGTCCGACTAGTGACCCTATGGACTGTAGTCTGCCCGGCTCCTCTGTCCATGGGATTCTCCAGGCAAGAATACCGGAGAGGGTTGCCGTGACCTCCTCCAGAGGATCTTCCTGACCCAGGGATCGAACCCAGGTTGATTATGTCTCCTGCGTTGGCAAGCAGGTTCTTTCCCACTAGCACCAACTGGGAAGCCCAGTTTACGTGAGAGGTGCCTCCAAAAAGAGGTGTTGTCCACACTGCACCACCATCTATAGACTACCTGACAGTTACACCTCGTCCAAGCCTGGGGCTCATCTCTTCATAAATTACTCTGCTGGTGAAACACTTGCTACCAGTAACTCTTACTTGAAAAACACAGACAGAAACAGAAGGGGCCAGACTAAGCGGATTATTTAAACATGCAGACGGCCAGTGGAGAAATAATGCTCCTCTGTTGTGGTTTACACAGCGTCCACTGCAGTTCTATCTTAACCCAGAATCTGTCATTGCTAAATCATAGTTATTAATCTAAAATGTAGGTTTTAGAACCCACAATTCCTTCCAGTGTGTAAACAGATGGCTCCATGTATATCAGTCTGGATTCCCCATTTGGCAGCCCACTAGACAGACCAGTGGGGGGTCAACCTCACCATCCTCAATATCAACAAGGTGAACATCAGGCTGGGCTACTCGGAACTTACACACTAAAAGCTTTGGGGGAAGATATCTTCTTAAGTAAACTGTCTTACTGGAATGTTTCTCTGGACCATATATTAGAGCCTGAGGCCCAAGGAAATCAGTCACACCTATGCTATCTGATACTGTTAAAAATTTTTTATTTTGTTCATTATGTACTTTTTGGTGTTAATTTTTATTTTTAAATAATATTCCATTAAAATAATGTTTATCTTGGTTACTGAGAGTTTTGGGGTTTTTTTGCATTTCCTTAAGTTTTACGCCTCAAATGAGTGCCTTCCTCTCCTCACCCTAGTCACGGCCCTGCTCTGAATCCTTTTTTCTTCACAGAGGATCCACTGTGTGCCCCAATTACGTTGTTTACAGTGACTTCCCCTGGTATTTAACATTATATTAAGCCACCACTAATTCTTCTGTGATTCCCCAGTTATATCTCTATTATGATTCCTTGAAAAGATCAATAACCTCTTATTGGCTTAGAGGTTCAGATTATCTTTCAGATTTACTTGAAAAGCACCTTGTCCTTTGCTGACTTGTTTCAGAACCTACATTTCCTTCCAGCATGTATACAGAAGGCTCCATGTGCATTAGCTTCATCAGCTTGTAGCTTCTGTCACACACACTGTCCCATCAGGGTCCCTTCGGAATTCTCCTTCACATCACTCCTCATTCTTAATGCCTGTTTCTCTCTGCTTATTTTGTGAGAGTCTCCTCTCTTTGAACCTTACAATATCTTTAAAACACAACCTTTCCTCTTCCTTGCTAAAACCTGTGAAGAAACCCTGACAACATCTCTTACAGCAATTTCTACCTGAGCTATTTTAGTAATGACAACAATTTGATAAAATTAAAGTCATGAGAGTGGATCTGAGCAGTACTAGGAACAGACTCAAAGTGAAAAAAAAAATCACTTTCATCAGCTTCAAGTCCATGCTTGAATTCCTTCATTTTTACCTTGCACCAAATTCTTTGTGTTCCAGAGGATTTAGGAACTGCCTTAGTCTACTTTCTTCCTTTATTCTTTTCCCTTATGTCTTCTTTGTCTTGCTTTCCAAGTTTTTCTGCCTCTCTAAAAACAAAGATTTGCAACCACCGCCAAGACTAATCTTTTAACTATATGGTTCTTAACGATATGGTTCGCATTTGAAGAAGATAGGCTGCTGGTGTCAGGATATTTAGAGCAGGTAGGCAAGAGAACAAAAAACACCTATGACTCAGAAGCAACCACAGACAATACATAAACAAAAGTGTCACCGTGTGCCAATAAAACTTTAATTTATGGACACTGGAAGACACACAGATACACACAACACCTCCAAGTGAGAAATGCCTATTCCCGGGTCTTCACGTTGCCATCTGAGAGGAATTTCCTAGAGCAGTATTCTCAGCTTCTCTCCCCATTGCTCATCCGGCCGTCCTCACAGATAAGGAAATGAGGTATCTGACCAGGGAGTTTAGAAGAAGGACCTTGGTATGCTCAGTTGGCCTGCAAGGAGCAGTTTTTCCGTTGGCTGTGGCAAGAGGACATGGCCTTAGGGACTCCAGTTGTGACCATGTGAAGAAGTCTCCCTAATTTAAGGCTCCCTTAGATAACACTGCATGTGATCTATGAGCAATGCATGCAAGATCTTGATCGCCATCCGCCTGACCCCTAGAAGCAGAATGAAGAAGTATGACTTATTAACCCTGGAAAGCCTCAATATGGATGATGGCTCAGACAGACAGCATCCAATGATGGGAGTGGGGAGGAAAGAGGGAGAGAATCAGGAAACCACAGTACATCTGTGGGCGGGTGAAGATTACTGAGGGGAGGGTCATGCAGGACAGTTGGACTCAAGGGGTAGCCAGGAAATCCCCCACATAACTGGACACCTTTTACTCAGTTAAAATTCCTCATCCTAATGATGGCTGAGAAACATCATTTTCTTCGAGGTTTCCATCCAGTTTTACATCATAAAACAGAATGTCCTCCCTCATATTTCCCGGGGGGAAAAAATGCAGTGATAGATAATATTTAGCACTTTGAGTGCAACTGACATTTTATAACATTTGAATTGTACATAGTCAAGACAGTTTAATCTTGCCTCAAGTTATGGTGTCAAAGTTGCCGACCTGCAAGATGGTGACAGGCTAGCTCGAGGCTGTTAAGATAAATCAGCCGCAGGGCTGTAAACAGAAGACTGAGCTCTTGTGCTCCTAATTTATTACTTATCCTACTGAATCTGGATCCTTCCCAGCCCCCAGATCACGTGTGTCTATTATTTTGTCTGGTCTCTCAAAGTCTGGGGGTTGAGAACAACATCTTTATTGGTAAAGGAAGAAAGAGACCAAGGCTTTCAAACTAAGTCTATCCTCTCTGTCAGCGGTATGGGCCTGGTGATTTAAGGAGGAAGTGGCTTTTAGCAAAGCTTTTGGTTCAGCCACACGTGATTTATTTACATTACTGAAAAAATATGGGCAAGACACAACTCTCAGTACAGACCCGGTTAGAACGACTATAGTTAGTAATACTGTACTGTATCCTCGAAAATTGCTAAAAAAGTAGATGGTAAAAGTTCTCACTACCAAAAAAAAGTAACTATGTGAGGTGATGGATATGTTAACTAATCTTTTTGTGACAATCATTTCACGTTACACACATATATTAAATCATGATCTCGTATACCTTCACATTACACAATGTCAACTGTGAATTATGCCTAAACAAAGCTGGAAATAAATGAATGTGATTTGCGCTCTTTTGGAAGCTGATACAAGGCTACATGTCTTTGGTTTTGAAATCCTAGCTCCTGTATCTAAAAATAGCATACACTGCATTTTCAGTTAAAGGTAATATATAAAATTAATTTTGTTGATCATCTTTATAATAGCCGTTTAAAAAGGAAACACTCTATTTTAAACCAAGATGTGAGAGCAGTACCTGGGTGAGACAGCAGGGATCACAGTCACTGGACGTGTCCATCACCCCTCCACCCTGAGCTGGGGCTCTGGGAGAGCTGTAGCCAGGCTGGGCAGCCCAAGACTGGCCAGTTTCTTATTTGCTTCTGAAGCTGCTTGGTCCCGCAGTGACCCAGGAAGACACCACCAGAAATCTCCCCTCCCCTGGCAGATGCAGTCAGTGCTAGAAGGCACCTACCAGTAGCATACCAGAAATGAGGAAACAGGTTGAGCAGGCCATGCCTTTCTCATTCTCTGAAGTGTATGCTCAGTCATGTCTGACTCTTTGAGATCCCATGGACTTAGCCCACCAGGCTCCTCTGACCATAGGATTTCCCAGGGTAGAATAATGAAGCAGGTTGCGATTTCCTACACCAGAGTAACTTCCTGACTCAGGGATCAAAAGAGCGTCTCCTGTGTCTCCTGCATTAGCAGGTAGACTCTTTACCACTGAGCCACCAGGGAAGCCCACTCACTAAGAGGCAACCACAACATCACTCATCCTCCTTTCATCCAGGCTCCATTTTTGCGGTAGAAATGGCCCCCTCAATATTCTGAGCTGCTGTATGATAATGAATTATCTGGTCTTTCTACCTTGTTCCTGGCAGGGAACTTCTAAAACCCTTGGAATTTCCTGAGCGACACAAGTATCTTTATTATTCATGAGCCCCATGGATCACAACGGAGTTAATGCTAGTGAGGCGAGTCCTGGTGGGCCACTAAATAGCTTCAGGTTGGGGTGAGAGGGTTGTTGCCGGAAGGATCAATCACAGAGTTAGAGACCTGGGACTAGGAGTCAGTGTGACCTCTGGGGAAGGGAATGGGAACTAGAGATTGAGTTCAATCACAAAGCCAGTGATTCGATCACACATGCCTATATAATGAAGCCCCAGTAAGAACTCTGGACACTGAAGCTCTGGGGACATCCTGGCGGATGAATACATTGGTGTGCTGAGGGTGATGTGCTCTGACTCCATGGAGAGAGGGCAAGGAAACTCTTTTGTGTTTAGAGCCCTCTCAGACCTTGCTGTCTGAGTCTCTCCATTTGGCTGTTCCTGATTTGTATCCTTCCTTAATAAAGGCGTAATCATAAGTACAGTCATTCCTTAGTACCCACGGGGTATCGGCTCCAGGATCCCACTATGGCTAACAAAATCTGCAGATGCTCAAGTCCCTTAAATAATAGGGTGTAGTATTCGCATGTCCTATTAAAGTACATAATCTATACACAGCCTTCCACATACTTTAAATCATCTCTAGATTACTTATAATCCCTAATGTAAATGCTATGCAAATAGTTGCTGATACTCAGCAAATTCAAGTTTTCTTTTTTGGAACTTTTTGGATGTAGTAGATCAGCATGATAGCAGAGGGAATTAAAAAGGTCCTGAGTCAGTCAGAAGGGTTAGTTGGAGAAGGTGTTCTTGAGAAAGGGATATCTAAGTAGTGACCTGAAGAATGAGTTGGGGGTTAATGGTGAGGGTGGCAATATTCCAGGGGAGGCAACCACCATGGGAAGGCTCTCGGGCAAGTGCAAAGGAAGTGGTTGAAGGCAGTGGGGCTGGAACCAGTGTAGGGGAGAGTGACAAGAGGACAAGAGTTGATGGTTAGGAGGTGGGCAGGGGCCGTATCACGAGGGAGGAGCTATAAAGATGCCAGTCTTCACATCAAAGGAAGTGAGAAGCTACTGAAAAATGGTGTAGAAAGGTCTACCAGGGTCAATCTTAATTTTAATAAGATCACACTCACTGCAGTTAAGATAAGACTTGGAAGGTTAGAATGGAAGCAGGGAAGAATTTCTTGGTGGTCCAGAGAATTTGGTGCTTTCACTGCTGAAGGCCCAGGTTCAATCCCTGGTTGGGGAGCTAAGATTCCACAAGTCACACCTTGTGGCCAGAAAAAAAAGAATGAAAGCAGAAAACCTGGTTAGGAAGCCACTGTAGTCATCTATGGGAAAAATTACCAGGCTGGGAGAAAAGACAGTGAGGTGAAAGCCAGTCTCAAAATTCAAACACTAACTATGCCAAGTATAAAATAAAGACATAACATTAGAGTGTCTCAAAGGAAAAAGAAGCCAAAAATGTGGATCAAGGACTTGAGCTAATCACTTCCTTCATTTGTATTCACCACAGGGTAGAACCCTAAAAGAACATCATTGTAGTTTCCAGGATATAATGAGGATATGAAAACCTACAGATGATCAGCAGATTGATATCTCATAGGTATGAATGGTCATAGGTAGAAGAAACAATTAAAGGAAACGTACCTATATAACCTAAAGAAAGCTGAAATACGGCTTGATCCACTCACTAAGAACATTCTGTGGGCTAGATTGGTGGTTTCTCAAACTTTGCATGCGTGTAAACCAACTGGAAAGTTCGTGAAATCTCTAGGCCTGATTGGAGAGATTCTGACTCCAGCAGGTCTTAGGCAAGAATCCAGCCAGGGCTCCCCATATCACGCTCGTGATTTGGATGCAAATGGTGTTCCAACCACAGTTTGAGAGATGCTGGGGTCCTGCCCTCAAAAAAGTGAGACACAAGTCACAGGCCCATGAGTCCAACAGTGGAGGTGGGTGGAATCAAGCAGGAGGAATGGTCCAATTTACCTGCAGGATAAGAGTGGGGTTTGGGGAGAGTGGTCATGAAAGGCTTGGAAATAAGTCTCTAGGAGTATAAAGGATTGTTCACACCTAGAAGTCTTCAACAAAGCACAATACAAAACTGTACCCAAAACACTGGCTTTCACCCGTGATCACATGGCTTTGCAGGCCTGCTCCACTTTTTATCAGAAACATGTAAAGGAGTTTCATGTTGTTTTTTTTTTTTAACTAACATAATTTAATGAAAACATTTTCTATATTAGAATGTTTCAAGGTATAAAGACCCGTTTATAGCCATATTTTCTAGGGTCCTCAATTTTGGGGACCGTATTAGGCCCATGTCTGTTGAATGAATGGATGGAAATATTAATGCAAGAAATAAGTTGGCACTACTCCATTCCCCAATTTCTTACTCAGAGACATATGATAAAACAGCAAGTTTTTCAGTTAAAAATGTTTCTGCTTTTAGGCAGTACAATGGAGTTTAGAAAACCTCTCTAGTAGCTCTTATTCTAAGGACTTCATGAAAGCTTAGTTTTTCACGGAACTTAGTTAGAAATTAAAAGAACCTACCCCAGTCTGTCCTAAAACCACACCTAGACCAATTTCCCTCCCAGTGAAAGGTCAGTAAATAGAAACTTTTAACTCAACGTAGAGTCCAATAGTATATTAACACTTACTTTAGAAGTTTAGCCGGAAATGAACACACGATGAGAACAATGTTAACCATAAAGGAAGCTACAAAAAGGGACAAGAACTTTCCAGACCAAAGTATAGCAACAAAGACTAGGAGAAATGAACAGCTTTTTTAAAAAAAGATAGCACAGCTATGGTCTATGAAGTTCAGGAAGGTCTATCAAAAGATCCCTATCTTCTGAAATTCAAAATGATTTTATTCTTCTGAAACATATCAAAGACAACATGTGACTTCTATGATGAGAATACCAGGAATAAATCAAAAAGCAAATTTATATCCTATAAAATCAAACGGCCTACTTATATAAAGTGATCAGATCTCTCTGAATTTTAGGATGTGAAATAGTTCAAAACGCAAATTATATAACATTCTTCTTCTTCCATAGTGACAGTACTATTTCAGTGTGTATTCACATTCTTAATATACATTTAGTTTTATGGAAAATGAATTTCCTGGATCTAGAAACTTAGACTACGAAAGAGTAATTTATCCAATGACAGATATCAGAAAAAAAAAAAAATCCCATCTCCTGTCTTCTTAGTCAAGTGATATTTCTAATGGTTTAAATACTGTTACCCAAAGCAAAAAGGCATTGCTTATTAAATGAAGTTTAAATGGAGGACCACATTAATCTAATTTTCTCTAATCTTCTATAGACATTTCAAAGAATCACAGAATGAGAGATAAAAGGGACCATACAGAGCAAAACTGTCCCCTCTAAAATACTGCAGACAGTTGGAAGTGTTGGAAAGATACTCAAAAACCTTCAGGTGCCAGAGTTACTTATTCAGTTGGCTTCCGGCTTTCAAGTTCTGTGAGGACATACAACGGGATTATCTTGTTCACTATGCATCAAGCATACTGCATAAAATATAGAAGAAATTCAATAAATATTTGCAGAAGGGCTGAATTAATGCACCTCTTCATCCTGCAGAGGAGAAACACGTAGCTCAGACAAGTTAGAAGACTGGCCTTGAGGTCAACGTTCCAGACCCTCTGGTCTCATTGCCACTCTACTCATTTTCACCCATGGCCATCAAACCCTCTTCAATAAGGAAAATCCATTCTACTCTGGGCATTTCTGTTACTTTGAGCCAATGGGACTACACAAAGTAAGCCTATCTTCTCTTCTAAATGGCAGCCTTCAAATAATGTGGAAACAAGACGGGTCCTCCCTATCCTGGGTGACATTTGTATGGCAGGGCTTTTTAGTCCCTTCACTATCCTATCGAGTGTCAGTAGATATTTGTTTGTTCCTAAAGCAGCATCCATAACTGACATTTCCAGGTGTGCTCTGGCCACAGTGAGGATACGTTCTCTTCTTTCTGGACCTGTTTTGTGCTTGCACTTTGTGTAGCCACAACAGCACAAATGCCGGCTTCCCCAGGGCCTCATCTGTATGACCACGTGAGCTGCTATTAGATTAAGTTTCTCCTCTTTCCATCTTTGTAGCTGATTCTCTGAACCTAAGTATAGGACTATCTATTGATCCCTACTAAATCTCATCTATATGACCACGTGAGCTGCTATTAGATCGAGTTTCTCCTCCTTCCATCTTCACAGCTGACTTTCTGAATATAGGTATAGGATTATCTATTAATCCCTACTAAATCTCACCTCATTTGGTCCATTCTTTTAGCGTGTTTCAGAATCTTGATTGTCACTCAACACATTAGTTGTCCAACCTAGTTTAGAGATAACTGCAAATTTGGTATGTAGGCCTATGATATCTTTATCCATGTAATTATTGTCCTATGTAGACAAATAATAAAACTAGATAATTCTTACATATAGACAGCATATTAAAAGGCAGAGACATTACTTTGCTGACAAAGGTCCATATAGTCAAAGCTATGGTTTTTCCAGTAGTGATGTATGGATGTGAGAGTTGGACCATAAAGAAGGCTGAGTACCAAAGAATTGATGCTTTTGAACTATGGTGTTGGAAAAGACTCTTGAGAGTCCCTTGGACTGCAAGGAGATCAAACCAGTCAATCCTAAAGGAAATCAAGGGTTTTCTGCTTGAAATCAAGACTGCTGCTGAAGCTGAAGCTCCAATACTTTGGCCACCTGATGTGAAGAGCTGACTCATTAGAAAAGACCCCGATGCTGGGAAAGGTTGAAGGCAGGAGGAGAAGGGGACGACAGAGGATGAGATGGTTGAATGGCATCACTGACGCAGTGGACATGAGTTTGAGCAAGCTCCAGGAGATGGTGAAGGACAGGGAAGCCTGGCGTGCTGCAGTCCATGGGGTTGAAAAGAGTCAGACACGACTGAGTGAACAACAAAATTCTTATATAGCATTTACTATGTGCCAGGCAATGCGGGAGACCTGGGTTTGATCCCTGGGTTAGGAAGATCCCCTGGAGGAGGGCATGGCAACTCACTTCAGTATTCTTGCCTGAAGAATCCCCACAGACAGAGGAGCCTGGCGGGCTATAGTGCATGGGGTTGCAAAAAGTCAGACACGACTGAGCGACTAATCATAGCATATAGCATGTGCCAGGTACTGTTTCAAGCCCTTTTAACCCATTTTATTCTTACTACAAACTTATGGAGTAGATGTGATTATTTTCTCACATCTGAAATTTTAAAATGAAGGTACAGAGAGGTTAAGTAATTTACCCAAAGTCACAGAGTGAGTAGCAGATCTAGGAACTTAGCCAGTCTGATTCCAGAGTCCTAGCTCCTAATTACTCAAGTATGCTGCTTCTCACTTTTTTCATGTATCTTTACTGACAACATTCTAGGATGAAAGGAATTTGTTAGTCAATAATCCTTGGGTAAAGCTGTCAGTCATTCACCATTCACAAAACAACATTATTAAAATCTCTGATAACCCAAGTTGCTCCGTCTTGAGGGTTTTTTACCAAATGCTTTTCTGAACACTAAGCATGGATCTGACCTAACTGTCTAGTAATCCCTCACTTTCCTTTGTGCACCCTCAACCAGACTATAATGTCCTAGGGGTCCAGGCCACACCTATGCTTCTCTTGTATCTCCTATCGCACCTACTACATAATGAGCACATAATAGAAATTCAGGTTTTATCTTTGATAGATGGTAGTAAAAGCTGAGATGATGGTCCCCTGAGATTAATTCTCCAGGAAGCAGAAGGACAAAGTTTTAAACGGAAGAGTGAGGAAAGACACTCCTTTAGCACTTTAGCTTTCAAGTTCTCTACAACAGGGTTCTCTGACATGAACACAGCCACGGACGTACGGGTCTCCAAACCACTGGCTTGCCCGCCTTTGTCTCCCAGTCCCATCCAGCCCCCAATACACTTCAGGAGGGGCAGGAGTTCTAGATGTTTTGAAGAGCACAGCATACACCACACTCCTACTCCCATATCCCAAGATACCTGGAAAAGCATGTGTGTGGCATACATGAAAGTATTAGTCACTCAGTCATGTCTGACTCTTTGGGACCCCATGGACTGTAGCCCACCAGGCTCCTCTGTCTATGGGATTTCTCAGGCAAGAATACTGGAGTGGGTAGCCATTTCCTTCTCCAGGGGATCCTGCCAATCCAGGGATCGAACCCAAGTCTCCTATACTGCAGGCAGATTCTTTACCGTCTGAGCCACCAGGAAAGCCCCTACATACATGAGGGGTTTAATAAATGCATGTTGAAATAAATCCTCCACTGAAACTCCATTTACGGATTTTACTATCAGAATGCCTCCATGGTGCTAATCAAGGTTGGGCAAATAAAACTTAGCCCTCCAGCACACAAACAAAACGAACTAGAGATTTCTTCTCTGGGAGACAGCAATCAAATACACTGAAAAACAAAATAACTTAGACAATACAAAGTGCAACCCCATGGACTATACAATCCATGGAATTCTCTAGGCCAGAATACTGGAGTGTGTAGCCTTTCCCTTCTCCAGGGGATCTTCCCAACCTAGGGATCGAACCCAGGTCTCCCGCATTGCGGGCGAATTCTTTACCAGCTGAGCCACAGGGAAGCCCAATACAAAGTGAGATGGTTATAATGGACTAAATAGTTCTCATTACTCCAAGCTATTTATGTTTTGAGGGGCACAGCAGAGTCTTACTAATTGTTTCTTTCTCTTCCAATTGGCTACCTGCCTATTCCTTAAGTCACATAAATCTTCACTGTATTACCATTCCTAATAAGTATGAGACAAATTTGAAAATAGTAGTAAAGAGAGGAATTGGAGCTATCAAGGAAAGTCAATTTCTTTTTTTGTCTCTCATTTTCTTAGGAGGTCTGGCACTTTGGCTACTAGAGATCCCCTAATTTTTCACATGAGAATCAAAACAGATTTTTGGCCATACTGGAATTTGTTTTTTTTTTCAAGAACATAAGTAGTAAGTTGTATAACTTTCTGACTTGGCACTTAAAAATGTACAGAACTTATTTTACCTAGACTCGTGCATAATCAGCTCCCAAATTCAATTTCTCTTTTTCTTAAGAATTGCCATTCTGCATGATTTACTCTGAGGCCAATAAGTAACTAACTGTGCCCAAGTCCGAAATACTGCTTACTTCCAGACTGGCAGCTATTTAATGAATAATTAACCACTCCATACTTTCTATCAGGGATGCTTGTATTACCAGGGTAAAGGTATCTTTTATGTCCAAACGATGCCATAAAACAGGCCTTTGCCAGAAAGACGCCCTCATTTATCACATGAAATGCCATGGGGTATTAACAAGGTCGATACTGTTTGTTTAATATATTTTGCTTTCATAGGGGCTTGAAATGATTTGTTTTTGCAGCTGTAACAGAGTTAAATTTGGGATTTAGCTTCAGCTTAGCTAGCTGAGCATATATAACTAGGGGCTATTAATTATCTGCCTAGAGGCCTTTGGTCATCTTCCCACCATTTACAGCAATCTTGGGGTGCTGAATTACACCACAAGCAGCCATGTTCTATCCTAAAATAATCAATCCTTGCTTCTCAGGAACTGAGGGGAGATTTAAATAATTCAAATTTTTATTTCTTATTCTACAACGCCGCCCCCACCTACACACATAAACGTGCACAGATTCTTAAAGTTGAAAGATTAGCTTCAGACATCCGTTCCCACACACGAGAAACTAAAAAAACAACATACAACAAAAAAACCCCACTTCTCTGAGCTTAAAGCACCAATAATCAGCCCTCTTCCCCTTTTCTGTCTTCTCACACTCCTGTTCTGCCTTAAATGGACCAAAGGGAGAGGAGGAAGTTTGCTCGAAGATAAACTTGTCAAAAGCCTGTACTACAATTCTAATTCCTCACTACCTGTTTGTGAATGTCAGCTGGGAGCAACTGCTCAAAAGCTTTGGGGTAAGGGGAGTGGAAAGCAAAGGGGAGAGAAGTGGAAAGAAGGGGTGGGGCAAAGAGAAACTGGAGTGCAATTCAAACAAAAATGAAATCACACCCACACACGCACACACATACACACACACACTCAGACACACAAAAAGAGGGGAAAAAAGGCTCCCCCCACCTCAGGTCCTAACAACATACTTCTTTATCAGAGGTTCATTGTCAATCAATTAGCCGAGGCAGCAGGGGTCTGTGAGGTGGGGGCACCGGGGGGAAACAATGGGCGGCCCTGTTGTATTACTGTTTAATCACTTTTGCTAAATAAATAGAGCAGCCCCGAGGTGCTGTCATGTCAAGGGAATTTATAACAAAAAAAACCTTCATTTTTCATTGGTCATTCCTTTTTTTCCCTTCAGGACAAGAGAGGGTTATTACTGTAGCCTTAAGTTCCATCTTTGTGTTTCTTGCCTTTGATTTCCACTCGGACCCTGCCACTTTCTGGCACTAATTTGTCAGGCTGAACAAAGAGAGGATTTGTACCTCCTGTAAGGTCTCAATTAGGAATGGCTTCTGCTGTATTATGTGCCATTCAGAGAGGACACAATGCCGGTAATTACAGGAATTTGCACTAAATGGCTGAAGAATTCACAGCAAAACTCCCCCCACCCCTTGGGCTTACCCCTCCCAAGGGCTAGGGGGGGGGTAGGAAAAAGGAAAGTAAAAAGCTCTTAATGCCAGAGAGATGTAATCACCAAGAGCAGTCCTAAGAGGTTAAACAGCAGCCCAAGGAGTAAAACCATAAAAACTGACAGTGTGAAATGGTGGAGGGGATCCCCTCAGATCACTGTTTTTCTTGCTGTCTCTTCTGTTAACATTTTCAATTTCGGTTCACAATCAAGAACACTGCCCCACAGTGGGCCTTCCGTTTGCACCTCCAAATCACAAAGCAGTAACACGCTTGGAGACGCGAGTGTTGCCATCTCTTGCCACATCTATAAACAAGGCTCTGGGCTCGTTTATCATAACACTCAACTGCTATGTTTCTTGATTGTTGGGAAATTACAGGAGAACTATCTGTATATATTACTGCCAGGAAACCAAGTATCTGTTGAGGGGGAATAGGTATGAACACATTTTCTAATTCCTGAAGAAAACTGTGCTACTGCTTTATAATCAAATTGATACAGCATTTTGTGAATGACCTCATTTAGAACCACTTACAGGTACATACCCCATAAATATTTTAATAAGCCGCACAGTTATTTGTTTTAGCATTAATATTTTAAAACTATAGATGCCCTATTGCCAAACATAATTTTGAATCCCAACCAGTGACTTCATTAAAGAAGCATTCCTTACTTTCTGCTAAAGTGCTTCTGTAAAGTTGTACTAAAGCACTAGCAAATTAATTGTTCCTAAATACCACTTTCCTCATGTGCTCCTTTGCCCAGGAACCTTCTGGGACTTCAAGGTCAAACATGAAGTTCAACCTTATCAAACTGCCCTTTTTTGTCGGTCAGAAAAGACACAATGTTTGCAGTTTCATAGACTTCCACTTGGCACCACTCTGCTGCTGCTGCTGCTGCAGACTCGCTTCAGTCGTGTCCGACTCTGTGTGACCCCATGGACTGCAGCCTACCAGGATTCTCCGTCCATGGGACTCTCCACGCAAGAACACTGGAGTGGGTTGCCATTTCCTTCTCCAGGCACTACTCTGACAGCTCCCCAATCTGACCTGTGGGCCTCGCTTCCCCAGCTCTGCTCACAGTTGCCATTTGGCATTGGTGATGAATCTGGTTCATGTTGGTTTCCCTAGGAGACTGCAAGATCCCTGAGGGCAGGGACCACTGACTCCTCCAGGTACATCTGAGGTTCAGGCATGTGGTCAGAAACTTGGTACACAATAAACGGTGGAATGAATGGAAGAATTTAATTTTCAAAGGCACGTTCTCAGAAAGAAGGAAGAGCGTATATAAGGGCCTTGGAGCCATGAATGAGCAAGAACAGGTTACAGAATAGCAGGAAGACCGCTGTAGCTGGGTTTTCCAGCATCCATGGAGCTGGAGAGGGAGCCATGTAACAAAGCACACATAATCAAACGCAACTATAAAAAGTTCAAGCACATGTTAAGAAATAGTTACGTGCAAGCATGTATTTTCAAAACCATAACCTCAGGCATCTGGGGATGGTCAGGGTCCGTTTTCTCTGCCGGGGCTCTCTAAGTTTCTAAAAAGGATATAGAAAATTCTTCACCTACAGAAAGTATTCAGTGAAATGAGGCCAACTGCACTATTTTGTAGATTTAAAAGCCAACATCTGTAGCTCCCCCGAATAGCAACCGAATGACATCATGATAAAGACCTGCTCAGTGCAATCTTCCACTGTTAAAGTTTATTCATTAGGAATATTTAAAGGGGGAGGGACCAAGTGGACATAAGTCCCTGTGTCTAAAGAGGCTCACTTAAACAGTGCAATACTGTGAATTAGCTTCTCCCCAAAATGATAAAGAAAGCCAAGATTCAACTAAAAACAGTTTATTGGACTTTTTGACAGCTTGGAAGGTAAACATGCTATGCAACCAGCTCTTTCACTGAATGCATGTCTTTATGAAGATGAAAAGCTAGGGGACACAAGGACTAAATGCACAAACAGCTGGTTTAGATTAACTGTGTTTGTGAGAAACATAGATCAATTTTTCAAGTTCCATCTGTTATAATAATCTTTGATATAAGGAACAGCCTCCTAAGTAACTTAAAACAACATTCAGAGGTTTGCTTACTAAGTTTGGGCCTTTTTCTTTTGAGACTCTGCCCCCTACAGGAGATGGAGTATGCCTATCTGAGTAGGAAACCAGTATTCTGGGCACAGGTATTTAGGAAAATAGAAGCCACGCATAACCCACGTGTACCACAGAGCGACTGAGCGTAGCTGTTTCTGATGGAAGAGGGGACGTGAAGTGAAATTAAACATTTTGCTTGAGAATCAGCCACACTGTACAAATTAGGACTGACTTCTCCCCACGCCAAATGAGAAAGCTACTTGTGCCCCATTAGTACTCCAAACCAAAAGCAAGAAGGTAAAAGTCGAGCAGAGCAAAGGACTCTTAGGCTACCTTACCCTGTCTCTGGGGTCCCTGTTACCACCATCCACAGCCTATTCTCCAGACGGTCAATCAGTGAGCACCCTATTCACACAGCAAACGGTGGCATCCTAAAACATGGACCCTAAAGCAGATGCTCTGGGGCTTTCCAGGTGGCGCTAGTGGTAAAGAACCCACCTGCCAATGCAGGACACATAAGAGACTCGGGATCGATCCCTGGGTTGGGAAGATCCCCTGGAGGAGGGCACGACAACCCACTCTAGTATTCTTGCCTGGAGAATCCCATGGACAGAGGAGCCTGGTGGGCTACAGTCCATACGGTCGCAAAGAATCTAGCAGGCACACACAAAGAAGCTGCTCCAGGTCCTATCCCAGCCCATTACGTGATCCTTTCCCTACTCTTTTCCACTTAGCTTCCGTCTCCCTGTCTCTTCCACTCACCTTTCTATGCCTTTTTCCTGTTCTCCTTTCTCCAGCTGCCAGATGTGGTATACCTGCTGAACGGTACCCTCTGCCTGTATTTCTCCTTCCTCTGGGTGTTAGAGATGCTACTCAGGTAGCCCAAGGTGTATGCAGGGCACATTCCATCAGGAAGCAGACAGGACAGGAAGGTGAAGTAGAGGGCCACAAAGGGATCATTCTGTGTAACACCTGAGGCTTTTCTTCCCTCTTTTACTAGGAAGGTCCCAATTCATACTCTGGTCTCCGCCTTGAAAATGAAGCTGGGCTGTTCTCCCCGATTCTAATAACACAGCAGATTTGTTGCCCTCCTCAGCAGTCTAAAGCCACAGGAGTGTACCACAATTCCAGCACATCCATAGAGCAAGCACTCATAAATTATTATTGACTGGCTGAACTCTGAAATATAATATATGCACTAGTAAATGAAGACACTGCAATGTCAATAATTTCTAAAAACTGTGCTAAAACCAGCATCTCCTTATTTCAAAAACCTTTCCTGAAAGTAGCTGGCTGACTTAACACAAGGTCACACAAGCTTGCAGCCGTGTGCACCTCACCCAGTATGGCTCAGAGTT
This sequence comes from Bos javanicus, assembly GCF_032452875.1. Taxonomy (NCBI): domain Eukaryota; kingdom Metazoa; phylum Chordata; class Mammalia; order Artiodactyla; family Bovidae; genus Bos; species Bos javanicus. The sequence goes on from NC_083869.1 coordinate 96,348,236, forward strand.
GCTGGTCTCTCCCAGCCCACCCTGCAAGTGTCGGCTCCCAAGCTACTGAGGCCCTCCAGACAAAGCATGGATGATTCACTTAATCCCCGCTTTGAGTAAATTATTTTTCAATAGAAGAGGCGACCATCATAACTAAGGTAAATTCAAAGGTTCACTGTGCCACTGCTATTTGGCTTTTCTGAATGCAGGAAGGGGCATGAAATTGAAAATCTGCTCTTGACTGGTGGTAGGTTTCTTGTTCATTTTTAAGCAACATACTTAAATCTGATACACCTGAATTGAAATTTTCCAAATCAAGCTTCCATTTAAAGCTACCTCCATGGTAAATTTCTTGTGACAAACTGCATGGGGTTTAATCAAAGGGAAAGGCTTGCCAGGTGGCACAGTTGGTAAAGAACCCGCCTGCCAATGCAGGAAATACAAGAGACATGGGTTTGATCCCTGGGTTGGTAAGATCCCCTGGAGTAGGAAATGGCAACCCACTCCAGTATTCTTGCCTAGAAAATTCCACGGACAGAGGAGCTTGGCAGGCTATGGTCCACGGGGTCACAAAGAGTCAGACTCGACTGATCACACAAGCATGTATAGTGAAAGGGAAACAATTTGATTTTGCTCATAGGAGATAAACAGACTTGGTTTAGTGAGAGATGCGTGCTTTCTGGTTTACTGTTTGCGGGAAGGTGAGAGGAATGGTGAGTAGGGGAGAGAAGCAATAACAGGGTTTTAAGGACTACCAGATAACTGGGCCTTGGCCTCCACCTTGGGTCTTGCCCTCCACAGCAGTTCTGGTAGCCCCAGGAGTCCCAGGAATGAGGGCCCAGCCCATCGTGACTCAGAGGTCACCTGCTGATTCATCATCGCCCTGCACTTGGCCATCTCCAGGTTCTCTGTCAAGGCTGACTTTCTGGAGTCTTCCTTAACAGAATCTGACAAGGTCATGATCAATGACAGTTACTGACTATGGATGCTTTCCTTACCTAAGGAATGCCAGCAGTCAGCTTTGGGCATGGATGTCTCTTAGGAGACAGTCTACATTCCCAGTGACCTTGATTTAAGAAGGCAGAGGAAATGGAATCACAGAGGACTCAGGAAGTCTACATTCTAGCCTGCTTATGCTGCAGCCGAGTCATTTTGATTCAGTGGGTAGATCACAGCTGCTTCTACTTACTTCATCAGAGTGGCATGAAGATGGATAGATGGTTTACTATAGCAAACTCCTTAAAGGAGGGGCTTCCCTGGTGGCTCAGACAGTAAAGAATCTGTCTGTAACATGGGAGAGCCCGGTTCGATCCTTGGTCGGGAAGATTCCCTGGAGAAGGGAATGGCTACCCATTCTAGTATTCTAACCTGAGAAATCCCATGGACAGAGGAGTCTGGCGGGCTACAGTCCATGGGATCACAAAGAGTTGGACACGACTTAGTGAGATGCAAGAGGTATTGGGGACTGGCTTCTCAAAGGGATTTTTCAAGTGAATTCCATTTGTGGGATTCGGGATTTTGTTCTTTAATGAGTTTTAGGCTGAAATGTTGTTTCATACCTGCACATTTGAAACTCTGAGCAGTGAGCCCTCGTTCCAGAGACAAAGTTGTCAGGATGCTAAGGAAGCTAGTAGTCACCGACTGGCGTTTGTTCTTCCTGAGTTCGTGCCCACCCATCTGATCCCTGGGTTTGGTCCTCAGCGTGACCTGCAGGTTCTGTTCTGAGCTCCTTGCCGTGTTGGCAGCTGTTTTCAGGGCCTCCATCCACTCCTGAGCCCTCTGCCGCGTCTCAGCACGGAGGCGGAGGACATCTTGGGGGAAAATGACTTGAAAGCAAGAATCACAGTCGTCCAGGTGGTCCAGTTGGACGGCCAGACACACGTCCACGTTGTAGCTCAGCAGGGGGTCCTCGTCCAGCTTGCCCGGCGGAAAGGCCATCAGGCAGGTCCTGCTCAGCACAAACGTAAATGCCTTCCAGTTGTTCTGCATGGTCAGCCTGTACAGTGTCCCGGATTTGAGGATGTTTTGATACTGTTTGGGGCTATCCAGCACAGGGGATGGCATGAGCAGCTCGCGGGATTTCTTCTGTAAACAATGATTCTGTGGACAGTCCACATGATGGCCAAGCCCCGGGGAGTTGGCCAGCTCTCCTGGCCGGCCCATGTAGGCTGGTGCGGCTGCATGCACACCTTCCCAGAGCTTCTGCCCCCAGTCCAAAGCCTCCCACGGTGACTCTGCCTTTAGCTGCAGCTGAGTGTTGTCATACAGGACGGTGTCCACCAGCCTGGCCTCAAGGTTTCCCAGAACGGATATGCTCTGGAAGTGGGACAGCTGGTACGTGGCGTAGAGGTTCTGATTCCCACTGCTGTCGAGGCTGTAGAAGTATAAGCTGTAGGGGGAGAGCTCAGCGTAACAGCTTTGCCAGTAACTGTCATGGTCCTTCCGAATCTCCAGGTAACCCTTCTTCAGGATGTTCGGGAATGCTGGCTTGTGTTCTAGAAAGAAAGGAAAAAAAAAAGAAGTAATGTATTAATCCGTGAACATGAATGAACTGAATGAGATGACAAGGCAGGTGCCAGAAAACAAACAGATCAGCCTAATCTGCTGACTCAAACCAAACACAATATTAAAGAGAGGTACTAAAAATTCCAGGAGAGTGTCTAATCAACAAGATGTAATTGACGGAAACCCTCACATCTGAAGAACTTACCTAGGGTGCAATTCTGACTGCAAAAGTAAGTACTGGGTGGCTGGGGGTTCGCTGCCAATGAGACAGGCAGAAGCCTGTTCGAAAAACAGAAACACTGGAATGACTGGGGTTATGCTCTGCGGGCCCATTAAACAACCGCTTTTTGCCAGAATTTCTTGTTTTCTAGGTAACGTTCTTTTGTTGTTGGTTAGTCACTCAGTCATGTCTGACTCTTTTCGACCTCTATGGACTGCAGCCCACCAAGCTCTCTCCTCTGTCCACGGGATTTCTACGGCAAGAGTACTGGAGTGGGTTGCCATTTCCTTCTCCAGGGGATCTTCCCGACCCAGGGATTGAACCCGTGTCTCCTGCATTGGCAGGCAGATACTTTACCACTGTGCCACCAGGGAAGCCCAATGTTCTACACAGCACCAAATATGAGAGAAAGAATGCTCCTCCTGCCACTTGACCTAACTCCCTGACAATACTCATCTTTCTTTAGGTTGGTAAAGACAGGAAGGGCCAGTGCAAAGAACAGAGCGTGATGCATGCTGCTCACAAACTCCTGTTTCTCAGACACTCCCATGAGTCTTCAAGGCCCGTCCAGGGGCCTTCTGGTTCATGACCAGTTCTCCAGACATGACTCAACTAGCTTACTTCTTAGGTGTCTGCTTGGATAGCAGTTCCCTCCCCTCGCTGAACCTGCTTACGCTATTCGCTTCGCTTGCAGCGCCCCTTCCTCCACTTCCATCAGCTACCACACACTTACCCATCACTCAAGGAGCCTCTCTTCTAGAAGGAGTCTGCCCTGACTCCCCCAACCCCACCCCCTAGTCTGCCCACACACACCCCTGGGTCAGTATCAGGGATCCTTACTACATTATTCTCTTCTAATGGGCTCTTCTCAGGCTGTATTATAATAATTTATTTAAATATCTGAACAAACAAAATAAATGCTGATGTTTTTAAAGAAGTGTGTCTTCCCTGCTGGACTATAAGCTCCACAGAGGTCAGGGGCGAGGTCTGTCCTGCCATCCTTAGGTCACGGTACATAGTGCAATGTCTGGCACATAGTGGGTAAAAGTGAAAGTGAAGTAGCTCAGTCGTGTCTGACTCTTTGCGACCCCATGGACTGTAACCTACCAGGCTCCTCCGTCCGTGGGGTTTTCCAGACAAGAGTACTAGAGTGGGTTGCCACTGCCTTCTCCAGGGGATCTTCCCGACCCAGGGATCAAAGCCGGGTCTCCCACATTGTAGGCAGACGCTTTACCCTCTGAGCCACCAGGGAACGTAGTGGGTACTTAGTAAAAATTAGAATAGAAATAAAGCTTCTAGAACATAAAGCTTCTAGCATAATGCCCAGCATATAGTAGGTCTAACTCCCTTCCATTCTTTTCCCCTCTTCCCCAAAAGTTCATCTGGTCATGCCATCTCTAATGATTAGCTGCCATAGATACAGATGTCACACTTTAATAAAACGGGACTGTCACCTGGGAGATGTCCTGATACTTTCATCAGCGTGAAAATGAGGTAGCTCTCCTCCCTAGTAAAGTTTTTCATTTCTGAGATGTTTCTCAACCTTTTTGCTGACACATCGGAGACAGTCATAAACTAATTGAGTCACTCCCTAAAGAAGACAAATCACATTCCCAAAGGGGTAGGATTTCTGATCTTGGATGGAGAAAAAAAGTAAAAAAGAGTAACACAGATCTAGATCTTAAAATAGCAAACCAAAAGAGAAAAGGAGAGAAATGCGGCAGAGAAAAGCTAATTTCACCTACTTTACATCTCTGGTCCTGACATTCATTAGTATTTCTGTGCTAACTCAAAAGCCATTAATTTCTTGAAACCTGCACTAATCCCTTTGTAGAGAGAGATGATGGAAGACTATTCTCAGGTTATCTTTCTTTTCTGATAATGCAATAAGAGAGGCAGTGCTGTTAGACACACTGCTGTGGCCTCCTCCCTCTCATTTCCATCAGGTGCCGATGACAGTTCAACCTTTTCCATAACAAGACCCATAACCACGCATCCCTGCATCCCCATCCCTCCTGAGACCCAACAGCTCAGCTACGCATTCCTGAGCAAAAGAAAAACCATCTCTCTTGCTTTTAGCTAGGAAATTTCCTCTCCTTTTCTCTCCTCCCTGAGAGCTTTTTACAACAGCTACCACAAATTATGAAGTCTAACTTTAACTGGACCTAAACCAGAAGCACACCTCGAGCCTTTCTGATTGTATAAGCTAGGGTGTGTGTGTGTGTGCTCAGTCATTCAGTTGTGTCTGACTCTTTGTGACCTCATGAACTGTAGCCCTCCGGGCTCCTCTGTCCATGGGATTCTCCAGGCAAGAATACTGGAGCGGGTTGCCATTTCCTCCTCCAGGGGATTTTCCTGACCCAGGGATTGAACCCACGTCTCCTGCAATGGCAGGCAGGTTCTTTACCACTGAGCCACCTAGGAAGCCTTTATAAGCTAGGAGAACAGATGCCAGCTTGGGTGGACTAAATGGAAGTCTAGTAGGGAGTCTCAAAAGTTCCCCCACCTTCTTGCTGCAGAATAAGGTAAAGAATGCACAGTGTTTTAATATTTTCTTCCTACCTCAGCTCAGCCCTCTCTAAATAGGTATGTTAAACTGAGAAAGAGAAGAGGGGGGTTAATCATAGGATATGACCCATCCTTATAGACTGCAGTTTGTAGTGTAATTTCTTGAAAAAGAAGAGAACAGATGTGATTAAAAAACTATTCTCAGAGTGTACTCCTTTCTGGAGGGCCTGTTTATATCAAACCTTATCAGTATGTTGTGTGTGAAGTATGAATTATCATTGACTGTAGAGGGCTGGAGAACTACCATTTCTCTTTAATCCCTTGCTGTTACTTTCTGCTGAATCTATCTTGAATATTTTTGCTATTGACAAATCAGAAGTTATACACTTAGATCTAAGCTTCCATTAATTTCCATAGGTCAATTTTTATTTCCCCAGACCACATCATTTCATCACCTACATTTTTCTAAAGTGTCCCATTTCACAAATGAACAATATTATCTCTGTCTTAACTAATATCATAAATGATTCAGGTCGAACTTCTGACAAAGATTATCACCATTTCCCCAATGAAAACAGAAAGGTGATCAAAATGAATCACTGTATCTATAAATTTCATACTGAAACTACAAGAGACTAATTCTCTCATGAAAAAGAGCAAGGAACAAGACAAAAGCATAAAAAGAACCTGAGAGTTCTGTTTCCCCACTGCTTTCCACTGTGGCCAGTTATGAAGTCTTGGCTCAGTTCCTCCTCAACAAAGATCCCTTTTCACTCTCCTTGTCCCATACTACTCAGAGCAGTGGCTTAAGGATAAAACTTGCCACTGACTGAAGAGGAAAAGGGGATTTCCGCCCCACCTTATGCACCTGATTCATTTCTGTACTGCCAACCCACCAAAGAGTTCCTCTTTTGCCATTATTTCCTCTCTCTGTTCTCAAAAAAAAGTTTCCATTCTCATAGCCACCATCTTAATCAAGACCTTAAATGGGCTCCCATGGTGAGTCCTCCCTTTCTGGGCCACTTATAACCTTTCTCATGCCTCCCCATCAGCCCAAAATCCTGCACAAGTTTCCTAGTCCTACATAACAAAGTTCAAACTCCTTACGTTGACCGTAACACATTTTCCTATGGACCCAACCCTCAGTCTAAAAAAATCACCAAGCTTCCACACTATTGGTGGGAATGCAAACTAGTACAGCCACTATTGAGAACAGTGTGGAGATTCCTTAAAAAACTGGAAATAGAACTGCCATATGACCCAGCAATCCCACTGCTGGGCATACACACCAAGGAAACCAGAATTGAAAGAGACACAAGTACCCCAATGTTCACTGCAGCACTGTCTACAATAGCTAGGGCATAGAAGCAACCTAGATGTCCATCAGCAGACGAATGAATAAGAAAGTTGTGGTACATATACACAATGGAATATTACTCAGCTATTAAAAAGAATGCATTTGAATCAGTTTTAATGAGGTAGATGAAACTGGAGCCTATTACACAGACTGAAGTAAGTCAGAAAGAAAAACACCAATACAGGATATTAATGCATATATATGGAATTTAGAAAGATGGTAATGACTACCCTATATGCAAGACAGCAAAATAGACACAGATATGAAGAACAGATTTTTGGACTCTGTGAGAGAAGGTGAGGTGGGATGATTTAAGAGACTAGCACTGAAATATGTATATTACCATATATGAAATAGAGTCCAAGTTCAATGCATGAAACAGGGCACTCAAAGCCAGTGCACTGGGACAACCCAGAGGGATGGGGTGGGGAAAGAGGTGGGAGGGGGTTCTGGATGGGGACACGTGTACACCCGTGGCTGATTCATTTCGATGTATGGCAAAAACCACCACAATACTATAAAGTAATTAGCCTCCAATTAAAATAAATAAATTAATTTTAACAAAATCACCAAGTTTCTGCTATTGTCTCCTCTCCAACTCATGCTTTGTGTGTGTGTGTTTGCTGGAATGTTTTTGAAAGCAAATTGCAGACATTTCATCATTTCTAATGTCAATACTTCAGGCTATACCTCCAATCTAACAGATAAGAACTTTACAATATATATCATACCATTTTTATGCCCCAAACGTTAATAATTCCTTACCTAATACCCAGTCTGTACCTCATTTTCCCAGATTATCTCAAAAAATTTCTATAGATGATTTGATTTAAGTTTACACACTAATTTGGTTGACAGGTCTTTATGTTGTTCAGGATCTCAGTCGTGTCTTGATTATTTTTGACCACATGGACTGCAGCACACTAGGCTTCCTTGTCCTTCACCATCTCCCAGAGCTTGTTCAAACTCATGTCCATTGAATCAGTGATGCAATCCAACCATCTCATCCTCTGTCATCCCCTTCTCCTCCTGCCTTCAGCATCAGTGAAAGTTAAACTGAAAGTCACTCAGTCATGTCCGACTACTTGCGACTCCATGGACTATACAGCCCATGGAATTCTCCAGGTCAGAATACTGGAGTGGGTAGCCTTTCCCTTCTCCACAGGATCTTCCCAACCCAGGGAATGAACCCAGGTCTCCTCCATTGCAGGCAGATTCTTTACCAGCTAAGCCACAAGGGAAGCCCAAGAATACTGGAGTGGGTAGCCTATCCCTTCTCCAGGGGATCTTCCTGACTCGGGAATCGAACCAGGATCTCCTGCATTGCAGGCAGATTCTTTACCAACTGAGCTATCAGGGAAGCCCCTCCCAAGATCAGGATCTTTTCCAATGAGTTGATTCTTTGCATCAGGTGGCCAAAGTATGGGAGCTTCAGTCTCAGTATCAGTCCCTCCAATGAATATTCAGGGTTGATTTCCTTTAAGATTGACTGGTATGATCTCCTTGCTCTCCAAGAGACTCTCAAGAGTTTTCTCCATCACCATAGTTCAAAAGCATCAATTCTTTGGAGCAAAGCTTTCTTTATGGTCCAACTCTCACATCCATACATGACTACTGGAAAAACCATGAAATTAAAAGGCGCTTACTCCTTGGAAGGAAAGTTATGACCAACCTAGATAGCATATTCAAAAACAGAGACATTACTTTGCCAACAAAGGTCCGTCTAGTCAAGGCTATGGTTTTTCCTGTGGTCATGTATGGATGTGAGAGTTGGACTGTGAAGAAGGCTGAGCGCCAAAGAATTGATGCTTTTGAACTGTGGTGTTGGAGAAGACTCTTGAGAGTCCCTTGGACTGCAAGGAGATCCAACCAGTCCATACTGAAGGAGATCAGCCCTGGGATTTCTTTGGAAGGAATGATGCTAAAGCTGAAACTCCAGTACTTTGGCCACCTCATGCGAAGAGTTGACTCATTGGAAAAGACTCATGCTGGGAGGGATTGGGGGCAGGAGGAGAAGGGGACGACAGAGGATGAGATGGCTGGATGGCATCACTGACTTGATGGACGTGAGTCTGAGTGAACTCCGGGAGTTGATGATGGACAGGGAGGCCTCGCGTGCTGTGCTTCATGGGGTCACAAAGAGTCAGACACGACTGAGCGACTGATCTGATCTGATCTGACTATACGCAACTTTGTGGCAAAGTAATGTCTCTGCTTTTTAATATGTTGTCTAGGTTTGTCAACATATTTCAGGGAGCAAGCATCTTTTCATTTCATGGCTGCAGGTGCCATCTGCAGTGATTTTGGAGCCCAAGAAAATAAAGTCTATCACTGTTTCCATTGTTTCCCCATCTATTTGCCATGAAGTGATGGGACCAGATGCTATGATCTTTGTTTTTTGAATGCTGAGTTTTAAGTCAGCTTTTTCACTCTCCTCTTTCACCTTCATCAAGAGGCTCTTTAGTTTCTCTTCGCTTTCTGCCATAAGGGTGGTGTCATCTGCATATCTGAGGTTATTGATATTTGTCCCAGAAATCTTGATTCCAGCTTGTGCTTCATCCAGGCTGGCATTTTGCATGATGTACTCTGTATAGAAGTTAAATAAGTAGGGTGACAATATACAGCCTTGACATACTCCTTTCCAGTTTTGAACCAGTCCATTGTTCCATGTCTGGTTCTAACTCTTGCTTCTTGACCTGCATACAGGTTTCTCAGGAGGCAGGTAAGGTGGTCTGGAATTCCCCTCTCTTTAAGAATTTTCCACAGCTTGTTTGTGATCCATACAGTTGTGATAGGTCTTTTAAGTCTCTTTTAATCTGTAACAATTCCCTCTTTCTCCCTCTTTGTCATGGCATATATTTTGGGCTTCTCTAGTGGCTCAGAAGTAAAGAATCTTCCTGCCAATGCAGGAGATGCAGGTTCAATCACTGGGTCGGGAAGATCCCTGGAGGAGGAAATGGCAACCTACTCCAGTATTCTTGCCTGGGAAATCCCATGAACAGAGGAGCCTGGCAGGCTACAGGACACAACTTAGCAAATGAACAGCAACAATTTATTGAAGAAATTCGTTCCTTTGTCCTGTAGAATTTCGCACAGCCTGGATTTGGCTGAATGTATCCTCAGGGTATTGTTCAAATGCTCCTGTTTCCTAGGTTTACTGTCAACTGCTATACAGATCTCAAGGTCCAGGTAGATGCTCTTCTTTTTTGTGAGAATATGCTACAGGTGGTTGTCCTGCTTGTAGGGATGTGGAGATTGATTAGGAGGGTCAGATGATGTTAGCCTGATCCCTCTGTTATGAATTTCTCCAGGAGCCTTCCACACGCTTCCACAGCCACTCTCCTCCACTAACCACACTCCAGCCAGGGGACCTGCTGTGACTTTTACTACTGGCCCCTCCCAACCATGGATTCTCTCTCACTGTTCCCCCCAGCCTAGATTTCCTTGAATCTCTTCTTGTCCACGTTTTCCTCATATGTAAGAGCTAGTATAAAATCTCACTTCTTCCCGAGGCCTTTCCTTGTCCCCTTTAGTTGAACACAGCTGTCCTCCCCTGAAGCCACAAGGCCCTATGGCTATACCACCTTGGTGACTCATATTTCAGATACTATTTCACACTCATCAAATATGTATTAAATTATATTAAAAATATTCCAAGAAAATCAATAAGAAAGGTAAAAAAAGGTTTCTGCCTCCACATCCCAGCACTCACAATCCTTCTTCCCAGACTGTAGAGTATCTGATATTAAGCTTTTAGACATTATATATATATATATGTAATAATAATATAAATAATAGCAAGACTTATTCACATATATTACCATATGTAATTAAACAAAATGTGCTTCCATTTTGATCACTTTATGCAATTTTGTTTTTAAAAAACCACCATGTTTTTTTTAAAATGAATGTCCCAGATCACAGTTAATGAAACATTTAGGTAAACATTTAGTTTACCAAGAAAGTCTGAATGGCCTGAGTCAAGACAAGGAATGAAGTCCTAAGAATAGGACTCCCAAAAATCAGGCAATAGTTTAGAATGAAAGACAAAGAGCAACATTTTAATGTTTTCAAAGAACTCAAAAGCCTATGTGCTGACAATATTCCAAAATTATCTAGGCAAATTTAAAAGGAAACATTTAAGTTCGTATAACAAGACGAATAAATGTGAAAAGAGGGCCCCACCCTCACATCCTAATAAGAACACTGCAAAGCCCCCTCCTAATTCCGTCACTTCTGGGGCCAGAAGTTTAACATATGAATTTTGGGGGATGCAAATATTCAGACCAGAGCACTGTTCAAACATAAATTCATGTTCAACTTCTTTTATTGCTTTAATCCTGACAATTCATTCTTTTATTCATTTCATGGATCTCAAACACAATCCCAGAACAATTTTTCCACACCTTCTTTAGTCTTTCAAACTCCAAATTCTACCATCTCTTTCTGTGTGCACCAGAGGGAGGGCCTTTATATATATTTTACTTGGCTTCACTTCAACATTACACTAACCAATGTACTATACAAGTGTAAGAGAGCACATTAAGCCAACTGGCCGAAGTTTATATCATAATTCTGTCCTAACTGTCTGGGTAACCCTGGACAAATGACTTAACCCAAGTCTCAGTTTTATCATCTTTAAAATGGGGCCATAATAGAACCTGGGCTTCCCAGGTGGTGCTAGTGGTAAAGAACCCGCCTGCTAAAGAATCCTCCTGCAGGAGACGTAAGAGATGTGGGTGTGATTCCTGGGTCAGGAACATCCCCTGGAAGAGGGCGTGGCAACCCACTCCCAATACCCTTGCCTGGAGAATCCCACGGTGGGCTGGGAAGGGCTATAATGCCTGGTGGGCTACAATCCATAGGGTTGCAAAGAGTCAGACATGACTGAAGCGACTTAGCATGCATGCATAATAGTATCGACCTCATTGTATTATTATGAAGAAGAGATCAGTAACTCTCAGAATGATGCCTGACACATCTCAAGAATTCAATCGATCTGTTTCCTACTTCAGCTTCTGGTCTCAAAAGACCAGGAAAAGCTAGCCCTTCCACCTCCACTCTGAAGGTGGTATCTCCCTCTTCTTCAGAATCTCTTCCTCTATTACATCTGAAAATTACCCCTCTGTGGATCTCTTCTCCTCTTGTCTTCTAATATCCCAAAGTGTGTTGTGTCTATTCCAAAGTACTCACTTGCACTGCACCTCCTACACCTCAATTGTCTCCTTCCTCCAGATTCTAGATGCTTCCAACGTCTCTGCTTTCTGTCCTGCACAGTCTGGACTCTGACTACTGCTCTGACCTCACCTCGCACCATCTCACATTTCTTCTCTAACTCCAGCCAAAAGCCTCCTGTGTTTTTTGAACGAGCTGAGTGCTTTCTGGCCTCGAGGACTCTGGAGCTGCTGTGTCCTCTCTCTGGAACACTTCCCCCCAGCTCCACTGACATCTTCATCTCCTCAGCTTTTCACCTCAAAGGTGCCATCCTCAGTGAGGCCACCGCCCCTCAGCACCTCAGCTAAAGGGCCCCTCTCAGTCTCTTATCTTACGACCTTCTTTTATTTCTTTCAAAGAACTGCTGCTCCTTGAAGACAGGGACCTGGATGTCCCTCTCACCCCCATATTAGCAGCACTGGCTCCATAAGCACTTGCTGGATGCACGCACAAAGGACTATGCTGGGATCTGTGGAAACGCCAAATGAGTCAGACAGATTCTATCAAGAGTTCACAGCCCAAGGACAGCCGTTCCTTCTCTTTTCACAAAAGAGAAAAGTCACTTTCTTTTACGCAGCCAGTGCTGGGAAAAGTCACTTTCTCTTTTCACTTTCACTTTTCACAAAAGAGAAAAGTCTCACTTTCTCTTTTGCCACAGTCATCCTAATTTGAGTCCCATCACTTCACATCATGATGACTGGCAGAGTTTTCTCATCTCCACCCCATCTACCAATCCTTCCATACTCTTAGGGCCTGAGGTGACCCAGTAAATAGCATCTCTCTTCTTCACTCAAGTTGCAAACCAACTGAGATTGATAGAGGATAGTCAGACTCATAGCAATCCAAACATGAGCCAGCTGGAGGTTACAGGTTAGGGGTGTAGCCATGAACAGAACCCCAGAATTACACAGACTTACCTGTGAGTCACCAGCAACACTGGATCACTGGATCCAGTGGATCACTAGATCACTCAGTATAGACTTTCCTTTCCAGGGGGCTGCCCACACAGGACTGATGGGTGGCAAAGCACATCGAGAGGAACAGGCCAGAATCAGTATTTCCTGCAGAGGCTGAGTGATACACGCCTGCGTCTTCTCCTAAAGCTGCCTGGAAGTTATTTCTCCCCAGGAGTGGAGTGTGCAAAGGGAGGGAGAGAGGACAAGAGTGGCATGCAGGATCTTAGTTCCCCCACCAAGCATCAAGCCCATGTCCCCTGCAGTGGAAGCTCAGAGTCTCTACAACTGGATCACCAGGAAGTCCATATCCTTTCAATCTTGATTCTCAAGAAATTTTCAAGTGCTTTTTTCCCAACATACCATGCTAATTCTCTCGGTCTGTCTTTGAAGGTCCTCCATAATCTGGTAGTCCATTATGAGTCCTGTTCTGGCTTAGCCTCTGACCACCCCCTACATAGGCTGTGTTCATCCGTACCTCTGCAAAGTGCTCAACCCTCAATGCTCAGCTGGAACAGTTTCCTTTCCTCAATGAAGACTTCTCTGACATTCTAGATCAATCAAGTCTCTTTGCTTTCCAAGTCTATTTGTTTCATATTCTAGTATCTGACAGTGTTTAAGCCAGAAACTAGGGAGAAGTTAACTAGTTTTGGGTCTTTGTTCTCATTAGAGTCACATGAGGGAAGTGAATTTAACAGGATGCACGTCAACTATGACACTGCCACAAATGCCCACAGAAAAGACCATGAAGAGAATGATCTACAGGAATCAAAGAGGGGCTGGGTCCTGGACATTTTATATATGGTACACAGTGCTGGCCACTGCAGTGCTCACGGATGGTCATTAACAAACTTATTCTGGGAGAAATAAACTAAGCTCAAGTGATGAGCTACTTCGGAGATCTTTCTTTGTTGGTGAAAGAGAACATCCCATTTGTTTTCCCTTCATAAACGTAGGGGAAAGGACATACTATCTGTGTAGGCTCTAGAAGAAACAAATCTGTATTATATCTGGCTACATAGGCATTAGTTACACAGCTAGGGATCTTCTCCATCTAAGTTCTTTGTGCTGTGAGCAACAGTGATAGCATACAAGTCAACACAGACCTGGTCAATTGCACTCTTTGGATGTGAACCTGACCAGAAGATCACAGACTCAACCTCTTAAATTCAGAGGTTTTCTGTCTTCTCTAACAAGGATAATCTCTAGTGTTTATGAACTTTTTTTTACCCAGAAAACATTTCCAAACATCAGCTTGCACATGATGCTCACTGTCTGCCATGGTGAGCTTCTCATTCTGTTTCATTAATCTATACGAATTAAGTATAAAAGAATCTCCCATACTTAGGCCACCAGATTTTAAGATAAGTGCTCTATCTTTGGGTAACACTGAACCACAGAAACACAGAGGCAGAAGGGACTAGAAATCTCTCCAGCCCAGCCCTACCGGAGGCAGAACCTGTCAAGTACCCAGCTACTCTGTCAAGTGTCTCCCCCTTCTTTATCAAGAGAACCCTAATTGTGTGTAGGTGTGGAGATGGCTTCTCCCCGCCCCCACTGAATGGTTTGTTTAAAACAATTGGTAACCCCATTTTCCTTTGCCAGAGGTTGCTTTAGGGACCAGTAGGGAACCCAGTTCTGACTGCTGATGGGGTGCTCTTGGGGACCTCTGAGAAAAGACCCAGACAAGGTGCCCTGCTTTTTCCCTTCCTGACTTTGGCTGCTGATACATATCTTTGGGGCTAATGCAGCCATCTTGCATCAATGAGGGAAAGAAGAGACACCACCAATATACTGAGGACAGCAGAGAAAAAAGATGAAAAGTACCCGGATCTTTGATGACTCTGGGGCCACCAGAGGTGAATGGTCAAGCAATTACCTATAATGCATAGCAGGATAAAATGTGCTGTGGAAACATGAAGTATTTACCGCCTACAGTGTTTGATATGCACTATGTCCAATAGCTATCTGTTAGATGAAAAAATAAAATGATAAATGGCCTCACTATTTATGCCACTTTTACTGAGTTGAGTATTCTATTACTTGCTTCTAAAAGCATTTTAACTGATTTAACAGTTTGGAATGAGGTTCCAGGAAACAAAATGACTTGGCCAAGGGTACACCACAAAGTGTGCAAGTTGAGGGTGGAATGCCAACCTCCAGATTTTCAATCTAGATCACACTGTGTTTTATTTGCGGTGGAGGGAATGAGTCCTACGCTTCCTCAGACTTGACAGGCAGTTTTACAGCGTGGTTACGTGTAGCCTCCAGAGTGGGCCTGGAGCTTCTCCACTTATAGCCTGATGGCCTTGGGTGAGATTACCTTTTCTAAGCCTCCACTTTCTCCTTTGTACAATCAGGACAATATTATCTAACATATTAAATTATTATTAATATTAAATGAGATAACAGATGAATACTTCCTAGCACAGGTCTGGGCATAAAGTTAACTCACTAAATGATAGCTCTTACTGACAGTATTTATAATAACAAACTTTATTCAACTTGACTCAAGCTTTAGGTAAGGAAAACTGAAAGAGAGGGCAGGTCATTTTCATTCTGGAAACAAAAAAAACCCTGTGCATCCTGATCTTCCAAGTACCAACACACAGAATTCAGCCAAACAGCCTCATAGGCTCATACCTGATATGATAGAAAGTTGTCTACAATTCACTGTGTCAAAGAACTGCCAACCTAGTGTGAAAGGTGAATGGTCAAGCAATTACCTATAATGCATAGCAGGATAAAATGTGCTGTGGAAACATGAAATAAAAGAAAAAACATAATTGTAATTAAAAAACACAGAGAACAAACTAGTTGTTATTAGAGGAAAGAGGTCAGGAAAGGAGAAAGATAGGTGAAGGGAGGTATAAACTAGCAGATATAAAAAAAATAAGTTACAAGAATATAATGCACAGTACAGGAAATATGGCAATATTTTATAATAGCTTTATATAGAGTACATGTATAAAAACAGTGTATCACTACATTGTACACCAGAAGTTAATGCAATATTGTAAGTCATCTATACTTCAATTTAAAAAAACAGAAAAAGACGGAAAGGTCTCAGAGAGGATGTGGCATTTGAACTGATCCTTGAAAGATAATGGAGGATTGTGAAAAGTGAAGAAGGCTGGGAAGGTCTTCTGGGTGAAAAGACATCATGAGCAAATACTAAGTTGGTTGAACACACAAGGCACATTCAACATTAGCACCCAGATGGAGGAAGAAGGGGCTTTCCTGGTGGCTCAGATGGTAAAGAATCCGCCTGCAATGCAGGAGATCCAGGTTCGATCTCTGGGTTGGGAATATCCCCTGGAGAAGGAAATGGCAACCCACTCCAGTATTCTTGCCTGGAAAATCCCATGGACAGAGGAGCCTGGCAGGCTATAGTCTATGGGGTCGCAAAGAGTCAGACATGACTGAGCAAATAACACCAGAGATCTTTATCACTAGGTGGGGAAGAAAAGGTGCAGGTGATAAACTTAGAAAGATTATCTGGATGCTTTAGAAAATTTACACTTGATTTTTGTAAAGAATGGGGAACCATGATTCATTTTTAAGAACAGAGTAGCATGAAAAGATCTGTGTTTTAAGAAGGTAACTCTAGACGTTTGTAAAATTAGTAACTATAGTCCTCCTTAGCCAAGAAAGATAAAATGCATTAACAAAACAACCACAAGGAGAGTCAAAGACACTTCATTTTCAGAGTTCCCATATAGATTTGTTAGGAATTAGGATGCCAGTTGGCAATGAGGCATGTTAGGTTTCCGAAAAATATAACCAATGGAAACTATACAACCATATAAAATCAACTTTCTGTGACCTATTTTAGCAACTTCTTTGCACTGACTAATGGTGCCGAAGGGTGAATCATAGAGTCAGCAAGAGCCCATGTCCTGGTGACTTCACTTGTTCTAAGCCCACAGGAATATTCCCACTTCTATTGGCTCCAAGGCTTCTGAGAAAAATCATAACTGAAAAAGCAGTCAACTTAGTGGAAGTCCCAAATTTGGCCTTCTTTTTTTTTTCTCAAGTGAAAGATGGGGGAAAAGGGAATTGAAATGGAGTAACACAGAACTCAGGATAAAAAAACCATACTGCCATGGTTTTTCCACCCCTACATAAAATCTCTGTTGAGATCTTCTCCTGAAGATCTCAGCACAAGAAACACAAGCAGAGGAATGGTACTAGGTCACCAGAGAGTGAGACTGAAGGAACCAAAAGGCCAGCTGACCACTACGCTTGCCAAGCAGATGTAAACGTGAACACAGCTAGGAGGGAGGTACCAGTCAGATTTGGGTTTCAGAGCTCCACAGCTAAGGCCAAGGATTTCTTTTACACTTTTTTATTTTAAAAACTGCAACAGCAGTTCATCCAGAAGTAGAGTTACAAGGCACACAGAAATCCTTCTGTGTAAAATAATTACAGCCATGCCTTTATTTCCACCATGACTTTCCATCACTGATCTGACTACAGTAATTAGCTCCCACACAGCCATGAGTCGAGGTCAGTTCAACTACATCTTAGAATTGTTTTAGAGCTGGAAAAGATTATAAAGACAATTTAACCTGCTTTACTAGGTTTATAAACCAAAGGCAACAGACAAGTGATTTTTCCAAACTTCCGTGGCGAGTTAGGAACAGAGGTGGGATAAAATGTTTGCAGGCCCTAGATGAGTGTTCTTTCCATAAAGCCTCCCCTTCCTCTACTATGTGTATATATTTAGAGCAATAAGTGTGTGTGTGTGTGTGTACACCTAATTTTCATATTGATAACATTCCAGTGTCCACATGTTCCTATGACTTTTCATGTTCTTACCTTAATATATTTTTATATTTGGATTGTAATCCTACAGTATTACATCCTCATCTTCTTTATCCCATGGAAAATTCCCTGCTGCCTACAGCTGTACCATTAACTCAGTAAACAAAATAGGATGATAGTCATGCAAAGGGGTAACAGGTTAAGGCAGATACTAGTTGGGAGCATGTCTGTATAGAATGAAGATTACTATAGTGCTAGGACTAAAAAGGAGCCATTCTGGTGGTGGAAGCAGGGCCTCTACTCAGGACTGGCTCCCAGTCACACCTTGCTACAGCTGCCCCGGGCAACGCAGACCCTGGGATGGCAGGAGGAAAGGCTGGCCCTGGGGAAGCTTTGGGCTCCACCACCTACTCTGAGGTAGCTCAGTGGTAAAGAATGTGCCTGCAGTGCAGAAGACCTGGGTTCGATCCCTGGATTGGGAAGATCCCCTGGAGAAGGGAATGGCTACCCACTCCAGTATTCTTGCCTGGGAAATCCCATGGATAGAGGGGCTTGGCAGGTACAGTCCATGGGGTCCAAAGAGTTGGACTCCACTGAACGACTAGCACTTTCACTTTCACCCTGAGGTTCTTTAGAAACAAGTGCCTGTGATGTAAGGTGATGGATGTGTCACTTAACAGATGGATACGTGCTTCTGTAGTGTATGTGTGTATCAAATCATGACGACACCTAAAATATCTTACAATTTTGTCAATTACACCTCGATAAAGCTGGGGGATAAAAAAGAACTGTTGCTGTCTCCCTTTCCATCAGTTTATGACCTCATCCTTTGGACACGATAATTCCATCCTCAGATAATGCAGACAGTCTTAACTAGGTTGGATTCAAGCTATACTCCACCCACCTTGTAGGACCCACTGGCAGGACCCTTTGTTCACTTAGCACTTAGCACAGTCTATCTTAGGTTTGCCTCTGCGTGAGGCAATGGAATCTCAAGAATGCATTCACAGGCTTCTGAGTAAGACTGAGAAAGGCAGCGGAGATGGGGCAGAACTCTGAAGCCCTCTTTCCATGGTCACAAACCAGGGGTTCAGTTCCCTTGTGCTTTTCTGCATGGCTAACATTCAAGGTTGTGAAGAGCAAAGCTGCAGTCTTCCTTCTGCAGACTCACTGGTCCCCTAAAGGACTGTGACCAGCTCTGCAACTGTCCATGTAGTAAACGTGTTAAAGCAGGAAACAAACCTTGCTTAGCTAGACTGCTTTGGTGCGTCTCAGTTTTTCCTAACCAGTGATTCCCCAAGGGATTAATTTTAGTTAATGAACACTATCCAGGTCTGTTTCTTCCATACCACTTCCTACCCTTTACCCCAACAGGGACTGATTGCCAACACAGCTTCCAGAGTGGAGGGTTCTGGGGATAGAACTACTGGCTTCCAAAGTAGGGGTTCAGGTCTAGCTTCATGGTTAAGAGCATGGACTCTGAAGATGGAGTGCCAGGTTCAAATTGAGGATCCACTTGTTACTAGTAGGGGGACTGTAAGCACATTACTAAAGCTCTCTGTGCCTCAGTTTCCTCATCCTTAAAATGGAGTCAATAAAAATGAATTAAATAAGTGACTATCTGCAAAGCACTTGAAACAGTCAGTGAACAAAGTATTATTATTATTTTTTCCCTTCTCTCTCCACCTGGGCTCTCTCACTTACCCTTAGGATAACACACCAGGTGCTTAAATGTTGGCTTTGATGGTAACAAGGAGGCTATTGATCTGTTTGGTGTATATTGCTCTCATATATACCAAAAACCTAGTAAAGAAGTGATCTTCAAACCCAAAGCAATAGTCTTCTATAAAGAAACATTATGAGGGAACAGGCAAAAGTTGAAGAGTGATGCAAAAAATTACCTCACAGGACTGCCAACTACAGAAAGCGCAAAGGGCAAACCACAATTATCTCCCCAGGCTCTGTGCTCCCCAAACAGCAGTCAGAAGATTCCTCTACAAAGGGCAATCGTAACCGTAACTGTGTGACCCTGAAGTCTGAGATGGTATCTGGAGACTCCTCCACGGCCAGGACACCATTCTTCCAACCGAGGGGCTATTTTATAAGCCATATCTGTTTGATTCTCTCTTATCACAAGGAGAGTACATGGCAGCCTTTGAGATGAAAGCAAATCTTCATTTTTCACTGCTGCTAAAGAACTTCACAGAAAAGACATGCAAGGTATGAGATGCTATGAGATGACCGGGCGAGGCTCTCGGAAAAGAGGGTGGAGTGGTCCTTTTTCTAGAAAGGCATAAACCTGCTAAAGAAGTTGATGTTCTTAATTTATCAGCTTTATTTCTATCAGAATTATGTTCATCTCGCATGTAAAAATTTGTTCTGAAGACATATTATGTTCAGAGCCCTATATTAGGTACTGAGGATAAAACATTGCACAAGAAACAATCCCTTCCTCAGTGACCATAAACTCTGGTGTGCAAGACAGTAAACTGTTGATGGCAAGTCAGTATGAGACAAGGGATGGTCTATTTCTCATTAACGAACCAGTGAATAGCTATGAGAAAGTACAATGCAGGAAGGCCAATTGAAGAAATATTTATTGTGAGGCCATTTTATGAAATTGACTATGCCAGAAGAAACCAGGAGTGATTGGCAGGATCACTGTGATTCTCATGGATGAGTTTCAAATTCAATTGTAATAGTAATAATATTACTAAATGTTTAAGACATTTATTAAGTGTTTGAAAGTGAAAGTGTTAGTCGCTTTCTCCTGTCTGACTCTTTGCGACCCCATGGACTGTAGCCCACCAGGCTCCTCTGTCCAGGTGATTTCCCAGGCAAGAATACTGTAGTGGGTTGCCATTACCTTCTCCAGGGGATCTTCCCAACCCAGGGATCGAACCCAGGTCTCCTGCACTGGAGGCAGATTCTTCACTGTCTGAGCCACTAGGAAAGACTTAAGTGTTTACTATGTGCCAAACATGGTTATGAGAAGCACTTTAGATCTTTTAACCCCTTTAATGCTCACAAGATACTGAGGTAAATACTATTATCCCATGCTTTATGGCCAAAAACATAAAGGCTCAGAGAGGTTAAGAAACTTGCCCTATGTTACACATCAAGTAAATACTGAAACAGGGATTGAAACTCTTAACAGTCTAGACCGGGAGTCATTTTTTTAATAGGCTCGCTACCTTGTCAGACCAGAAGGCCTTCTTCAGACAGGCTTGTCCATTAGCCAAATAGCTCTTACTATACCTCAGCTACCCACTGCCCTCAATATGCCAAAATCTGAGTTGCTTTATACCCAGAGCAATGTTTATCCTCAGTAAGGCTCAAAAGCCCAGTTAGTCACTGCCAAATGAGGCGGAAGACACAGAGGCCCTACCTAATAAAGAAGACCCTCAGGTGTATTGTTACGAAGGAAAGGGAAGGGATGGGGGTGGGCAAAAAAGGAGGAAGGGGCAGCTGAGGAGATACCCACTTCTGGAAAGTCTCTAAGCTACTCACATGAGCTCAGAGAAGGATCCAGAAGAGAGTAAAAAATCAACTGGAGAAGACTACAAAGTAATACAGCCCATAAGTAAGGGAGAGACACAGAGATAAGGGCTGGACACAAAACCAGGCTGCCCTCATCAATGGAAACCCACCTCACTGAAGTTTATTTCTTCTGCGGAGCCCTCAACCTCTCATTACCCTGTTAGTTTTTACAACAGCTGAAGTGGAGGATGTGAGGATGATGGGCTCTTTTCTGGACACTGAACTTCCAACTGCCTGTGGGACAGTCCAGCAGAGATGCCCCAGGCAGTGGGATGTGTAGGTCTGAGGCTCAAGAATGAGGCCTGGCCTCATCCCAAACCTCCTGGGTCCTCAGCTCCAGCTCTGGCCAAGACACCACAGCACCTTCCTCGGCTTTGGCCATACTCCTTCAGGAGGAACAACTGCTGCAGTTTGGATGGCTACTTTCAAAGATTTTAAAGCGAAGTTTACTCAAAGATCTTGTCTGATTTTGACAAGGATGTACCTGGGTGCTGACACACCCCCCATCCACTCCCAAATGCAGTGAGAATTACAGCTGGCAGAGTCGGTGACCAGCCACGAATCTAACTCTTCTCCACACACCCTCCCCACCAGCCCAAGAATGGGCAGCCAGTGGGCCCTGCTTACCCCTGCCCTCAACCGAGTGAGCAACACAGACAAGATTTATATCTCCTGTTCTCCACAGTGTCCCAGACAGAAAAGATGCCAGAAACCTGGCAGGT